>NC_136425.1:81060000-81790000 GCF_052625555.1 Lactuca saligna | reverse complement strand
GGCCCCACACGATAAGTAGGTACTCTGGCTTTTCATGGACGGTTGATGACATCAGATTCTGCATCCGAATCATCATCATCTCTGCCCTTGGGCTCTTCCTCCTCGAGGTCCACTTATTGACTTGGCGGGTTCACCGGCGAGTTCTACTTCGTGTTCCTCCGGTGGTTCTTTCTCTGGGTCGAGCCACCCTACTATATCTTGACTAGGGAGATAGGGTTTCCTGACTAATGATACTTTTCTATAGCGTATTGCACGAAGGACTATGAATACTAGAATCAAATAGCATACCAATTACTCCTATAATCCTACAACTATTGCATAGATTTAGTTGGGGTTCCCTTCTTGGAGATTAAGGGGTATGATTTTAGACTCCCTAGCTATCACGATTTCTTCAAGACATGTGATGGTTGTACCTTGGAGGGAATGTAGTTGATCAGGCTACATCCGCTCCTTGATACAACCAAGAACAGTCCTGGATTAACCGAGATACTAGCATTATCTTGTTTGGTTCGGTGTTAGGTTCTCATTCCTAATACAAGCAAGGGTGTTTTATTGTTATGTTTTACTTGTTTTGTTCAGAGTTATGTTAGTCCCTCTTTTGGTTTATAGTTGCATATCAATGTGTGGCTAGACATGCTAGTTCACTATAAACAAAGCTCTGATACCAATCTGTCACACCCCCGAACCGGACGGCGGAAACGTCCGGGGGCTTGTGCGTGACTTCATCTTGAAATATCATTACAATGAATATACATGAAACATAACATCATACATCACCAAGCATTGGAATAATACAACTGGTAGCGTTTACATTTAGTACATTGTTCCCTAACATTACATGCCCAAAAAAGTAGATTGTTCGGTGCTAAATAAACAAGCAGCAAAACGTCACTGAGTACACTTATCCCTTCGATTTATCTGTTACCTGAGAATACAAGTATTTTGAAAAACGTCAACATATGAAATGTTGGTGAGTTCATAAGCGGTATTTGAAAAGCAATGTTTTGTATCATTTTGAAAACCACCAGAAAATCCGATATTTTCTGAAAAGAGCTTTTGAAAACGTTTGTGAAGATCCATAGGTATGCTTGTTTGTTTTCTATAGATGTAAGCGTACGAGTTGTAAAATTCGGCATGTAGTTCGTAAGTGTATTAGTTGAAAACCCTAGGAAAACCCGATGTTTTCCTATCACTTTGCTTTAATTAGTTTATGTGTTGTTGTTTCGTTACATTAGAGGTATTCGTTGAGCTCCGGAGGCATTGAGTATATAGTGGGTTGTGAATTGTTGTAACGTACGTTAATGAAAACGTTCAGTTGACAACTGTACTAGCGATCCCTTAGGCATCGCTCGCACTTATTCACATAACTCAACCCTCCCGGACTTGTGTAGTCCCACGACCGAAGAGAAAAAGAGAAGGTGCGAAACCCTCGGTATTTCCCTACGTCGTTCAAGACCATTGAAATTGCGAAGGGCCCGAAGCCCAACCCGCAATCGTGAGTTCCCAAATTTACTAGCAGCACCGAAGGACCCTTGGGGACCAACAGCACGTTTGCCATTGAAAGTGCTTTTACACACGGTTAAGTCGTATTGGACTCAACTACATGTAAGCATGTATCCTTTGGGCCTAAATATCGTGTCATCGGGCTAGCTAGGCCCAACTAGCATGATTTGAAACTTTTGGGCCTAAGGAAGATATGTCGACGTATTGAGTAATTCCACGAGAGTATAGAGTTCCGAGAGTTCCATGTGTATATTGAGCGTCGTAGTGTTAGTAGTTTCGGATTTGTTATTGATTCGAGACCGAATCAATTCGTTTGATAACGATTTTGGTGTTGAGGGTGTATTGTACATCGCCGATAGTCGAGGTACTAGTATTTCATCGTGTCGGGTTCGTGTTTGTTATTGTTTTGTTTGTTTTGGCATTGATTATTTACATGATTGAAATCAAAAACCCACTTTTTGTAAAATGATGCTCTTGGCCCAATAAGCAAAAAATTTAGGATTAAGGCCCAATTTTTATAAGAATAACACTTTGGTCTCCATTTTGTTCAAAACTTGTTTTGATAGCTATTTTGTAGTGAAAACAACATTTTGAAATCCCTTATTGTCAAAAATAACATTCTTAACTTGAGTTTTGTGAAAACGCATATTTTCTGGTTTTTGAACTTTTCCGACCTAGTTGTTTGCAAATTTGTAGAAAAATCATCGTAAGTCGAAAATTGGATCCGTAAACTCTCAAAGTTTAGAGATTTTGTCTATTTTGTTCCAAAATTTTCTCATAATTTTTGATGGCCTCTAAAAAGTGTGAAATTGTTCATCTTCACAGGTTGATCCGAAATTATTTCAAATATGATATGCAGTTTTGTAAAATTCGCCAAATATTGTAGAAAAATCGTATGAAAACGTGCGAGTAGTCATTTAAAAGGTATAAACCTGAACTTTATCCATGTAAAACAGTTTTGAAAAATACTTCCATTTGGATGGTCAAAACAGTCCGAGATTGGACCAAAACTTTCCTGTCAAGGGCTGTTTTGTGAGTCTAGCTTATAGATCTTTGAATACAACACTCATTTTTGCTATTTCAAGTGTACAAATCCCAGATCTAAAAGTTTAAATGCATTATATGTGATAAAACATACTTTTCTCATGATTCATATGGAGATCCTAGTGATACACTTCAAGTTTCTTAACATCTTTTTAGATTAGTGAAGGAATCAACACATAATCACCAAATGTTTCAAGAAACACACATAATCAAGCATAAATACATAGATCTACACATATGACTTGTATTCTCCCCCCAAAAACAAGTGAAAACAGAAATCAAGGGGGTATGAACTCACCTTTGCTTTTTTGTTCTTGGTTTGCAGAAGGAATGGTAGGAGGTGATGTGATTCTCGGCCCTAACAAGCTCCTTGAAGGAGTTTTCGAATTCCATGAAGTTTAAGAATATAGATCATGAAATATTACGGGTTAAGAAGAGGTTTTTGAACTAATCAAGAAACTAAACCATAGATCCAAGTATTAACTTACCAAAAATGATGATCTTAGTGGAAGAGCTTCTTGGAAATGCCCACAATCTCGAAAATGTCTAGAGGAGGATGAAGGGTTATTGAGAGAGTTTGAAAGAAGAATTGGGGGTGGTGTTGTGGGGTGTTTGGCCGAAGATAGAAGAAAGGGAGGGGAAAGGCTTTGCCTTGATACATGGAAGGTAAACCTTGCATGCCTAGATACATGGAGGACAATGCATGGATGTCTTCCATGTAATTACAAGGTGTCACTTATCCCTTAATTCTTTCTTACATTTCCTTTTCTAATTTTTTTTACACTCATATATAAATATATATGTATTGGGCCGAGATTTGGGCCAAAGAATTAAGAGTGAAATGACTTGGTTTCAACCTTGGCCTTGTTTGAATATTTATGGAGCCCAAAAATAATTTTTCGGCCCATTGGCTCTTAACGAGGCTCACGGCCCAAAATGGTAAAAGAAATTAGTTTAGGGCCCATTAGGGCTAATTAAATCCTTTATGGCCCATCATGGCCCAAAATATTATGTATTTATGAATTCGGTCCAATTAGAACATAATTAGGGTTTTTAAGCCTAAAGTAGTTAACTTGGATACTTATTGGTCCATTAGGCCCAACAAGAGAATCCTAGAACACATTAGATTGGAATTGGGCTTTCTAGTGTTTCCAACCCTTATTTAAACATATGAGATATATTTGAATGAGAATGGAGTATGATATTTGCTTAGAGTACCAATCATTGTACGGGTTGAATGATTGCATGAGAGTAGAATTTCCTAGCAAAAATGCTAGTTGTGACATCATACATGGATTGTATCTCGCTATCCATAGCCTCTTTCCATTTAGCAGACTCGGGGCCTGCGATGGCTTCCTCGTAGCTGTTAGGATCATCCAGACCTACTAGTGTCCCATCACTAATAAGTGTCTCACCTTCTACAGTAATATGGAAACCATAGTAATGCTCAGGTGCACTCCTAACTATCATGGAACGCCTCAGAGGTACAGATTCGTCAATTGGCTCAACAGGAGTTTCCTCCTCAAGTTGAGGGCTAGTGATTGAAGTTCCTTCACCACTTGACTCTTAAATTTTTTCAAGATCAATTTGCCTCTCACTATCTCCTTGGCTTATAAAATCTCTTTCTCAAAAGACTCCTCTTCTTGCTACAAAGACCACATTATCACTAGGTCTGTAGAAGAGGTAACTAAAGGATTGTTGTGGGTAGCCGATGAAAATACACCTCTCACTTCGAGCTTCGAGCTTATCATGAGTCTTGCGTCTCACGAAAGCCTCGCAACCCCAAATCTTGATGTGGTCTAGTTTGGGTACTTTACCAGTCCACATCTTGTTAGGAGTTTTGGCAACTTTCTTTGTAGGAACTAGATTAAGGATATGGGCGGCAGTCTCTAAGGCATACCCCCAGAATGAGATTGGTAGCGAAGCTCGACTCATCATGGAACGAACCATGTCTAACAAGGTTCAATTACGCCTCTCAGCCACACCATTCAACTATGGTGTCCTGGGAGGTGTCAATTGTGAGACAATTCCACATTCCCTTAGATAGTCGAGGAACTCTGAACTAAGATACTCACCACCTCGATCGGATCGAAGCATCTTAATGTTCCTACCCAATTAATTCTCGACTTACTGTTTAAATTCCTTAAACCTTTCGAAAGTCTCTGACTTATGCTTGATTAAGTAGACATATCCATATCTATTGTAATCATCAGTAAAAGTCAAATAATAACGATTAGCATCCCTTGTGGCATGTTTGAATGGTCCACACACATCCGTGTGTACAAGGTCCAACAAACTTTCACCCCTCTCACAAGAACCTGTGAAGGGTGACTTTGTCATTTTTTTAAGTAAGCATGATTCACAACTATCATCTGAATTTAGGTCAAATGACTCCAAGACTCCATCCTTTTGGAGTTGGCCTATGCGTTTCTTGCTTATATGTCCAAGACGACAATGCCATAATGATGCTTTATCCAAGTTATTATTGTTGAGAGAATCAATACCCAAAACATTATTTCCTAAGTTATCTACAACAGATACAGCTTCATACACACCATCACAAGGTAATGCTTTAAAATAAAGAACATTATTAAAGAAAGCATTAATCGAACCAACTTCATTATCAAATGAAAAGGTGAAACCTTGTTTGTACAATGCATGAAAGGAAATAATATTTCTTGCCATTTATGGAGAATAAAAACATTTATTCAAATCTAAATTTAACCCACTACTTAGCGACAAAGTATAAACTCCAATCTTGGTGACAGGTGTAACTTTCCTATTCTCCATGATTAAGTTTATTCTTCCTTGCTCCACATTCTCACTTCTTCTTAGTCCCTGCAAGTCACAACAAATATGAATATCACAACCGGTATCAAGGACCCAAGATTTAGAATGGGGTGAGTTATTATAAATGATAGTGTAAAAACCTGCATGGTTGGGTTTAAATTTCTCATCCTTCACATCTTGCTGGTATTTTGGGCAGTTCCGCTTCCAATGTGATTTTTCATGGAAATAGAAGCATTCAGCCTCTTTTGGGTCAGAAGAAGGAGTGACGAAACCTTTCTTGGTTCCACTTGAAGAAGAGCCATCAAGGGTCCTAAGCTTGGTACCCTTCGAAGAACTCTTTCTCTTCTTCCCTCGACTTTTCCCGATTGCCAAAACCGGAGTGGAGTTTGGAGTAGGAGTGTTAACAACCGACTTCCCCTTAAGACATGTTTCAGCAGTCTTGAGAAGTCCCTGAAGTTTGCTGAGTGTGACCTCTTCCTTATTCATGTGATATGTCATGCGGAATTGATCATATCATGATGGTAAGGAGCGCAAAATGATATCTATTGCTAGCTCCTCAGGGAAGTTCACATTAAGCTTCAGCAATCGATCCACATACCTTTGCATTTTCTGCATGTGGCTCGTGACGGATTTGTTGGAATAGTGTCTAAGGCTATAACTATATTCGGTGGTGCATGGTCCTTTTGGGTTGCCTTCACCATAGCAACTTGAAGGATGATTTGTTAAGAGAGAGTAAATATTATAAGGAATAATATTTAGCTATTTGATTAATATAAGTCATAGATTAATTGGTATTAATTTGGTGACTTAAAGAGATTAATTAAATAAGAGGGTATAAACTGTCAATTGTTTGATAGTTAGAATTTGGACTATAAATCCATTAGGATGGACTTTGGAAGGTTTCTAAGAGCTTTAGGATAGCTCAAAATAGTCCATAAGGATATCTATGGAATGGATTTGGATAGCCTTAAGTGAAGATTATCCAATTAGGGTTTAGGGTGAAACCCTTAAGGAGTCTAAAGGTATAAATAGGCCCTTGGGGTGTGGAATTCGGGTACAATCTTTCAGAACCTAAAGCAAGGAACCTCTGGCCGAATTCCATCCCCTCTCCTCTCTCCTAAATCATCTTACTTGCTATTGGTGTTTGTAAACCATTAGAGGAGTGACAATTGTGACTCTAGAAGCTCCAAGACAAGAAGATCAACAAGGAACTCAAAGGTATGATTCTAGATCTGTATTAATGTTATTGTTTAACCTAATTAGCCATTAGAAGTCTTGGATTCAAAAGCATGTTTGATAGAAAGCCTAGATCCAAGCAATAGGGTTTTGCATGCGCACATAGGAAAGTTCTTATGGCTAAAACCCAACAGGATTCCCCGTCCTTCATCATGGTTGTTATCATGGAGCAGATGATTTCATACCTCTCTTTTCATGCACTTTGATGGTATCTTTCCATCAAATCTTGGTGCATTTCATAAGGGTAGAAATCCTCATAGGACTTTTGGAGTTCCACTATCATCGTGGCCATCATGATGCATGCCACTTTCGTAGCATCCCTTTCATGTGCCTGAAAGTCAGCGATCTCCTGAGGAGTTGCAGTGGTCTCATCAATCTCCTTAAGCTCCTTGTCAAGGACATATCTTTGTCCTCGTAGCGGATAATCATCCTGATGTTTCTGATCCACTCATTGAAGTTGGATCCATCAAAAGTGACTTTCCTACACAAGTTCATAAGGGTAAAGGAGCCATTAGGATTAGAGCCAGAAGCAGCATTGTTTGAAGACATCTGAGGGAAAAGGACAAGATTAGTTTAGATATTAAGAGAGTCCTTAATAATACACCCAAATGTAATATTAAGGCTAGGATCCAATCACAATATATTATAACTTAGAAGAGGTATGCCGTAATCCAAGCTATAACATATTTGAAAGGTAGGTGAATGACGATTCACCATTTTCCACCACGAAAACCAAAATATTAAATATTAGGTTTTTGATTGGTTCTTAGAAATTCCTAGATTCTTTGAGATTCAATGAACTTTTCAAAGGCATGTTTGAATCTCGAGTGTGCCCTCCAAGTTTTGTGACTAGGATACCGAGGATCACAAAACGAGGTGTGAAGTAACCATGCAAATCACTTGGTACCCTTAAAGTTTATCACTCAATTGATGTGCCGGTAAACCACACACACTCCACCGATACTATAATAAACCTTAAGTCACCCTTTACCTACCTTGTTAAGTCTAAGTGAATGTGCCGGTTAACCACACACGCTCCAACAACGACTTAAACAAAGTGTAAAGTGTAATTTCATGGATTAGCACCTTATTCACATTTTTCCTAAAGTAACTAAGACTGGGAATTTAATTAAACATTTAGTTACTTTATAATATTCATCATACTTTTAATGAGAATTTATAAGTCCTTGTCCTACCGGTTTGGCTAACGACCCTCCACCAGTCAAGCAAGCGGTGGGTGAGAGTGGACACCCATTAAGTTGCCATTTTATAGGCAACAACCTTATACTCACCTTATAGATCGGCTTCGTGAATGAGGCGTACTAGCGGTAAGACGACTTTGTTCTTATACATATATATATATATATATATATATATATATATATATATATATATATATATAATTATTAAATTATAATAATATAAGTATAAGGGTTGAATTTTAAGTTTTAAAATTCTAAGGGTTGGAACTAAAGTTTTAACATGACTTTACTTGTTCCAAAACTTGAGGGAAAGTTGTGTAAACTTTCAAAACTTTTCATTTCTTGTAAGTTATGAGTTTAATAGAGTAATAAAAATGAAGACTCTTCATTTTTCTAACTCTTGTGTTCTTTTAATGGTTTTAATTCAAGTGACTTTTGGTTTTCCATAACTTGAGGACAAGTTATGGACTCCATTAAAACACATTATGATTAAGAATTAATCTACCACATATGTTACAAGTAATTCCTATGATCATCTAAACATTATAAGAACAAGAACATGAATATGAACACATTCATAAATCAAAATTACACTTAAAACTTTGTAATTTTGATAACTAGTTGTTGTAAATGAATTAGCAAAAACATTACACCATCTAAAACAAGTTTTCAATTACCAAAACAGTTTAGGGTAATGTTTCTAGTCCATTTCCAGCAACTAAAGTCGAAAATATGCACTCCGTGGCTCCTACTCGCCGAGTGCATGAACCTAATCGACGAGTAGGTTGAAGATACAAGTGAACTCGGCGAGTCCCCCCATGGACTCGGCGAGTTCATCAGGCAGACAACAAGTTTTTCGACTTTTTTCAACTTTTTAGCACAAATAACAAACAAACAAGCCTAGGCTCTGATACCACTGATGGGTTTTGAGCATTCTAACACTTCCTAAGTGTATATGCAACCCTAATAACCTTGGATCTATGTTTGTCTAATTATCATATAAAGTTGAATTCCAAGGTTATATTCCTATCTAGAATACATGGGGAACAATTTTTAACTTGAATGAAAGATAGAATAACTTACCTTGTTGTTGCTTATGTTCCTTGAAACCTTATGAGCCTAGCACCCCAAGTGTGATGCCTCAAATGCTTCACACAACTCCAAATGCTCTTGGAAAGACTTTTGAGAGAATACACACTTCTTAAAATCGGCCTAGCCCTCTTGTATCATATGTGTACCGATTTTGGTGGAGAATGGGATTCTTATATAGTGTTGACACATCTAGGGTTACACCATGTAAACCCTAATGTGTCATGACTCTTCATTTCCTTGACCCAAGGGTTTGTAACTCCCATGGAGCATCCATGGAGCATCCTATGGGTGGAACCCAACTTGATAATCCATGGAGCCTCTTAGCCCACTATACAAGATATGGATGATTTACATAATCAACCCATATATTTAAGTAGTTATCTTTTGATCACTTAATTAATTCTAAATTAATTCTTGATCAAAATAATCAAATAATATTATTAATATATTAGTGTAACGACCAAAATTTTCAACATAATTTAAACTTTTCAAAACAATTCATTTTAATAACATTATTACAAAAAGGTTTTCAATACATTATTTATCAGAATATTCCCAGGTCCATTTCATAAAACATAAACGCAAGGAACGGTACGATCACGCCTTTTCCTTGCCACAGTCTCCTGAAGAACCTGAAAAACATTACACCACAACTGTAAGCCCGAAAGCTTAGTGAGATACCCCCAAAATACCAACCATGTATACACCCTTCCAGGCCACGACCTTCCGGTCCAAAACATATTGCCTTCCGACCCATAACATATTACCTTCCGACCCATAACATATTGCCTTCCGGCCCATAACATATTGCCTTCCGGCCCATAACATAAAAAGCATACATAACATAACAGAACATAGAACAACCATGCATATCGGGTCAAACTCCAGTCCAAACAACCCTGAGTATATAACATTCAATCATATAATAGTTCATAGTCAACAAATCGATCAAGCAGATCACATAACATATCATCACCCTAACCAGGATACCAACCTAACCGATCACGAGCATAACATCACCCTACGTTTCAGCCAAAATATGACTTACGCACATACGCCTTTCCAGGCCATGACCTTCTGGTCCACATAACATAGAATGCCCTCCGGCCCATATCATAATGCCTTCCGGCCCACATCATAATGCCTTCCGGCCCATATCATAATGCCTTCCGACCCATATCAAGCAATACCATAACAGACAACTATCCGGATTTCCATCCGGTAAAGGGTCGGCCTTGGTGCCGTAGACCCTGTCGATATAGTGAGGATAACTCACCTCGAAACTACCGGCTGAAAGGATAAGATACCGCTGCTCCGAACTCCAACACGAACTCCTCCACTAAACACCAAAACACTCAACTCAATATATACCCTTAATTATCAAAATACCCCCGAAAGACAACTGGTCAACCTTGGACAAGGTCAATGTCAACCCCTGACTGACTCTACTCGCCGAGTCAACCCGATGACTCACCGAGTCCCCAAGCTCAGAACTTCCCTCAACCCGCTACCTAACTCACCGAGTCACCCCGAGACTCACCGAGTCCAACAACTCTGAGTCCACTCGCACCCAACTCACTGAGTCATCCCTTGACTCACCGATTCTCGACGCAACCAGAAAACATTGGGACTCTTCGACAAGACTCGCCGAGTCCAAGAATAGACTCGCCAAGTCTAAGGCTATCTTCAACCTACTCGCCGAGTTGTTCATCCAACTCGTCGAGTTCCAGCTTATTTTCAAGCAACTCGTCGAGTCCACCCTTGTGACTTGCCGAGTACGACCGGTCTGAATCCAAACAGAAGTATTCTAGGCCATGCAATTGATCGAAAACATAGATCTATCCTCCTACAACCCATCCATCATGTAAAGTGGCAAACTTTACGCGAATCCAAAGAGATCTAGCCCTTTTTACTCTAGAGTTTGGGGTTTGGGACAAGATAGCTCCATCAACAACACAAGAACAGGGACTTTAATGCTCTTAAGACCTTCTTCACTCCAGATCTGAGGTAGCAACCTCAGATCTATCCTTCAAACTCAAGATGCCACAAATCTATGCTTCCCACACAACCCAACAATGAAGAATCTAGAAGAACACAACCCATGAACGAGATATTACCTCAAAAGAATGCCCCAACTGCAATAAAACTCGAATCCAAGCAAAGCCCTATGATCCAAGCCTCTTCTCCTTCAAGATTTCTTCAACAAACACCTCCCCAAACTCCAAATGTACTGCAATCTTTCACAAACATGATTTCTAGGGTTTCTGGACTTCAAGGGGGATCTAAGAGGCTAGGGAGGGGACATAATGTTCTTTAAATAGGGCTCATTCCCCGGATTTACGGTTTTCTCCACTCAGCACCTACTCGACGAGTAGGCCACTTGACTCGCGACCAAGTCGCGACCGTACTCGCCGAGTCCATCCGTGGACTCGCCGAGTTGCCCTTCAAAATTTACATTTTTAGTCCTGCAACTCTACTCTTGCTATTCCGGGATGTTACAATTCTCCCCCACTTAAATTAGGCTTCGTCCTTGAAGCCTACGGAAACTCATCTCCAAAAATACTCCCACACACGCCACCTGGCCTTAACTGGACCAGGTCCTTCAAGGTATACCCATCGAAACTCGAACTCACTTTCTCCTTCCTTGCGGTGTCATGACCACCATCTCAAACTGGGCACCGGCTTTACCCTCTGATAGCCACACACAACAACTGAGTACCACCCATGATGCATCACAGCTCCAAAACACAACCATTACTCGACCCATATGAGCTATAAATAACTATGCACCACCCGATCCCCGATCCGAGTCCAACTCTATCCATCCCATGCTGACAGAAAGACACACTCTTCAGAGCAACTCCCATGAGTTCTCTTCTTGCAATCGAATGAACATGCTAAACTAGCTCTAGCACCCTCGGGTTAGGAAACCCATCACTCTGACGACCCTCAAAACATCCCTCTGGATGAACCACTGATACACAAATCCTTTATCGAAATCAAACTGGGAACCCAAAACTCCACATCTGCATCCCTTACGAGCCTCTTGACTCTACACCCGCTGAATCCCTTCCACGCCCTCAGCAGACACTCCATCATGATGTCATTCCATACCACCACCGCAATCATGTTGCTCAGTGACCACCGTCGAACCACTTCGATCATAACTCTACACTGTCGCTTTCACTTCTGTGAATTTGCACTCCCCTTCGGAATTACATGATGGGTTTTGAGCATTCTAACACTTCCTAAGTGTACATGCAACCCTAATAACCTTGGATCTATGTTTGTCTAATTATCATGCAAAGTTGAATTCCAAGGTTATATTCCTATCTAGCATACATGGGGAACAATTTTATCATAAAGTATAGATAGAATAACTTACCTTGTTGTTGTTTGTGTTCCTTGAAACCTTGTGAGCCTAGCACCCCAAGTGTGATGCCTCAAATGCTTCACACAACACCAAATGCTCTTGGAAGAACTTATGAGAGAACACACACTTCTTCAAAATCGGCCAAGCCCTCTTATTTCTTAGTGTAGCCGATTTTAGGTGGAGAACATGTTACTTATATAGTGTTGACACATCTAGGTTTAAACCCTAATGTGTCATGACTCTTCATTTCCATGACCCATGGGTTTGTAACTCCCATGGAGCATCCATGGAGCATCCTATGGGTGGAACCCAACTTGATAGTCCATGGAGCCTTTTAGCCCACTATACAAGATATGGATGATTTACATAATCAACCCATATATTTAATTAGTTATCTTTTGATCACTTAATTAATTCTAAATTAATTCTTGATCAAACTAATCAAATAATATTATTAATATATTAGAACTTATAATATATTAATAATCTCCAAGTGTTATTTCTCTCATTTAGTCTATCCAATTGCATGGTGCCATGCAACCCAAATGGACCATGCCGGGTCGGGTCAAGTACATACCAGAAATAGTTATGGACTTAGACACCTTATCCAACAGTCTCCTACTTGGATAAGTCTAATAACTATTACTGCAAGTATGACTTCAGGAACCGATCGGCAATCGTAGCTCTTTACAAGGTTTCTCGAAACTGAGAAGATGATGGTACGCCATTTAAGATAAGTGATCATATAATCCTCTGTTCTAGATACCAGTCGGACAAATACATGGAACAATGTCTTACTTATTGTCCAACAGTTTGTTTCCCGATTTCCGATTTGTTTGACAAAGAACTTCATTGAACACATCAATTTAGTTATGACCGGGCCCGGTACATAGGTCAAAACAAAATCATCGAGGGGCCCAGATATCAGCTTCTAATCCAAGAAGGAACAGATAGACTTCGACTCATATGTTTCTTCTACTACTCATTGAATTACACACAAGAGCGCGATTTATAACATCGAGTTACCAATGCATTTTTCGTACAATCAATGCATAACCAACTTGTAAGTAACAAATCATATCTCTAGGTTTAAAGACTTATATGATATTACCGTCTGACGATCACTCGAGATAGAATTCCATGAAGTGATTCCAGTGAGCGTGGGTTGAGTCCAATGCTCAGAACTTATGAGCACTCATGATTGTTGTAGCCTTGTCCAAGACCTCTACAACCAAACATGACAGTCTTGATTCATACCTACTTCCGACATATGACCGACTGTGGAGGTTTGAATAATATGTTATACCAAACAAAATTATTCTGGAAGTCAAAACATGCAAAAGAAATATAGTAAACGATCGACAAGAGATAGCAACACTTTACTCATAAATAAAACACTTTTATTCATCATCAAATGTCAATTACACTTTACAAATTTCGAGGTTATCTAACTACTAAATCTAATATCATCCTTCAGCCCTATGCTCCGAGCATGCTGGAGATGCTTAACCCGAGTCAGTCCCTTCGTGAGGGGATCTGCCGGATTCTCATCTGATGATACCCTCTTTGCCACGAGGAGTCCTTCTTCGATCTGATGTCTGATGAAATGGTATTTTCTGTCAATGTGTCTGGATCTCCCGTGATCCCTTGGTTCCTTGGCTAAGGCAACAGCACTTTCACTATCACAGAAAATTTCCATTGGCTCTTTAATAGCTGGTACAACTCCAAGGTCTCCAATGAAGTTCCTCAGCCATAACGCCTCCTTTGCCGCCTCGCTAGCTGCAATATACTCTGATTCACAAGTACAATCTGCCACTGTCTCTTGCTTGGAACTCTTCCAAGAAATTGCTCCTCCATTTAGGGTAAAGACCCAGCCCGACTGAGAGCGGAAGTTATCCCTATCAGTCTGGAAGCTAGCATCACTATACCCTACAACTCTCAAGTCATCACTCCCACCGAGGGTAAGGACCCAGTCCTTAGTCCTTCGTAGGTACTTGAGAATATTCTTTACCGTAGTCCAGTGTGCCTTGCCAGGGTTCCCCTGAAAGCTGCTAACCATGCTCAGGGCAAAAGCTACATCAGGTCGAGTACACGTCATAGCATACATGATTGATCCTACAGCCGAAGCATAAGGTACTCGACTCATTTGTGCTATCTTAGCCTCAGTGCTAGGGCTTTGTGTCTTACTCAGTTTGGTGTTACTCTGGATGGGCAACTCTCCTTTCTTGGAGTCTTGCATTTTGAATCTTTTCAGAACCTTCTCCAAGTAGGTACTTTGACTAAGTCCAATTAGTCTTTTACTCCGATCTCTCAAGATCCTTATCCCCAAAATATAGGCAGCTTCACCAAGGTCCTTCATAGCGAAACACTTTCCAAGCCAGGACTTTACTTCCTGCAGGGTTGGAATGTCGTTTCCTATGAGTAGTATGTCATCCACATACAATACCAAAAAGCTAACTATACTCCCACTAGCCTTGACATATACACAAGATTCATCTTCACTCCTAGAAAAGCCAAATTCCTTGACCTTTTCATCAAAGCAAAGATTCCATCTGCGAGGTGCTTGCTTTAATCCATAAATGGACTTCTCAAGCTTACACACTCTATTAGGGTACTCGTTGCTGACAAAACCCTCTGGCTGACTCATGTAAACATCTTCAGCCAACTTTCCATTAAGGAAAGCGGTTTTGACATCCATTTGCCAAATTTCATAGTCATGAAATACGGCTATGGCTAACAGAACCCGTATAGACTTAATCTTGGCTACCGGAGAAAAGGTCTCATCATAATCCACTCCAGGAATTTGAGAGAAGCCCTTTGCAACCAGTCTAGCCTTATAAGTGTGTACTTTACCATCCATGTCTGTCTTCTTCTTGAAGACCCATTTGCACCCTACAGTCTTTCGACCTGGTACATTCTCAACCAAGTTCCAAACTTGATTGTCATACATGGATTGTATCTCGCTATCCATAGCCTCTTTCCATTTAGCAGACTCGGGGCCTGCCATGGCTTCCTCGTAGCTGTTAGGGTCATCTTGACTTACTAGTGTTCCATCACTAATATGTGTCTCACCTTCTGCAGTAATATGGAATCCATAATAATGCTCAGGTGCACTCCTAACTCTCGTGGAACGCCTCAGAGGTACAGATTCGTCAATTGGCTCAACAGGAGTTTCCTCCTCAAGTTAAGGGCTAGAGTTTGAAGTTCCTTCACCACTTGACTCTAGAATTTCTTCAAGATCAACTTGCCTCCCACTGTCTCCTTGGCTTATAAACTCTCTTTCTCGAAAGACTCCTCTTCTTGCTACAAAGACCACATTGTCACTAGGTTTGTAGAAGAGGTAACCAAAGGATTTCTGTGGGTAGCCGATGAAAATACACCTCTCGCTTCGGGGTTCGAGCTTATCATGAGTCTCGCGTCTCACGAAAGCCTCGCAACCCCAAATCTTGATGTGGTCTAGTTTGGGTACTTTACCAGTCCACATCTCGTGAGGAGTTTTGGCAACTTTCTTTGTAGGGACTAGATTGAGGATATGGGCGGCAGTCTCTAAGGCATACCCCCAGAATGAGATTAGTAGCGAAGCTCGACTCATCATGGAATGAACCATGTCCAACAAGGTTCGATTACGCCTCTCTGCCACACCATTCAACTGCGGTGTCCTGGGAGGTGTCAATTGTGAGACAATCCCACATTCCCTTAGATAGTCGAGGAACTCTGAACTAAGATACTCACCACCCCGATCGGATCGAAGCATCTTAATGTTCCTGCCCAATTGATTCTCGAATTCCTGTTTAAAATCCTTAAACTTCTCGAAAGTCTCTGACTTATGCTTGATTAAGTAGACATATCCATATCTACTGTAATCATCAGTAAAAGTCAAATAATAACGATTAGCATCCCTTGTGGCATGTTTGAATGGCCCACACACATCCGTGTGTATAAGGTCCAACAAACCTTCACCCCTTTCACACGAGCCTGTGAAGGGTGACTTTGTCATTTTTCCAAGTAAGCATGATTCGCAACTATCATTTGACTTTAGGTCAAACGACTCCAAGACTCCATCCTTTTGGAGTTGGCCTATGCGTTTCTTGCTTATATGTCCAAGACGACAATGCCATAATGATGCTTTATCCAAGTTATTATTATCAGTAGAATCAATACACAGAACATTATTTCCTAAGTTATCTACAACAGATACAGCTTCATACACACCATCACAAGGTAATGCTTTAAAATAAAGAACATTATTAAAGAAAGCATTAATCGAACCAACTTCATTATCAAACGGAAAGGTGAAACCTTGTTTGTACAATGCATGAAAGGAAATAATATTTCTTGCCATTTCTGGCGAATAACAACATTTATTCAAATCTAAATTTAACCCACTACTTAGCGATAAAGTATAAACTCCAATCTTGGTGACAGGTGTAACTTTCCTATTCCCCATGATTAAGTTTATTCTTCCTTGCTCCACATTCTCACTTCTTCCTAGTCCCTGCAAGTCACAACAAATATGAATACCGCAACCGGTATCAAGGACCCAAGATTTCGAATGGGGTGAGTTATTAGAAATGATAGTGTAAATACCTGCATGGTTGGGTTTGACTTTCCCATCCTTCACATCCTGCTGGTACTTTGGGCAGTTCCGCTTCCAATGAGATTTTTCATGGCAATAGAAGCATTCAGCCTCTTTTGGGTCAGAAGAAGGAGTAATGAAACCTTTCTTGGTTCCACTTGAAGAAGAGCCATCAAGGGTCCGAGCCTTGGTACCCTTCGAAGATCTCTTTCTCTTCCTCCCTCGACTTTACCCGATTGCCAAGACCGGAGTTGAGTCTGGAGTAGGAGTGATAGCAACCGACTTCCCCTTAAGACCTGTTTCTGCGGTCTTGAGAAGTCCCTGAAGTTTGCTGAGGGTGACCTCTTCCTTGTTCATGTGATATGTCATGCGGAATTGATCATAGCACGATGGTAAGGAGTGCAAAATGATATCTATTGCAAGCTCCTCAGGGAAGTTCAGATTAAGCTTCAGCAAACGATCCACATACCTTTGCATTTTCTGCATGTGGCTCGTGACGGAATCTCCGTCCTTCATCATGGTTGTTATCATGGAGCAGATGACTTCGTACGTCTCTTGTTGTGCACTTTGATGGTATCTTTCCATCAAATCTTGGTGCATTTCATTAGGGTAGAAATCTTCATAAGACTTTTGGAGTTCAGCTGTCATTGTGGCCAACATGATGCAAGCCACCTTGGTTGCATCTCTTTCATGAGTATGAAAGTCAGCGATCTCCTGGGGAGTTGCAGTGGACTCATCAATTTCCTTAAGCTCCTTGTCAAGGACATATTCTTTGTCCTCGTAGCGAGTAATCATCCTGATGTTTCTGATCCATTTATTGAAGTTGGATCCATCAAAGGTGACTTTCCCACACAAACTCATAAGAGTAAAGGAGCCATTAGGATTCGAGCCAGAAGAATTATTTGAAGACATCTGAAAGAGAAGAACAAGTTTAGTATAGATTTAAGGGAGTCCTTAATAAAACACCCAAATTTAATATTAAGGCTAGGATCCAATCACAATATAATATAACTTAGAAGAGGTATGCCGTAATCTAAGCTATACTATATTTGAAAGGTAAGTGAATGACGATTCACCAATTTCCACCACGAAAACCGAAATATTAGATATTTAGTTTTTATTGGTTTTAGAAATTCCTAGATTCTTTGAGATCCAATGAACTTTTCAAAGGCATGTTTCAATCTCGAGAGTGCCCTCCAAGTTTTGTGACTGGGATGCCGAGGATCACAAAACAAGGTGTGAAGTAACCATGCAAATCACTTGGTACCCTTAAAGTTTATCACTCAATCGATGTGCCGGTAAACCACACACACTCCACCGATACTATAATAAACCTTAAGTCACCCTTTACCTACCTTGTTAAGTCCAAGTTAGTGTGCCGGTTAACCACACACGCTCCACCAACGACTTAGACAAAGTGTAAAGTGTAATTTCATGGATTAGCACCTTATTCACATTTTACCTAAAGTAACTAAGATTGGGAATTTAATAAAACCTTTAGTTACTTTATTATATTCATCATACTTTGAATGAGAATTTATAAGTCCTTGTCTTACCCGTTCGGCTAACGACCCTCCACCAATCAAGCAAGCGGTGGGTGAGAATATACACCCATTAAGTCACCATTTTATAGGCAACAACCTTATACCCACCTTATAGACTGGATTCGTGAATGAGGCGTACTAGCGGTAAGACGACTTTATTCTTATACATATATATATAATTATTAAATCATCATAATATAAGTATAAGGGTTGAATTTTAACTTTTAAAATTCTAGGGGTTGGAACTTAAAGTTTTAACTTAACTTTACTTGTTCCAAAACTTGAGGGCAAGTTTTGTAACTTTCAAAACTTTTCATTTCTTGTAACTTATGAGTTTAATAGAGTAATAAAATGAAGACTCTTCATTTTTCTAACTCTTGTATTTGTTTTTAATGGTTTTAACTCAAGTGTGACTCTTGGTTTTCCATAACTTAAGGATAAGTTATGGACTCCATTAAAACACATTATGATCAAGAATTAATCTACTACATAGGTTACAAATAATTCCTATGATCATCTAAAACATCATAAGAACAAGAACATGAATATGAACACAATCAAAAATTACATTTAAAACTTTGTAATTTTGATAACTAGTTGTTTGTAAATGAATTAGCAAAGCCATTACACCACCAAAAACAAGTTTTCAATTACCAAAACAGTTCAGGGTAATGTTTCTAATTCATTTCCAGCAACTAAATCGAAATTCTGCAATCAGTCGACCCTACTCGCCGAGTGCATAAACTGACTCGCCGAGTTGGTTGAAGATACTCATGAACTCGACGAGTCCCCCCTATAGACTCGACGAGTCCATTCGCAGACAGTAAGATTTCCGATTCTTTTTTCAACTTTTAAGCACAAATAAGAGCAAACAAGCCTAGGCTCTGATACCACTGATGGGTTTTGAGCATTCTAACACTTCCTAAGTGTACATGCAACCCTAATAACCTTGGATCTATGTTTGTCTAATTATCATGCAAAGTTGAATTCCAAGGTTATATTCCTATCTAGCATACATGGGGAACAATTTTATCATAAAGTATAGATAGAATAACTTACCTTGTTGTTGTTTGTGTTCCTTGAAACCTTGTGAGCCTAGCACCCCAAGTGTGATGCCTCAAATGCTTCACACAACACCAAATGCTCTTGGAAGAACTTATGAGAGAACACACATTTCTTCAAAATCGGCCAAGCCCTCTTATTTCTTAGTGTAGCCGATTTTAGGTGGAGAACATGTTACTTATATAGTGTTGACACATCTAGGGTTAAACCCTAATGTGTCATGACTCTTCATTTCCATGACCCATGGCTTTGTAACTCCCATGGAGCATCCTATGGGTGGAACCCAACTTGATAGTCCATGGAGCCTTTTAGCCCACTATACAAGATATGGATGATTTACATAATCAACCCATATATTTAATTAGTTATCTTTTGATCACTTAATTAATTCTAAATTAATTCTTGATCAAACTAATCAAATAATATTATTAATATATTAGAACTTATAATATATTAATAATCTCCAAGTGTTATTTCTCTCATTTAGTCTATCCAATTGCATGGTGCCATGCAACCCAAATGGACCATGCCGGGTCGGGTCAAGTACATACCAGAAATAGTTATGGACTTAGACACCTTATCCAACATTACATTCCTCCCTCTTTCCTTATCAAGGAAAACCACTTGACCGCCTCGTCACCATGACAAGAGCCACGGTGCTCACCCAACGCTACACCACCTCTTTATAGCATAACCGCTATCCATGCAACACATACACCCTGAATCTGCTCGCAAGGACTCTCGAGTCCGTGCACCATCTCCACTAATCAAGGTCAATACCCGGGGCCAGACCTCCTGATGCCAACACATCGCAGCATACTCAATTCATTACCTCGCATCGATCTAACGACACCCACAGAGTCTTCAGCATGACTGGACCGCCTTACCAGGCCTTCAGTCAAACTAGACCACTCTCATGACCTTCAGCAGACCTGGATCTCCCTCCAGGGTCTTCAGTCTAGTTGGACCGTTCACCGAGCCTTTGGCCTGACTGGTACGCCCATTGGCCTTCAGTCTATCCTCATCGCTCAACTAGCAATCAACATTCCGAGTTACCTCTCCAGGAAAACCTCACATGCATACTGTTCTAGCTCCTTAGGGGTTCCGAACTCTATCTCCATCATACATACTCAAACCCGGCCTGATCCCAGGCCTTGCACAATCAAGCTCTTGGTCTGTATCCTGCCCCTCACGCCTACCATTTACTCATACCAACCAATTCCCTTGGCTGACCGAGACACTACTGAATTCCATACAGGTAACCAACCTTTCATACTCGTCGATCCTCCGAAGAACTCTCCAATTCTCCCCCACTTAAGGCATTGACTACCAACCCCCGGTCGCTATCACCGACCTCCCAAGATAACCTTGCACAAAACCCACATTTACACTAAAACTGATTCCCACTAGCACTAGCAACCTTTGCCAAAAACACATTTCCACACCGATCATCCCGCTCGAAAGGAACCCAATCTTCAAGTATCTAATCCTCAGACTGCAGATGCTACCCGACATTCAAACCAACGCCGCATCCACCAATAACCTTCACAAAAGATAACCAACGAAAACCCGAAATACTAACCCATACCCATGCCAAACCCTGAAGGAACAACAGATACCAAAACAAAAACCCGAAACACAAATCCTTAACCATGCCAAACCCTCAAGGAACAACGGATACCAAAACGAAAACCATCCAATGAGACTAGCAGATAAACGATACTCCACAATAATCATAAATCAACAAGACAACAAGAAAGAAACATACACGCAGCTGCAACCGACACTGCTCTAACCTCTTCCGCTGCAAGCTGAAAAGCACTACCCTAAGCCCTTGGGAGCTCCGCTCCACTCTGACCTCCACCCGTGATCCTCAACGTGGCCGATGCTGGAGCTTGCACTGGTCCTGCAGTAAGCTGTGGACAGTTGACCATCAAGTGTCCAACCTGATGACAATGATAACATATCCTCAAATCCCGAACCGGCATTGACTGTCGATAATCCCTCGCATAGTGTCCCTCCTTTCCGCACTTGCGGCATGCACCACCGGACCAACAAACTCCGGCGTGACCCCTCCCACACTTTCCACAAACGTGGCTGCCCTGATCTCCCGTCCTGGAATCAACGGTCTTAGACCGTTTCATCGCCGGCTATGACTGAACCGGAGCTTGCCTCAGCTCACGCAACTGCAACTCAATCTCTATCTCACGCCGCCTGGCGGCCTCCTGTAATTCCATCAAGGTCTCGCACGTCTGCGCGGATACAAACTGCCTGATGTCCCTCTTTAGCATACTCAGATATCAGGACATCTGAGCCTGCTCCAAAGAGAACTCAGGGCAAAACATCGCCCTCTCAGTAAACATCCTGGTGATTTCCGTCACCGACTCTGTATCCTGCTTCAACTCAAGGAACTCCTGAGCCAACCTCTCCCTCTCGACCTGTGGAACATAGGGAGTGCTGAACATCTCTCTGAACTGATCCCATGAAATCGAAGCCCTCTGCGCATCCGAGTATGACCCCGTGGTCAATCTCCACCAATCCTTTGCCCCGAGCCTTAACAGGTTCACAGCACACCTCACCCTCTGATCAGCATGGCATGAACACGTGAAGAAACACCCCTCCACGTCTGATAACCATCTCATAGCAACGGTCGGATCCCGAACTCCATCAAAGGTGGGAGGCTCCGTATTATCGAAGTCCCAATACTGAAAACCCCTACTAGCTCCTCCCCCTGCCGTTGTAGCCGTCGCGGCAGCCGTCTCCGTGAGAGCCTCATAGCGCTCATCAAAATACTCCACCATGGCGGTATTGATTGACCCAAACAATTCCGGCAGCTTGGCCCGGAACAATGCAGCAACCTCATCATGCAGGATCTCACGAATCCTCGCATCCAACTCGTGCATACTCATCTGACCGATAACCTCGGGCGGTATTGACCCGTCCGCAACTCCTTCTCCTGCACCCGATCCTGACCTAGATCCACTCACAGCACACCTCAAAATCTCCATACTGAAAATAAACCACAAAACCTCAGACACTTCCCACTATCCCGGGAACCAACTCTCAACCCAACCCTAGAGGTCATGGTTTCCCTGATACGCGTATGGGTCATGTGCTTTCAGTAGTACGGGCCCATACTACCTTCCACACCTACCCATATTTGTATGAAGTACTACCACAACACCCTAGCGACAAATATACATAGCAAGCGCTCGATCCTCACACCTAGAGGAACACTGGAAATCTCAACAGAGGAAAACCCTAGGCTAGCAGGCATCACAAAACAGGCAACATTATCATGAAATCCTGAAGATCCCTAGCCTAACACTAGCATGATGTTCTATCAAAGCTCAATAAAACAAATGTCATGAATGGTAATTTGGGGTTACTTACTGGCTCCGGCTGATCGTACCTCCGCGTCCTCCTTTTACTTAATTTGAAAACCATTTTAATTTCTCTTTTTAAACCCTCCTCGATTTGAGATTGGAGTCATACGAGTGTTCCTCTAATTCACTCAAACCAAGGCTCTGATACCAACTTGTAACAACCAAAAATTTCAACATAATTTAAACTTTTCAAAACAATTCATTTTAATAACATTATTACAAAAAGGTTTTCAATACATTATTTATCAGAATATTCCTAGGTCCATTTCATAAAACATAAACGCGAGGAACGGTACGCTCACGCCTTTGCCTTGCCACAGTCTCCTGAAGAACCTGAAAAATATTAAACCACAACTGTAAGCCCGAAAGCTTAGTGAGATACCCCCAAAATACCAACCACGTATACGCCCTTCCAGGCCATGACCTTCCGGTCCAAAACATATTGCCTTCCGGCACATAACATATTACCTTCCGTCCCATAACATATTGCCTTCCGGCCCATAACATATTGCCTTCCGGCCCATAACATAAAAAGCATACATAACATAACAGAACATAGAACAACCATGCATATCGGGTCAAACTCCAGTCCAAACAACCCTGAGTATATAACATTCAATCATATAATAGTTCATAGTCAACAAATCGATCAAGCAGATCACATAACATATCATCACCCTAACCAGGATACCAACCTAACCGATCACGAGCATAACATCACCCTACGTTTCAGCCAAAATACGACTTACGCACATACGGCTTTCCAGGCCATGACCTTCCGCTCCACATAACATAGAATTCCCTTCGGCCCATATCATAATACCTTCCGGCCCACATCATAATGCCTTCTGGCCCATATCATAATGCCTTCCGACCCATATCAAGCAATACCATAACAGACAACTATCCGGATTTCCATCCGGTAAAGAATCGGCCATGGTGCTGTAGACCCTGTCGATATAGTGAGGATAACTCACCTCGAAACTGTCAGCTGAAAGGATAAGATCCCGTTGCTTCGAACTCCAACACGAACTCCTCCACTGAACACCAAAACACTCAACTCAATATATACCCTTAATTACCAAAATACCCCCGGAAGACAACTGGTCAACCTTGGACAAGGTCAAAATCAACCCCTGACTGACTCTACTCATCGAGTCAACCCGACGACTCGCTGAGTGCCCAAGCTCAGAACTTCCCTCAACCCGCGACCTAACTCACCGAGTCACCCCGAGACTCGCTGAGTCCAACAACTCTGAGTCCACTCGCACCCAACTCACCGAATCATCCCTTGACTCACCGATTCTCGACTCAACCAGCAAATATTGGGACTCTTCGACAAGACTTGCCGAGTCCAAGAATAGAGTCGCCGAGTCTAAGGCTATCTTCAACCTACTCGCCGAGTTGTTCATCCAACTCGTCGAGTTCCAGCTTATCTTCAAGCAACTCGTCAAGTCCGCCCTTGTGATTCGCCGAGTATAACCGGTTTGAATCCAAACAGAAGTATTCTAGGCCATGCAATTGATCCAAAACATAGATCTATCCTCCTACAACCCATCCATCACGTAAAGTGGCAAACTTTACGTGAATCCAAAGAGATCTAGCCCTTTTTACTCTAGAGTTTGGGGTTTGGGACAAGATAGCTCCATCAACAACACAAGAACAGGGACTTTAATGCTCTTAAGACCTTCTCCACTCCAGATCTGAGGTAGCAACCTCAGATCTATCCTTCAAACTCAAGATGCCACAAATCTAAGCTTCCCACACAACCCAACAATGAAGAATCTAGAAGAACACATCCCTATGAATGCCCGAACTGCAATAAAACTCGAATCCAAGAAAAGCCCTATGATCCAAGCCTCTTCTCCTTCAAGATTTCTTCAACAAACACCTCCCCAAGCTCCAAATGCACTCCAATCTTTCACAAACATGATTTCTAGGGTTTCTGGACTTCAAGGGGGATCAAAGAGGCTGGGGAGGGGACATAATGTTCTTTAAATAAGTCTCATTCCCCGGATTTAGGGTTTTCTCCACTCAGCACCTACTCGCCGAGTCCATCAGTGGACTCGCCGAATAAGCCACTTGACTCGTGACCAAGTCGCGACCCTACTCGCCGTGTCCATCCATGGACTCACCGAGTTGCCCTTCAAATTTTACATTTCTAGTCCTTCAACTCTACTCTTGCTATTCTAGGATGTTACAATTAGAACTTATAATATATTAGTAATCTCCAAGTGTTATCTCTCTCATTTAGTCTATCCAATTGCATGGTGCCATGCAACCAGAATGGACCATGCCGGGTCGGGTCAAGTACACACCATAAATAGTTATGGACTTAGACACCTTATCCAACACCTACACATGGTCGGGTTATATAAATCCATGGGCATCTCATTTTCCACGGGGATCACTGGGGGCTCCTCATGAGTGTCATCGGGGCGTGGCCTCACCCTTCTTCCGAACACTGGATACACCTCATCATCAACATCGGGAATAGAAAAATTATTCCCACCATTATCCTACACAATACTATCCTGCTTGTAGAGAAGAATGTTAAAGCGGCATGTCAGCATCAAAGTTAAGAAACTTCCTGCCCCTTTTTCAAACAACCAAAAGGATCTAGCCAATTTTGTAACCAACATACCCCTACAGATTGGTGCCCCTTTTCCGTCCTTTGCCTCCCTCTCTGCTAAGTACTTTACCAAACAATAAGGTATGTCGCAAAAACCCCTGGGGGTAACGATACTCCATAAGAAAAAGACGTCAAGGTTGGGAACTTTATCAGTGTCCTTCCTCATGTTGATGGAACTGGAAATAAAGCGGTAGAGGAGCCGGTGAATAGGTAATCGTATGTCACCTGGAACGTTATCTGTTACTTGAAGGATTATCTATTACTTTAAGGATTATTTGATCTCTGTTGCATGTGGCTATATTCATGAGGTAGCTAGTTGACATTACTGGGAATCTTTCAGCAGCTGAGGACTGGGTGATTTCGGGAACCTAGGGAAGCCTAGGATATATTTTAGTGATTTAGTAGTGAGGCTAAGTTAGACTTGGGTGTACAAGTTGAGGAAGTGACTTGGAGGATCTGGGAGGATTGCTAAGGAAAGTATGGATAGGTGTGGAAGGTAGTATTGGGCCCGTACAACTGAAAGCACAAGATTCATAATTGAATCGGTGAGAGACGTGGAGAATCTTAGAAGATTCAGGGAAGAGTTTGTGACCCAGTTTGGGGACAGAGGATGTTCCAGTTGTTGCAACTTAGCCATTGGCAAGTGAGTTAGTGACCGTGGCAGGGTGTCAAACCCTAAGGGATATGATTTCCATGATGTTGTAGATGCGTGATTGATTTGGAGCACTTTGACCAGAGAGGTTCGTGCTATGTGCGTATAGTAAGGGTCCCGGGAAGAGACCCGTGATTTCTGATCATCAGGTGAAAGGCCAGCATGGTTGGAGCCAGTGTAGCACGTACAGGATAATGCACAAGGGATTTTGTCGCTCCAAGGGTTTAGTCTACTTCAGGGTAGCAGTGTTGATCATGTTAGCAGAAGGTGATTAGTATTCCTCCAAATCTTGCGGGTATGTAATCTTCTATTGCTTCTAGATGGATGTTGGGGATACGTATCGTGTTGGAGTTATGAGTAAGTTTAGATAAGTTAGATCTCGGGTTTGTTTCCTACTAGTGTTTGGGTTATAAAGGATTATATATGCCATCTTGCATGCCCAAAGGTCCTTGATGAACCCACAGAGGAATGCATCTTGCGAAGCGGGTTCATCATGTACCGTCATCATTCCGGATCTTTTCCGAGATCTGTGCAGGAGTATTGTTTGGAAGGTCCTCGGTCAAGGTTAGAGGGATAGTTCTTTAGTGAATTCCACGTTCAGGGGTTCTATCATGGTTCAGGTATGGTTGATAATTGTCTATGGATGATGTTTGGAGTTCAAGGCTCTACCGTTGCTAGGACAGAGCTGGTGACATGAAAAGGGTAGTGTCTGTCGCGGGTGTTAGATTCACAAGTGGTTGGTCATCGCATGTTCAAGAGAATTGTATTTTCGCATTGGCTGTGTTCGGTTAGAGTTTAGTGGTAGTGCGAGATGGGAAGTGGGAACGAGGATTCGTCAACCAGGGTAAAGCTTGAGACTTTCAATTAACAGCATGGGAGATGGATTGAAGTGTTAGATTAGACCAGATTCCAAGAGTACCCTTCAAGATTTCAGAGGATAGGAAATCTTAAGGTTTAATCGGTGATTAAACATTAGCATTGGTAGGCACAAGTTGTCATCTATGAGATAATAGAAAGCAAGAAGGATTCAGAATCCTTCAATTCTCGCTTGCTGTGAAGGCTTAGTAGAATCTAAGTGGGGGAGAGACTTTTTATAAAGTCCTCCAAATGTGAGTTCTGGTTACACAGGGTGCAATCTCTTGGGCACCTTGTCAACTAGAAGTGTATTCTAGTCGATCCGACCTAGATAGAGGTTGTGATGTAGTGGGAGATTCCGAGGTATCCATCTGAGATTTGGAGTTTCCCAGGTCTAGCAGGTTATTACTGGAGACTTATACGCAAATTCTTTGAGATTGTGGTTCCTTTGACCCGAATGACCAAGAAGTCAGTGGCCTTTCG
The DNA here is from genome assembly GCF_052625555.1 of Lactuca saligna. Classification (NCBI taxonomy): domain Eukaryota; kingdom Viridiplantae; phylum Streptophyta; class Magnoliopsida; order Asterales; family Asteraceae; genus Lactuca; species Lactuca saligna. Next base: position 81,762,570 of record NC_136425.1, on the reverse strand, counting down.
TTGGGGGCCTGAGCAGCAAACAACCTTTGAGACTCTCAGACAGTGGTTGTGCGAGGCACTTATTCTCACCATGCTAGAGGGTTTAGATGATTTCGTGGGTTACTGTGACGCTTTGATCATGGGCATGGGTGCGGTACTGATGTAGTGGGGTCACGTGATAGCAGGTTTCGGGAACCAGGTTAGGGATTCCAATTAGAACTCAAGTTTAGTTATCTGTTAGGTCGAGTGCTTGTTTGACCCAGTATGGAAAGTGTTATAAGACTACGGGGGGTAGCCGTAACATTCACTAACAGACAGTTAGCATGTTAGGTGTTGTAAGCCTGCGAGTGTAGCCATAGCATTCACCAGGTTGGTAGATACTGTGAGGAGTGTTATAAGTCTGCGGGTGTAGCCGTAGCATTCACTAGCAGTCAGTTAGCATGGAAAGTGCTGTAAGACTACGGGGGTAGCCGTAGCATTTACTAGCGATCAGATAGTATGGAAAGTGTTGTAAGACTACGGGGCTAGCCGTAGCATTCACTAGCGATCAGATAGTATGGAAAATGTTGTAAGACTACGGGGGTAGCCGTAGCATTCACTAGCAGTCAGATAGTATGGAAAGTGTTGTAAGACTACTTGGGTAGCCGTAGCATTCACTAGTGGTCAGTTAGCATGGGAAGTGTTGTAAGACTGCAGTTGTAGCCGTAGAATTCACTAGGTTAGTAGATAAGTGTGAGCGTGCTGTTAAAACGCAGAAGGAACATTAGTACCCACCAGTTCAGGTGTAGCAGTAAGTATAAGGAAATCCACAGATTGGATTTCGGAATTACCCAGATGGATTAGATCTAGTTGAGACGGTGATAGGACTGTAGGAGCACCACTACAGTTATGGGATCAAGAAAGCAATGCATTGTATAAGATTGCATGTGAGATAAGGCTACCATTGGTTAGGCAGCAATCACTCCCAGTCTTGGATTTGATGATGATAGGATTCGACGTATGGACCCGATTGGTTAGATCAGAAAGTTGTTAGAGTCACAGTGGCATGATAACTGGTTCCAGAGATGGATTTCGTTCAGAAGTCGTGTGACGCGACTAAGTAGGAGTCCTTTGGCTCCGCAGCCGGGCCGGAACCCGATATTTTAAATGATTGGTGAATGAATAGAGACCAGGGAGGTCTTGTTAGATTTTGGAAAGTAGCCATGTGGCAACATACTGCCTCAGGCAGTTCAGTGTTCGAGCAACTTCTGCGTGTGGCCAGTGTTAGTATTCGTGTTTTAAGTTGCAAGTACACACGGATAGCTGGTTTATTAGGGAGTGACAAGTCACTTATGGCGGGATTAGCCGAGCCTTGGCCAAGTGTAAGTGATTTGCATGGATAATTAGGTTTGTGAACCTATTTTACATTGGGAACCTCCAGCTATCAGAAGTTGAGTAGCTTGTTGAGGGATAAATAGACTGGATTCAATGATAACGATTCAGTATGAATAGACTATCGGGGGTTCAGACCATCTCGAGATAACAGATTGCAAACCAAGTAGATGTTATCTTGTTGTGAGGAGCTTGTTGGCCTGCATTTTTAGGGCTTTGCGAAGACTGGTCATGACTACCCTGGGAAGGCTAGGGTGTGCTCAGTATGGTGACCATGTTGCTAGAAGTGGTTGGGTGTTTAAGGAATGGTGAGGAATGATTTCGAGGATGAAATCTAATTTAAGTAGGGGAGAGTTGTAACACTCTACTTATTTATTTATTAAATAAATAATTTAATAAGCAAATAGTAGCCCTAAAATAGATAATTATATGTCAAAGGTTGGCCTCGAGGAGTTAATTGTCACACTCTAGGAGATTGGGGGTTAAAAGTGTAAATACGGACTTAATTTGTAAGTTTTATGGAAGGCAAGGACTAAATGGAAATTATTAGGACTTCATGGAAGAGATTTTGGAGACCTAGGGACTGTTTGGTAAATTAGGAATTAGATTTGAAGGGGATATCCGAAGCTGAGGTAGAAAAGGTAAATTTTTGGCTTAGTTTGAAAAGATATGAGAAGAGAGGGGCTAATTGCGGCATTATGGAAAAAATGTTTAAGGGTGTCAGGTATATAGGGAATAAACCCTAACCCTATTGACCATTTTATGCAGCCGACCTTATACCTCCCTCCAGCCGCCGTCCTCACCTCCCCATCTTTTATTCTCGATGTCACCCACCCTTTCTACCGCTGTTAGCCGCCGCTGTCACCTGTCGGAGTATTCTCAGCCGTTACTACCATCTAACCACCTGATGCTCCTCTCCCGGTGAAGTCGAGGATGAGTCCGTAAGTGCAAGGCCTGTCAGACGGTTGGGCGGTTGCGATGTCACTGCCATGGCGAAACGCTGTTTGCTGCCTCCATCCATTGTCTCCGTGTTCTTCTTCTTCTACCTTCTTCTTTGTTTCTTCGGTGCTACGACCACCAGTCGATTGTTACCGTCGCCGATCTTCAAGCTTGTTTATGTGGGAGTAGATTTCTTAACTGGGAACCAGAAGAACAGCCATCACCACCAGGAGGTGGTGGCTGTTATGGAAAAAGGTTGATATTGCCACCGTGCGCCATCAGAAGGGTGGATGGATGATTGAAGAACGAAGCACAGTTGGGTGTTGGGCTCTCCTTGCAAGCAAAACGCGTGTGTGTGTGTCTGTGTGCGTTGGCCGGAAAACCGAGAACAACCACCACCACCACCGTGAGGTGGTGGCTGCCGCCATGTGCCACATGTGTGTGTTCATTTTGTTAGTGTGTGTTTATTTTGAGATTAGCATTCTAATGTGTAAATTGCAAATTACAATAATGAAAGAAATTGAAAACCACCGCCTTAGGGTGGTGGCTGCCGCCTCCTGCCACCACCGGCCGTCGTGTCGGGTGGCTTTGTGCTTTGCCTCGTGGTGTTGATTCGTTTGGGGTGCTTGAAACCCTAATGGACACAATGAAGCTTAATAGACTCTAATGAACCCAATAAAACCCTAACGGGCATAATAATATTTTAGTGGGCTTAATGGGCCCAATAAATCCCTAATTGATCTAAAAGCCCAACAAATTAATAAATGGGCTAGTATTTAGGTTGGAAACCCTACTTAGGGTTTGGAAAACCCTAATGCCATAAAAACCCTAATTTTGGGGAATTAATCGAGGCACACGGGACTTATTAATAACTTGGAATATTAAATAATAATCATTGGTGGAAATTAATCTTAGCAGTATTAGACTTAATGGATTAAGTCCTTAATGGGTTAAGTAGGAAACTTAACCTTAATCATCATTTTATGTGAAACCCTAATTTCATTTGGGTTTATTGTTGGGCCTTTATATTGGGCCTTGATGATTGGGTTATTAAATGGGCTATCCAAGATCAAGCAAATGGTCTAGAGTAATTTAATGGGCCTAAGGTAAGGTCCATGTAAGGGGCTTGGGCCCAATTTGGAAAATTGGGCCATAGATGGGCCTTAATGATTATATGATGTTGGGCCTTAGAATGAGACCATGTATAGGCCTAGGCCCATTTTGGAAAATTGGGCCATGTGTTGGACTTTGAATCCTAATTGACTTTGGGCCTATGGATTGGGCCTTGTGCTTGAATAAGCCAAGATAGGGGTAATGTAGTAATTACCCAAAGAATGTACTTATGGTTATGTATTGGGACCCAATTATTAATTAGGTGTTATATTGGTGTTGACAGTTCGAGAATCTGTCAGCCAGCAGTTGGGGTTGAGTCTGTGGGACTTCAGCAAGTGTGGGATTATGTCTTCGGGACTTCAACAGTGTGAGGTGAGTTACCTTCCAGTAGCGGTGGGTCTACGGCCATAATGCCGACCCACCAGTAGGAGTTGTATGTTAGATGATTGTATTTGTGATATCATCTAGGTTTGCTACTACCTGATATGTTATATGCTGGCATGATATGTTATATGTGATAGTAGTAGAGTTCGATTGTTAGGACCGAAGGGGAGGTCAGACACCCCAGAATAGTCTGACAGTATGTGATGATATGTTTATATGCTGGCATGATATGTTATATGTGATAGTGGTAGTAGGAGGGGAATAGTCCCCAAGTTTGGTTGTTAGGACCGAAGGGTAGTTCGGACACCCCATATATGTCTGATGGTATGTTTATGTTATGATATATGTGATAGTAGCATTAAGGGGTGGAATAGTCCCTGAGGGTCGGTTGTTAGGACCGACAGGTAGGTCAGCACCCCATAATGGCTTGACACGGGTAGGTCGGCACCCCAGAATGGTCGTACCATGTAGGTCGGGCACCCCAGAATTGCCCGGAAGTATGTATGCTTTGTGAGTGTATGGTATGTGGTATGATGGGGGAACTCACTAAGCTTTGTGCTTACAGTTTTCAGTTTTGGTTTTAGGTACTTCGTGTTTAAAGGAAAGGAGCCAACTTAATTGCAGCGTATCACACTTTGTTTTCCGCACATGAGATCTTTGGGATTACACTCTGATATGGTTCTATGATAATATGTTTTCATTACTGACACTTTGGTTTGACACGAGATATTATTATGAATGTTTTTACACTGATGGTTTTATGTAATAACTTATTTAACAATGAAATTCTTGGCCTTGAAAATTGGGATGTTACAAAATTATTCTGGAAGTAAAACATTCAAAGTGAAACATTATAATAAACTAATTAACAATGGTCTCAAGACTATTGAATATAAACAATCTCTATTATTTAATCACCATAATAATTATGACTTTATTCATTATATAATGTTTCGAGTAATCAACTAACCAGATGAATTAAATAACATCAGTTATGCCATGCTATGAACATGCATACTATGCCTTTCTATGGTTCTTCTTTTGTGAACTGATCGACTGGACACTATTCTAGTGATGCTTAATTCACAATTCCAAATTCTTGTCACTGTCTAAAATGTATTAGGATTCAAACCTTACATGCATTGACCTTCTATGATGTCGAGGCTTCAAAGTCATAGAGACCAAGCCAACGATATTATAGAATGTTGAATTTGGAACTTTGTTACTAGAAATAATTCCATGATAATGAAGGTTCAAATTCGAGGTTCACTCCTTGAACACTTCTCTTTCATTAAAGTTTCCAAATCATATGTAGACATTTCAAGTATCTCCCATTATGGAAACATTTCCATATGACCATCAATTCTGATTAAGAACCTTGTCAATCCAGAATCATGTTACTATGGTCCATCCAAATAAATACCATACTTCCAACTGTCCATAAGTAATCGATCTTCAATAAACCTCAAAATGTTCTTGACAGTTGATTAACAACTCTAGTCACAAAATAGAATTATAATCCTTTTCCTCTCAATGCTCAAGGTATTTGGAAAAATAAGAATAAGTGAATATTATAGCATATGTAATTGATCCTATATCCAAAGCATATGGGACTCGTTTCATTATATCTGATATATGTTCAGTCTCTTGCTATAATACTTTCATATATGGAATTTCCTATGTTGAACCATTTTAACATGATATTCACATATGTCTATGATTAAGTTCTATTAAACAATGTAATCTAAACCTTTATATTTGAAAAGAAGTGTGCGTGCCCTCTCCCTGAAGTCTATCATAGCGAAACAATTCCCAAACTTTGAAGTTTGCAAATTGAGAACATTGTTCCCTATGAACAGTATTGTCAACATACAATACTAACATAACCATTATGCTCCCACTAACTGTGACATGTATCCAAAAATTAACTAGACTTCTAGAAATCAGTACTCTTGACTTTCTTACTAAAGTAAAACAATTTGTTACTCGATGATTCGATAAGTCTCCAACTAGACTTATTAAGCTTATACACCCTTATTGGATAGTATATGTGTGAGTTTAAACCCTTTTAGATATATGTCTTGAAAGTCCAAAAAATTCCTTTCCATTCCTCACAATTCGAAATATGAAGAGGGATGTTGTAATCATATTATGAATTTGAGAATTGAATTAACATAGCCAATATCCATATTGATATTTATCACAACTTTAAAATCTACCAACGAAAATGATTACTCACAATCATTTTCAAGAATTAGAGTGAATCTTAACCATATAGATTTCAAGGTGCATACATTCCCATCCATGTGAATCTATCATATGCAACCTAAAATCATAAGATAAGATTAAGGACAAACCAAATTCAAATTTAGTTTTCCTTCATTGACTAAACTTTGATATTCTAAATTTCTTGCCCTCTTGTAGCACAAGGGCCTACCGGTGCTTCTGTGTTGTTAGCAACTCACCCATATTGATCAATGTACTTTCACTGACCAACGTGCTTTGTTTTTACAGTTAAATGAAAAACATAGAACTCATAATCATTTCTAGCTTAACTAGAAATGCACAGAAATAAGATTGTTTCAACCAAACACGATAGGTTACCAACCTCGGGTCGCATGCCAGTGATAACCAAAAGGTTATTGTTAGTTGATTCTTGATACTCTCAAGATCAATATGACACCCCCTGACTTCTTGACATATAATTTTTCTCGTAAGGAACTTTCCTTGATGAGCTAAAAAAATATTCAAACGTTCATGTAGATTCCCAACAAGATAACAGTTTATAGAATAGGTCTCACTTCATTCTTTGTTTCTCAATTTATGAAAAGCATCACAACTACATTTCTATATGTGCTAGATTAAGAAAAACATTTTTACTCCACATATTTCTGAAGGGTGTTGAGCATTCTAACACTCCTAAGGCATACATGAAACCCTAAATACCTTGGATCTATGTTTTTTCTATTGTACATGCAAACTTGAACTTGCCAAGGTATTACCCTAACTAGCATACAAAACTTTGATACTTGGGTAACAAAACAAGTTAGATAACATACCTTTTCTTTGTAGCTTGTTGCTTGGACTTTCAACAGCTTAGCACCAATAATATGAATGCCTCAAATGGAATCACAACACACCTAGAACAAAGGATAACTTGAGAAGAGATTCCTTGAACACACAAATCGGCTAGCCCTCTAGTATTCCACTTAAGTGCCAATTTCATCAGCTAGAGGGATTCTTATATAGTGTGGCAAACTAGGGTTACACCATGTAAACCCTAATGACTTTCCACATCCTTCATGATCCATTGGTTACCACATAGGTTTAGCCCAACATGAAGAACTATGGATCATAAGCCCACTTTATAAGAATGAATGATTTACCAAATCAAACCCTTATATTTAATTAGTCTCTTTTTGATCACAATATTAATACCAAATTAAATCTTGATCAATACTAATTAAATAATATGATTTCATATTAATATATTAGAACTTATAATATATTTATAAACTAGAAATAACTGCTTCTCAAAAGTCCATACTATCAAATTGTCCTGATGATATGCAAACCAAATCGACCATGCTACTCTTGGGTCAAGTACATACCAATTATAGTCATGGACTTAGACACTAATCTAACAGTCTCCCTCTTGGATAAGTATAATAAATGTTATTGTAAGTACGACTCCAAAATCCGACTAGTAATCGTAGCTCTTAAAAGTCTCTGTCAAACTCTGACCTAGTCAATGATGTGTCCATTAGATAAGGGATCATATATTCCTCCATTCTAGATATCATATGGACTGAGACATGGATTATAATCATTCTCTCTGTCCATCTGTTGTTTCCCGATTTCCAATTTGTGAAATAGATCAATTGAAAAACATTTCAATGATGCTCATTTCAAAATTCTAAATCCTTATTGCATGTGTAAGAATTCCAAATTCTCGTCACTGCTAGAAAGTGTTAGATTCTAAACTATCATGCAAAGAGTTTTTTGTAATGTCTAGGTGCGAAAAGTCACAGCGACTTGACCAATGATATTACAACATATTACTTTGGAGATTGTTACAAGACAATTCCATGGAAATGAAGTCTCAAATTCAAAGAACATTCCTTCGAACATCCTTCTGGCATAAAAGTTTCTAACTTTCTCATCTATTTTTCAACTCCTAACATGGAAACGTTCCATATTTGCCATATGACAACTCATTATTAATAAACCTTTGTCTATTCATAATAATCTCAATATGGTCCTTCCATTACTATATTTCCAACTGTCCTTAAGAGACGGATCTTTGGCGAACCTTAGATTGTCCTTAACAGTTATTTAACCACTTTAGTCATATCCGGTTCTGTTCCTTTTCCCTTCTAAATTCCCTAGGCATTTGGAAAATTAGAACACGAGAATACTAAAGCATATGCAATCGATCCTATACCCGAAGCATATGGGATACGATTCATAATGTCTAACATAAAGACATGATACTTAATCGGTCTTTTGCTATAATGTTTCTATTTTTCATGTTCTCATAATTTCGATTACGAATAGGGATTCCGTAATCATAACCAAATTTTGAGAATGCAGTTGACATTTTCATATATAGAATTTCCTTATGTTGAACCATTCCAACATAACATTCACACACACACACATGTATATATATATATATATATATATGTGTGTGTGTGTGTGTGTGTGTGTGTGTGTGTGACATTCCCATTTTCACGGCCTGAAAAGACTGATGTTTGTTTATGCTTTATAAAAATCAGAGTACCTCTTTTAATAAAAGTGTTGCGGAATTTGTTCCTAGTAAAACATGATAAATACGTTATCAAAGCATTTTCGAAGAAAAGTATTTTTATTCATTTTAAAACATTTGGGATGTCATCGTCAATACAGAAACATAAGCATAAACAGAACTTACATTCATTATCACTAGTGATTTATATCTCCTTAATCTCTCAGTGTAGTGTAACTTCATATCGACACCTGTGATATAAATAAATTGAGTGGGTTAGGTTAGGAAACCTGGTGAGAACATCGGGTTTCAACCCACAATAATATAATTATTATGTTTAAATATCAAACAATCAACCCAATTACCCATCCCCATTATCTACTTTACTCTTTAGGATCTACCCTAAGAATCAGGTATTCCTCGTTCATTCATTCCTAAGGATCATCCTAAGGAATCGACACGAAGTCCATCGTTGCCACAGTTTACACGATGGGCACTAAGTATGCATAGTCGCCAGGTTTTAGGCATCAAGTCTGAATGATCACCAAGGTTTAGGCATCAAGTTTGCATGATCGCCAAGGTTTAGGCATCAAGTCTGCATGATCACCAAGGTTTGGGCATCAAGTCTGCATGATCACCAAGGTTTAGAGTACACCGGGTGAACACATCGTTCACAACACTTACAAGTTACGAGCATGCTAGTGTTCCACTGGACTGTCTAGAATAGTCTGTGGTTGTCATCCATACTCTGTTGAATGACGGGACATCGTTTGGGAAAAGGCTTCTCACATCGTCACCTATCACCCTCACCTCGTGGTCTATAACACCTCTCAACTCATCATCCAACTCATATTCCATCTATTACATATACCCATGTTTTACAATAACATTATTATAGATATAAAATACATATACAGTTTAAATCATTTAAAACATGTATAAAATCGTTCATCCAGCATAGACAGCAAGTATTCAGATAATATGCACACATAGGTGGTGAAAGTAACTATGCACTCACTTGATTAGGTGGTGACTCGGCACTTGGACAACACTTTGTTACTCTTAAAATAATTTTCCTCGACAAAACCTAGTATCATTACCACTAGAGTTTAGTCTAACGTTAACCGCAACTAATTAATAGTCTATCTATTATTATAATTATATAAGCGTTAAACAATACCCTATATAACTCATAATAATAGCCCAAATAATTATTTTAAGGTCCTAATAACATTACTATATTGAAATATAAGTTATACTAAAGATAGGGTAGGTATAGCTCACTTACAGCGGGTTTCCTTGGAAACCGAGCTTCGCCAGAGCAGAGTTTCTGAGCCGGAGGCTCTTCTCTTTGGTGTCGTCAGGTGCTCCAGGAGCCTCGAGGCTTCCTTCGGGTGCTAGGGGGTTTACCTATGTGACAACCTGAAATTTTCATTCGTACAAACCCTATAGTCATGCACTTCAATTAAAAGTTAAATACTTTTTTGCTAATTTTTAGCCGGTTTAAAGTCCGTTTTAGTATTTTTAATAATTATTCTTGAAACGAACGAATAAAAGGAAGTGTTCTCTCGGGTTTTGGAGAAGAAAACACACATGTAACACCTTGGTTTGGTGTTCACGGTCAAACAAAGGGGGTTTGCACCGTCAACTCCCTTAAGGCCGCAAACTCATGCTTAAGGCATGAGTTTACTCTCCATTCCCTCATTCTCCAACTTCCAACGTCAAGAACTCCCACCATTCTCTCTCAAGTATCATAACCGCTTTCATCCAATCTTCTGATAACGTAAGTGTTTCTTCACTTGATTTTTTGTTATAACCTTACATCTAGTTGTTATACATCATTTCATCCATACATTCTTGATTTTCACATAGATCTTAAGGTGTTCTGCAAAACACCAAGAACACACACTAGTGTTCTTGGACCTTAAACACCCAATCAAGCTTCTATCTTGTAAGCACACTTTTCCTAGCATGTTATGTACTTGAAATGAACTTTTCTACATCTAGAAATCACAAAGAAACACAAGATCAAAGGTGTTTACAGCCAAGACATGTTCTTGGGCCGTAAACCGTTATAGATGGGGAAAAATGAACCCTAGGCCCTTCCTTAGCCTTGGATACTAGTCTAGATCACTTCCTTGAAGTATTTAGGACCTTAAACATCAAAAATATCAAGATCACATCGAGTTTACGGCCGTAAACTCATAAAGAAATGTCCTTAGGCCGTAAACTCTATAAATTGATGAAATTGTGCCCCTAATGCTTCCTAAGGCTTGGACTTGATCATTGGATGTTAAATATGGACTTATAAGACCTCAAAACACCAAATGGCACTAAGTACCATGAGTTTACGACCGTAAATTCATGGGGAAAATGACCTTAGGCCGTAAACTCCTTAAGGAGTGGTCCTTGGGCCATAAACTCCAATGTCATGCCATGCAACCTTTAGATGCAACCCTTTGGTACCTATAGCACTTGAATCAAAGTGTTTTCATGTCCTAGGGTGTCTTAACTTAGTTAATTAGTTGTTAAATGACTAATTGGATACATATATGTGTTATTATATGTTATTTAGGATCATTGTGTGTGTTCAAGTCTTCACTTGACACCTAGCACCTTGTCCAACACTTCCGTACAATCCACTCACTATAGGTGAGTTCATACCCCTTAATTAACCTCTTAAATGTTTTTAAATGCTTTTATGGGGGGGGGGGATACAAGTTGAATCATAATAGTTATTATATCAATCACATGTGATTAATAACTAGCACACAAATGGATTTTCTATACTTCAAACTGTTTTACCAACAAAACTACTTTCAAATGATTATCAAATACTTTTACATGTTAAACTTCTTATCAAACTCACTTTTATGTACCAAACCTTTTCTATTACAATTTTTAAACCTATATATTGTTAAAACCATGTCTATTACATATATAGTTATATAAGTAAGGATCGAAGGACTTAGGACTGCCAACTCACTTTATTTCCTGTTCCTTGTTTGGTTGTGGACTTAGAGTATCCTATTGTTTGTCCGAGTGTCTTTGGATCCTTAGTTATATATTATGTATATATGTATAGATATAAAGACTTTTTTATCTCAGTTAAATACATTCAGTCATACAAACGATTCTACTAGTAACTATAATAGGTATAGTTAGAGATATACTAATACTAGTTCAATGAAGCATACAAAGAGTCAGTTCATTCATGAGTCAATACTATATTATGATGAGAAACTATACAACGATACTATTATGAGAAAATATAAAACGATACTATGTTGAGAAACAATACATTCACTACACTAGTACATACATTACATATACAAGTATACTATAACATAAATGTGATCCACTGTTTCGAAGCATGTCTTCACTACCATGGCCCGATTTGTAACCAGAATCTCCTGGAGGGAGAGTGTGAGTTTGCGTATAGATCTATACTGTATTGACTATCCTACACCTTGTTGCTAGCTACAGTGGGACCTGCAGGTCTACGAGTGCCAAATGTCATTTCTTTCGACGTCTTACATCATCGTGTTCATAGTCGATAGTATGGTACATTTAATCACATAATACCTTAATATAAATCCGGTTTAAGGTAGTTAGTACAACAATAGTTATTATAATACAACACTATAGTACTACATTAATTTACCCTTTACATTTATTTGTGATCATTTCACTTAAACAATAATGTACAAACTATATTTTGATAATGATAGTTACATTTGGGAAAATTAAACACTTTTACAAGAAACAAACATACATAACAGTCGTGCCTTGGTAGAAGGCTACTATTAATAGAAAATATAGGATTTTCTAGGAGTTACAAACCTTTACAAACATTCACATACTTTTACTACAAACATTTACAAACTCGTACTTCAAACATTGTTTCAAACATTTTGATACAAACAATGATACTAAAATACTTATGAACTCACCAGCTTTAATGCTGATAAAATCTTTCAGAATAACTTGTATTCTCAGGTCATCAGTAGAAAGGTACCGATGCAAGCTTTTGAGAAGATGGATCACATACAAGACTCATCTTTTATTTTGATTCATATTTTGGTGTCTTATAAACCATAGAACACACTTGTATTAAAATTATATATTTAATGCAATGGATCATGTTGTTTACTTGTTTACTATTATATTGTGTTGTGATACAATACATGACGTCCTCCGCCCCAGAACGTTTCCACCATTCTTGGTTTTGGGGTGTGACAACCTAGATTTTGTGGGGTGGGAGGGGGGGGGGGCTTTAAAGAGAGAAACTGGAGAGAGAAAGTGAAGTTGGGAAGGTGTGAAGAATGAGCGAACCCGACACCTCTATATATAGGATGGAAATCCCAAAAACTCATCGATTTGGCCTCCAATTCGTCGAGTTCCAGGCCAGGTGTCAGCATTCTGGTGGCGAAACGTGTGTGGCCTACATTGTACCACGTCACCCCTTTTGCAACAGCACCTTGCCAACTTCTAAACCCCGTAACTTTCGCATACGAGCTCCATTTTTGATGTTATTTTCTTCAATGCGTAGGTAAAAACAAGATCTACAACTTTCGTTTAGACTCGGTCGGCTAATTCTTGGCCGATCTTAAATTTATCAGTAAAAGGAGATTAGACTGCTAAATGACTGTGGAGAATTCGTAACTCCTTCATACGGACTCCGTTTTCATCTGTATTTTCACTGTTGAGCTCTTATTAATGAGATATTCAACTCTCATTTAGGTTGCGTAGGCCAAAAACTGCTTGAACTAAAATTCGAGTTTCGGGTCGTGCACTACTGTACCGAATCTTAGAAAAATCATAATTTCCTCATACGTAGTCAGATTTGGGTGTTCTTTTTATGCATGTTCTCGGTTTAACATATTCTATGACTTTGATTTAGATTACTAAGACCAAAAAGTCTTCTATCATGCATTCACTTTTTACGTCTCCTGGTGCCGAGCCGGTTTTGCCGTAAAACTTCGACGGGCCATAACTTCTTCGTTATAACTCGGATTTCGGCGTTCTTTATATGTATAGAACCCTTAGGACATATTATACAACTTGTTTAAGATTATTTATTCTAAATAATATTTTGTCAAAAAGTCATTTTCGACCCCTATTATCTCTAAATTGACTAGCCCGGATCTACGAGCGTTACAATATATATATATATATATATATATATATATATATATATATATATATATATATGTCTAAATTTGATTAATATTTCAATCTAAGCTTTTAGATTTTGAAATGAATTATGAATTCCTCTCCCTGAATTATAGCAAAACCATTTTTCAAACCATGTAACTTGCGAATTGAAACCATTTTTTCTATAATTGACATTGATAACTTGCAACATTCATCATAATTGATTATGCTTCCACAAGCATATTAATCATTACTTTTACTAGCATAACACTTATGCCCCAACTAGCTTTAACATGTGCTCAGAAATCAGCTGGACTTCTAGAAATCAATACTTATTGACTTTCTTACCAAAGTTTAGATTTCCGATATGAGATGCTTTGATAAGACTTTATCTAGGCTTCTCAAAATCATACACCTTCCCTTAGACAGCTCACATGTGTATCTAAACAGTTTTAAGATCTTACAACAATAAGTCTCAAATGTTTATACTTTTTGCGATTCCTCACAATTCGAATTATGAAAGGGATGTCGTAACCATAATCAAATTTTAGAATGCAAATATCACAACTGCTATCTCCTTAAAATCTACTTAGTGAAAGCGTTTACTCACCATCATTTTCATGAATCAGAGAGAAACCTTATGACACTTAGATTTTATGGTGTATGTGTTTCTATCCATGTAAATTTGTCATAACCATAATCACACGACAAGGTTAGTGACAAATTCAAACATATATGGACCGAACTTGTTCAATCTAAATTTCTTGCCACCTTGTAGTATAAGAGCCTACCATTGCTTCCTAGGTTGATATGCAAACAACTGAGAACTCATAGAACTCACATGCACAATCAACTTTAACTGGAATGGGGACAAAAACAAGAATATGTCAACATGATAGGTTATAAACCTCAAGTCGTGTGTTAGTGATAAACAGTAGGTTTTATTCTTGATTTGTTCTTGAAACATGTCAAGATATTTAAGACTCCCACTGCCCCCTTGAAAATTTTCCAATGTTCCAGAATTATACTTCAACTTGTAAGCATAACCATGTTTACTAAACTTTAGTAAATCATGACGAATAGTCTTATCGATCTTTGTGGTCGATCTTGATCAGATCACACCCAGTGTACCCAATCCCCTAGTCCTTCACTTGACTCACATATACATGTGAACAAGGAATTACTCTTAATTTACCAAAGATGAAAATTCTCATCCATCATACAATACCACTTGCATGATTCCAAGTTTCTGTCAAATTGAAACTTGGGTGATGAGAATCTTTCCTTATTTGGAAGATACCCGACACTACCACAAACGAAAGAATCAAATTCATATTGCTCACATAGAAACATACAAACATCAATTTTCACAAATGCCATTGTAAAGAGATAAAAAAATAAAAACAAAATTTTATTTATTTATAAGATGCAGAAAAAACTTTTCCTTACAATGAAAGTACAAATGAAAACTATGTTATTACATATTTTCTAGAAATCTATCATAACTCCTAAGCAGCAGCTCAAAAATCCGATCTTCGAACATGCGATTGAAATCCATCTTCGTGGCCAGATTCAACATACTCTTCCTTTAAGCTTCCTTCTCTCTGCATGATCCTACAAAACCTCAAAATGCAACCTTTTCACATCATGTATTAAGAATAAGCTATTAGGAACTTAATATAGTCAGACAGTAGACTTACCTGAAGTAGAGTCAAAATTTTCGATTCTACATTTTCTCATATCTTTCTGGTAGTCAGGGCAGCTTTGCAACCAATGCCTATTCTATTGGGAATAGAAACATAGACTCTTTGGGAATAGTACACGGGACAATCTCAGACTTAGCCTTTCACTTTCCCTTGGAAAGAGAAATATTTTTTGGACTTCCAATGTTTCCATTGTCAATGTCTACGGAAGTTTGGGGAGTACATCTTCCAATCAAATTTGTTTTTCCAGTGCGCCAAATCATTGCTGATTCAGCAGCAACAAGCAAATTGGTAAGATCAACAAGTGTCATGCCGTGGTCTATCACATAGTAGTCCTTAATTATAACATACACATTCAATTATTGTGTTTTATGACTTTTAAAAATGAATAATAGTATGAAATATTATGTGATTTTGAGCGTTGAGTTCTAACAGATAGTTTTTACTAGAATTGAAGTGAAACTATGTTTAGAATCGTTCACAAAGTGATGAGAAATCTTATGAGATTCCAATCAAATGTCATTTATTGAAATTAATGAAAATATAAAGTTGAAAATAAATAAAATTATATTATTGAAAGTTTTAAAGAATCTCGTTAGAAACATTTAGGTGAAAACCTTCGTGAAATCCGAGTCAAAGAAGTTATGGCTTAGTGAAGTTTCGCGACAGAACCGACACGACGCCGTATGACGTAAAAAGTGAGTTTACGTTAAACTAATTTTTTTTGCTTTAGTGACCTAAATGAAAGTTGCAGTATTCGTTAAACCAAGAATTTTCATAAAAAGAACGTCCAAATCTGACTTCGTATGAGGAAGTTATGATTTTTCTAAGTTTCAGTATAGCAGTATACAGCTAAAAACTCGAAATAAAGATCGAGTGATTTTTAACCGACACAACCTAAACGAGAATCGAATGTCTCGTTAATATTAGTACAACGGTAAAAAGACTGGCGAAAATGGACGTCGAATGAAGAAGTTATGAGTTTTTAGTGGACTTTCCCTGACCCAGCCTATTAAAAACATAACTATAAAAATGAAGTCAAAATTAGCCGATGGAGTCAAAGCGAAAGTTGTAGAGCATAATTTCACCTATTCGTACATATAAAGAATTTCAAAATTGGAGCTCGTATGCGAAAGACACATAATTTTTAAGTTTATGGCACAAATTACGAGGCTGGTCGGAGAAGTACGCCCAGCCTACTTCGTACGTACGCCAAGCGTACTACAAAGACACGTATTAGCCACTAAGCACCTTTGCATGACGATATGTGTCCTAATTCAGCTACATCCTAGGCTCGGGTTCCAAACCATTGACATGTCTCGTACGCCCAACGTACCGAAGTTACGCTCAGTGTAGGACACCGCCACGCAGTACGCCCAGCGTACCAAGGAGTTACTATCACACCCCGAAACCAGGAACGGCGGAAACGTTCTGGGGCAGAGGACGTCATGTATAATATCACAACAGTGTAAAGTAGTAAACAAGCAACAACATCATCCATTGCATTAATAATATAATTATTATACAAATGTGTTCTGTCAAATTTTGATAAACACTAAAGCATAAATCAAAATGAAAGATAAGTCTTGAACAAGCTCCATCTTCCTTTCTCCTTCCATCGGTACCTGTCTATGATGACCTGAGGATACAAGTAATTTTGAAAGCGAGTATCAGCTTTAAAGCTGGTGAGATCATAAGTATTTAGTGTCTTAATTTGTATGTAAGAATTTGTACGTCTATGTATTGTAAGTATTGAAAGTGTATATGAACTATAAGTGTTTGAAAAACCCTAGAATCCCTATGATTCCTACTAGTATGTGAAGGTGTCTTCTACCAAGACCTAACTGTTCTGAAAGTAGTCTTCTACCAAGACCTAATTGCTCTGAATGTGTGTCTCTTGTAAGAGTATGTATTTTCCCAAGTAATACTATCATTATCCAAAAATATAGTTTCTACATTTATGTGCGTCGTGTGAATGTTCACGAAGTGAATGTAATGAGAAAATGAAATAGTACTATGGTGTAGTGCTATAAGAACTACTGCCGTACTAATTACCTTAAATCGAATTTATATTAAGGCATTATGTGATAAATTGCACCATACTATCGACTAGTAACAACGACATAATGAATGGTCGTAATAACGGAATGACGTTTGGCACCCGCAGACCTGCAGGTCCGGCTGTAGCTAGCAGCAAGGTGTAGGATTGTCAATCCAGTATAGATCTATACGCAAACTCACGCTCTCCCTCCAAGAGAATTCTGGCCACAACTCGAGCCATGACATTTAAGCCATGCTCCGATTTAAATCACAATAATTAACGTATTTTTGTATATGTAATGTAATGAACTGTTCTAGCTGTAATGTACCTGCTCTCTACCTAGCAAGTATACTAATGTAATCGATCTAGTATAGTTGTATATGTTCTTTTCCTAGTATAGTTGTATATGTTCTCTTCCTAGTATAGTTGTATATGTTCTCTTCCTAGTATAGTTGTATATGTTATCTTCCTAGTATAGTTGTATATGTAATGTACTGTAATGTTCTAGAAAGTATTGACTCATGAATGAACTGACTCATTGTATGATATCGCATTCTAGTAATTGTTCTAGTATCTTCCTAAACTACCCATATGGCAGTTTACTAGTAATCTATCTGGTACGTATGAACATGGATGTATACCCTTGCTACCCAAGGGCATATGTTGAGCTGGAAGGACCTTTTATGACTATATATGTACACATGATATATAACTAATATTTAAATGACTTTCGGACGAGTACCCGATATCCCACCAGACCACATCTCAAGCGCGAAAAGGAAATAGGGTGGATAGCCTTCCTAAGTCTTTTAAACATTTCTTATATAACTATACATATAGAGGCATGCAATTTATAATATAAAAGCATAAGTAAGTTTTTGTAAGACATTTGAAACATAAATATTATTTTAAGAAAAGATCGACTTGATGTCAATCTATAAAACAATTTGAAGGCATAAGTTTGATAAAGCAGTTTAAGTATAAGGAAACATTTGTTTGAAACACAGTTGTAAAGAAGTTTGACAAGTAATGTATTGAGTAAGATGCATAGTGTAATAAGGAGTTTAAAACATATACAATGTTTATAAAAATCATTTGAAGGAAATTGTTTGGTAAAACGGCTAATGAGTAGCCAAATCATTTGAATGTTGTATATTAATCACATGTGATTGATGTAATAAGTATATAATTCTACTTACTAATCACATGTGATTGACATAATAAGTAGCATGATTCTACTTGTATCCCCCTCCCCCCATAAAACATTTAAATAATAGTTTAAAACATTAGTTAAGGGGTATGAACTCACCTGCAGTAAGTGATTGGAATTGAACAAACTGTTATCGTACGGAAGGATCGGAAAAGTGCTTGGTGTCAAGTGAAGACTTAGACACACACAATGATCCTAATTACATATGAAAACATATGTATATAAATAATTAGTGATTATAACACGAATTATACAATTATAAACATTTAAACGCGAGGAAAACACTTTTGGTCAAGTGGTAGGGGGCTAATGGGTTGCAACAAAGGAGTGCAATGCCTCTAATGGAAGTTTATGGTCTAATGACCATGTTCATTGGAGTTTACGGCCCAGGGGAGTAAACTCCTGGCCGTAAACTCTCAACCAAGTGCCTAAATGGAGCTTAGAATTATTACAACTCTATTGGTGAATTGTTTCAAGGCTATAACAAGTGTTTGGGTACCAAATAAACTCCTTTAGGGAGTTTACGGCCCATAGACCATATTCCCCTGGAGTTTACGGTCGTAAACTCCCTTGGGAGGGTGATTATGGTGTTTTCTAACCTCTAAATTAACTAGGAACAAATCTAGGCTTTTGTACTTGGCTTTTGAAGAGTTTATGGCATATTTGGTACCATTTTATGGAGTTTACGGCCATAGAACCTTTTGGGCCATAAACTCCCTCACTCTTGGTGTTCTAAGAGTTTTAACTAGTCCAAAACTCATCTAGGTACATGCCCAAATTGGTCTCTTGGCTTAAGAAAGGATTTAGGGTGTCCTTTGACCCCTTTATAGGAGTTTACGGCCCAAGAACTACTCTTGGATGTAAACTCTTCAATACTTGTGCTTTCTTATGTTTTCTAGGTCCTAAATACTTTAGGGTATTTATCTAACATAAAGTCCAAGCCTTGGGTGCCTTAAAAACACTATTTGAGCAAGTTACAAGGGAGTTTACGGCCTAAGCTATTCTTGGGCCGTGAACTCCTAAACTTGGGTGTTTCTTGGTTGATTTCTTGTCCCTAAAACACTCCTATACATGTCCTAGGTAGTTACTAAACACGGGGGACAATCTAGGCTCGGTTTCGGGAGTTTACCACCCAAGAACACCTTGGGGAGTAAACTCCTAAATCGGATGATTTAGCTGTGTAATCTATGTTATGAACACATTTAAAGCTTTCAAACACTACTAGAAAGAGTTACTCACAATTTGGGATAAAAACCCGAAGATCCGTGAGAGAGAATTTGGCTTTTCTCTAATTGGAATTCAACTAATGAACCAATTTGGGTCAGAATTCTATTTATAGTCCTGAGATTTTTGGTAGAAAATATTTCTATTCTCGGAATGAACTCTAATGTCCTAGAGTATTGGAATTTCAGTGTTGCACAAAGCCTTAGTGCATCCACTCTCCTAATATTTCCTTAGGTGTAAAATCCTGAAAACTGCCAAACTTATACTCGAAATCCGAGTTTTCACTGTAACTGTTCTACTTCTATTGGCTTGATATGGTTTGTTCAGAATGGAAATTTCGGGTTGTCACAGTTACGCCCAACGTAATGCGAGCCCTCGGATATTATAAATAGAAAGCGATGTCTTCCGGTTTTAGGTTACAAATTTCACTCTTTCACACTTTCTACACTCTCTCAACTTACCCTAGCACCCCCCGAAGCCAAGGAAACATTCTCGACACCCAAAGCAAGTCCTGACTCCCCGAAGACTCGAGAAAATAATATTTTCAACTTGAAACTCTGCCCGTGCATGGTCCAGTTTCAACAAAAATCTTCGTTTTCGTCAAAGAAAGTCATATTTAGAGGCTAAGTGTTACCCAAATTATGATTTTATCAATCGACTATTTCACGGTGAGTTCAATATAGGGACAATAGTATGTTATGTGTTATATATTCAATGTACTTTCCTGTGTTATATCGGATTTATGCATTTAACCATGTAGAGCATGACTTGTATAACTTCTGGTATTGGCTTTGTGCCTTTGGCCATGTAGAACATGACATGTATAACTTCTGGTATTGACATAGGGCTGCGTAGGGATGAAAGCCTGTATATGCTAGCAAAATGATAATCCGAAATTGTATTTTCTGTGCCATTTGGGCTGAAGCTTTATTGATGTATATCAATTATCGAAATTATTATGTCTCACTGATTGTAAATCATTGAATCAGATTGTTGGTTGATATGGAAAGTTTGTAATATCATACACATATGCCTTTGTTGTTCTTTATCCCTCTTTGCTTCTGTTATATATATATATATATATATATATATATATATATATATATATATATATATATATATATATATATATATATATATATGGCATATCATTATATTGTAACTATTATTGAACTCACTAACCATCACCCGCTTATCCCTCTCAATGTTTAAACTATTGCATGTGATAAGAATCAAATATAGTCATGTACTGGAAGAAGAAGTAGAATAAATAATATTATATGTTTTGTATTTAGTGTTTAATTTCCTAGGAAGTTATGTAATATATATATATATATATATATATATATATATATATATATATATATATATATATATATATATATATATAATTTTATGTAAAAATCTTAATAGTCAGTTTGTATCCTATCTTTTGTAATTAAACCATCAATATAAAATATTCTTTATGAATATGAATGTAGCATGTTTTGGAGTAATATGATGTAGTTTTATCAAAAAGGGTTGTCTCAAACATGGTATCAGAGCAGTAGTTTAAGTGAACTAAATACCACGAATTGGTATTTACACTTAAATTGTCAAAAGTTCAATATATGAATGGATTCATTGTAAGTATATGGATACAAACCATAGGAAATACTAAAGTAAAGTATTAGGTAATAATAAATCCTAATATTCTAAAATACTATATTACTCCAAATTTACAGAACAATGGTTGAACAGGTGGATAGCCATACACCGGAAGTAGGTGGAGATCCTAAACCTGATGACGTAAATACTCCCGTATCCCCTCATGAGGAACGACTCTTAGGTAAACTTACTGGTGTTATTTAGCTGACTCTCAAAGAACACAAAAAGAATGGTGATAAAGGAAAAGAGAAAGCCATTGGAGAATCTTCAACAGGGGAGGTGAAACGTCCCTCATTCAAAACTTTCAAGATTAGTGGTGCTATAGAGTTTTCGGGAGTCCTTAATCCCATTGTTGCTCTTACATGGAAACAGAAAAAAGAAAAGTATTTCATATCTCTCAGGTGGTTAATAAAGACAAGGCTAATTACGCTTCTGCAATGCTCATCAGAGAAGCCATAGTCTGGTGGGAAGCAACATTCGATGCTCTAAAAGAGTATGAGCAAGATAATTTATCTTAGGAAATGTTAAAAACTCGCTTTCTAGAAAAGTATTGTCCTCGAGACATGAGGAGAAGATTGGAGAAAGAATTCCTCGAGCTTAAATAGGGAGGAATGACTGTGATTGATTATGAAACTCAATTTAATCAAAAAGCACGGTATGCTGCAAAGTATATTCCAGCTGAAGACGATAAAATTTAGTTGTTCTTGGATGGAATATGGTATGAAATTCGTGATTTCTTGGCTAATCGGGATGTTCTGTCATTTGAAAAGGCTATTGAGTATGCTCGAAAGCACGAGCATGACTTAGAAATACGTGGTGCCACTCTTTCAGTTACGAAGCATCCACATATTGATCGAGTTGTTCTTGTTTACTCTATTCCACCAGCTCAATCCATTCGATCTGAACCTAGCAAGCAAGTGCAATCTCATAATACATCTCGTGGCTGCGGTAGGTCAAAATATTTTTCTCTTCAGTCCCCATCGTATCGAAATTGTGGAAAGAATCATCCAAACAAATGAAAATTAGAAAAAAGGACTAGTGATTTGTCATAGATGTGGAGAAATAGGCCACATAAAGCTCGTTTTCCCGATGAAGAATGTTACTTACTTTGCTTGTGGTGTTGCTGGCCACAGGAAGCATTTATGAGCTACTCTTACTAGCCAAATAGCGGGATGTCAAGGTTCTGTTCAACAACCGGCGAAAAGTCAAACTTTTGTTCAACAACTAAAGAGTTCTCCAACTAAAAAGGATGAGGTGTTAAAAGCTAAAAGCCTTGCATTTTAGATTACCGCGGAGGAGGCACACGAAGACCCAACTGTTGTGACTAGTACATTTCTAGTAAACTCTAGACCTACTCACATCTTATTTGATTCTGGTGCCTCATATTCTTTTGTGTATCATGAATTTGCGCATTACTTTCAAATTGCTTGCGATGCACTCGCTCAACCATTTCATGTAGGTACTGCAGGAAGTATATCATTACTTGTTGATAAAGTCTATAGGGATTGTGTGATAGAAATTGAAGGCTATAATTTTCTTGCTAACCTGATTCCTATCTCCTTGCCCAACTTTGATATTATTCTCGGCATGGATTTGTTGTTAAAGAACCATGCATAACTCTTGTGCTATGAAAAGATAGTATGCATTCCTATTAAAGGGGAAATCCTATTTATGGCTACAATGAACAAAGAATCTTAAAAATAATCTCTTTCCTCAAAGCGCGTAAATTTATATCAAAAGGGTGTTCTATCTATCTAGCCTATACAATTGATATGTCAAAAGAGGGGAAGAAAATTGTAAATGATGTTCTAATTGTTAATGAATATCCTGATGTTTTCCCTGATGATTTGGTTGGACTACTATGGATAGGCAAGTAGAATTCCGAATTGATTTTGTACCTAGTGCTGCTCTAATTACAAAGACTCCTTATCATCTTGCACCAGCTGAGATGAAGGAAATGATGATCCAACTACAGGAATTACTTGACAAAGGCTTCATTCAACCGAGTATCTCTCCTTGGGGTGCTCCAGTATTCTTTGTCAAGAAGAAGGACGGTTCGATGCGAATGTGTATTGATTACCGTGAGCTACATAAAGTAATTATCAAGAACAAGTACCCACTACCTCGCATTGACGATTTGTTCGATCAACTTCAGGGTGTTAGCTATTTCTAGAAGATTGATTTGATGATATTCTAACTTATTCCATGTCTGAATCTGATTATGTCATTCATATTCGTGAGCTATTAGAACTTCTTCGAAAGGAGAAACTATATGCTAAATTCTCGAAATGTGAATTTTGGCTTCGCCAAGTTCAATTTCTCAGCCATGTGATTTCTGGTGACACTATATCCGTAAATCATACCAAAATCAAAGCCATTCAAAATTGGGAAGCACCCCATAATGCTTCAGAAATTTGCAGTTTCTTGGGTCTCGCGGGGTATTACCGGAGATTCATTAAAGATTTTTCACGTATAGCTGTACCCCTCACAAGTCTTACACGAAAGGAAACCAATTTTGAATAGGGTGAAGCCCAAGGAAAAGCTTTCTCAACTCTAAAAGATCTTGTGACTCATGCTCCGATCTTATCACTCACATAAGGTGATAATGATTTTTATATGTATAGCGATGATTCAAGGTTGGGATTCGGTTGTGTGTTGATGCAACATGGTAGAGTAATAGCCTATACCTCAAGAAACTGAAAGAGTATGAAAAGAATTATCCTACCCATGAACTTGAACTTGCTGCAGTGGTATTTGCCTTAAAACCTTGGATACATTATCTTTTTTGTACAAAATGCCAATTGTTTACTGACTACAAAAGTCTCAAGTATATATTCAGTCAGCAAACTCTGAATATGAGACAACAACGAGCTATGGAGTTGATCAAAGATTATGACTGTGAAATCCTGTATCTTCCTGCAAAAGCCAATGTAGTTGCTGATGCTTTTAGCAGAAAAGTTTATCGTAATAGTATGTGTTATACTATTACTCACACTACAGTAAAGTTCACTATTCTTGATGAACTAGAGAAATGGCAAGTAGAGGCCTTAAAGCCAGAAAATGTGAAGAAAGAAGGGATGATACAATATACTAATATTTTACTTAAGGATCCACGAGGATTAAAGATATTTAATAATCGGCTATGGATTCCAAAGATTGGCGGATTAAGATAGAAGATTTTAGATGAAGCTCATAAGTCTAAGCTGTCTATACACCCTGGTACATGTAAAATGTTCTATGATGTACGGACTGATTATTGGTGGCCTGGATTAAAGCGAGACATTAGAAGACATGTGCAAGGATGTTTAATATGGTTACAAGTCAAAATAGACCATGAAAAGCCTTACGTAATTCTAGAAAGTCTTAGTATTCCCGTATGGAAATGGTTAGAATTGTCCATAGATTTTATTACCAAATTGCCAAGGACTGCTAGACAACATGATAGCATTTGGGTAATTATCGACCGCCTGACTAAGAGTGCACATTTTCTCGTCATGCGTGAAACAACTCCAATTGAGAATTATGCACAAGTATACTTGGATGAAATTGTTGCAAGACATGGTATGCCTTTAAAGATCATTTCCGATCGTGATACTCGCTTCACTTCTCACTTTTGGGAGAGTATGCAACGTGAATTGGGATCTCGAGTTGCTCTCAGCACAACTTATCATCTCCAAATAGATGGTCAGATAGAGAGAACAAATAGTAGATGATATGCTTCGTGCATGTATCTTAGAGTTCTGTGGTAACTAGCACAAGTACTTACCTCTTGTCGAATTTTCCTATAATAACAATTACCACACTTCAATCAAGATGCTACCATATGAAGCATTACATGGTCGTAAATGTCATACTCCATTATGATGGTGTGATATAGGACAGAAAATCCTTGGAGGCCGTGAAATGATTCAAGACACCACCGACAAGATTCAAAGCATATGAGAAAGAATGAAAGCGGCCCAAGATCGACATAAGTCCTATGCAAAAAAGAGGAGACAACCCATAGAATTCCAGGTGGGTAAATTTTGTAATGCTAAATGCATCCCCATGGAAAGGCATTATGTGATTTGGGAAGAAGGAAAATTGAGTCCCAAATTTGTTGGTCATTTCAAAATCATCCCGAGAATTGGTAAACAAGCATACCGCTTGGAATTATCAGAAGATTTGGTAGGTATTCATGATGTATTTCATGTGAGTTATCTGCGTAAATGTTTAAGTATATATGATGAAACGGTCCCGTAAACCAAGGTGGAACTGGATAATAAGTTAAGATATGTAGAAGAGTCTGAAGAGATCGTAAACGAAAGAACGACTGAATTGCGTAATAAAGAAGTAGATTTGGTCCTTGTCAAGTGGAAACACCATCGAGCCCCAAATTATAATTGGGAAAATAAGAATGAGATAAGATCGAAATATCCCCATTTGTTTAAATCGTTGTAATTTCGGGGACGAAATCCTCAAAAAGAGGAGGTATTTGTAACATACACGTTCAGTTATTGTGTTTTGTAACTTTTAAAAATGAATAATATGATGAAATACTATGTGATTTTGAGCGTTGAGTTGTAACAGATAGTTTTTACTAGAATTGAAGTAAAACTATGTTTAGAATCGTTTAGAAAGTGATGGGAAATCTTATGAGATTCTAATCAAATGTCAGTTATTGAAATTAATGAAAATATAAAGATGAAAATAAGTAAAATTATATTTTTGAAAGTTGTAAAGAATCTCATTAGAAACATTTAGGCGAAAACCACATTGAAATCCGACTTATAACAAAGAAGTTATGACTTATTGAAGTTTCGCGACAGAACCGGCACGACGCCATATGACGTAAAAAGTGAGTTTATAATAAAATACTTTTATATCTTTAGTGATCTAAATGAAATTCGTAGTATTTATTAAACTAAGAATTTCATAAAAAGAACATCCAAATCTGACTTCGTATGAGTAAGTTGTAATTTTTCTAAGTTTCGGTATAGCAGTATACAGCTAAAAACACGAAATAAAGATTGAGTGATTGTTAGCCGACACAAACTAAACGAGAATCAAAGGTCTCATTAATATTAGTACAATAGTAAAAAGACTGATGAAAACAGACGTCAGATGAAGAAGTTATGAATTTTTAACGGACTTTTCCTGTCCTGGCCTGTTAAAAATATAACTTTATAAATGAATTCAAAATTAGCAGTCGGAGTCTAAACAAAAGTTGTAGAGCGTAATTTCACCTACGTGTGCATATAAAGAATGTCAAAAATAGAGATCGTATGAAAAAGTTACGAAATTTTGAATTTTGTGGCACAAATTACGAGGCTAGCCTGAGAAGTACGCCCAACATACTTCGTACGTACGCCAAGCGTACTACAAAGACACATATTAGCCACTAAGCGCCTTCGCATGTCGATGCATGTCCTAACACAGCCACGTATGAGGCACGGGTTCCTAACCATTGCCACGTCTCATACGCCCAGTGTTCCGAAGTTACGCTTAGCGTAGGACACCGCCACGCAGTACGCCCAGCGTACCGAGGATGTACGCCCAACGTAATGCGAGCCCTTGGATACTATAAATAGAAAGTGAGGTCTTTCGGTTTTAGGTTAAAAATTTCACTCTTTCACACCTTCTACACTCTCTCAATTTACCCTAGCATGCCCTGAAGCCTAGGAAACATTCCCGACACCCGAAGCAAGTCCCGATGCCCGAAGACCCGAGAAAATAATATTTTCAAGTTGAAACTCTACCCACGCAAGGTCCGATTTTCAACAAAAATCCCTGGTTTCGTCAATGAAAGTCATCTTCAGAGGCAAAGTGCCACCCAAATTATCATTTTATCAATCGACTATTTCACAGTAAGTTCAATATAGGGACAATAGTATGTTATGTGTTGTATATTCAATGTACTTTCCTGTGTTATGTCGGATATATGCCTTTGGTCATATAGATCATGACTCGTATAACTTCTGGTATTGGCTTTGTGCCTTTGGCCATGTAGAGCATGACTCGTATAACTTTTGGTATTGGCATAGGGCTATGTACGGCTGAAAGCCTATATATGCTAGCAAAACGATAATCCAAAACTGTATTTTTTGTGCCATTTGGGCTGAAGGTTTATTGATGTATATCAAGTATTGAAATTATTATGTCTCATTGATTGTAAATCATTGAATCAGATTGTTGGTTGATATGGAAAGTCTGTCATATGATACACATATGCCTTTGTTGTTGTTTGTCCCTCTTTTCTTCTGTCATATATATATATATATATATATATATATATATATATATATATATATATATATATATATGGTATAGCGCTATATTGTAACTGTTATTAAACTCACTAAGCATCACCCACTTATCCCTCTTAATGTTTAAACTATTGTAGGTGATAAGAATCCAATATAGTCATGTACTGGTAGAAGATGTAGAATAGGTAATATTATAGCTTTTGTATTTAGTGTTTAATTCCTAGGAAGTTATGTAACATATATATATATATATATATATATATATATCTATATATATATATATATATATATATAATTTGGTCAAAATCTTAACAGTCTGTTTGTATCCAGTCTTTTGTAATTAGACTATCAATGTAAAATATTGTTTAAGAATATGCATGTAGCATGTTTTGGAGTAATATGATGTAGTTTTATCGAAAGGGGTTGTCTCATTAATGAGCTCAATATATAACTCAGGAAGTGATTGAAGAATCTAGTCAACAGCTAACTTCCTCAAGATAACGACTGCCAATACTCTCAGCCTGTCAATATGTGACTTGATCTCCAAGACGTGAGTACACACAGGCCTTCCATCTTGATGTTTCATTGAAAATAGGGCTTGAGTGACCTTGATATTGTCAAGTATTTGAACTTGTGGGTGATGGAGAATTATTGGAGGAGGTGGAGGAAGTGAAGTATCACTCCCACGATCCAACCACGAGACATCATCTTCAAGTGGAAACCTTGTTCCCAAGGATTTGGGAAGACCACAGTTGTCTAAAGTAGACATCTACAATGGGAGAAATTCAAGTTTGTTGATTTAGTCCTTAATAACACCCAAATGAAATATTAAGGCTAGGGTCCAACACAATATTTTACAATTTGGAAGAGGGATGTCGTAATCCAAACTGCAAAAATATTTGAAGGTAGGTAAATGACAATTTATCAATTTCCACTACGACAAATGAAAAGATTTTAGGTTTTAAGTGAATTGAAACTCCTAGATCCTTTGAGATTCATTGAACAATTCAACGACATGTTTAAATCTCGATTGTGCCCTTCAAGTTTGTGATTGGGATGCCGAGGATCACAAACAAGGTGTGAATAACAATGCAAATTAGCGTGGTACACCCAATGTTATAACCACCTAATCAGTGTGCCGGCTAACCACACACGCACTGTTGATCTATGATTAACATCAAGCTACCCTTTTCCACGCACTGTCAGTCCAAATTAGTGTGCCGGTTAACCACACACGCTCCACTAACGACTTAACGAGGTGCAAAGTGCAATTTCATGGGTTAGCACCATATTCACATTTTCATAAGTAACTAAGATTTGGGAATTAATAAGTGTTTAGTTACTTTATATTTATCATTATACTTTTAATGAAGGGAGAATTATAGTCCTATCATACCCGTTCGGCTAACGACCCACGACCAGTCAAGGAAGTGGTGGGTGAGAGTGGACACCCATTAAACTATCATTTTATAGGCAGTAATCTTATACTCCCTTATAGACCGGCTTTGTGAACGAGGCCTACTAGCGGTAAGACTGACTTTGTTCTTATACATACATACATACATATATATATATATATATGTGTGTGTGTGTGTGTGTATGTTTGTGTGTATTAATCCTATAATATTATAATAATATAAGAATAAAGTTTAAACTTTAAAATTCTAGTGTTTGGAATTAAATGTTTCAAAAGTTAGACTTTTACATTTACAAATTCCAAAACTTGAGGGAAAATTTTGAACTATTCAAAAAACTTTTGGAATCCGTAACTTATGAGTTTAATATAGGTTTAAATGGAAAGACTCTTGAAAATCCATCATTTGAGGACAAGTTATGTAGTTCATAAAAACATTAATGGAATAAGACTCTTAAAATTCATAACCTATAAGTTTAATGGTCTCTTTAAAAGAAAAACTTTTCATCTTCCATAACTTGAGGACAAGTTATGGAATTCATCAAAACATTTAGATCAACTAATATAACTAACAAAAACAAACAATTTTGTCTATGATCCAAATTAAACTCATAAGAACAAGACAATTTATATCAAACAAATTTCATGTAATTAGCCTAACCATATAAATTAATACAAAACATGAAAGTTTGACAATTTTCTTATAAATTGGATAAGCATGATCATTACCACATCAAAAACAAGTTCATCAGTTCAAAAATAGCTTAGGGTAATGATCCTAGTCCAATTCTAGCCAAAAACATCAAAAAACTGCATTCTAGAGCACCAACTCGTCAAGCGTAAGAGCTGACTCGGTGAGTTGGATGAATTTGTTCTTGGACTCGGTGAGTCCCCCAGTGGACTCAATGAGTTCACTTGTTAGCTAAAGTGTCTAAGTCCATAACTATTTCTGGTAAATACTTGACCCGACCCGGCATGGTCCATTTGGGTTGCATGACATCATGCAATTGAATATACTAAATGAGAGAATTAACACTTATGCTTATTAATATATTATAAGTTCTAATATATTAATAATATTATTTAATTAGTTTTGATCAAGAATTAATTTAGAATTAATTAAGTGATCAAAAGAGAACTAATTAGATATATGGGTAGATTAAGTAAATCTTTCATATCTTATATAGTGGGCTAAGAGGCTCCATGGATTGTCAAGTTGGGTTCAACCCATAGGATGCTCCATGGAGTTAACCCATGGATCAAGAAAAAGAAGAGTCATGGAACATTAGGGTTTACCTAATGCAACCCACTATATAAGCGATGTAATTCTCCCCAAAATCGGCTACACTAAGAAATAAGAGGGCTTGGTCGATTTTGCATGTGTTAGAGTATTCTCTCAAGTTTATTCTTTGCATTTGGTGTTGTGTGAAGAATTTGAGGCATCACACTTGAGGTGCTAGGCTCACAAGGTTTCAAGGGACACTTTCAACATCAAGGTATGTAGTTCTATCTTTTATACAAAGAAAATTGTACCCCATGTATGCTAGATAGGCTTATAACCTTGGAAAACAATTTTGCATGTTTATTAGACAAACATAGATCCAAGGTTATTAGGGTTGCATGTAAACTTAGGAAGTGTTAGAATGCTCAAAACCCATCAGTGGTATCAGAGCCTAGGCTTGTTTGTTGATTTTTGTGCAAACTACTTGAAAAAAATCGATTTTCTGTTTTCTGCTCGTATGAACTCGCCGAGTCCATGAACAAATGCAAGATACTCATCGAGTCTGTTATTGCACTCGATGAGTAGAGGCTGCTGTGTTCAGAATTTCGATTTTAGTTGCAGGAAATGGACTAGAAACATTATCCTAAATTGTTTTGGTACTTGAAAACATGTTTTAGATGGTGTAGTGTTTATGCTAATCCATTTACAGTGACAATTATCAAAATTACAAGTTTTAAGTGTAATTTTTGATTCTTGAAAGTGGTCATATTCATGTTCTTGTTCTTATGATGTTTAGATGATCATAGGAATTATTTGTAACCTATGTGGTAGATTAATTCATGATCATAATGTGTTTTAATGGAGTCCATAACTTGTCCTCAAGTTATGGAAAACCAAAAGTCACTTTGTTAAAAGCCATTAAAATAACACATGAGTTATAAAAATGAAGAGTCTTCATCTTTAATACTCTATTAACTCATAAGTTACAAGAAATGAAAAGTTTTGAAATTTTACAAAACTTGCCCTCAAGTTTTGGAACAAGTAAAGTCTTGATTAAAACTTTAGTTCCAACCCTTAGAATTTTAAAAGTTAAAATTCAACCCTTATACTTATAATATTATAAGTTACTAATATATATATATATATATATATATGTGTGTATATATGTATATGTGTGTGTGTATATATATATATGTATATATATATATATATATATATGTATGTATAAGCTCAAAGTCGTCTTACCGCTAGTACGCCTCATTCACGAAGCCAGTCTATAAGGTGGGTATAAGGTTGTTGCCTATAAAATGGCAACTTAATGGGTGTCCACTCTCACCCACTGCTTGCTTGACTGGTGGAGGGTCGTTAGCCAAACAGATAGGACAAGGACTTATAAATTCTCATTAAAAGTATAATGATAATTATAAAGTAACTAAATGTTTTATTAAATTCCCAATCTTAGTCACTTTAGGAAAAATGTGAATAAGGTGCTAATCCATGAAATTACACTTTACACTTTGTCTATGTCGTTAGTGGAGCGTGTGTGGTTAACCGACACACTAACTTGAACTTAACAAGGTACGTAAAGGGTGACTTAATGTTTATCATAGTATCGATGGAGCGTGTGTGGTTAATCGGTACATCGATTGAGGGGTAATACATTAAGGTTACCAGGTAATTTGCATGGTTACTTCACACCTCATTTTGTGATCCTCGGTATCCCTGTCACAAAACTTGGAGGGCACACTCGAGCTTAAAACATGCCTTTGAAAAGTTCATTGAATCTCAAAAGAATCTAGGAGTTTCTAAGAACCAAATTAAATATTTTTAATAGTTCAACTTTTGTGGAAATTGGTGAATCGTCATTCACCTACCTTTCAAATATGTTATTACTTAGATTACGGCATACCTCTTCTAAGTATAATATATTGTGATTGGGTCCTAGCCTTAATACTACATTTGGGTGTTTTATTAAGGACTATCTCTATTTCTAAACTAAACTTTTCTTCTTTTAAGATGCCTACAAACACTGTTGCTTCTGGCTCTAATCCTAATGGCTCCTTTTCTATAATGAACTTGTGTGGGAAAGTCACTTTTGATGGATCCAACTTTAATGAATGGATCAGAAACATCCGAATGATTACCCACTATGAGGACAAAGAATATGTCCTCGATAAGGAGCTTAAGGAGATTGATGAAACAGTTGCTACTCCTCAAGAGATCGCTGACTTTAGAGCACATGAAAGGGATGCCACCAAGGTGTCATGCATCATGATGGTCACTATGACATCCGACCTCCAAAAGTCCTACGAGGACTTCTACCCTTTTGAAATGCACCAAGATTTGATGGAAAGATACCATCAAAGTGCAAGACAAGAGAGTTATGAAATCATCTCCTCCATGATAACATCCCGAATGAAGGATGGTGAACCCATCACGGGCCACATGCAGAAATGCAAAGATTTGTGGACCACTTGCTAAAGCTTAATGTTAAATTCCCCGAGGAGCTAGCAATAGATATCATTTTGCACTCCTTACCTTCATGTTATGATCAATTCCGCATGACATACCACATGAACAAGAAAGAGGTCACTCTCAGCAAACTTCAAGGACTCTTAAAGACCGCAGAAAGTGGTCTTAAGGGTAAGGCGGTTGTTACTACTCCTACTCCTATCAACTTCGCCCCTGTCTTGACAATCAGTAAAGGACGAGGGAAGAAGAGAGAGAGTTCTTCGAAGGGTACCAAGGCTTGGACCCTTGATGGCTCTTCTTCAAGTGGAACCAAGAAAGGTTTCGTCACTCCTTCTTCTGACCCAAAAGAGGCTGAATGCTTCTAGTGCCTTGAAAAGGCACATTGGAAGCGGAACTGTCCAAAGTACCAGCAATATGTGAAGGATGGGAAGGTCAAACCCAACCATGCAGGTATTTACACTATCTTATCTAATAACTTGCCCCATTCTAACTCTTGGGTCCTTGATACCGGTTATGGTATTCATATCTATTCTGATCTGCATGGACTAAGAAGAAGTGAGAATGTGAAGCAAGGAAGAATAAACTTGATCATGGGAAACAGGAAAGCTTCACCTGTCACCAAGATTGGAGTTTATACTTTATCTCTATGTAGTGGGTTTAGTTTAGATTTGAATAAATGTAGTTATTCACCAGAAATGTCAAGAAATATTATTTCCTTTCATGCATTGTATAAACAAGGTTTTTCCTTTTCAGTTGATACGAAGTTGGTTCGATTAATGCTTTCTTTAATCATATTCTTTATTTTAAAGCATTACCTTGTGATGGTGTGTATGAAACTGTATCTGTGGTTGATAATTTAGGAAATAATTTTTTGTGTATTGATTCTCTTAATAATAATAACTAGGATAAAGCATCATTATGGCATTGTTGTCTTGGACATATAAGCAAGAAACGCATAGGCCAACTCCAAAAGGATGGAGTCTTGGAGTCATTTGACCTAAAGTCAGATGATAGTTGCGAATCATGCTTACTTGGAAAAATGACAAAGTCGCCCTTCATAGGTTCTTGTGAGAGGGGTGAAGGTATGTTGGATCTTGTACACACAGATGTGTGTGGACCATTCAAACATGTCACAAGGGATGCTAATCGTTATTATTTGACTTTTACTGATGATTACAGTAGATATGGATATGTCTACTTAATCAAGCATAAGTCAGAGACTTTCGAGAGGTTTAAGGAATTTAAATAGGAAGTCGAGAATCAATTGGGCAGGAACATTAAGATGCTTCGATCCGATCGAGGTGGTGAGTATCTTAGTTCAGAGTTCCTCGACTATCTTAGGGAATGTGGGATTGTCTCACAATTGACACCTCCCAGGACACCGCATTTGAATGGTGTGACTGAGAGGCGTAATCGAACCTTGTTTGATATGGTTCTTTCCATGATGAGTCGAGCTTCGCTACCAATCACATTATGGGGGTATGCCTTAGAGACTGCCGCCCATATTCTTAATCTAGTGCCTACACAGAAAGTTGCCAAAACTCCTCACGAGATGTGGACTGGTAAAGTACCCAAACCGGACCACATCAACATTTGGGGTTGCGAGGCTTTTGTGACGTGCAAGTCTCATGATAAGCTAGAACCCTGAAGCAAGAGGTGTATTTTCATCAGCTACCCACAAAGATCCTTTGGTTACCTCTTCTACAGAACTAGTGATAATGTGGTCTTTGCAGCAAGAAGAGGAGTCTTGAGAGAGAGAGAGAGAGAGAGAGAGAGAGTTTATAAGCCAAAGAGACAGTGGGAGGCAAATTGACCTTGAAGAACTTCGAGAGTCAAGTGGTGAAGGAACTTCAAACCCTAGCCCTCAACTTGAGGAGGAAACTCCTGTTGAGCCAATTGACGAGTCTGTACCTCTGAGGCGTTCCACGAGAGTTAGGAATGCACCTGAGCATTACTATGGTTTCCATATTACTGCGGAAGCTGAGACACTTATTAGTGATGAGACACTAGTAGGTCTGAATGAACCTAACAGCTACGCAGAAGCCATGGCAGGCCCTGAGTCTGCTAAATGGAAAGAGGCTATGGATAGAGAGATACAATTCATGTATGACAATCAAGTTTGGCATTTGGTTGAGAATGTACCAGGTCGTAAGACTGTAGGGTGCAAATGGATCTTCAAGAAGAAGACCGACATGGATGGTAATGTACACACTTATAAGGCTTGACTGGTTGCAAAGGGCTTCTCTCAAACTCCTGGAGTGGATTATGATGAGACTTTTTCTCCAGTAGCCAAGATTAAGTATATTAGGGTTATATTAGCCATAGCTGCATTGACTACGAAATATGGGAAATGGATGTCAAAACCGCATTCTTTAATGGAAAGATGACTGAAGATATTTACATGAGTCAGCCAGAAGGTTTTGTTAGTAACGAGTACCCTAATAGAGTGTGCAAGCTTGAGAAATCCATTTATGGATTAAAGCAAGAACCTCGCAGATGGAATCTTTGCTTTGATGAGAAAGTCAAGGAATTTTTCTTTTCTAGGAGTGAAGACGAATCTTGTGTGTATGTCAATGCTAGTGGGAGTATAGTTAGCTTTTTGGTATTGTATGTGGATGACATACTACTCATAGGAAATGACATCACAACTCTGTAGGAAGTTAACTCCTGGCTTGGGAAGTGTTTCTCTATGAAGGACCTAGGAGAAGCTGCCTATATTCTAGGGATAAGGATTTTGAGAAACCGGAGTAAAAGACTAATTGGACTTAGTCAAAGTACCTACTTGGACAAGGTGCTGAAGAGATTCAACATGCAGAACTCCAAGAAAGGAGAGTTACCTATCCAGAGTAATGCCAGATTGAGTAAAGCTCAAAGCCAAAGTACTGAAGCTGAGATAGCAGAAATGAGTCAAGTACCTTATGCTTCATTTGTAGGATCGATCATGTATGCTATGATGTGTACTTGACCTGATGTAGCCTTTGCCTTGAGCATGGTTAGCAGGTATCAGGGGAACCCTGGCAAGGCACACTGGACTGCGGTAAAGAATATCCTCAAGTACCTACGGAGGACTAAGGATTGGGTCCTTACCCTCGGTGGGAGTGATGACTTGAGAGTTTTAGGGTATTGTGATGCAGGTTTCCAGACTGATAGGGATAATTTTCGCTCTCAGTTGGGATGGGTCTTCACCCTAAACGGAAGAGCAATCACTTGGAAGAGTTCCAAGCAGGAGACAGTGGCTGATTCTACACGTGAATTAGAGTATATAGCAGCAAACGAGGCAGCAAAGGAGGCTATATGGCTGAAGAACTTCATAGGAGACCTTGGAGTAGTACCAGCTATAAAGGAGCCCATGGAAATTTTCTATGATTGTGAAAGTGGTGTTGCCTTAGCCAAGGAACCAAGGGATCACAGGAGATCCAGACACATCGACATAAAATATCATTTTATCATACATCGCATAGAAGAAGGAATCCTCGTGGCAAAGAGGATATCATCGGATGAGAACCCAGCAGATCCCCTCACGAAGGGACTGAGTAGGGTTAAGCATCTCCAGCATGCTCAGAGCAGAGGGCTGAAGGATGATATAAGTTTTAGTAGTTAGATAAATTATGAAATTTGTAAAGTGTAATTGACATTTGATGATGAATAAAAGTTGTATTTATTTATGAGTAAAGTGTTACTATCTTTTGTCAATCGTTTACTATAATTTCTTTTGCATGTTTTAACTTCCAGAATAGTATGTTGTGGTTTCACATATTATTCAGACTTTCCACAGTCAGTCATATGTTGGAAGTAGATATGAAGTAAGACTGTCATGAAGTTGGTTGTAGGTGTCAAGATATAAGACAACACTTCATGAGTGCTCATAAGTTCTGAGTATTGGAATCAACCCACGCTCACTGGAATCACTTCATGGAATTTTATCTCGAGTGATCGTGAGACGGTAATATCGTATAAGTCTTCAAACCTAGAGATATGATTTGTTTCCTATGAATTGATTATGCATTGATTGTACGAAAATGCATTGGTAACTCGATGTTATAAAACGTGCTTTTGTGTATAATTCAACTAGTAGTAGAACAAACATATGAGTCGAAGTTTATCTGTTCCTTTTTGGATTAGAAGCTGATATCTGGGCCCATCGATGATTTTGTTTTGACCTATGTACCGGGCCCGGTCAGAACTAAGTTGATGTGTTCAATTAAGTTCTTTGTCAAACAAATCGGGAATCGGGAAACAAACTGCTGGACAATATGTAAGACATTGTCCCATGTAATTGTCCAACTGATATCTTGAACAGAGGATTATATGATCACTTATCTTAAATGGCGTATCAACATTCTCTCGGTTCCGAGAGACCTTGAAAGAGCTACGATTTCCGATCGGTTCCTGAAGTATTGCAGTGATAATTATTAGACTTATCCAAGTTATAGACTATTGGATAAGGTGTCTAAGTCCATAACTATTTTTGGTAAATACTTGACCCAACCCGGCATGGTCCATTTGGGTTGCATGGCATCATGCAATTGAATAAACTAAATGAGAGAAATAACACTTATGGTTATTAATATATTATAAGTTCTAATATATTAATAATATTATTTAATTAGTTTTGATCAAGAATTAATTTAGAATTAATTAAGTGATCAAAAGATAACTAATTAGATATATGAGTATATTAAGTAAATCTTCTCCATCTTATATAGTGGGCTAAGAGGCTACATGGATTGTCAAGTTGGGTTCCACCCATAGGATGCTCCATGGAGTTAACCCATGGATCAAGAAATGAAGAGTCATGGAACATTAGGGTTTACCTAATGCAACACACTATATAAGCAATGTAACTCTCCCCAAAATCGGCTACACTAAGAAATAAGAAGGCTTGGCCGATTTTGCATGTGTTAGAGTATTCTCTCAAGTTTATTCTTTGCGTTTGGTGTTGTGTGAAGCATTTGAGGCATCACACTTGAGGTGCGAGGTTCATAAGGTTTCAAGGAACACTTTCAACATCAAGGTACATAGTTCTATCTTTTATACAAAGAAAATTGTACCCCATGTATGCTAGATAGGTTCATAACCTTGGAAAACAACTTTGCATGATTATTAGACAAACATAGATCCAAGGTTACTAGGGTTGCATATACACTTAGGAAGTGTTAGAATGCTCAAAACCCATCACCACTATCCAAAAGCAGAAATTTGACATTTAAAGCATTTCCAAGCAAGTAGCATCAAGTATAATTGAAAACAAGCCTAGGCTCTAATACCACTGAAGGGTTTTGTACATTCTAACACTCCTAAGGTGTACATGCAACCCTAAATACCTTTGATCTATATTTTATCTATTATACATGCAAACTTGAACTTGCCAAGGTATTACCCTAACCAGCATAAAAAAGTTTGATACTTGGGTAATAAAACAAATTAGATAACATACCTTTTCTTTGTAGCTTGTTGCTTGGACTTTCAAGACCTTAACACCAATAGTATGAATGCCTCAAATGGAATCACGACACTCCTATAACAAATGATAACTTGAGAAGAGATTCCTTTCACATACAAATCGGGTAGCCCTCTAGTATTCCACTTAAGTGTCGATTTCATGAGCTAGAGGGGTTCATATATAGTTTGGCAAACTAGGGTTACACCATGTAAACCATAATAACTTTCCGTATCCCTCATGCTCCATGGGTTAAAACCACTATGGAGTATCCATGGATTACTACATGGGTTTAGCCCAACATGAATAACTATGGATCATAAGCCCACTTTATAAGAATGAATGATTTATCAAATCAACCCCTTATATTTAATTAGTTTCTTTTGATCACAAAATTAATTCCAAATTAATTCTTGATCAATACTAATTAAATAATATGATTTCATATTAATATATTAAAACTTATAACATATTAATAAACCATAAATAACTTCTTCTCAAAAGTCCATTCTATCAAATTGTCCTGATGATGTGCAACCCAAATTGTGACAATCCGAAAACTTTCCGTCACTGTAACCCGTACTCGTTAATAAGACCGTTGCGTTCCAATTTTTCCGTTAACTTTTGGTTTAAATTAATTAAATTGGGACTTCTTATTTTGACATCATAAGTGTTGGAACACAAGGAAAACACGTGAAAACATCCCAAATTCTTATTTGGAAAACTTCTATTTTCGACCACGTCGGGTTACGACAACTTAATTAGGTACGACCAAAAGCCCCGTTTAACGTCAGTATCGAGTAGAATTCCACCGGGTCTCAAACTCGAACCATATTTAAAGTGAAAGGACCTCATTTGAAGCCTTTTCGCTCTCTCTCACTACTCTCTCTCTACAAACTCAATCTTTGATCCAAAATCATCCCTTTCAAGCTCCAATTTGGTATGTAATCCATCCTAGCTCATAGTATAACATGTTTGGCTTTCAAATTCGTGTTTAATCATGAAAAGGGCCAATAAATTGTGTTTACGGCCTAGGAATAGCCCTACGCCACAAACACACATAAATGGGGTTTTGAAGCCCCAAAACCTTTCCAAACCACTTCTGGAGCTTCAATATGACTTAGGGGCTTACATGAATGGACTTGGAACACCAAAATCTTAACATTTGAGGGGTAAACATGAGTTTACGGCCCAAGAACATGCTTGGACCGTAAACACCCCTTCAAGGGCCGCAAACACCTTTTAAGGTGTTAAAATGCCCCTTAAACACCTCCTAAGCCTTGGAACAATGTCTAGAATCAACCACCATTGTGTTAAGGACCTTAAACATGAAAGAAAACATCCCCTTAGGAGATTACAGCTGTAAATCCCCCAAGGAATGGTTCCTGGGCTGTAAACTCCTATAAGGTGGTCAAATGGTGCCCTAACTTCCTTCCATGGCTTGTACTTTGGACTAGAAACACTTGTGCTTAACCTAGGGACACCAAAACACATAAGGAAAGGGTATATGAGAGTTTACGGCTGTAAAGTCCTAGTATGCAGTCGTAAACTCCTAGTACAACCCTTATCTAGTCTAACGTATGGTTATGGAACTCACAACTTAGATTATGAAAACTTTTCTACTTACATATTAGTTTTATATACGTGTTAAAACTAATGCACTTTCAAGGATAACCAGGTTTTCAGAATACTTATCTTAACACTGCAAGTATGGTAGATACTTGTACAATGCATTCAGAACCGATAACCAACTACAAACTTTTAAGGAAAATAAGGGTTTTTCCTGGGATAACTGAACTATTCATAACCAGACTGTACAACAAACGGCTAACTAAACTTTACTTATAAGAAAATATGGGATTTTCTTGGATAACCACTTTTTCAGAGAATTAAAGGAAACTTGTACATTTTCAGCAAACAAACCGCTTGTGAACTCACCAGCTTTATGCTGATATTTTCAAAAACTGCTTGTATTCTCAGGTCCACATTAGACATGTACCCCACGATCTTTTGGAGAATACGGTGCGTTTTAGAAGACTCGTCTTTACTTTTGTTCATTTTGGATGTATATATCTATAATAATGTATAACTTTACTTTCAAACAAATGTAAATACTTCTATGTAATGCAATGGTTGTGTTTACAGTGCTTACTATGTACATTGGTTGTGATACTTTACATGATGTCCTCCGCCTTGGAACGTTTTCGCCATCGGTTTCGGGGTGTGACAGATTGGTATCAAAGCCTGTGTTTATAGTGAACTAAGTATACCAAACCTTACATGGTATAAGAGTATAAACACTAAGGGGCCGATGTGCTCTGAACTAAAAGTATACTTTAAAATATAAGTATTTTTCAAAAGTATACAAGAATACCTAAACGACAGAGACCGTAACCTCAAGTAGAACAAAACATAAGTAATTGGGTGTTGTTCGATGCGGCTAAACCTGGACAGTTATGTAGTCGTGTCTAGGGTTAATATAGCCTGATCAACTATATTCATTCGAGACACGACCAACATGTGCCTGGGAGTGACTGTGGTGTGCAACATGCCTAAAACTTACCTAATACCCAAACAATAACTCATCGTTGCAGCGAAACATAAAATACTATGGGAGTATTTTAGCTAAAGCCGATTACATTGTAGAAATTCATTCCGAGTGTTGCTACTCATTCCTTCCTTAGCGATAGTTTATCTGATTTGATAACCCTTTCATGTTTATCGCTTAATGAACTCTATATCTGTCATAATGAGATATCTCTTGTTCCATATCTCTTGATTCGATTCAGAGGACTTATGATCCTCTCTTTCCTGGCTATTATAGATCAAGATGACTCCAAAGAAAAGACCCAACTCAAAGAACAACAATCCTCCTCCACCACCACCTCCCTCTCTATTTGACCCTGCCATGTTCCAAGCAGCTGTTACTGCTGTTGTGGCTGCTGCCATGTCACAAATGAACCACGGTGGTTCAGGCGGGCCAGGAGGTGGAACTCAGCCTCAAAACCTGGAGGGTAGCCAGGGACACCGGAAGGAGTGTTCCTACAAAGACTTTATGAATGAAAAACCCACACCCTTCAATGGTACTGGAGGTGTCATTGCCCTAACTCAATGGTTCTAGAAAATCGAATCTATCTTCAAAATCTGTGCATGTTCAGAATCTGACAAGGTGAAGTTCGCCGCCTGCACTTTCACCGATAAGGCGCTGACTTGGTGGAATGGCCGACTCAAATCCTTAACCCTACCTTTAGCCAATGCTATGGGTTGGGAGAACATGAAAGAGCTTCTACTTGCTAAATACTGCCCGTGGGGCGAAATGCAGAAGCTGGAGCAAGAAATCTGGAAACTAAATATGAAGGGTTCCGATATCGCTGCTTACACTTCCAGATTTGATGACTTGGCGCTTCTCTGCCCGGGGATGGTTACCCTGAAAAGTAAAAAGATTGAGAGATTCATATGGGGGTTGACTCAACCAACCAAGGGTAACGTTTTGGCTGCAAAGCCAAACACCTACGACAACGCCAAATGCCTAGTGCAAACTTTGATTGATCATGGTGACGACCTCGAGGAAGTGACCACTGCTCCTGAACTGGCTAAAGGGAGTAGTGAAAATAAGAAGAGATCTTAGAGAAAATGGAAGAGTCAGAATTCACAAGGATCCTCGAAAAAGCAGCAAATTATGGCAGTCCACGCTGCTACTACCCTTGCTGCTGTTTCTGTCGTCGGATCCACAGCTCAAACACCTACCAGTAGGTATGCCGGTACCCTTCCCTGATGCAACAAGTGTAACTTCCACCATAAACTCGGTCCATGTCGTGAACCGTCATGCTCCAACTATGGCAAAAAGGGGCACACGACACGAAGCTGCAAAGCCCCAACCCAATCGACCAATCAATCTTCCGGAGCGGGTGTCGGACAAGCCTATTATGGATGTGGTGAAGTCGGGCATTTGAAGAGAAACTGCCCCAAGACAACAACAACTGGTAACACCGGGAGAGTCCTAGCTATGGGACGAGAGGAGGCAGTCGCCGATCCCACCGTTGTCTCGGGTGCGTTCCTTCTCGATAACTCTTATGCTAGTATCCTTTTCGATTCTGGTGCTGAACGAAGTTTTGTTAGCCATTCATTAAAACATTTTATTAAACATATTCCCCAACCATTAACCGAAACGTTTACCGTCGAGATGGCTAACGGTGAGAAAGAAAACGCTAACGACATATTCATAGGATGTACCCTTACCCTAAACGATCATTCTTTTCCAATCGACCTAATGCCAGTTTCCATAAAGAGCTTTGATGTTATTATTGGTATGGATTGGTTGAGTCCCAATCATGTTGATATCCTTTGCTATGAAAAAGCCATCTGTCTCAATCTCCCCTCTAGCCAGACTCTCATGATCTACGGCAATAAACTTAGTTCCAATCTTCGCATCATATCTTGCATCAAAGCTCAAAAGCTCTTGCGAAAGGAGTGTTATACATTCCTAGCTCATGTAATCAACAAGAAACAGGAAGTTAATGTAACACCCCCCTCTGGCACGTATCACAATATTGTCCGCTTTGGGCCACCCGGCACGAGGACTTCCCAGGGGGTCACCCATCCTGGT
Source organism: Lactuca saligna (assembly GCF_052625555.1). Lineage (NCBI taxonomy): Eukaryota > Viridiplantae > Streptophyta > Magnoliopsida > Asterales > Asteraceae > Lactuca > Lactuca saligna. The sequence continues at coordinate 81,719,656 of NC_136425.1, read as the reverse complement.
ACTACTCCCACCTGAGCACGCTTAACTACAGAGTTCTTATGGGATCTGCTGCCCTCACGACTTTAAAACGCGTTGTGATAGGGAAGGTATCCACACCCCTTATAAGGAATTCTTAGTTCTCCTTCCCAGCCGATGTGGGATCATATCTAACCCACTTTCACCCCCCATTAATATTGTCCGCTTTGGGCCACTCGGCACGAGCACTTCACAGGGGGTCACCCATCCTAGTACTACTCCCACCCGAGCACGCTTAACTGCAGAGTTCTTATGGGATCTGCTGCCCTCACGGCTTTAAAACGTGTTGTGATAGGGAAGGTATCCACACCCCTTATAAGGAATGCTTAGTTCTCCTTCCCAGCCGATGTGGGATCAGATCTAACCCACTTTCACCGCCCCCCCCCCCCCCCCATTATAGGGTTCGACATCCCCGTCGAACACATCGACCCGTGCCCTAGCTCTGATACCATTTGTAACACCCCCCCTCTGGCACGTATCACAATATTGTCCGCTTTGGGCCACTCGACACGAGGACTTCCCAGGGGGTCACCCATCCTGGTACTACTCAAGGTTCTAAAAAGCTCGCCATGGCTCCTCCATGGCGCGCCACGACTCCAAGGCTTGCACTTGCCACCAAGCTTTGCCAAAACGCCGCCTTAACTCATATATGTGTATAAAAATGAATAATAGTTGAAAATACATATAAAAATATTAATTATACAAAAAAATGCCGCCTTAAGTCACGCCTTACAAACGTCACGACTCGCCAAGGCTTGGAAAAACTTGAGGCTTGACATTGCCGCCAAGTCACACCTTACGTTATTTAGAACCTTGGTACTACTCCCACCCGAGCACGCTTAACTGCAGAGTTCTTATGGGATCTACTGCCCTCACGGCTTTAAAATGCATTGTGATAGGGAAGGTATCCACACCCCTTATAAGGAATGCTTAGTTATCCTTCCCAGTCGATGTGGGATCAGATCTAACCCACTTTAAAAGTGGGTTAGATCTGATCCCACATCGGCTGGGAAGGAGAACTAAGCATTCCATATAAGGGGTGTGGATACCTTCCCTATCACAACGCGTTTTAAATCCATGAGGGCAGCAGATCCCATAAGAACTCTACAGTTAAGCGTGCTCGGGCGGGAGTAGTACTAGGATGGGTGACTCCTTGGGAAGTCCTCATGTCGAGTGGCCCAAAGCGGACAATATTGTGATACGTGCCAGAGGGGGATGTTACAAATGGTATCAGAGCCAGGGGACGAGTCAATGTGTTCGACGGGGACGTCGAACCCTATAATGGAGGGTGAAAGTGGGTTAGATCTGATCCCACATCGACTGGGAAGGAGAACTAAGCACTCCATATAAGGGGTGTGGATACCAACCCTATCACAACGCGTTTTAAATCTGTGAGGGCAGTAGATCCCATAAGAACTCTGCACTTAAGCGTGCTCGGGCGGGAGTAGTACCAGGATGGGTGACCCCCTGGGAAGTCCTTGTGCCGAGTGGCCCAAAGCGGACAATATTGTGATACGTGCCAGAGGGGGATGTTACAGTTAAAGACCTCGAGAGCATCCCCGAAGTCTGCCACTTTCCTGATGTCTTTCCCAAAGAGCTCCCGGGAATTCCTCCTGAACGTCAAGTCGAGTTTCGCATCGACCTAATTCCTAGAGCTAATCATGTAGCCAACTCTCAGTATCACTTAGCTTCAACAGAAATGCAGGAGTTATCCAGTCAGCTTAATGAGCTACTCGACAAAGGGTTCATCAGACCGATTCCTCACCCTGGGGAGCCTCGGTTTTATTTGTGAAGAAGAAAGATGGATCCTTTCGGATGTGTATAGACTACCGCGAGTTGAACAAGCTGACAGTCAAAAACCGTTATCCTCTTCCTCGAATAGATGACCTCTTCAATCAACTTCAGGGAGCCAGTTACTTCTCGAAGATAGACTTTAGATCAAGGTACCATCAGCTTCGAGTTCATGAGAATGATGTTTCCAAGACAAAATTCAGGACTCGATATGGACACTACGAGTTCGTAGTGATGCCCCTCGGTCTAACCAATGCACCGGCTGTGTTCATGGACCTAATGAACTGGGTGTGTCATCCTTTTCTGGACAAGTTCTTCATCGTGTTCATTAACAACATACTTGTCTATTCCCGAAGCGCAGAACATCACAAGCAACACTTGAGGTTAGTGTTGGAAACACTTAGAACAGAAAAGCTATACGCAAAATTCTCCAAATGCGAATTTTGGATTTAGAAGGTAGCTTTCCTTGGTCACGTGCTAATAGAGGAGGGTATACACGTGGACCCGTCCAAAATCAAGGCGATAGAGAATTGGTCAGCAACGAAGACACCCACAGAAATCCGTCAATTCTTGGGTCTCGCTAGCTACTATCGCAGGTTCATCCAGAATTTTTCTAGAATCGCCAAACCCCTAACTACTCTTACACAGAAAGGTGTACCCTTTTGTTGGAGTGAGAAGCAAGAAACCGCATTCCAAACATTGAAACGAGCCCTATGCAGCGTGCTTATTCTATCCCTGCCCGAAGGAACAGAGGATTTCATTGTCTTCTGTGATGCGTCTAATCAGGGCTTAGGCTGTGTGCTTATGCAGAGAGGAAAAGTTATTGCTTATGCCTCGAGATAGCTTAAGGCACACGAAGTTAACTACACAACTCATGACTTGTAGTTAGGAGCAATGGTCTTCGCACTGAAGATTTGAAGACATTATCTCTATAGAACTAATTTCACAATCTTCACTGACCATAAAATCCTGCAGCACATCTTCAATCAGAAAGACTTAAACATGAGGCAACGACAATGGGTAGAGTTACTCAGTGACTACGAGTGCGAAATTCACTACCATACCAGCAAGGCCAATGTGGTAGCAGATGCCCTTAGCCAAAAGGAGAGTTCAAGCCGTAAGGCGAAGACATTGACGATGACTATCCATTCCCACTTATCCGCACAGATTCGAGAAGCCCAGTTAGAAGTCCTAAAACCAGAAAACATGTCTAACGAAACCTTGAGAGGAATGGAGAAGAAACTTGAGATCAGAAGTGACGGAGTCTACTGTTTCATGGACAGAATCTGGACCCCAAAGTTCGGAGGTTTCAGAGAAGTTGTTATGAACGAAGCTTACAAGACCAGATACTTTATTCACCCAGGTTCGGACAAGATGTACCTGGATCTCAAGAAACAATACTGGTGGCCAAACATGAAAGCCGAGATCGCTACCTTCGTGGGCAAGTGTTTGACTTGCGCCAAGGTGAAGGTTGAATATCAGAAGCCCTCATGTATGCTCCAGCAACCTGAGATACCTGAGTGGAAATGGGAGATGATTACCATGGATTTCTTCACCAAGTTACCCAGATCTCTGAGTGGGTACGATACCATTTGGGTAATTGTCGATCGTTTGACAAAATCCACTCACTTCCTTCCGATTAAAGAATCATTCAAGATGGAAAGACTCACGCGAGTCTACATCCAAGAGATAGTCCGACTGCACGGTGTGCCTATGTCCATTATCTCCGATCGAGATAGCAGGTTTACCTCAAGGTTTTGGCAGTCCCTTCAGAAAGCTCTTGGAACTAAGCTGGACATGAGTACAACTTACCATACTCAAACTTACGGATAAAGTGAGAGAACTATCCAGACCCTAGAAGACATGCTGAGAGCATGTGCCATCAATTTCGGAAAGTTGTGGGACACCCATTTACCCTTGATCGAGTTCTCGTATAACAACAACTACCACACCAGTATCAAGGTTGCCCTGTTCAAATCCCTCTACGGTCGTAAGTGCAGATCCCCTCTGTGCTGGGCCGAGGTAGGGGACACACAGCTAGCCAAGAGTCGAGTCCCCGACAATGCTCTCAATGGTCCTGAAATCATCCGCGAAACCACCGAGAAGATCATCCAAATCCGAGAGTGACTGAAAGCTTCACGAGACAGACAGAAGAGTTACGCCGATAAATGACAGAAACCCTTGGAATTCCAGGTTGGAAATTGTGTCTTGTTAAAGGTCTCGCCCTGGAAAGGCATGATACGCTTTGGAAAGCACGGAAAACTTAACCCGAGGTACATAGGACCCTTCGAGATCCTCGCTAGGATCGGTCCCGTAGCCTATAAACTCCGACTACCTCAAGAACTTAGTAACATCCATTCTGCCTTCCACGTTTCAAATCTTAAAAAGTGTCTATCCGATGAAACCCTTGTGATCCCTCTTGACGAGATCGAGATCAACGAAAACTTGAACTTTGTGGAAGAACCGATCGAAATCATGGATCGAGAGATCAAGCGTACGAAACAAAGTCGCATCCCGATAGTTAAGGTTCGCTGGAATGCCAAGCGGGCACCCGGATTCACTTGGGAGCACGAAGACTTGATGAAACAAAAATATCCGCATCTCTTTCCAATTCCATGATTTGTATCTTAATTCTAAATTTCGGGACGAAATTCCCTCTAACGGGCGGATAATGTGACAATCCGAAAACTTTCCGTCATTGTAACCCGTTCTCGTTAATAAGACCGTTGCATTCCAATTTTTCTGTTAACTTTTGGTTTAAAGTAATTAAATTGGGACTTCTTATTTTGACATCATAAGTGTCAGAACACAAGGAAAACACGTGAAAACATGCTAAATTCTTATTTGGAAAATTTCTAGTTTCGACCACGTCGGGTTACAACAACTTAATCAGGTACGAACAAAAGCCCCATTTAATGTCAGTATCGGGTAGAATTCCACCGGGTCTCAAACTCGAACCATATTTAAAGTTGAAAGGACCTCATTTGAAGCCTTTTCACTCTCTCTCACTACTCTCTCTCTACAAACTCAATCTTTGATCCAAAATCACCCCTTTCAAGCTCCAATTTGGTATGTAATCCATCCTAGCTCATAGTATAACATATTTGGCTTTCAAATTCGTGTTTAAATCATGAAAAAGGACCAAGAACTTGTGTTTACAGCCCAGGAACAGCCCCAAGCCGCAAACACACATAAATGGGGTTTGAAGCCCCAAAACCCTTCCAAACCACTTCTGGAGCTTAGATATGACTTAGGGGCTTACATGAAAAGACTTGGAACACCAAAATCTTAACATTTGAGGGGTAAACATGAGTTTACAGCCCAAGAACATGCTTGGACCATAAACACCCCTTCAAGGGCCGCAAACACCTTTTAAGGTGTTAAAATGCCCCCTTAAACACCTCCTAAGCCTTGGAACAATGTCTAGAATCAACCACCATTGTGTTAAGGACCTTAAACATGAAAGAAACCATCCCCTTAGGAGATTACGGCTATAAATCCACCAAGGAATGGTTCCTAGGCTGTAAAGTCCTATAAGGTGGTCAAATGGTGCCCTAACTTCCTTCCATGGCTTGTACTTTGGACTAGAAACACTTGTGCTTAACCTAGGGAGACCAAAACACATAAGGAAAGGGTATATGAGAGTTTACAATCGTAAACTCCTAGTTTACAGACGTAAACTCCTAGCAATGGTCCCTTTGATGGTTTAAGTCCTTCCAATGCCTCAAAAATGAACCTAACATCATCCCACAAGTGTTGTGAGACCATTTAGTAACCAAGAACACACCACCCATGATTTTACATCCATAAAATCATGGGGATATGGTCTTAAGGCCGTAATCTCCATTAGGAGTTTACTCATGAAGAGCAAACTCAATATCTAGGCCCTACACACCCTAGATGCTACCCGGATCACTCCTAACACTTGAAATGAAGTGTTTTCGTGCCTCAGAGTGTATATTCTTATCTAATTAGTAGTTCAAAGTCTAATTAGATACAATTATGTATCTGTTCATATTACATAGGAACCTCGTGTGTACTCAAGCCTCGAACTGACACTTAGCATCCTAACCGGCACATTTATCGTCTGGTGAGTTCATACCCCTACACTTTTTCCATGTTTTCAATGTTTTCAAGGGGGAATACAAGCAAAAGTACAAGAATATCTTGTACACAACTTATTATTTCGTATGAAATGTTTCTCATTCTATATGCTTTTAACACTGGAAACCGTATTAACCAACCGTTTAACTTGCATAGTTAGTTTCAAACTATTTCTTAAACTCATTATAAAAAGCTATATTTTATATTTCACAAATGATTTTCCACATTATTACTGTTAAAAGCATCAACTTCATAACTTTCGATATGTCCTCGGTAACACTCCCCTGTATACGAGTGTGGAGGACTAAGCTACCAGATTTTCTAACATCCTCGGTAACACTCCCCTGAATACGAGAGTGGAGGACTAAAAAACCGGATTTCCTAACGTCCTTGGTAACACTCCCACACGATACGAGAGTGAAGGACCAATTTCATTTATCTTAAGATTGGAGACACGTCCTTGGTAACACTCCCCCAGATATGAGAGCGTAGGACTACCTCTATAACCAGAATCTCCTGGAGGGAGAACATGACTTGAGTGTATAGATCTATACGGGATTGACTACCCCACACCTAGCTGCTAGCTACAGTCAGACCGACAGGTCTATGGGTGACAAAAGTCATATCAACGATATTGGCCTAGTACCAGCCTTATCCAGTCTAACGTATGGTTATGGAACTCGCAACTTAGACTATGAAAACTTTTCTACTTACATATTAGTTTTATATACGTGTTAAAACTAATGCACTTTCAAGGATAACCAGATTTTCAGAATACTTATCTTAACACTTCAAGTATGGTAGATACTTGTACAATGCATTCAGAACCGATAAGCAACTACAAACTTTAAGGAAAATAAGGCTTTTTCCTGGGATAACTGAACTGTTTATAACCAGACTGTACAACAAACGGATAACTAAAGTTTACTTATAAGAAAATATGGAATTTTCTTGGATAACCACATTTTCAGAGAATTAAAGGAAACTTGTACATTTTCAGAAAACAAACCGCTTATGAACTCACCAGCTTTATGCTGATATTTTCAAAACTGCTTGTATTCTCAGGTCCACATTAGATAGGTACACCGCGATCTTTTGGAGAAGACGGAGCGTTTTAGCAGACTTGTCTTTACTTTTGTTCATTTTGGATGTATATATCTATAATCATGTATAACTTTACTTTCAAATAAATGTAAATACTTCAATGTAATGTAAGGGTTGTTTTTACTATGCTTACTATGTACATTGGTTGTGATACTTTACATGACGTCCTCCGCCTCAGAACATTTCCGCCATCGGTTTTGGGGTGTGACACAAATGGACCATGCTACTCTCGGGTCAAGTACATACCAATTATAGTTATGGACTTAGACACTAATCCAACAATTGCGAGGTGTTTTCAACCTTCTTCATTTGAAATGAGTTTCAAGATATTATTTGTAGTTATTAGAGCATGGCTTTACAACTTGATTGGAAATGAAATACAAATCGTCTCTTGATTGAACCATTTCAATAATATCCAATTCCTCTTCTTATTCATACAATTTCACTAAGATGTTTTTCGAACATCAGTTGTGATACAGCTCCACAATCATTAATATGATCATAAAACATGATGCTAAAGTACTCTCTTTTCCTTTCACATATTAGAGAAGCTTTTATCTTTCTGCCTAATAGATTCTCCTATTCTTTTTGCTATTCTTTGAAAACCTTTTTCAAAAGTAGTAGAATTTTGTTCAATCTTATGAACAAAACATATTTACTGAAACATCAAAAAATCATGACAAATAGAGTTATCAGCCTTTGTGGTGGATCTGAAGAGTGCATATCAATACGTACAAAATCCATTAGTCCTTCATTTGACTTGCATAAGTATGTGATCAATGAATTAGTCATAATTTTCCAATAAACAAGATTCTTATATACTATACAATACTAGTTGTACAACACCAGTTATCTATTCAGTTGGTGATGAGATTTCTTTTCACTTGGTTAACTATGACATTACCACAAGCGATATCATAAGAATCAAATCCACAATTAACATTGCTAATAGTAGAAACATGACCAATACTTTCATAAATGCTAAGATTAAGGCAACCTGATAAACCAAAATTTCTATTTTATTGAAAATAAATGAAAAATTAGAACTTGTCCTTACAATGCATAAAATGAAAAACCATGTTTCTAGACATCTCCTAAGAGTAATAGCATTCTATTAAATTATCCTAACTCCTAAGTAGTAACTCAGAATTCTGATCATCGAACTATGTGGCCGAAGTCTATCTCACGATCAGATTTAGCTCACTTTGCTCAAGCTTGCTTCATTCTCTTATCTCCTTTAATACTATCGAAATATGATCATTACATCATGTATTAAGAGTCTACGAATAGCAACTTACAAAACAATGGAGTCAGATATTGGATGTACCTGAAGTAGAGTCACACGGATTGACTTGTATTGTCTTCATGATCTTTCAGGTATTTTGGGAAGCTTCCTTTCCAACATCCCTTCAACTGGTAGTAAAAACAAATGGAATCATTGAGGTCAACACATGGAATGATCCCAGAACTAGCCTTCTCTTTACCATACGATCAAACAGTTTCATCTTGGATGACCCCTTTCTATAGGAAAGAGAAATATTTATGGACCACCGTTGTCACCATTGTCAATTTCGTGCAAACCTTGGAAATCGACCCAATAAACATTTATACTTAGATGTGCTCTTAAGCATTTCTGCTTCAGTAATAATCAACATTTGGGTCAGATCAATTAGGGTCACGTCAATGCTCATCATATGAAAGTTATCAATGAATTGTTCGTATGACTTTGGAAGTGAAAGAAGTATTGAATAAACGGATTATTCCCTTGGGAAAATAACACCGAATCTATACAACTTGTCAATGTACGATTTCATTTTCAAAACATGCGCATACACAAAGTTTCCATCTTGATACCAATAGGGATTGATTAGTCTCGTATCTTTCAACTTGAGGAAATTTTGATGTTGGGAAAGTCACATGAGGAGGAGGTAGAAGAAAGATGGTGTCTAGTTCCATCATTTCCGAAGGAAGGGAAAACAATTTCACCTTGACTTGTAATTAGAAGACCATCTCCAAAAGATTAAGGAAAAATATTTCCTTAAGATCGAGGAATACCATTTCTATCTTTATAAGACATTTTAAGAATAAGAGAAAAATGTAATTCAGTTTAGTTGATTTTAATTCTTAATTATTAACCCATAAATTTAAATTAAGGCTAGGGTCCATATTTTTTTATTCGAACTTTGAAAAGGTATGCCATAATCAAATTTGAATCTATTTTAGGTAGGTAAAGCTTTTACCAATTCTAATTTTATGAAACTCCTAGATATTATGAGATTCATTGATTCTTATCAATGACATGTTTAATCTCGGATTATGCTTCCAGTTTTGTGACCAGGATGCCGAGGATCACAAACGAGATGAGATAACTACGCAAACCCGCTTGATAGCCTTGATGTCATTTACCATCTCACATTGATATACATATTATATATTAATCTTTTAATTATATATAATATAAGGTGTATTTTAAAACTATTCTAAAATACTAGGTTTGAGTTTAAATTTTCGAAATTAATAAAAATATTTATTTAATTTAAAACTAAACAAATTAAGATTTAATCTTTATCTTTTAATTGACAATTAATTAAATTAATTTAAATCTTATTAGGATTAAATAATTATTTACTATTAACTATTAATCAAATAATTTAACTTTAATCCTAATCCAATCCCTACTAATTTTTCAAAAATAAGGGTACTGGGGTTATCCAATTTTATTTATTCTATTTTAACTAATTAAAACAATAATTATCAAATAAAGAAACCCTAACCTGCCCTTTAAGTAATCGAAAATAAGAGTGGGGACTAGGGTTTCTAGAATCCTATGAAATTTTCAAAATTACCTCCTTAGGGTTTAGTTTCTATAAACCCTAATTTTGATCTATTCAACTATGTGTAAGATTATAGAGAACAATGTATTTGATATCACTGATGATTTTTATATGTTACAAAAAAAATGATTTTTGACAAAAAAAACATAAACCCTAAGTTCATATGCACCCTAAAGGATCTATGTTCTCACTATGATTTTCAAACAACTATTAAATATCAAGAACCCTAGAAGTATGTTGCTATTTTCAAAATTATTAAAAAGGGTTATAGAAATTACATATCTTTATTTATTAGAGTAAATAAAAAAATATTCCTTCTTGATCTAGCTTTAGAAAGCAAGCACCAGAAATCTCGTGCCTCTGATGGCTCACACCCAAACCCTAGCAAGTTGGAGGCTAAAGAGGAGAGAGGAAGAGAGGAAGGATTTTCATTTCTACCTCTTGTAGAAGGGATGAATGAAATTTCGAACCATTAGGAGGGTTTATATATGTGACTAGAGGAGCTAGGATAAGAAAGGTTTCCTTGGATAAGAATTATCCCTTTTGCTTTCCACCTAAGGCATCTAAGTTTTCTTAGAACCCAAGAAAAGCTCGAGAAATCCTATAACCATCCAGAATTATTTCCCCCTCTTAGGGAGGTTCTAAATTTGGTTAATGTTCAACTTTTGAACATTGTCACCTTTAATCATTCTACTTTTAATTAATCCAATAAATCCCAACATTAATTCTAATTAATTCTTAATTAAATAATAATATTTCTAATTAGTATATTTATCTCATAATATATTAATAAATTATTTATTTTGATTTCTAATTGATTTATTAACCATAAAATAAATTAATAAATTAGTCTTTCTCTCCAAATGACAATCGAATCAATTACTAGGTTTGAGGGCAACCCAAAAGGACTTTCGTAAGTATTTAAGATTATATTAATTTAGTTATTGTTTAGACACATAATCCAACAGTTCGAGGGACACGGCGTAGCCATTGGTGGCCACAACGTGGTGGTTGACTAAAGTAAATGTTGATCGTTGACTTTGACCTTTGACTATTGACTTGCGTCGAATTTTGGTTAAACTTCTAGTTTTGGATGAAAAGATAAGGGCCTATCTTGTATGACTGTATAACTTATGTGTAGCATCAGTATTCTGGAAAGTAAGAACAATAGCAATTAGGCATTGACTGAGATGTGAGTCTTCTCACCACAGTTATCAGTCCAAGCCACCAATATCAGCCCACTGATTTGTATATGTAGGATATATGTGTCTATGTGACTATTACTAGTATGATTATATGACGTATGCATGGAGCCAATTTGGGCTCAGAGTCATTATTGACTCATGATTGATATGGACCCGGGGGTTGATATAGACCTGACATAGCTACGTGTTGTTACTTTGAGTCGTTATGGACTCAGGGTTGATATGAACCTAATGGTTGATACGGACCCGAAACAGACACATGTTGTTATATTTATACATATATGTTGTATGGGGTATTTTTGGGAACACTCACTAACTTTTGTACTTATAGTTTATCTTTATGGTTTCAAGTACTTCCGGTATGAAAAGGAAGGGCCCAACATGATGTCACATTATCCCCTTCATGTTTTCGTACTTATGGTATTTTGTACTCTGGTGATCTTGATATTTTTTTACCACAATTGACTTTGAGACATTTGATGAATGGATTTGATGATTTTTAAAACGAAAAATTTTATCACTATCTTTGGTTTGTTAAAAGTTGGTATTAGAGCCTTGGTTTGAGGGATTTAGGCACACCTTCGGGTGTGTCAGAACTCAAACTGAGGAATTAGTAATATTTCAAAAGAAAATGAAATTTTCTAGAAAGATTTTTATGAAGAGAATGAGGTGTGATGTGTGCAATCAATCGAGCTCAAGTAAGTGGTTCCCAAAATACCCATATCCATGTGTTATGATTATTATGCTTGATATGTGAATTGCATCCTATGTGTTATTTGGAATTGATATCGTCTCAGTTAATTGCTAAGTGTATGCTTTCAAATTTGTATATGATTAGGATCATGTGGCCCTATAATGATCAATTTAGCCTCATTTTTTGTTCCTTGTTTGGTTGTAGACTTAGGGTAGAATCAATATTCGACATTATATGTGTTCCCATTTTGTGTACAGCTTCCATTCATAAGGTAACCAGCAGTAGTGGTTGAGGTTCTCAGTATTGCACGACGATAAAGTTGAGAATTCCTAGGAGAGCCTAGGAAATGCCATAGTAGGATATGTGTGTTGTTTAGCATAGGTATGATGTGTATAGATTAATATGGTGACTTAGAGGATTCAAGATGGTTCTTGAAGAAAGCACAGATAGGTGTGGAAGGTAGTATTAGGCTCCTACTACTGAAAGCACATGATATGTACTCAAGGGAAGGACGGTCTTGGAATTTCTAAGGGACTTGTTAAGTGGAAGTCTCCTAGGAATTATGTTGATTGTTTATATGTTTGTATTTCATTTGAGTATGGTGTCTACTCGAGGAGGAGCTTCTGTATTGGATTTTGGCGTTGGTGTAAAACCAAGAGATGAGCGGTTACATGAGTTTATCACATCAAAGATCACTCGCGGTATCATGGAGGCACCCATGTGATTTTTGATACCATCAAGGATGGAATTATGGATCTTCTGGATGAGAAACTTAGGTCCCTTCGGGCAGAGATCACTGTGGGATAGATAGGAGCATGAACTCCCTCGTTTTAGGGGTTCAAGGTCTGTGGAGCTCCGGAGTTCTTTGGGGCTAAAAACCCCATTGCTAGCCGCCGCTAGATCGCTGACATAGAGAATGCCCAGCGAACAAGTTTTTATATTAGGGTGGTGAAGGTAGGGTTTCTTCTTGCCTTCTAAAAGACTGAGCATGTAACTGGTGGAATGAGGTCGATCGAGCTTTGGGATCTTTATGGCTCTGACTTGGGAGGATATTTTTATAAGATTCCAGTAGGAGTTTGCACTGATAATCAAGTTGTAACAGATGGAAAGGGAGTTTCGGGACCTGCAATAGACTACTAAGATTATGGCAGAGATCACCACCAAGTTCCATGATAGGGCTCTGTTGGTCCAGCAGTATGTTGTGGATATGGATATAAAGAAGAGGAGATATCATGATATGTTGAGGGATGACAAAAGAGACTTTATGAGATATCATGACATCTTGAGGGATGACATCAGGAGGTTAAGTTGGAGCTTTAGATGAAGCGCAAGTCGGAGTAGGTACAAAAAATGGCGGGACATAACTTGGTATGTGGACCGGTGGTTGACCTGCAGAAAGGTCAAGGCCGAGCACCAGAGGCCTCACGGCAAGACATAACCGTTGGATATCCATGGGTGGAAATTGGAGGATATTAGTATGGATTTCATCACGAGGCTTCCTGGGACCACACGAGGAGTGGATTCGATTTGGGTCATCACGGATCGGTTAACAAAGAGTGCCCCTTTCATTCCGATCCGGGAGAGCATTTCGGCGGAGAAGCTGGCGAACATCTACATTAGAGAGGTAATCACTCAACATGGAGTGCCAGGTTCCATGATTTCTGACCAAGATGTACGGTTGACTTCCAGATTCTGGAAGAAATTTCATGACGAGTTGGATACTCGTCTGCACTTTAGCACGACCTTTTACCCGCAAACGGATGGTCAGAGCGTGCGAACCATCCAGACCTTGAATGATATGTTGTGGGCGTGCATTTTAGATTTTGGTGGTAGTTGGGATACCTACCTTCCCTTGGTAGCGTTTTCCTACAATAATAGCTACCATGCCAGCATCGACCATCCTCCCTTCAAGATGCTTTATGGGAGGAAGTGCAGAACCCCGATATGTTAGGATGAGGTTGGGCAGAGTATCAAGGGGAGTACCGAAGTGTTAATCAAGAAAACAGAGAGGATCTAGCAGGTCCGGAGTAGACTAGAAACAGCACAGAGTCAGCAGAAGAGCTACGTCAACAGACGCCGATCGGACCTGGAGTTCCACGTCGGGGATATGGTCCTTTTGAAGGTTACCTTAGAAAGGTGTCACCCGCTTCAGAAAACGGAGTAAGCTGGGCCCCAGGTATATCGAGCCTTTAAAGGTTATATCCCGAGTGGGCAAGGTGGCGTATAGGCTGGATCTGCCAGCCAAGCATAGTCAGATCCACAACACCTTTCATGTCTCCCTGGTTGAGGAAGTGCTTGGTAGATGAATCTTCAGTGGTGCATATACAGGATATTCAGATGGATGACAGCCGTAACTATATAGAGCGACCAATAGCCATCCTCGATAAGAAGACGGATGATCTAAGTAATAAGAGGGTGGAGTTCATGAAGGTGTAGTGGCAGCACCTCAAGGGCTCGGAATAGACGTGGGAGCCGGAGGACGAGATGAGGGAGCACTACCCAGAGCTATTTCCAGACGCAACAGACTTCAAGGACGAAGTCTAAAATAAGTAGGGTAGATTTGTAACACTCGGTTCCTATTATGTATTTTAAATAAAATTTTATTCACTTTTATATGAGAACTCGGCGAGTTGGAGACCCCAAACTCGTCGAGTAGGAATTATTTTGGGATGTGGGTTGAGAAACCTACTCGATGAGTTGAGAGACTCAACTCAACAAGTAGGGTTGCCAGAATGAAACCCTAATTTTCAGGTTTTTGCACCCGATTTAAACATCTTAATGCTTCATTGTGGCCTCCCTCATCGCTCCTCAGTCTAGTAAGACCCTAATATGTGATTTTGGACCATTTGGAGTGTGTGTGAATGTAAAGAGAGTGTTTCCATGGTGCTTTCTTGAAGGAGTTGAAGTTGAAGGTGCTTGGTTCAAGGGAGAGGCTTTGGATCCATGTATTTCTCTATTGAGGCTTCCATATTAAGGTATAAATTTGAGAACCTGGTTATTTATTTGATATACCTCTTTTTTGAGAAGTTTAAGGTCTTTAGTAGCTTATTTGGTGTCCATTCTTGGATATGAGCATGTCTCAAAGTTATGAGTTCAAATCTAGATGTCCATGGCCTAAAGAGACATAAAGTTGATAGCTTTATCAATTCTTGTCCCTTCTCCATGAGATAGACCTCTTATGAAGCTTAGATTTGGTGTTTTTAGCTTCATGACACCATGCATGGACGTAAAGTTAGCAACCTTACGTGATATATCATCCCTAGGGAACTAGATCCATGGTTTGGAAGCACTAAACTCGATTGGAATTCATTAAATGGATTTATACTAGGAGAACTCGATGAGTTGTTCATCCAACTCAAAGAGTTGGCTCATGGTCCCTTGACATTTTTTGTTAATGAGCAAACTCGGTGAGTCTAGGAGATGACTGAGCGAGTTGGCCATCGCTTTTGGGTTTTGAAGACTGAAGAACTCGACGAGTTGTGTTGAAAAGTCCCGACTATGTTATAGGTAGGAACTTGACGAGTTTAAGAAGGAACTTGATGAGTTTGGGTCGAAATGTCCCGATTTTGAAAAGGGAAAAACTCGACGAGTTCAAGGATGATTCGACGAGTAGAATGGGAAAGTCCCAATACTATAGATAGGAGGAACCCGACGAGTTGGATTGCAGTTTCTGAGTTTTATGATTTGTGGAACTCAACGAGTTGATGGGTCAACTCGGCGAGTTGAGTCAACTTGGAACATTGACTTTGACCACGACATTGAATTTGACCAGGGTGTTGACCTTGACTTTGACTTTGACCAAAGTTGACCCTTAAGGGGTTGTGAGCATGAAAAAAGGTAACTAAAGGAAATCTTTATGTATAGGAGTTTGAGTGGGGCATATTTCAAAGCCGAGGACAGTTCAGCTACTTCACAACATTTTAGGTGAGTTACCTAACAGTAGGAGTGGGTCGAAGGCACCAATGCCGACCCGCTAGTATTTGATTATAGTTGAGATGAATGTCTTTGTGATAATTGTCTGGTATGCCACTATTTGTTATGTTTTATGTGTTAGTATGTTATGTTATTCTGTGATAGTGGTGGGAAGGGTATGATAGACCATGTTACCGGTTGAAAGACACCAAAGGAGAGGCCAGCACCCATATACGCTAGGTAGTATGTGATATATATGTATATGATAGAGTGTTATGTGGCAATGGTAGGGATGAAATAGTTCCCGATTACCAGTTGAAAGAGACTTAAATGGTAGACCAGCACCTAGATATGCTAGGTAGTTACCGGTTGATAGAGACCGAAGAGGTAGGCTAGAACCCAAATATGCTAGGTAGTGTCCGGTTGAAAGAGACCGAAGGGGTAGGCCAATACCCATATATGATAGGGAATATGTGTATTATATGGTATGTGGTATGATTGGGGAACTCACTAAGCATTGTGCTTACGGTTTTGAGTTTTTGTTTCAAGTACTTCCTATTCGAAGAGAAAGGAGTCAGCATGACTGCAACACATCACACATGATTTCTCCGCACTATAGACTCTTGGGATTTTGTACTCTGATATTATTTTTTTATGACATGTTTTGATTATGGATACATTGGTTTTTTATATGAGTAGCACTATGATGTTTTCAAACAAATGTTTTAAAATTATTAAATTAAAAATGAAATTTTTGGTCCTAAATTTTGGGATTTTACAGGTGGAGGCACCACAACATGGCAAGTCAAGATAAGTTCGTGTATTTCATTTAAGCCTCCACGGTGTGGCAGTATATGGCCATGATGTGACATATGGCAAATGGACAACCTTATTTTTTGGATATGGCCACCGCATGGCAGTATATGGAGGCTACGGTTTGCTCAACCTCAGCGTCCATCAACCTCCTTAAGATATGAGAAACCCTAATTTCCTTCTTCCTTTATTTAAGCCCCTTTTGGTGTTCTTTGAAGTCCTTGAAGGAAGATAGAAGAAGTGAGCTAAGATTCAGCAAACAAGTCCTTATCCTTGGTTTTTGCACTCTTCAGGACCTTTGTAAGTGTCCAAGACTAAATTTTTATCATGATAGGTTGTTAGATCTTGAGTTTTGTCACTTAATCTTCTTGTTCTAGTTAGTTGGAGTGGTGAGATATCATAAAGTTTGCAACTTTATGAATCTCTGGATCTTTTGGTATGATTAATGATTTAGATATGAGGTGTAGTTGAGTTTTTGAGCCATGCATGTGATTTTTATCAAAAACCCTTATTTGTTACTATTTAGGGCTTCAAGACATGCATTGGACATGCATGTCCATAAAGCACCAACTTTTATGATGGCTTTGGTATTAGAAACCCATCTAGAGTGTATGAGCTAAGGAATTTGTGGAATAAGAGCTTAATGGATGAAGTCATGTCTTATTTATCATTTTTGGAACCTAATGTTTGAGATTTTGACCTTTTGGGTGGTCTTATTGGGTAAAGTTGGAAACTTTAGCCTTTTAGACCTTGTGTTTAGACAAAGCTTTGGATCTTTTAAGATCAAAGAAAACAGTATAACCCATTAAGCAGTTAAAAACCTATTGCCCGTGACGTGACATTAGGACGTCACAGCATCACGATTAGGATAATTGTGACTGTCTGTTTTTTGAGGGCCACGATGTGGCCATAGGTGGCCACGACATGGCGGTTGACTAAAGTCGGCATTGACCGTTGACTTTGACCTTTGACTTTAGATTTGAGTTGACTTTTGGTCAAGCTTCTAGTTTTGGATGAAAATTTAGGGGTTTATCTGGTATGACTGTATAGGTGGTGCGCAACACTGGTATTCTGGCAAGTGAGAGCAGTAGCAGTTGGGCATTGACTGAGAGGTAAGTCTTCTCACCATACTTGTGGGTCGAAGACACCAATGTCAGCCTCCTGACTTTGTATATGTAGGATGTATGTGTCTATGTGACTATTACTGGTATGATTGTATGTTGTATGCATGAAGCTAATCTAGGCTCGAATTCATTATGGACTCGGGGTTGATACAAACCCGACACAGCTACGTGTTGTTACATGGATGTCACACCCCGAACCGGATGGCGGAAACGTCCGAGGGCTCTTGTGACTTAAGTTGAATACCATTACAATGATTCTACATGAATCATAACATCATTCATCACCATGCATTGAAATATTACAACTGATATTGTTTACATCTAGTACATTGTTTAAACATTACAATTCCATAACATAGACTGTCTAATAGATAGTATAAGCAAAACACCATGACATGACTTGGTACTTATTCTCCGGCTTACCTGTTACCTGAGAATACAAGTTACTTTGAAAACGGTCAACATATGAAATGTTGGTGATTTCATAAGTAATGTAATGGAAAAATGAATTTTGTGAAGATTGCAAACCCAGAAAATCCGATATTTTCTGAAAAGAGTATTTGTAAAAAAAAAAAAAAGTGTGAAGATCCGTAAATATGCTTGTCGATTTTGAAAACTTGTATAATTGTTGAACTTTGTATATATCACATAGGTTAAAATGTTGAACTTCCCGGGAAAACCGGAAAACCTGATGTTTTCCCAATACGTAAATCACATGACTTGTTTATTGATATACCGATACGACGATTGTTTTTTATTACCTAGGTGACATTGGATTAATTAAGGTTTATGAGTTGTTACAATCACGCATTAATGAAAATGACTAGTTTATAACTACAAGTTACGAACAATCCTTAAGGCGTCGTCCGTACTACTAAAATAATCTAACCACCCTGACTTCTATTGATTAACGCCACAAATCTTATTACTCGAATTCTCATAAGCCGGTCAACCGAGGAGAAAGGAGGGTACGAAGCCCCCTTTATTTCAATAGGTTATTCAAGGCTATCGGGAATGCGAAAAGCACTTGGCCCGAATCGCATTTGACTTCTCGACCTCACTATCAGTACTAATGGGCCATTAGGGCCCAATAGCACAATAGAGCTATTGAAAGTCCTTTTACATGAAACTAGGTCATAGAAGGCCCATTAACATGTAAGCGCATTCCCTTCGGGCCCAAAGATCAAGTTATTGGGCTAGCAAGGCCCAACAAGCACGATTTGAAACTTTCAAGCCCAAAGATTGAATGTTGACTCATCGTAGTTATCGCGTGTTTATTGAAATCCTATGATTTATTGATTTTTGTTTTGTTATTGATTCGAGACCGAATCAATTCGTTCTGTAATGACATTAGGTGTTGAGTGTTTATTTGTTCTTATGATTCGTCGGTAGTCGTGGGTCTTGTATTTCATCTTAATGAATTAATTCGTTTAAAAGTAAGATTTTTACTTTTTCACAACCTTTCTTTTATAAAAATAGCACTTTTAGTCATTTATATAAAAGAATTTCATTTTAGTCCTTAAAACATTATTTTGACACTTTTGTGTCATAAACTTGTAGAGAAGACATTTTTACCCCAAATTTTGTTTTGTAACAGCTTTAGTCCTTCCAGAATAAAGTTTTCTCGGTTAAAACCCTCAATTTTGCAACTTTGACAGTTTTGGCCCAAAATAGAAAATTTTTACATTTTGATCCTTTTTGAATTTGAAAAGCATTTTTGACCATTGGAATTGTTTTATTTCACTTCAAATCCCCTGTTTTACAAAAAGTTGCATTTTCAGCCCCTCAAATTTGGAAATTTCGCATTTTGAAGCTTATTGGGCCGAAAAGCCCAAATTTAGCCCATTAAATTTAAAATTTACGTTTAGGCCCCTACAAAAATGTTGATGTTCAGAAAAATTATCATAGAAACTGTTTGGACACTTTTGACCCTCCAGAAATTTTAATTTGTTGGTTTGGACCCCAAGTTTTGTATTTTCGACAATTTAAGCCCAAAAATGAGTTTTATGTTCAAGTATGTTCATCCTAACCATATAAACTATTTTTCTTGACTTGATTATCCTTCCCCATGTTTTAGATCTCGGTTTTACACACTTGTTGAATAACATATTCATCATAAACACATAATATCACACACATACATGCATCAAATCACACATAGCATACATTTACACATAGATATACACATTTACTTGTATTCTCCCCCCATAAAACTCATAAAAACTGAAAAGAATGGGGTATGAAACTCACCTTGGGTGTGGTTTTGGTTTTGGAAGGAAAAGCTGAGAAGAATTCAATCCTAGCAACCTTTCTTGGAAGACCTCGAATTTAAAGAGCTTCTAAGGTGCAAGATCACAAGATTAAATGGATTCAGAAGATATTTTGATGAAATGAAGGGAGTTAGATCATAAGTTAGCCATTAACTTACCTTAGATGATGAATTACTTGATGAAAATCCTTAGACTTCAAGCCAATTTTTTGAGATTTTGGATGAAGAAGAAGAGGTGATCTTTGAGTGGTTTAGAGAGAAATCTAGTTGGGATGTGTGTGTTTGTTTGGTTTCGGCCGAGAATGAGAGAGAGGGAGAAGAAGAGAAGTGCTTGCATGGAAAGATGAGATTGCATGGATGTTTGAAGTGTAAAACATGGATATCCTCCATATAAAAGTGATGTGTCATGCAAGAAGTCAACTTCCTCTTTTCCTTTGGGCTTGGACCGAGAATGGTGAAGAAAAAGGAAGGGATTGAGCCTTAATTGCTTAAGTCCAATTTTCATGGTTATGTTGAGTATTTTTGGTCCAAATAATTATAAATGTGATTTTTATGACCCATGAAGGCTAAATTAGGTTAATTATGTCCCAATATGGTTCATTAAATTAATTTATTTCATTCTAGGCCCAATATGGCCCAAAATTTTGAAACAAATGGAAGTAGGTCCAATTAGAGCCCATTCAAGAGTTCTAAGCCCAAGATAGTCCAATTGGAAGCTTATTGGTCCACTGGGCCCAATAAGGAAATCCTAATCCATAATGGACTTAAATAAGGATTTCTAAGGTTTCCAGTTGCTTGTTGACTATTTGCAATGCTTGTATGAAGTGTTTGATTGAAATTTTGTTGTCATAGAGTAAGCATCATACATGCTCTCATGTCTTTGATTCATAATTGGCATAAGTGTTGTAGTTACAAGGCACAAAAATTTCTAGTTGTGAAAATGGAGTCGTTATGAACTCGTGGTTGATACGGACCCAACACAGCCACACATTGTTATATTTATATGTATATGTTGTATGTTGTATTTTGGAGAAAACTCACTAAGCTTTGTGCTTATAGTTTATACTTCAGGTACGATACGGAAGGGCCCAATGTGATGGCACAACATCCCCTTATGTGTATGCACTTATGATATTTTGTACTCTGATGATCTTGATATCTTGTACCACGGTTGACTTTGGGATAGGGATGCTATTCGGGTTGGAACCGGATCGAACCAACCCGAACCCGGATAACCCGAAAACCGAATAAGGTAATTGCATGAACCGAAAACCGAACCGATTAACCAATACGGGTTCGGTTCGATTCGGGCATTAATCGGTTCGGTTCGGTTATTACCCGAATAACATGTACAAGATGATTAAGAAACTAATATAACCGGAAAAAAGTGAATAAACTGTATTAGGATTCTATAACCCAAATAATAGAATAACAATGTGCTTTTATATATCAACATAAAACATTCAAAGACTAACATAACACAATAACACATTGAAAGAATAATGTTTACATAGTAGATTAACATAATCAGAATTAATTTATTACTTGAATTTCTTGTGTTGAAGCCCAATTTTCCATTACTAGACAAAGTAGGATTTCGTGAATCCTTAGAGACAATAGAATATGTTGATTTTTGAATGTTTGAAACAAGAGGAAGGATCGACAGAAGTGATTTCGAGTTTGGAAATAGATGAGAATATTTGTCAATTTTGAAACGACGAGAACGAGCGTAGGGTTTTTTTTTTTCTGTTATAAACGTCAAGGATAGAAGTGTGAATCGTGATTTTGATTCATGTTGATCGAAGAAAGGGGAGAATGAATGTTTATTCGGGTCGGGTATTTAGAAACGAATAAGCTCTTAATTGGGTAACTCGAACCGAATAACCCAAGAACCGAATAAGTATAATATGGATACCCGAATCGAATTGCTTATTCAAACCTAATTGGGTTCGATTCAGGTTTTTGGGTAAAATATTCATCTCTACTTTGAGACATCTAATGAATGAAATTAATGATTTTTAAAACGAAAAATTTTATCACTAATTTTGGATTGTTAAATCGAACCCTAGCTAGTCATAAACACATGTCCATACTATCATCAACCTATTCCAAATGCTTATCCCGTTAAAAAAACAATATCAAATTTATTTTCAATTTTCAATTTTCAAGTCACATTTTAACAATATATAATTACAAAAAATATAAAGATCAAACTATATGATTGGAAAATGTAATATTTGAACTCCATTATATAAATCAAATTCCAAATCTTCTATCGGAGGAAGTCAACCACAAGATGCAACTAGATATGTGCAAATTTAGTGTTTGGACACTTGTATCAAGAAAAAAAAAATGCAACGGCTATTGTTGCCAAGTGTGAATCAGTGATATATACTTATGAGCGAATTTTGGTAGTTGAGGGTCATTTATTTCAAAATTAAAATGTTAAAATTATACATACAACCATGTATACATACCACTAATGTGTATACATATGTACATACATACATACATTATACACATATACTATACATATAATACAAACATATATACAATAATACAAACTGATATACACATATACTACACATATACATACAATAATAATAATAATAAAACTTAAGGGGCATCAAAATGAAATTTTCATAAATCATTTATAAACTTCAAACATGTAACTCTCCCCGTGAGAACGGGGATCGACGGCAGCGCCTGTTTTACGGAGTAATCTAACGGACCAGATTTACTAGAGATTTGTTTTAAGCGAGAAAAGGATTTGGCTTTTGTCCGGCATCAACGGCCAAATTTGCATAATTGTTTTATTTTCTCCGTGCCGGTGGGACCTCCGTTAACGTGTGGGGCCACGTCCGTTTGAGCGCACCCATTACGGCTTCGTTTTTGTTTCTCTACTCGGTTGAAACCAGAAAGAAACATATGGAGTCCCACTAATTATGTTTTTTGATTTGCTTATGGGAATGAATTGGTACTATTTATTAGTTACAAAAATTAAATACTAATATTTTAATTTGTAGCAATTAATTGCTGTAACATGGAATCTAAAAACGTCATTCTCTTGTCGACGTTCTTAGTGTCGAGATAAGTATGTAGACATTTGATTGTTGTTATTTTAATTTATAATAATTGGTTTTGTTTTAGCATAATTATGAAAGTTAAAAGTGGGTATAGAATTGTTTTGTTGTTATAATGAAATAATTTCATAGATAATATACAATAATCTAATTATCTTTAACTATAGTCATAGGATCATTTGTCACTGGTTTTGGATTAATGAGTCCAGTTAGGAAGATAGATATAATGATGAGCTACTTAGTAAAAATAGTTATAAAAAAATCATGTTGCCATATTACCCAAACCCAACGACTATTTTATTTTTTCAAATTATATCATATAAAATGATAAGTGTTGATATGGAAACGAAAAACATCTTGTAATTTGATGATTTATGGTTATTTGATTGATTGGGTTAAAAAATATAAGATTCATTCTTTTAGCAAATCTAGTAAAAACATATTAGAATATTTTAGCTACGGTATTAAACAATCTGAAGATCAAATAAAACTCATATCAAAGAACCTTTAGTGTTTTTATTAAAAATGATATCGTGAAATGCATTAGTTTAGTTGAACTAAATTATAACATATTGTTGAACTACTATATTTATCTAGCGGGGACTTAATTTTACAAATATTATTATAAATTCAATAATTTTTTAAACAAAATCTCATAGTTTTGCCTTTCTTATGTTTAATTTCATATTTTT
Source organism: Lactuca saligna (assembly GCF_052625555.1). Lineage (NCBI taxonomy): Eukaryota > Viridiplantae > Streptophyta > Magnoliopsida > Asterales > Asteraceae > Lactuca > Lactuca saligna. The sequence goes on along the minus strand of NC_136425.1, from coordinate 81,696,016 downwards.
ACTTAATTACTATATTGTCCACCTTTGTCCACGCTTCTATATGATAGGTGTCGATGACGGCAAATATATCTTTAGTTGAATTTGTAATATAAACCACAATAATACTTTTAAAAGAATTCACATTACTGACTTTTTTTTTCGTTCCAAAGCTTCCATTAAATGAATTTGAGAGCTTAAAAGATAAGCTTCATTTAAAAAATATATAACCAACATACTAGAAGATAAATTGTATATATCCCAAACTAAAAACATGTGTTTGTTCGACTTATCTTGATCTATCAACACTTCCCCATGAATTGGATCCTTGTAGACAAGGTCCATATTGGTTTTGATACTTTGATTGTTTGGGCACTCGAGACAATATTTGAAGTATGTGGTAGTTGTGTCTAGGGTGAAATTTTCGTTACAAAATGGAACAAAACAATTTTTGTTTATGCCACATTCACGCTAGGGGAGTGACTTTCTTCAACGTTGAGTGTTTGAGCATGTAAATTTCATTAGAATTCTCTGGTTTCAATTCTCCCATAAAGTTTTTGTTGCATCCAAGTGTGAACTTGATGCCAAACCTCTCAAAATCTTTTGGTAACCACAAAGAAATCCATCACGTCGAAATCTTGATAAAGCTTGACCAAAGACAGTCAAAATTTATTGTTTCAAAATAACCCCATAAATACTCTTTAATAACTTTCTAAGTTACTACACAACCTTCTTCCTCGTTAGTTCGATGCATTTATTGCTACCATCGATTTGCTTCTCCTTCAAGGTGGAAAGCAATTTGAGCTACCTTTTGATCACCAATAAGAAACCCTACTCATCATTCCAAATGGTGTTTTCTAAAGAATTTTGGAAACTCCAACCTTGCCATCTTTAAAGAGAAAATTCACAATTCTCCGTCATTATTCTTTATATTTGAACAAGTAATCGTATTTTGGGAAATCACCATTTGGCTCTGGTTGATTGTACATACTGCTCAGTTTCGTTATCTCTTAAAAGCTCTTACTCATTTTAGAAAATTATTTCATTTTAGCAAATTTTCTTAAATCCTCAGATTGAGTCCAGACATACTCGAAAGTACATTCGAATCTTTCAAACCAAGACTCTGATACCAAATTGTAACATTATAAATTTTTAAATAAAATTTTCATTTTTAAAATCACATAAACTCGATATTACATTCTCCAAAAACCATAAAATGTATAAGTTGTCAAAACACAAGTCAACAAATGTTTGATAAAAATCCCAGAATCCTCAATCATGATCTGTAACTGGTGTGTACAATCAAGCTGACGCCTTCCCGCGATCCTGAGAAGTACCTGAAACACATATCACACAACACGGTAAGCACGAAGCTTAGTGAGTTCCCCAAAATACCACATACACAAATAATAAGAGAAGACCCTCTGGTCTCACAAATCGGTTTGGACCCTCCGGTCGTAACTCAGTAAGGCACAAAATAATATAGCACAAATCACAAAGACAAAATGCATAATATCACATAATTCATTATAAGCACATAGGACTCTCCGGCTAGTAACTCAAATAAGACCCTCCGGTCACATACTATTACCACTCAGGTAAGTATAATGAGAAGACTCACCTCGTAAGTAAAGCAAGCATGTCTCATGCTCAAACCACTGGTCTAGCCTCCGCCTAACATTAATAAACGACCCCTAAAGATGTTAGGCTAAACCCTTTACTAATTCTCAGAAGGATAGAAGACCATTTTACCCTTTCATATCTGGATTAACTAAAGGCTAATACTCAATAAAGTTTGTGACTTTAAGCCTTAGCATGTCTGGACAAGTCTAAAACTCATAGATTCTCACTCTTTACTCACAAAAGTTCTCATATATCATGCATGGGGAGATCTTAACGTCGAAGATCCCCTGTTTATGAGTCCACTCAACTAGATACACTTAAAAGGGACAGATATTATGCTATGGAGTTCAACAAACTCATAAAGCTTCAATCTTTAGGACATAAACCCTAAAATGAACCACAATATGCATAAATCAAAACAATGAGAAAACTTTGAGCTTGATATCTCTAAATTATGCCCAACCACAGGGAAACTTAGATCCAAAAGCTTGGACACCAACTCTAATCTCTTCAAAGCTCCTTCTTCACCCAGAGAATCCCACAAAGATCACTCAAAAGCTTCAAATGGCCACTCAAGCTAAGAAAACGCAAATTAGGGTTTTGAGGGGAATTGAAGACTGGAAATGGTGGCTAAAAATGGAGCCATCATGTTCCTTAAATAGGGACACACCATAAATTAGGGTTTCTATTCTGGGTCTAGTACGCCCAGCGTACCCTTTGGTACGCCAGTGTACTAGGTGACTTCCACATCCAAATCACGCACATGAGTATGCTGAGTGTACGCATGCGTACGTCTTGCGTACTCAACTAGCACCTTTTCTCAATTAAGAGCCAAACTTGACAACTACAATAAAGTAAGGGCTATTGAGATATACCTATTCTCAGGATGTTACACAAACCCCTAGGGTAAAAGACTATTTTACCCTCCTTATAATAGGCCTAACCAACCTTGGACCAATAACACAATAATGGCCCCAAGACCTAAAAAGGACTAACTCATACAACTTAATGTCTACTAACAAAATCCTGAGGCCCATTCATGCTTTAAACAGTCCAAGGCCCAAAACCTAACTAAGGACCTAAAGTCCAAAGCCTAATCAAATACCAAAAGCCCATAAAGAGCCACTATGAGGCATATGCTCGGCGTACGCGACCGATCGCCAATACACGTAGTGTACCACTTGGTATGCCCAGCGTATTGGGTTGCTTGCCACCCTAAGCCATTTATTGCTTAATGCATTCAGCCATAAGGTCCAACTCTCATATCTCTTCCATTTTAGGGTTCTAATACATAAATTTGGCAACTTTAACCCTTAGCATGTCTTAATGGAACACAACATCCCTTTTTGTCCAACAATACTCATAATAAGAACTCAAACTCATGCATGGACCAATAAAAACCATCGAGATGACATTTTTATGCATCATGAACAACAAAGAGGCCAATATATAACATATCTAACTTCTGGAGTTGCTTAAACTCATAAGGAGAACCCATAGGACCTAATAAAGCTCATAAACAACCCCTAATATCAAACTATCAAAATGAATCATCAAGGTAAGAAATTTACACCTTCTAAAGCTCACAAAGTTAATGAAGACCCAGGATATAAAAGCTCAACCTCCACAAATGCTTAGTCTCCAAGCTCCTTCTTCTTGAATACACAAAAAAATGCCACAAAGTTACTTTCAAAGCTCAAGAACACTCAAAGAATGAATGAAGGTTTCCATGGGACGAAATAAACAATGGACGTTGATGAGGGTAGAGGTCCAAAGGCTATAATGATGTTTAAATAGGGTTCAAGCCCTAAAAATTAGCGTTTGACCATGGCGGTCGTACGCCCAACGCATACCACCTATGCCTAGTGTACATGGTTAAATCCTCGTGACCAAAACAATCTCGTACGCTAAGCATACCCAACGTACAAGGGACCAATTTGTCCATTTTTTCTCAAACTTAAAGGACCAAAGAAGTCGTACCCAGAATCGAGTGTCACATTTTGATTGTTGACATGCTTTGAATTGACCACTACTGTCAGTAGGGCAAGTGTAATAGTGAATCATCATTCCATAGTGTGGGTGATAAATTGACCGCATGGGTTTTTTCAGATGTTGGGTTTGTCAAAAGGATCTAAATGGACCTTGTTAGAGATATTTTGAGTGCATCAATGTTTCGGCAAGTGTGTAGTTGGATAAGTGATCCTTTTGTTTCAGTTGAGGGTTATAATTCTTGGTCACCAGCTGAAGTGGCTCATGGATTTGGAATTAAATCACGGGAAGTTTTTTGGGTAGCAAATCTTTTAATTTAGTATGGGGTGTGGGTACCTTATCGTGTATTGTCTTGGAATCCTAGTTGTTGGAAGCTCAGGAAGATGGGAGTGGACTAGTAAGGTTATGACATAGTTCGAAATTCCATTGGTTATAGGGCAGACAAAGTGCAGTTGAATCTAAGTGGGGGATAACCTTTTGGATTATTGGGAATAATTCTAAGTATGAAAAAAGGAGGAATTTTATACGTCAGGCAAGTGGAGAGATAGTTCTAATTGCAGTATGGATTGATATCTGTACAAGGAATGAGGATTCAAGTTATTTTTCCCAAATTTGTGAAGCATCAATCGTGTAATACCCTGTTTCGAGTCGTTTCATAATTCAGGTCCGTGACCCAAAGATCAAGTATCATAAGGCTTCAGGATTTTAGAAATAGAGGTTTAGACCCTTTTAGATGTGGGTAATGTAGATTATGCAATCCAAGAGTTTGGTTTGTGTTGGAGTCAAAGGGTAAAATAGGAAAAGTGATGTTTCTGAATTCTTGCATAAAATATGGATTTTTGTTTGGGAAGTTTTTAGTCCAGGATATCTATATAATATTTGGTCTCTTAAATAGCTTTTTGTGGATATAAAGATCGTCAAAAATAGAGTTGGAACGAATAAGTTATGATCGTTTTGAAGTTAGGAAGGTTTTGGGCTTAGTCTAGTACATTGGGTGTACATGATGTAAGTTAGGTGTACTTGGCATACCTGGACTACACTGGGCGTATGCGATCAATGCCCAAACCCTATTTTCATGCTTTGAGCCTTATTTAAGCTCCTTAACTTCCCCAAAACCATTCAATTTTTAGCTTCCACCTCTCCAACACCCTCCCTTCAAACCCTAACCCTAGTTTGATCCTTGTAAGCAAAAGAAGGTGTTATTAAGTGCTTTGGAATGTTCTTGGTGCATCTTGGAGAAGAAAGAGCTCATTGGAGAAGTGTTGGTTGCATTGGATCTTGTAGATCCATGATTTTTTCATCTTCATCTTTATTCTAGAGGTATAAAGCTTGAATCTTGTTGATGTATTTCTAGCTAGTTTTGGATGTTATAAGTGATGGGTTTTGAGCATTCTAACACTTCCTAAGTGTACATGCAACCCTAATAAACCTTGAATCTATGTTTTCTCTATATACATGCAAATTTCTTTTTCAAGGTTATTTCCTAACTAGCATGGCATGGGGAATATATGAAACATAAAAACTAGTAGAAAAACATACCTTGTTGTTGCTTGGATTCCTTTGAGACTTTGTGAGCCTAGCACCCCAAATGTTGTGCCTCAAATGCTTCACACAACACCACAAAACTTGGAATAACTTGAGAGAATACTTCTAGCACTTAAAATCGGTTATGCCCTCTCTAGTAACCCTCCTAGCTCTGATTTTACTAGCCAAAGGGTTCCTTTTATAGTGGTGTCACAATTAGGGTTTCATTAAGAAGACCCATAATTGTCATGACTCATCATTTCTCATGACCCATGGGTTTGTAACTCCCATGGACTATCCATGGATCTCCAAATGGTTACATCCATAACCCATAAACCATGGATCATTAATCCACCATAAAAGAATTGATGATTATCATAATCAACCCTATCTATTTAATTAGTCTCACTTTGATCACCAAATTAATACTAGATTAATACTTGATCAATATTAATTAAATAACATTATTATTAATATATTAGAACTTATAATATATTAATAATCATAAGTGCCATATTCTTTCATTTAGTCTATCCAAGTATTGCAATGCCATGCAACCCAAATGGACCATGCCGGGTCGGATCAAGTACATACCAAATAAAGTTATGGACTTAGACACTATATCCAACAATAAGCTTTTGGTCACTTTAGTGCATAAAGTTTAAATCTTGAAATTTTATGACCTTGTTATGGATAAAGTTGGAAACTTTATCCATTTAAACATCATATTGATTCAGATCTAAATGTGGGAGACTTGGACATAATGGATTAAGTTGAAAAAAAATGCACTTTTGGTCATTTGAGACATAAAGACTAGATCTTGGTTGTTTGGATCATTCTAATGGATAAAGTTGAAAACTTTATCCATTATGGAGTTATTAGGAACCATAAAAAATACAATCTTTGACCTTACTTATCTTCCATGCATGAGCTAGGATGTCTTAAAGAGTTAGAAGTTAGGATTTTTGGTATTATGCACTTAATAGCCATGCAAGATCACAAAGTTGGAAACTTTATGATTCAGAACATCATTTGAGGGCTAAATCTGGATTATAGACGAAAGAGCTTAATGATTAAACTCTTAATGGGAAGAAAGGGTGGCAACCACGTAGGTTGGGCGTACCAGAGGGTACATTGCGATTACATGGTCAGCCCCTCGATTTTGGTCAAACATGTAGTACACACCACGTACCTGTTGAGTACGCCCAACGTACTCATCGAGCTGACCCGGTTGACTCAGTTAACTTTGAATTTGACGAGGAGTTGACCAAGTTTGGCCTAGGGGTATTTTGGGTAATTTGATTATAAGTTACGTTTAGTCATGTTTCAATGAATATGTGACTGGTAGAGCTGATATTTGGAACAGTGTCCTGTTCAACAATCTTTTAGACTAAGAGGTGATTTTCCTTCACTATACTTATGGGTTGAAGGAACCAATGCCGACCCACTAGATTATGTTGGTAGTAAAAATAGTTGTCTACGTGATAATTTCCTGTATTGTCTGTATATGTGTGTTGTCTCTGTGACTCTTACTATTATGATTATATGCTACCTGTAGGGGGTGAAACAGACATGATATCGGTTAAAGAGAATGAAGGGGCTGAAATATACCAAGGATTGGTTGAAAGAAACCGAAGGGGTTGAAATATACCCAATACCGGTTGAAAGAGACCGAAGGGATGAAAAAGACCCCGTTATGTTTTGACTGTTATGTATGTATGGTATGGGGTATTTTGGGGGAGTTCACTAAGCTTTGTGTTTATAGTTTTCAGTTTATGTTTCAGGTACTTCCAGCTTGAAAGGGAAGGCCCAGCTTGATCGCACCGTATCCGCCCATGTTTCCCGCATTATGTTATTTTGGGACTTTGTGATCTGATGTTATTCCACTATGATATAATTTGGATGGTTTGATATGAATACTTAATGGCTTTCAGTTTATCTAAAATTAAAATTTCAACTTATAATATTTGGGATGTTACAAGTTGGTATCAGAGCCTTGGTTTGAGCGATTCGGGCACACTCTCGGGTGTGTCTGAACTCAAAATGAGGAATTGGTAAAATTTTGATTTTTTTTTTCTAAAAAGGTTTTTAAAGAAGAAAAGGGGTAGCTCAAGTAAGTGATTCCTAGAATACCGATACATGTTTATATGTTATATGTTATGAGAATTGGATGCTAGATTAGTGTAAGGGATCTGCTAGAGAATGTATGATAGAATGCTGGGAGAGATGCCTTATATGTCTGATTGCTGATATGTTTGAATTTGCATGCTAGTATGGATTTCAGATGTTTGGCTAAAATGGACTGATTAGGTGATGCGGTGGTTAGATTTTCCTGATGCCTGAATGTTGCTTGCTTTGTGCTTTGTGGCACTCGTACTGGTGGGAGTTAAGTACTGTATAAATATGTTGAGTTGAATGTTGCATAGGTTAAATAATATTAGATTTATTGATTTAACCCTATTGTGCAGCTCTTATCCGAGTCCAACCGATGTAGGGTTGAGCCTTTTAGTCAAAGGATTATCTAAGCTTTGTTGCATGTAATTATATTCTTGAAGTAGTTAACTAAAATTAGTAGGGGAGCTTTGGCAGCTGATGGTAGGGTAAGGTAAGGAATCCTAGGAGAACCTAGGAAGTATATTAATACAACGAATATATTATTATCCGACGAGATGAGAAGTCCTTTGATCAATCTATGGCTTGGAGTGTTACTGCACGAATGTTGCTTGCTTTGTGCCTTGTGGGACTCTTGATTGTGTGAGTTAACTATTGAGTGAATATGTTGAGTCACATGCTACATGGGTTAAGTAATCTCAAGGTGATTGAATTGGCCCTATTACATAGCTCTCATCTGAGTCTGGCCAGTGTAGGGTTAAGTCTATTACTCAAAGGATTATATAAGATTTGCACGTGATTGTATTCATGAACTTGTTAGCTGACATTGATGGGAGTTCTTCGGTGATTCATAGTAGGGTGAGGTTGGAACCTAGGAGAGCCTAGGAAGTGCTTTAGTGGGTTAATTGCATTGTTTAGCGGGTATTTAGAGTATCAAATAGAGAAGGTGACTTGGATGATTCAGGATGATTCTTGAGGAAAGTATGGATAGGTGTGGAAGGTACTATTAGCCCAATATTACAAAAAACATAGGATCCATACTCGAATCGAGAGGAGTCAGGAAGAATCTAGGAAGCTTATGGGAAGAGGACTCTTTGAGTATGTTTTGATTATTGTATGGTTTCTTTTCAGTATGGTGATGAGCACCCATGGAGGAGGTTCAGGCTCAGGTGATGGCATTGAACTGATGAATGAGCAGATGCGGGACTTCATCTCACTGGAGATCACCCCTATAATTTTAGAGCAAATTCCTAGGATCTTTGGTTCGGTCAAGTAGGGGAGCATCTGGTCACGTTCCACACATAGATTTTGGCTTTTGTGGGGGCTCACACTCTTTCCTTTTGCAAGTTCTGTGCTTGTGGAGCTCCCAAGTTATTTAGGGAGAGGGACCCCATAGCTAGTAGGAGATGGTTGGTAGACATGGTGAATGCTTTTTGGACGAGCTTCTTCCCCGAGGGGTCGAAGGTCAGATTCGATTTTTATCTTCTAAAAGACAAAGCCTGATATTGGTGGAATGAGGTATACTTCGCTTTGGGTGGTGAGGCCATCGAGACGACAACTTGGGTTGAGTTTGTAACCCGATTTAAGATTGAGGTTGCACCAACTATAGAGGTGCAACAGTTGGCGAGGGTGTTTCAGGACCTTCGCCAAACAAATGGGACTGTAGCGGAGATCACCGCCAAATATAGGGAGAGGGCTCCTTTGGTTCCACAGTATGCCGAAAACGAGGAGATGAAGAATACTTTGTACCATCATATGTCACAAGATGATATCATGGATTTTGTTAGCTTTTCAGCTTGTTGGAGATAGGATGACATGATAGCTAAAGCCCGAGAGTGGAAGATTGATTTGGAGCACCTCGGGAAGAGGAAACCAGATCGGGTGCAGACAGTTGGGGTCTTGTGAAGAGACCCAAGACTTCTAATCAGCGAGTGAGAGTCCAACAGGTCTGAGGTCAGTGTAGCACGTGCAGGAAGCAGTGTGATGGAGTTTGTCGATATAGGGGTTTAGATTGCTATAAGTGTAGCAGGCTTGGTCATGTCAACAAAGATTGTATATAGGGGACTAGTCGGTTATGTTTCTAGTGCAACCAAGTGGGCCACAAGAATGCCCACTGTCAGCAAGTAATGAGGGGAGTAGTGAGGCACATGCTCTAGTCACTCTAAGGATTAATGATTGTTATGAGGGCAGAGTGGATGTTCCCATGGTGAGGGGTCTAGCATTCTGGTCGTAGTCTGAGGAGATTCTAGTTCCACCAGTTGACATCACATGTATGTGCTATTTTCTTTCCTTCATGATCTTATTGCTTGCTTTTGTGATGGTATATTGTGTGTGAGGCGCTATGTGTGGTTTATCTAAGTCTCCACCTGTAACGCCCGTGTTTCTAGGCTAAGCATTAGTATAATGATGTAATAAGGTGGTGCCCTCCCTCTTTGAGATCGAGGGTTCAAGTCTCGTCGTGGACATAGGTGGAATAGGTGTTGTTAGCTTAGGAGTAGATTAGATTTGTCGGTTCAAAAAAAAATTGTAACATATTTTGAAGTAATAAAGAGGAATTATTTGAGTATTATGTGAATTATGTGATTTTATGTACATTATACTTATTTATAAGATACAATAAGTTCAAAATAAAATAAGGGACAAAAATAAAATAATAGATAGACCCAATATTTATGAAGAAAGTTGTAGTGGTCGTGACAAGGATTCCAGAGATATAAAGAATGCCAAAATAAGACTTATAACGAAGAAGTTATGACCTGTCAAAGTTTCGCGACAAAACTAACACGACGTCGTGCGACATAAAAAGTGAGTTTACATTAAATAACTTTTTAGCCTTAGCGATCTAAATGAAAGTCTTAGTATATGTTAAAATCAGGAGCGTGCATAAAAAGAACGTCCAAATCTGACTTCATATGGGGAAGTTATGATTTTTCAAACATTTGGCATAGCAGTATGCAGCCCAAAATTTGAATTTTAGATCGGCCAATTTGTAGCCGACACAACCTAAACGATAATCAAAGATCTCTTTAATAGGAGCTTAATGATGAAAAGACATACGAAAACGGACGTCGGATGACAAAGTTATGAATTTTTAACGGACTTTACCTGTCCAGACCTAATAAAATATAACTTTAAAAATAAAGTCAAAAATAGCCGATGGAGTCTAAAGTAAAGTTGTAGATGTTGGATTTGGTGTCTAAGCCCATAACTATAACTGGGATGTACTTGACTCGATTGTAGCATGATCCTTTTGGGTTGCCTTCACCAATGTAATTTGATAGGATGGACCTTTGACAATAAGGTTATTTATGATTTATTAATATATTACAAGTGTAATATATTAATACGAAATCATATTATTTAATTAGTATTGGTTAATAATTAATTTGGAATTAATTTTGTGATCAAAAGAGACTAATTAAATATATGATGATTGATTAGGTAAATCAATGATTCTTATAGTGTGGGCTAATGATCCATGGTTATTTAGGATGAACTAAATGTAACTACCCATTATTCTAAATTCAAGAAGAGTCAAAAATCTAATTTCGATCCGTAGATGAATATATATCCTATATTATCCCAAGGGCTTAACTACAAGCTAATAGCTAAATATAGTTGAAGTCTTAAGTGAGTTATGGTATTATAACTTAATATAAGTGGATAGATTAATGTGTAAATCAATAAAATAAACCCCAAAAAGGGTTACGGTTAAGGAGTGAACTCCAAATGGAGTTCACGTCCAATAAATCACTCCAAAATGGAGTTCACGACCTATAGTTAATTCAAACATGGAGTTTACGGCCAAAGTCAAAGTGGGAACAAGGGGTTCACGATCAAGCATAACCGTAAACACCCCTTAATGGGCTGAAAACCCCATTTCAGGTCCATTAGTGGATAGTAAACCCTAAGGCCCAATACCACTTTAACCGTAAACACCCCTATATATGTGTGTTTTCACCTTGAATCAATTCATTTCCCCATTTCTCAACCGTGAACCACTCCAAAATCCTCTCAATCTTCATCTGTGAACAGCCCTATTTTCTCTCAATCTTCAAGGGTTTACGCCCAAAATCTTCAAATTTTCAACCAATCCACCAAGAACATTCATAATATCTTCAAATCTCCATATATCCCCAAGATCCAACCATGGACTCACTTGTTCAACCGTAAACCCATTTGTTCCAACCGTAAACCCCTATTTTGCCAACCAAAAATCAATTTCCAACCATTCCAATTATTCCAATTAATTTTTGTAAGTATTCTTTACTTAATTAATTATTTAACAAATTATTTAAATTAATTTATAATTAATATAAATACGATGTCGAATATAATTATATTTAGGATAACGTTGTTTGCGCGTACGCTTACCCGATGATCGTTTCTACAGCTCGTTAAATTCTAACACCAACGCACATTCAAGGTGAGTTCATACGCCTGCGTTTTTAATATTTTTCCATGTTTTTAGGTGGAGAACAAGTACAACACAATTAAATTTGTGTAATCATTCAAACGATTTCCAACGATTTCAAACAGTTACAAATGATTTCAAACGATTGTAAACGATTTCAATCAGTTGCAGCCATTGTTATTACAGTAATATATTTTTATATATATTGTTATATATAAATATGAGTACACTCCTTTAACCCTTTGTAACCAGCTGAGCAAAGGAAAACTATTTAGAATAATCGCATTTCAAATGGATCATATTTATAAACTATAATAGGTATACTTTATGGAACACCGACATCATATTTACAAAATACAGAGATACAAAACAAGCAAACATATAAACTATAATTGGTATAGTTTATGGAACATAAGTAATATCTTAATAAGTACAGGTTTTATCACAATAATGAACATATAAATTATATTGGGTATAGTTTATGGAACATATAAACAAACATTCATTTCAAAGGATTTTCAGATATTCTACACTTAACCATCGATATAGCTTTGTGAGATAACGTCTTTAAGTACTTATGACCAAAATTGGTTACATGAAGTTACCCACATACACACCATCATTCTAAGAATTTTGATATTGAGTTGGTGCCAAATAACTTATTCTTTCAAGCCTCCTCTTGCATATTGGTGTTTATGAACCATTAGTGTAGCACATGGTTCCTGGTATGTATTTCATTCAAGTACCTTGCATTTTGGCGTTGGACTCAGCGAGTTGAGGTCCAACTCATCGAGTCGGAGCATCTTGGACATAGAAGTTTAATGACCTAATCGACGAGTCGGTGTCCGGACTCGGCATGAAGGCATTGTCTGAAAAAACCCTAGTTTGAGGGTTTGGACCCTATTTAAACCACTTATTCAGCCTCCCTTTCATCCCTAATGCTTCCAGAACTCCACATAGCAAACCCTAATCGTTTTTGAGAAAAACTAAGGCATTTTTGGTGGATCTTGCTAGTTGTGACCATAAGGAGGAAGGTGAAAGACTTGAGGAAACAAGTGGAGACCAGGGGAACCCAAGTTTGTGCATCATCCACAGTTCATTGGAGGTAGAAAGTTGTTATCTTGCTCTTTCATTTGATAGATCTCTTTTTGGGGAGATTTAGGGCTTTTATAAGCCATTTTTGGTGACCAACCATGATTGCAAGCATGGTTGGGGGCTGAGGCTTCAGAATTAGGTCATTAAGGGAGTCACAAGGCGGTTAAGGGCTGCTTTTGCACCCATGTAAGGTCCTATGCATCATGAGGGCTTATTTTATGTCCTTTTGAGCTCAAAGTCCCATGCATGCACATAAAGTTTGTAACTTTACGCGCTAGAATGGTTGAAGGAGATTAGATCTATATTTTGGTCAAGAGTTGTATGCTGGAAATCAAGAAATGAGACTTGGACATACTCGACTCGACGAGTCGTTCTTAGGACTCGGTGAGTCCGAGGCGAGACTCCCCTTTTCTGTTAGGGTTTGAAGGAACCCAGTTGAGCGCTAGAAGGGTTTTTAGAGGGTCCAAGGGAGTAATCCAACGTATTGGAATTAGATTAGACCTAGAGTTCATGGGACTCGACGAGTGCTAGAACAGACTCGACGAGTCCAAGGCAATTTCCTTGTAGTTAAAGATGAACTCGACGAGTTGTTCATACAAATCGGCGAGTCAAGGACAGGACTTGTTTATCAGATGAAGGTAAACTCGACGAGGTGTTCATACAACTCGGCGAGTGGGATGATGGTTCATTCGATCTTCAAATAGAAGGTGAACTCGACGAGTCGTTGCTAAACTCGACGAGTAGAGTCATGGATAAGGACGGGTAAAGGATTAGGGACTCAACGAGTTGGTGGCCCAACTCGGTGAGTCGGATCAACTGGGAGTTGACTTTGACTTGGACTTGGTTAGGGGTAAAATAGTTATTTTACCCTAAGAGTAGATATCAGATTTTGACTGAGTGTTTTGTGGGGATTATAGCCGGAGGATTACCGGAGCAGCAGTCAGATAGTTGCCGAGCAGTTTTCCAGCAGTCAGCCTTACGAGATGAGTTACCTTCCAGTAGCGGTGGGTCTAAGTCCACAATATCAGCCCACCAGTAGGAGTTGTACGTTAGGTGATTGTCTTTGTGATATTCACCTAGGATTACTATTACCTGATATGTTTCTATGCGATGTGTTTATGTGGTAGTAGTAGGCGGTGAAATAGTCCCTGGTAGTTGGGTGAAATAGATCGACAGGTACATTAAGCACCCCCGAATGGCTTGACCTGTGTAAGTCAGACACCCCAGAATTGTCTGACTGTACAATATGTTATGCTATGTGTTTATGTGGTAGTAGTAGGTGGTGAAATAGTCCCCGATAGTCGAGTGAAACAGACTGACGGGTACGTCAAGCACCCCATAATAGCTTGACATGGGTACGTCAAACACCCCAGAATGGTTTGACTTGGGTAAGTCAGGCACCCCAGAATTGTCTGACAGTATATTGTATGGTATGTGGTACTTTGGGGGAACACCCTACACTTCGAGCTTACAGTTTTCAATTTTGTTTCAGGTACCTCTTCAGTGAAGGGGAAGGAGCCGGCGCAGTAGCTGCACATCATACACACACCTCATATTCTGCACTATGAGATTCCTTGAGATTGTACTCTGACATTATCACTATTTTACGATTTGGGTTTTCAGACATTATACATAGTTTTTGAGATGTTATGATTCAACAATATTTTCCTACGAATGTTTAATTAAATTAATTAACTAAAATGAAATTTTTTTGGACGTGAAAAATTGGGTTGTTACAACTAGAGGCATCACACTTGTGGTGCTCAAGCTTTCAAAGGTCAAGAACTACAAGTCCTTCTAAGAGGTAAGTCATCTAACTAGTTGTATTGCTCAAACGTCAATTTGTATGCAAGTTAGGATGTATACATTGGAAAATTGAAAATATGCATGTATAATTAGAGAAAACATAGATCCAAAGCATTTAGGGTTGCATGTGCACCAATATGAGTGTTATAGTGCTCAAAACCCAATAGTGGTATCAGAGCTTAGGGTTGTTTTCTGTTATACTTGATGCTTATTAATTTTTAAAGTTGAAAAAAAAACAATTTTCTTGCATCTGACTGGTGAACTTGCCGAGTCCAATGGCTGACTCGACAAGCCCACTCAGTAACAGAGCAATTCGACGAGTCAGTTCACGCATTTGACGAGTTGCAGGCTCTGGTTTCATAAATTCGAGATTTTTTGCCAAAATTGGATTAGGATCAATACCACAAACTGTTTTGAATCATAAAATCTATTTTTTCTGATGTGGTAGTGATCATTCTCATCCAATTAAAATATAATTGTCAAAATTTTACGATTTGTATTAGTTTATATGATTAGGCTAATTTCTTGTAAAATTGTTGATGTGAATTATCTTGTGTTAGGAGTTTAACTAGATCATAGATAAATTACTTGATAATTTTTTGTTAGTTAAAATGTTGATCTTAATGTTTTTAGTGAACTCCATAACTTGTCCTCAATTTATGGAAAATGAAAGGTATCATACGTTAAAATGCAATTAAACTCATATGTTATAGAAATGAAGACTTTTGACAAGTTTCAAAACTTGTCCTCAAGTTTTGGAATTTGTAAAGTCTCACTAATGAAACTTTAATTCCAAACCCTAGAGTTTTAAAAGTTAGGATTTAACCCTTATACTTTATAACATTATAAGTTTAATATATATATATATATATATATATATATATATATATATATATATATATATATATATATATATATATATGTATATATATACATACACACACACACACACATATATATATATATATATATATATATATATATATATATATGTATAAAACAACCGTTAATAGGCCTCATTAACGAAGTCGGTCTATAGGGGGGGGGGGTATAAGGTTACTGCCTATCAAATGGTGGTTTAATGGGTGTCCACTCTCACCTACCGCTTCCTTGACTGGTGGAGGGTCCTTAGCCGAATGGGTAGAATATGACATTAATTCTCATTAAATGTATAAGGATAAATATAAAGTAACTAAACCTTTATTAAATTCCCAATCTTAGTTACTTTAGGAAAAATGTGAACATGGTGCTATACCATGAAACTACTCTTTGCACCTTGTTAAGTCGTTAGTGGAGTGTTTGTGGTTAACCAGCACACTAATTTGGGACTGACAATCTGTGGAAAAGGGTAGCTTGATGTTAATCATAGATCAATAGAGAGTGTATGGTTAATCGGCACATTGATTAGGTGACTTGTAACATTGAGTGTACCAAGCTAATTTGCATGGTTATTCACACCTTGTTTTTGATCCTCGACATCCCAGTCACAAACTTGAAGGGCACAATCGAGATTTAAACATGCCATTAAAAAGTTCAGTGAATCTCAAAATATCTAGGAATTTCAAGTTAATAATTCATTTCTCTTTTCAAGGTGGAAATTGGTAAATCATCATTTACCTACCTTCAAATATTGTACAACTAGATTACGACATCCCTTTTCGCAATTGTAGAATATTGTGTTGGGTCCTAGCCTTAATATTTCATTTGGGTGTAATATTAAGGATTACCATCTAACCTAAACTTTTTTCTTCTTCTTTACAAATGTTTATGCCAAACAATGCTTCCAACCCAATCCTTTAGGCTCTTTCTCCCTCATGAACCTATGTGAGAGGGTCATTTTCAATGGCTCGAACTTCAATGACTGGATTTAAAACATCCGAATGGCTATTCGCTATGAGGACCAAATAATATGTCCTATATAAAGAACTTAAGGAGATTGATATCACCACTGCTACTCCCAAACAAATCACTGAACATACCACTCACGAGAGGGATGCGACAAAGGTATCATGTCTAATGATTGCTACCATGACTGCTAAGCTACAGAATTCCTATGACGACTACTATCCTTTTGAAATGTGTCAAGATTTGATTGAAAGATACCATCAAAGTGCTCGATAGGAGATGTATGAGATCATTTCCTCCATGATCACAACCAATATGAAGGATGGAAAACCCATCACAGCCCACTTAAAAAAGATGCAGAGATATGTGGATCACTTGCTTAAATTGAATGTCAATTTTGATGAAGAGTTGGGCATATATGTTATTCTACACAACTTACCTTCTTGTTATGATCAATTTCGTATGACCTATCATATGAACAAGGAGGAGGTCACTCTTAATAAGCTTCAAGGCCTTTTAAGTACTGCATAAAGCAAATTGAAAGGAAAGTCGGTTGTGTCTACTCCTACTACTACTTCTGCCCATGTTCTGGCAATCGGACATGGGAAGGGAAAGAAGAGGAAGGCTCCCTACAAGAGCCACATGGGAAAGTATCTTGATGGATCTTCTTCAAGTAGGACCAAAGTTGGTTATCCTAATCCCTCTTCCAATCTGAAGGATACAGAGTGCTTCCATTGTCATGAAAAAGGTCATTAGAAATGAAGCTGCCCTGAGTACTTGCAAGACATAAAGGATGGAAAGATCAAGCCCACCTTTGCGGGTATTTACAACATTCAATCTAATAACTCATCACATGCTAATTCTTAGGACCTTGATACAGTTTGTGGATTTCACATTTGTTCTGATTTGTAGGGACTAAAAGAAGTAGGGATGTGGAGCACGGGAAGATAAACTTAATCATGGGAAATAAGAAAGTGTCGCCTGTGACCAAGATTGGAGTTTATTCTTTATTGCCTGGTAATGGTTTAAATTTAGATTTGAATAATTGCTGTTACTCGGCTGATATGCCAAGAAACATTATTTCTTTTCATAGTTTGTATAAACAAGGTTTTAACTTTTCTTTTAATAATGAAATTGGCGGTATTAATGCTTATTATAATGGTGTGTTTTATTTTGAAGCATTACCTTACAATGATATATATGAAACTGTGATGGTTGTAGATAGCCTAAGAAATAATGTGTTGAATATTGATTCATCCAATGTTTTGGACAAGGCATGCTTGTGTCATTGTCGTCTTAGACATGTCAACAAGAAGATCATAACCCAACTCCAAAAGGATGGAGTCTTGGAGTCATTTGACTTGAAGTCAGATGACACTTGTGAATCGTGTTTATTTGGAAAGATGACCAAGTCTCCCTTCACTGGTACTTGTGAAAGAGGTGAAGGTCTGTTGGATCTCATACACATTAATGTGTGTGGACCATTCAGAACCGCTACAAGATGCCAACCGCTTCTATGTGACTTCCATTGATGATTACAAGAGATATGACTATATCTACTTAATCAAGAATAATTCAAAAACCTTTGAAAACTTCAAAGAGTTTAAGCAAGAAGTGAAGAATAAATTGGGCAGGAAGATAAAGATGCTATCATCCGATCATGGAGGAGAGTATGTTAGTATCGAGTTCCTAGACTATCGAAAGGAATGTGGAATTGTTTCACAATTGACGCCACCTAGGACACCGTAGCTTAATCGTGTCGTTGAAAGGCACAATCGAACCTTGCTAGACATGGTTTGTGCCATGATGAGTCGAGCTTCGTTACCTATCTCATCTTGGGTGTATGCCTTGGAGACTGTCGCCCATATCCATAATCTAGTCCCAACTAAGAAGGTTGCCAAAACACCTCACGAGATGTGGACAGTGAGGGTTCCCTTGTTAACAGTCATCAAGGTTTAGAGTTACGATGCTTTCGTGAGACGTGAGACTCACGATAAGCTCAAACCTTGCAGTGACCGTTGTATTTTCATCGGCTACCTACATAAGTCCTTTGGATATCTCTTCTACAGACCAAGTGACAATGTTTTCTTCGATGCAAGGATAGCAGTCTTTTGTGAGAGAGAGCTGATATGCCAAGGGGACAGTGGGAGGAAAATTTACCTTGAAGAGCTTCAAGAGTCAAGTGGTGAAGGAACCTCAAACACTAGCAATCAACCTGATGAGGAAACTCATGTTGAGCCGATTGACGAGTCCGTACATTTGAGGCGTTCCAGTAGAGTTAGAGTTCCACTTGAGTTTTATGGTTTCTATATTACTATAGAAGGTGATACATTTATCAGTGATAGCATACTGGTAAATCTGGATGAACTTAATAACTACAAGGAAGCCATGGAAGTCCCCGAGTATGCAAAATGGAAAGAGGCGATGGACAGGGAGATTCATTCCATGTATGACAATCAAGTTTGGAACTTGGTTAACAATGTACCGGGTCGTAAGACAGTCAGGTGAAAATGAATCTTCAAGAAGAAGACCGACATGGATGGGAAAGTACACACATATAAGGAATAATTGGTGTCGAAGGGCTTTACTCAAACTCATGGAGTTAACTATGAATAGACCTTCTCACTAGTAGCGAAGATTAAATCTATAAGAGTTATGCTAGCCATAGCTATATTTCATGACTATGAAATATGGCAAATGGATGTCAAAACCTCTTTCCTTAATGGAAAGTTGGCTGAAGATGTTTACATGAGTCAGACAGAGGGTTTTGTGAATACATAGTACCCTAATAGAGTGTGTAAGCTTGAGAATCCATTTATGGATCGAAAAAAGCATCTCGCAGATAAAATATTTGTTTTGATGAGAAAGTCAAAGAGTTTGGATTTTCGAGAAGCGAGGATGAGTCGTGTGTATATGCCAAAGCTAGTGAGAGTATAGTAAGCTTTCTGGTATTGTATGTAGATGACATATTGCTCATAGGAAATGACATCCCAA
Source organism: Lactuca saligna (assembly GCF_052625555.1). NCBI lineage: Eukaryota > Viridiplantae > Streptophyta > Magnoliopsida > Asterales > Asteraceae > Lactuca > Lactuca saligna. The sequence continues at coordinate 81,676,638 of NC_136425.1, read as the reverse complement.
CCTTGCAGGAGGTTAATTCCTGGCTTGGCAAGTGTTTCGCTATGAAGGACCTTGGGTAAGCTGCTTACATCCTAGGGATAAGGATATTGAGAAACAGGAGTAAAAGACTAATAGGACTTAGTCAAAGTACTTACATGGACAAGGTGTTGAATCCTTTCATCATGGAGAACTCCAAGAAAGGTGACTTACCCATCTAAGGCAATACCAAACTGAGTAAGACTCAGAGTTTGAGTACAGAGGTCGAGATAGCAGAGATGAATCGAATACCATATGCTTCCATAGTTGGCTCGATCATGTATGCTATGGCTTGTACTCGCCCTGATGTGGCCTTTACTTTGAGCATGATAAGCAGATATCAAGGGAATCCTGGTAAAGCTCATTGGACTACAGTTAAGAACATTCTGAAGTACCTACGGAGGACTAAGGACTGCATCCTTACCCTTGGTGGGAGTGATGACTTGAGAGTGATGGAGTATAGTGATGCTAGCTTTCATATCGATAGAGATAATTTCTGCTCTCATTCGGGCTGGGTGTTTACCCTGAATGGAAGAGAAGTAACATGGAAAAGTTCCAAGAAGGAGACTGTAGGTGATTCAACATGCGGCTCATAGTACATTGCAGCAAGCGAAGCATAGAAGGATGAGATATGGTTGAAAAACTTCATCGGAGACCTTGGAGTCATACCATCCATAAAGGAGGTTGTGTAGACTTTCTGCGATAATGAAGGGGTAGTTGCCTTAACCAAGGAAGCGAGAGATCATGGTAGATCCAGGCATATCGATAGAAAGTACCACTTCATAAGACATCAAGTAGAAGAAGGACACCTCGTGGTAAAGCGGATATCGTCAGAGGACAACCCAGTAGATCCCCTTATGAAGGGACTGACTAGGATTAAGCACTTGTAGCATGCAAGGGGCATTGGGCTAACAGATGATATTAGTTTTAGTGGTTAGATCAATAGAAACTTGTAATAGCTAAATTGTAATTGACATTTGATGATTAAATAAAAGGAGTTTTATTTATAAGTAAAGTTATTGTCTTGTGTCAATTATTTACTATTGTTTCACTTTGCATGTTTTAACTTCCAGAATAATAAGATTATTCAAACCATCCACGGTCGATCATAATTTGGAAGTAGATAATGAGCCTAGACTATCATGATTTGGCTTGTAGATTGTCTAAGGTGTTATACATAGCAAGAGTATGCTACACCGTTCATGAGTGATTCTGAAATAAGATTTGAGTATTGGATTCAACCCACGCTCACCTGAATTACTTCATGGAATTTATCATGAGTAATTGTGAGACGATAATATCATATAGTCTTCAAACCAAGATATATGAGTTGTTGACTACGAGTTGGTTGTGCATTGATGGCATGAAAACGCATCAATAACTTGATGGTATAAAACATGTCATTGTGCATGATTTGATGAGTAGTTAGTAAAAGCATATATGTGGTGACATAAGAACATGGTTTGGCATGCGGAATTTAAGGTTGCACAATTGAACATGGTGATTTGGGTGTTTAAGAGATATATTGAATGTATATGGTGTTTACAAAAAGGATCTAGATCTAGACTACATAATTAACATACACTTACACACTCACTTCTACATCTCTCAAGCACACCTCTACAAGTGGACAAACCCACGATTTATAGAGGTGTTTACATGTCTCTCTTTCACTCTCAAATAAATGGGTCTAAAGGCTAAAGCACCACATGCAAGTGGGTTTTACAAAAGTCAAACATTTACAAAGTCATGAATGAAGAACTTTGCACCCCAACAATATAATGTCAATGTTTATTTGTTCCTTTTATCCTAAGAGGATTAAAAGCAATATCGTGGGCCCCTCGATGATTATGTTTTGACTATGTGTCGGGCTCGGTCAGAACTTAATTCATGTGTTCAGTTTTGTTCTATGTCAGACGAATCGAAAATCAGGAAACAAGTTACAGGATAATAAGTATGACTATGTTCCATGTGTTTGTCCGCATAGATATCTTGAGAACAGAGGAATATATGATCCCTTATCTGAAGGACGCGTCACTGACTAGGTCAGGTTCGACAGTGGCTTTTGAAAGCTACGATTGCTAAGTCGGATCCTGGAGTAGCATTGGCAGCTGTAGTTATTAGACTTAACCAAGTGGGAGACAGTTGGATTTGGTATCTAAGCCCATTACTATAACTGGGATGTACTTGACCCGATTGTAGCATGGTCCTTTTGGGTTGCCTTCACCAGTGCAATTTAATATGATGGATTTTTTAGAATAATGTTATTTATGATTTATTAATATATTACAAGTATAATATATTAATATGAAATCATATTATTTAATTAGTATTGTTCAAGAATTAATTTGGAATTGTGATCAAAAGAGACTAATTAAATATATAGGGATTGATTATGTAAATCAATGATTCATATAGTGTGGGCTAATAATCCATGGTTATTTAGGATGAGCAAAACCAATCAGATAGTCCATGCAGGTTTAACCCATGGAGCCTAAGTATTATGAAATGTCATTAGGGCTTACAAGGTGTAACCCTAGCATTTGCTACACTATAAAAGCACACCCTCATGACCAAAATCGGTTACATGAAATTACACACATACACACCATCATTCTAAGAAGTTTAATATTGAGTTTGTGCCAAATAACTTATTCTCTAAAGCCTCCTCTTGCGTATTGGTGCTTGTTAACCATTAGAGGCATCACACTTGAGGTGCTCAAGCTTTCAAAGGTCAAGAACTACAAGTCCTTCTAAGAGGTAAGTCATCTAACTACTTGTATTGCTCAAATGTCAATTTGTCTGCTAGTTTGGATGTATGCTTTGGAAAATTGAAAGTATGCATGTGTAATTAGAGAAAACATAGATCCAAAGAATCTAGGGTTGCATGTGCACCATAGGAGTGTTATAGTGCTCAAAACCCAACAGTATAGTACGTCTCCACCTAAGCATGGATATAAAGAATGTCGAAAACGGAGCTCATAGGTGAAAGTTACAGAATTTAGAAGTTAGAAATGTTAGATGCGAGGGTGAGTACGCCCCGCGGTCTCGCAATGCGTGGTTCCAGCTGCTCCACGTCGCCCCATCCAAAGGTTGACATTTGAACCTACTACACACACCGTAACCTCGTACACCTGCGTACCAAAGTATGCCCAACGTACCTCCGAAGGTACGCCTAGTGTAAGGCCGAGATTCAGCCTATAAATAACATGCGAGGGCTGCCACTTTTCTTCACACCATAACACTTCTCTCTCTCTCTCTCTCTGACTTCTCTCTAAACCTCCCCTAACCTATAGTAGTTCCCAAGCGCTAAGAGGCGAGTCCCAGAGCGCCAGAAGGCTCCGAGAAAAAGAGCTTTTTGGCATGGACATTTTGCCCTTGTAGAGCCCGGTTCCTAGCCAAACATCCCGGTAAGTAAGTTATGCTTACGCTACTTTAAGTATACCTTATGTTTAAGTTTATTATTGTTATTATGAACTTATAAACAATATATATATATATATATATATATATATATATATGTATATATATATATATATATATATATATATATATATATATATATATATATTATATACAAAGTGTTATTATAATATCCTTTAACTACTAGCAGTACGGGGAATCTGGTTTGAAGGGCCGCATAGGATTGTTCGATTTCAGAAGTGCTATAATGCCAAAATGGTCCCGCCCTCCGGTCTTTCATGGCTGGCCCCTGTCTATACATAGTGGTTGAAAAGTATTTTTTAACACTTATAAAACAATATCACTCGTAAATAGCCATGATAAATAGTAGACTAAAATATAGTGGTAATAATACTAGGTTTCGTCGAAAGGAAATAGAATTGTTAGAGGCGAAGCGCTGCCCGCGTTGGGAATCATCACTTTAACAAGTGAATGCGTAGTTACTTTCATCTTATACATAGATATGAAGTAATTAATATAAATTACATGTTATATGCGCATATTATTTGTGTTCCTGATATCTATGTTGGATGAATGATTTATACATGTATTAAATGATTTAAAGTGTATATGTATTTTTGTATCTACAAATATGTTGGGTAGAACATGGGTAGGTGAAATAGTTTATGTGTGATTAAATAAAATGATGAGAGGCATCGATTTTTACAATGATCCGGTCATCTAGCGGAGCATAGACCACTACCACAGACAATTCTAGACAGTCTTGTAGAACGGTGGTAAGTTCGCAACCTGTAGGTGTTTATTTGAACTACATGTTCACCAGGTGTACTCCATCCCCCTCATGGTTGCCTTATTTGACATAAATTGTTGAGGAATCCCCTAAGAAGTGTTTTCACCACGATAAAAAATCCTTAGGCTAGGTCACTTGAATTAGATGCTTTAGGGACATAAAGTGAGGATAACAGGAACAGGTAATCGGGTTGTTTGATTTGATGAAAGTAATAAACTTTATAATTGTGGATTGAAAACCCTATGTGCTCACCAGGCTCCCAATCCTGACCCACTCAGTTTCTTGTATTACATGTAATGGCACAAGAGCATAGATGTGATGACCTAACGAGAGATTATGGATTATAGGCTAGTAGAAATAAATAGATGTTGTAAGCCCTATGTTGTTTCTATTTATGCTTTTGATCAGTATTAACAATGACATCCCGATGTTTTAATATAACGACATACATTTCATCGGAAATGCTTTGATAAAATCATTATCATATTTTTGGGAACAAATTCCACAACACTTTTCTTTAAAAGGATACTCTAATTTTCAAATAAAACATAAACAAATCGGTCTTTTATGGCCGTGAAAATGGGATTGTCACGCCACCTATAAATTAAAATTTTCCTCAAGTTGGTCTAGAACATTTATTTTAGGAATCTTCATATGCTATTTTACATACTAAGAGTCGTGCTTAAAGGATATTTGGGTGAGTCGGTTTTAGATTTTGATGTGGGAGGGACTAATCGCCGTCAGAATAAGCTTTAAGTGAGAGAAAAATAGTACCCAGTTAAATATTCGGTGGTATCAACAAGGAAATCAAGGAATCCGCAAGGTGGGCATGTTGGGTTTGAATGTAGGATTTGTAGGGGTCTTTCGGGGATACAATGCAATGAGGAATTAGTTTGATCATGAGTGTAAGATCGGTAATTGTCAAGTTCATACCTATGAAGTGTGGTCAGTTACAGGTTCTCAGGAGAAGTACTCTAGTGTGAGTAGGTTGTTGAGTTGGGTGGGTACCTGTTTCAATAGTTGAGATTTTTTTTCTTCGCCGTCTGATAAATTCGCCGAGGACTTATAGTGGATTCAATGAAAAGTGCTTGAGAATATTGACCTCATTGAGATTTTGGGGAGTATTCATTCAATTTTGGCAGGTGTGTGTTCGCTAGGATTGGCTAGTAGTGGAATGCTAGTACTTGTGGGCTCAAGTTGTTGACAACTTCAAGTAGTCAGGTTGTGAGATAGATTGGAAATCTATCAAGTTTGTGGATGGAAGAGTGTTGTTGAATCCAAGTGGGGGAGAGCTTCTTGGACTAAGGGATTAAACAAGGAATGAGATTTTAGGTTACCTTGGGCATCAGTGGTGGTGCATGGCGGGTATGAGAATAGGTTCAGGTTGAGGGTTGTGATAGAGCCCCTCTTCCTGTTCTTGTCTGATTAAGAATTTGGGACTCGAAGCATGAACCAGATACCTAATTGGGGTATAATCGAATGACGTATCGAACCATGATTTATTTGGTTGGAAGATAGTGATAGAAATGTTGTAAGACCACGGGGTGGCTGTAGCATTCACTAGGTTGGTTGATAATGAAAGAAGTGTGGTAAGACTGTGTGGTGACCCGTAGCATTCACTTGGTGTATGAGAAGCTATGTGAATAGGGTGAATCTACAATTTGGCTCGTAGTTTATAAGTAGGATTAGACTACGGTAGGATGGGTAGAATGAATGTGGGGATGCCACATCATTTATGGAATCAAGGAAGGTTGTGGGCTGTATGGAGCCGATAGTGACATAAGACTACAGTTGAGTGGGTAACATTCATTTAGAGAAAAGTAAGTTACATTGCATTGGTGTGATGGTTGGTTATGATATCCCTAGTTGGAATAAGAGGGTTGTTGAAGCCTTATATACAAGTAGGTTAGGGTAGCTTTGCAGAAATACTCTTGGATAGAGTCTCGTGGTACAATTGTTTGAAAGGATGTTAGTTTCAGTCACCAATCAGGAATCTGACACTTCAGACAATTGGTAACTCATCTCAGAGCACAAAAAATCTTGGATAGATCGAAAATGAAAATGTTTGGTCGCAGGATAATTTAGGGTGGTAAGGATTTCGTTCAGATTAGATTGCAAAGTGGAGCCATATTGGTTGTGATTCCGAATGGTTTTGTATGTCGGGAAGTTAGATAAGGTATTGGATTCTGGGACTTAAGATAAGTAGTGATGGCTATTGTTAAACCGGAAGCCACAGCCGATTTAAACAAATAAAATAATCATTGTTGGTTGCACAAAAAATATAGCACATAGATGCATGATCGAATCCTCAGGGTCAGAGTCTAACGGTCAATGCCTTTTTGCATCAGGCACGGTCTAGTCAAGAAACATAAAACATAAAAGGGGGTTTTAAAATTAAATCGAAAACTAAAATTGCAATGAAAATAAACTAAACGAAAATCAATAATAAAAATGATTCCACTTCTGTTGTGACTTTCCTAATCATGCAATCAGTTTATATCTGGTTATTCAGAATGTGTTCTATCTAAGATGGTACTGAGAAAAACTAACAAGCTATAGTTTAATCTCTTTTACCTAAATTAGTTAACCAAAACATGATGTTGGAATTTACCCTAACTTTTTAGTGTTCAATTAAACAATCTCTTAATTAAATCAGAAAATTTACATTAAGTTCTATGTAAAATTCCCAGCAATACCCAATACTTCTCACAAGCTTAGAAGTGTAAAGGTATAATTTTTTTTTAAGTTTTATACTAGAGTTAAATCCCAAGCACATAACCAATCTGATACTTGTTACTTTTTACCATTTGAAAACAATTACAGATTCTATTAATTGATTAACTAGAATGACAACAACCCTAGCTACATGATCAAACTAACAAGAATTAAAATAAAGGATTCATTAAGTTTAAAACAGAAAAATCTAGATAGAAACAAAAAACAAAACCAGATCTGAAAACTAATCACATGAAAAGTACTAGTCTATGCAGAACTGAAAACTAAAGTTTATCCATACATGGTTAAAATCAAACTAAAACTAGATAAAAGAAATTACGAACTTATCAATCTTCTAAACTAAACGAATGCGATGATTCAGAGCTTCAGATCTTCAGAGAATCTCCCTCAAAAGGTTATTTTGCCGTCTGGAATCGTCTAACATCTGAATATGATAATGACGGTTGTATTTATATGCGAGACGAATTTTTTTGGAGAAAGAAACGGAAAAATTTGATCGCATGTTGGTTATATGCGATCGAATATTTTCATAAAATTGCATATTGGGCCGATTTAATGATGTACATTGCTTTTTTGGGCCTTTTGGACAAACATGCAATCGCAGGTTAGCTATATGCGGTCATAGGTTTTTGAATTTTTTTCTAGGATTGCATCTGAATGAAGTACAAAGCCAAATTTGAAGTTTATAGAGTTACGGGAAGAAAATGTAATTGCATAAATGCTTTATTCGATCACATATTTAGCCTTTTATGCATAGATGGCTCCGAATGACTTATTTCGACCCTGTGAAACTTCATGGAAAAAATGTGATCGCATATACTGGAAATATGATTGAATACCTACGTTTTTGGCTCGTTTCAAACGTGATTCTTCAGTTAAGCACTCCTTGTTATCCCTTAGCATCATTCTTTAGTTTCAGCTCCATTTAAGCTCTAAACATGCATCCAGCTGCTCCCAAAGTACTGTTCCACTCGAAATATCTGAAAATAACTCAAAAAAATGCTAGCAGCACGGGACTTCTGATAAAATTCATGAGATGAATATTATTTAAACAAATGATATGAAAATATTCAAAATATGATGATAAATGTGTTGGATTAATGTCTAAGTCCATAACTATAATTGGTAAGACTTGACCCGACCCGGCATGGTCCATTTGGGTTGCATGGCATCATGCACTTGGATAGACTATAATGAGAGAAATAAGACACTTACGGTTATTAATATATTATAAGTTCTAGTATATTAATAATAAGAATAATGAGATTATTTAATTAGTATTGATCAAGAATTAATCTAGAATTAATTAAGTGATCAAAAGAAGACTAATTAAATATATGGGTTGATTGTGTAAATCATTCATTCTTATATATGTGGGCTTGTGATCCAAGATTCCTTATGTTGGACTAAGTCCATGGGGTGACCCATGGATACTCCATGGAGGTTAAAATCCATGGAGCATAAGGAATGGGTAAAGTCATGAGTTACATGGTGTAACCCTAATAGCCACCATATAAAAGAAACCCATGGCTCAAGAAATCATGACTAACACTATGTGTATGTATGAGGGCTAGACGATTTCATGAAGTGTTCTAATTTCTCTCTAAGTTATTCCAAGTGCTTATGGTGTTGTGTGAACCATTTGAGGTGGCACACTTGGGGCACTAGGCACTCAAGCTTCATGAAGACAAGCACCATTAAAGAGGTATGTATTCTATCTTGTTATATTGATATTTTGTATGCTAGATTAGGATAATACCTTGGATGTTCATATTTGCATGTATAATAGAGAAAACATAGATCCAAGGTATTTAGGGTTGCATGTACACTTAGGAGTGTTAGAATGCTCATAACCCAACAGTGGTATCAGAGCCTAGGCTTGTTTTCTTGTTATACCTGCAATAGAAGCTGAAAAATCAAGTTTTGATGCTGTCAGCCCAGCTGACTCGCCGAGTCCATGAAGGGACTCGACGAGTCCAAGGCAAAATGCATCCAACTCGCCGAGTTGTGTTCATGCACTCGACGAGTTGGACCCCAGACATCATATCTTCGAGGTTTTTGGCTAGAAATGGACTAGGAACATTACCCTAAGTTGTTTTGAACTTATAAACTTGTTTTTTAATGTGGTAATGTTCATGCTAATCCATTTTCAAAGATAATTGTCAATAGATTCATGTTTTGTATTAGTTTAAAGGTTAGACTAATTACATGAAAAAGTTTGATTTGAATTATCTTGTTCTTATGAGTTCCTTAGATTAATAGAAAAGTTGAGTGAAAAAGTTGTTTTCAATCCAAATTAATCTAAGAGTTGAGTATAAAATGTGTTTGTGTAACTTATCCTTAAGTTACATGAAGAGTCACATTAAAGACTCATAAAACTCATAAAGTTGGCAAAGGTTACAAAAAGATGAAGAGTCTTGTCCTTAAGTTATGGAGGTTCAAGAGTCACTTCATTAATAAATAAATAAATAAAAAAAATAATGTAACCTTAATTAATTTCATAAGTTATAAAATAAAGAAAAAGTTAATTCTTTATTAGTTTAAAGTCTTCCATAATTTGTCCTCAAGTTATGGAACTTGAAGAGTTTTTGGATTAAAACTACTTTAAACATATAAGTTATGGAATTAATTAGTTTTGAATAGTTTCAAAACTTGCCCTCAAGTTTTGGAATTTGTAAAATTTTCTCTTATGAATACTTTAATTCCAAGTTAGCCCTTAGAATTTTAAAAGTTAAAATTCAACCCTTATACTTTATAATATTATAAGTTAATAATATATATATATATATATATGTATAAGAGTAAAGTCGGTCTTACCGCTACTACGCCTCATTCACGAAGCCGGTCTATAAGGTGGGTATAAGGTTGTTGCCTATAAAATGGCAACTTAATGGGTGTCCACTCTCACCCACCGCTTGCTTGACTGGTGGAGGGTCGTTAGCCGAACGGGTTTGACATGACTATAATTCTCCCTTCATTAAAAGTATTAATGATAAATACTAAGTAACTAAACTCTTAATAATTCCCAATCTTAGTTACTTAGGAAAATGTGAATAAGGTGCTAATCCATGAAATTACACTTTGCACTTTGTTTAAGTCGGTTAGTGGAGCGTGTGTGGTTAACCGGCACACTAACTCGTATTTAACAAGGTAGGCAAAGGGTAACTTAATGTTTATCATAGTATCGATGGAGCGTGTGTGGTTAACCGGCACATCGATTAAGGGGTAAACACTTAAGGGTACCAAGTAATTTGCATGGTTACTTCACACCTTGTTTTGTGATCCTCGGCATCCCAGTCACAAAACCTGAAGGGCACACTCGAGATTGAAACATGCCATTGAACAGTTCAATGAATCTCAAAAGATCTAGGAGTTTCAAATCCAATTAAAACCTAATAATACATTTCGTTTATCTTGGTGGAAATTGGTGAATCGTCATTCACCTACCTTCAAATTATTTTATAGCTTGGATTACGGCATACCTCTTCTAAGTTATAAAATAGTCTGTTGGGTCCTAGCCTTAATATTTCATATTGGGTGTCATATTAAGGACTTTAAATCAACTATCTTGAATATCTCCCAAAACATGTCTGTTTTAGACATTTATGATCTTCCCAAATCTCTTGAAACAAGCATTCCTAATGAAGATGATGTCCCATGGATATCATACTTCTTTCTCCTCCTCCAATTATTCTCCCTACCCCACAAGTATAAAGTCACTCAAGCCCTATTGGCAAGGCAAGGTCTAGGTGTGATTATATCTTGGAGATGTAGTCACATATTGACAAGCCGGGAGAGTTGGGAGTCAAAGTCTTGAGAAAGTTAGTGGCTCAACTACTTTCTAAGTCACATAGTGAGTTCTTTTGGAACACCTATGAAACAGACTATGACAAGACCCTTAATGATCTTATCTATTTGCTAAGATCAACTTCTTGAAACTTTATGGACATTGACAATAGTGACACAGGAAATCCAGGAAAGCATTCTCTTCCCAATGGAAAGGGATCGGCCATAGTCAACTCGGTTGAACAAATGGTAAAGAGAAAAGCTAAGTCTGTGATAGTCCCGTGTACCATTATCAAAGGATCCATATGTTTATATTGCCAAAGAAAGGGTCATTATTTGCGAAGCTGCCAAATTTACCTAAGGGTGTTAAAGTCAATAAGATTGACTCTACTTCAGGTAAAGTCCACTACTCTAACTCTGTTAAGTTTCTATTTTGAGATTCTTGATGCATGATGTGACTGGGTCACATGGTGATGTTTTAAGAATCAAAGGAAAGTGAAGAAACTTAAAGAAAGAATATGCTGAATCTGATCGCGTAGATGGATTTCTATCGCGTAGTTTGAAAATCGGATTCTTGAGCTACTTCTTAGGAGTTATGAGATATTGCTTAGGAATAGATAACAACAAGTTTTCATATGGATTGTAAGGATAAGTTTTTCCGCATAGTTTTAAAATAAAATAAAATTTTGATTTTATTTATTTTAAAAAATATCCTTACAATGGCATTTGAGGAAAAAAAATTGTTGCTTATATGATTCCATTAATAGCAAGAGTGGAAATATGAAATTGATTCCTTCATTTGTGGTAATGTCTAAATTTACCAAATAAGGAAAGATTCTCATCACCCAAGTCTCAATTGGACCGGGACTTGGAATCATGCAAGTTGTATAGCATGATGAATGAGAACTTTCAAGTATTGGAAAATTAAGACTAATTACTTGTTCACATGAATGTGTGAGTCAAGTAATGGACTAAGGGATCGAGTACATAGTCATGTGCACTGATTAAGTCCACCATAAAAGATGTAAGGCTATTCGTCATAGTTTACTAAAGCTCAGTAAATATGATTATACTTACAAGCTTAAGTGTAACTCTGAGACATTGGAAAAGGTTCCAATGCATAGCAGAGCGGATAAGAAGAATCAAATTAGGCAGAAGGATAAAAGTTTCTCAAATCTGAAAAGATGGGAGAGTACTTTAGTATCAGCTTTTTGATTATCTTAATGATTAAGAAACCATATCAAAATTAGTTCTCTAAGGAAGTCTTAGTGCATTCTTATGACTAAGAAGAAGGGATCTTGAATTGTTGAAATGGTTAAATCAAGAAGATGAGTCATACTTCGTTCCAATACAAGTCTTAGAGTCATACTCCAAGATTGTAACTTGAGTGACATGTCTTTAAGAAGGTTTAAAACACGTGTCAAATGTAAGAGTAAAAGTTTCCTACTCTTGTACATTTGAAATTGGTAAGTTGTGATGTTTTGGATAAAACAAAGACCAACTAAGGCCAATTGTGTGAAGTGTTTGTCTTGATTAGAATCCGTACTATCTCTTGGATGTTTGACAAGGGAGTCTTATAGGTCAAGAGGACAGTGGGAGTCTTAAAGGTCTTGAAATTCTCAAGAACTAATCAAGAATGAAACCTGAAGTTCTTCACTAGCACACGACTTGAGGTTTATAACCTATCGTGTTGACATATTCTGTGCCCATTCTAGTTAAAGTTGGCTTCGCATATGAGTTCTTAGAGTTCTCAATGTGTTGCACAACAACTTGGAAGCAATGGTAGGCCCTTGAGCTGCCAGGTGGCAAGAAATTAAGATTGAGTTCAATCCATATGGTTTTGGATTTGTCATTATCCTTGTCTTATGATTATGGTTTTGACAAATTCATATGGGTAGGAACTCATACACCAATAAATCTAAGTGTCATAAGGTTTCTCTCTGATTCATGAAAATGATGGTGAGGAAACACTTCCACTAAGTAGATTTTAGCTAGATAGCAATTGTGATATTTGCATTCTCAAAGTCGTTAGTGGAGCGTGTGTGGTTTACCGGCACACTAACCTGGACTTGTGAGAAATGGCAAAGGTCAAAAATAATCAAGACTATGATTACGGCATCCCTTTTCATAGTTCTTAAAATTGTTTTGACACACCCATGAGCTATCTAAGAGAAGGTGTATGTTTTTGATAAAGTTCTATCAAAAAAAACAATCCAGTATCAGAAATCTGAACTTTGGTCAATAAAGTATTGATTTCTAGAAGTCCAGCTGATTTCTGAGTACATGTCAAAGCTAGTGGGAGCATAAGTGTTATGCTAATAATCATCATGTTAGTGGGAGCATGATAATTATGATAAGTATTGCAAGCTAGCAATGTTAATTATAGAAAACAAAAGGTTTCAATTGGGAAAAAGTTGTTTTGCTATAATTAAGGGAGAGGAAATTATACTTCATCTCAAATCTATAAGCTTAGATCGTGAGGTTTTAATCATTTAGTCAAGGATATATATGAATTTCATGTTGGAATGGCTCAACATAAGGAAATTCTGTATATGGGTCCATTATTTGCGTTCTTAAATTCAATTATGATTACGGCATCCCTTTTCATAATCTGAATTATGAGAACTTGGCAAATGGAAATGTTATAGCAAAAGACTGGTTTAGTCTTTATGTGAGACATCATGAATCGTGTCCCATATGCTTCGGATATAGGACCGATTACATGTGTTATATTCATCCTTTCTAAAATTTTCCAAATGTCTAGGGCATTAAGAAGGGAAAAGGTTTAGAACTGGATATGACTAAAAGGATTAAACAATTGTCGAGGACAATCTAAGGTTTACCAAAGATTGGTTGCTCAAGGACAGTTAGAAGTATAGTGATAATTCTGGAAGGACCATATTGACATAATCTGTAAGTTGTTCAGAAGTGATAGTCAAAATGGAATCTGGAAATGTTTCAAAGTTAGAATTTTCAATCTGTGTAAAATTAAGGAAACTTAATGCAAGAAGGATGGTTCCAAGGACTTGATCTCCTTTGGAATGCTTTGTAATGATTGTTGTTAAGTCTTTCTGACTTTGTGCATAATCATTACAAGAGGATCGATGCATATAAGTTTAGAATCTAACAGATTTCAGTAAATGACATGAATTTGGAATTCTTGCATTTGCAATAAGGATTTGGGAGTGTGAAAAGAGAATCATTGAAGTTATGTTCATTTGATCTAGTTCACAAAATAAAGATCATAGACAAACATATTATGCATACTTGGTGTATGGCATGACTAGTGTTTAGAAAACATAGTGTGCATGCTTGGAGCATGGGACAACTATCGTTTTAAATTCAAGAATAATGTTGATAGTTGAAACAGTATACAATGAATAATGTGTAATCATATGGTGATAAATAAAAGGTGTTTTATTTATATTCATAAGTTCTGAGACCATATTGGATTCAATTATTATTGTGTTTCACTTTGCATGTTTTGACTTCCCGAATAAACTAGGTTATTCTTCCGGAATGACTAAGTTATTCAAACCATCCACAGTCGGTCATATGTTGGAAGTAGATATGAATTAAGACTGTCATGGGTTGGCTTGTAGAGGTCTAAGTTGTTGGACAAAGGGCTACAACACTCATGAGTGCTCATAAGTTTTGAGTATTGGATTCAACCCGCGCTCATTGGAATCACTTCATGGATTTTATCACGAGTGATCATGAGACGATAATATCTTATATTCTTCAAACCTAGAGATATGAGTTGTTACTATGAGTTGATAGTACATTGATTACACGAAACGTATTGGTAACTCGATGTTATAAAACGTGTCTTTGTGTATGATTCAATAAGTAGTATAACAAGCCATATGAGTCGAAGTTTATCCATTCCTTTTACCTTCGGGATAAAAGCGATATCTGTGGACCCCTCGATGATTTGATGACGACAAATGGAAGTGCTCGGCCGGGCCAGGACTGATTTGATTTGTTCAATTAGTCAATCATCATAAATCGGAAATCGGGAAACAACAAATGGACAGAGAGAATGATTATAATCCATGTCTCAGTCCATATGATATCTAGAATGGAGGAATATATGATCCCTTATCTAATGGACAAGTCGTTGACAAAGATCAGAGTTCATCTACAAGGTCAGAGTTCGACAGAAGCTTTTGAGAGCTACGATTGCTAGTTGGTTCCTGAAGTCATACGCAATAATAGTTTTAGACTTATCCAAGTGGGAGACTATTGGATTAATGTCTAAGTCCATAACTATAATTGGTAAGACTTGACCCGACCCGGCATGGTCCATTTGGGTTGCATGGCATCATGCACTTGGATAGACTATAATGAGAGAAATAAGACACTTACAGTTATTAATATATTATATGTTCTAGTATATTAATAATAAGAATAATGAGATTATTTAATTAGTATTGATCAAGAATTAATCTAGAATTAATTAAGTGATCAAAAGAAGACTAATTAAATATATGGGTTGATTGTGTAAATCATTCATTCTTATATATGTGGGCTTGTGATCCAAAATTCCTTATGTTGGACTAAGTCCATGGGGTGACCCATGGATACTCCATGGAGGTTAAAATCCATGGAGCATAAGGAATGGGTAAAGTCATGAGTTACATGGTGTAACCCTAATAGCCACCATATAAAAGAAACCCATGGCTCAAGAAATCGTGACTAACACTATGTGTATGTATGAGGGCTAGACGATTTCATGAAGTGTTCTAATTTCTCTCTAAGTTATTCCAAGTGCTTATGGTGTTGTGTGAACCATTTGAGGTGTCACACTTGGGGCACTAGGCACTCAAGCTTCATGAAGACAAGCACCATTAAAGAGGTATGCATTCTATCTTGTTATATTGATATTTTGTATGCTAGATTAGGATAATACCTTGGATGTTCATATTTGCATGTATAATAGAGAAAACATAGATCCAAGGTATTTAGGGTTGCATGTACACTTAGGAGTGTTAGAATGCTCATAACCCAACAAAATGTTTAAAAAACACTATCCTAAAAGATGCATAAAACGGGATCTATCATATCTCCCCAAGCTTGAACCTTACTTGCCCTCAAGTAGGAAAAAGATAAAACATTACAAACAAATGGAAAGATCCAGATGACCTAAAAATAATTTAGTATGAATGGAAGGAAAATAAAAACTTGAAGTAAAAATACTTCACTCTTTTTTTGTTTACACGATTAGATTTAATCACAAGCAGGTCCAATGAAATCACTTCCAAGACAACATTCTCAATACTTTTTATTTATAATTCCCCATTCCTGGTACGTATTTAATCTATTTTATATCATGTTTGTAAGAGTAACTCGACAAGTAGCACCCCTAACTCTTCGAGTAGATGCGAGGATTGGACGCGGGTTTTAAGTGATCTACTCGCTGAGTCTGCGCTTGACTCGATGAGTAGGCAAGTCTGGGCGAAACCCTAATATTTGGGGTCTGCACCCTATTAAAGCAACATTATGGGTTTCAAGTCCAACCTCCATCACCTCCAGAGCATTAATCTTGAAACCCTAATTCCCCATAACTGAGCTTGAGTTTACTTGGTGATTTTGAGAGTTATTGGTGCATCTTGTAGCTAGTGAAAGAGTTGGAAGGAAGAAGGATCAAGGGAGAAGGAGTAGATCCAAGACCAACATCAGTTTCTCTTCATTTTCTGGTAATCAAGCTCAACACTTGACTTGTAGCTCTATAGATCTTCTTATTATCATTTTTGGGGACCAACAAGCTTGATTCTTGAGACATGGATGTCCTAAGTCGATTCACCTTCAAATCTAGGATCTTGAAGGTCCCTTATGGCATAAAGGTGCCATCTTTAGGTTCATGAGGACCCCATGCATGCTAAAACCCCCATTTTTGGCCTTTTAAGCACCAATGACACATGCATGCACGTAAAGTTCATAACTTTACGTGTTAGATCGACCTTAGAAGCCTAGATCTACCTTTTGGATGAGAGTTGTACACCAAAAATCGAGTTATAGACTTTGACAATAGGCGACTCGACGAGTTGTTCTTGGAACTCGGCGAGTCTGGGGTTTCAGTCCCCAATCTGTCATGGTTCAAAGGAGCCCAGCTAAGTAATAACAGGGATTTATCCAGGGATTTATCCAAGTCCAAAGGAGTGATTTGATGTATTAAGACATAGCCATGATCTGGAAACCATAGGACTCGACGAGTGTAAGAACACACTCGGCGAGTCCAAGGCAAACTACTTACCTACAAGAACAGACTCGATGAGTTGTTCATACAACTCGGTGAGTCATAGACTGGACGTGTCATATGATGAAGGTGGACTCGACGAGTTGTTCATACAAATCGGCGAGTCGGATGAAGATTTATTCGATGTTATTAAAGAAGGTGAACTCGTCGAGTCTTTGCTAAACTTGGCGAGTAGAGTTGGATAGGGGGCAGAAGAGAGGGTAGGGACTCGGCAAGTTAGCGGCTCAACTTGGCGAGTCAGGTCAACTGGAAGTTGCCTTTCACCAGGATATTGACTTTGACCAGAGGTAAAATAGTCACTTTACCCTAAAAGTTGTTATCAGTTCTGACTAAGTGTCTTTATGGAATTGTAGCCGGGGAGTTGCCGGAGCAACAGTCAGACTTTTCCCACTCAGTTTTTTAGCAGTCAGTTTCACGAGGTGAGTTTCCTTCAGTAGTAACGGGTATAAGGCACCAAGGCCGGCCCATAGTATGTTATGATTAGTAGATGAGCGTGGGTGGGGCTCGTATTTCCCGTTAGCGGAATTTGATTACGATATACATCTGAATTGTAGATCTAGTTATTCTTGATGTCTATGTGATGCTTGTATGTCTGCCTAGTAGCAAAGTTTCGGCGGGGCCCGTATCTTATAGTAGTCGAGTATGGGCGGGGCCCGTATCTCGAGTAGCTAAGTGTGGGTGGGACCCATATCTCAGAGTTAGTGGAGTGTGGATTGGGCCCGTATTTCCATGAGTGTGGGCGGGCCCCCATATCTCCTAGTTGCATGTTATATGTGTATGGTATGTGGTAGTTTGGGGGAGTTCACTAAGCTTCGTGCTTACAATTTCAGTTTTGGTTTCAGGTACTACAGCTAGCAAAGGGAAGGGCTCGAGTTGATGGCATGGCACACACAACATCTTTTCTCCTGGGATGTATTGAATTTGATATTTTCTTATTCAGTTTTGAAACAATGTTTGAAATCATATTTTGAGACATACGACATTTGGTTTCATTTTAATTTTGGATGAATATGTTTTAGTAATGCTTTTTAACAAAAAAAAAAAATAGACTGTATTTTTGGGATGTTACATTATTGTAGAGTCATAATTCATATTTAATGTCAAACCAAGCTTGAGCAAATAAGTTTTACGCCAAATTAAATTCATGAAAATAGTGTATTTAAAAATAATTTCACGAAAATGCGTTTATAAAAACTTAGCTTGACCAACCCTCCTTTTTTCTGAACTCGTCCAGTAAACGCGGTAAGCTCCATTATTGAAAAAAACCCAAACTTACCCCTATGATTCTACTATCGAGGGATCTATCTCAGTATACCGCATATCTTCTTTGTCTTGATCAACTCTTTACATTTAACTTGCTTACTTTGTAACATCCCAATTTTAAAGGCCAAAAATTTCATTTTTAAATTAAGTGACTTATACGAATCGTTTAACAAAATAGTGTCGATAGCATATCAATCCATAAAAACCAACATGACATGTCTCAACAATAACATCAAATAGTAATAAAATCAGAGTACAATCCCATGGATCAGATAGTGCAAAATCTGGTGTGCGTATGATGTGCCGCTACCGCACCGACTCTTTCCCCTTCACTAAGGAGGTAACTGAAACGAAACCAAAACTGTAAGCACAAAGCTTAGTAAGTACCCCCATCACACTACATACCACATAATAGTGCCTATTCCTTGGTATCTTTCAACCGGTAGCCGGGAACTAATCTCCCCTTCGGTATCATTCAACCGGTAACTGAGAGCTAACCTCTCATTCGGTATCTTTCAACCGGTAACCGGGATCTAACCTCTCCCTCGGTATCTTTCAACCACTAATCGGGGACTATTTCACCCCTACCGCTATCGCATAATAATGTAACATGATAATACTGCTAGGCATGCATGGGTACTATCCACCCATTCGGTATCTTTCAACCGGTAACCAGGGACTATTGCACCCCTACCACTACTACACATATATCATAGCATCCTAGCACATATATAACATATTCAACATACCATATGATTATCACAAAGACAACCATCTTTACTATGTACCCCTGATAATGGGCCGGCCTTGGTCCCTTACACCCATTTCTACTAGAAGGTAACTCAACTCGATGTCGTGTAGTGTCTGCACTGTCCTCGGTATGGAAATCAACTCTTCTCGACTCCTTAATCCCTACACAAAGTCCTCTCTACATTACTATTTTATACGCATACCCCTTACAAGGGTCACTTAAGTCCAAGTCAAAGTCAAGGTCAAAACCCTAGTCAAAGTCAACATGTGATTGACTAGACTCGCCGAGTTGGTTCACCAGCTCACCGAGTCCCCACGTCCAAAAAATGCTACAACCCTGTCCCTACTCATCAAGTCTAGAATGAGCTCAATAAGTTCGCCTTCAGTATAACATATGCACCTTCTACAAATGACTCGCCGAGTTCATCCTTGAACTCGTCGAGTTCATCTTCATCCGTATGAAGGTGTTTAGTCTATGACTCGCCTAGTTCTCCTTGAACTCGTCAAGTCTATCTTCATGTGGTTGGGACATTTCCTTGAACTCACCGAGTTAGATCATACACTCGCCATGTTCTATGAATTCCAGGTCCCCAATGAGCCTAGACAACTGAGTGATCTTCAATCTTAGCATGTGGTCCATTAACATAAAGGATTTGATGTAGAATACGACCAGACTCGTCGAGTCCCTCTTTGTCCCAAACTTTACAGTCGATTTTAATCGGTCTTAATGCATCCAAACCATAGATTTGACCTCCTACAGTCCATATTATATGTAAAGCTACGAACTTGATGTCCATGCATGGGGTTTTGGACCAAATGGCTCTAGAATGAAGTCTACAAGATGCATAGGGTGCTTATGGAAATAAAATTGGCACCTTTAGGCCATAAGAACCCCAAATGGTTCCATATCTGAATCTAAACACTCAATAAACCATAAAATTCCGAGTATGCCACCTCTAAGGCTTAGAAAAGGAAGAAATGAACCCTAACTAGAGATCTAAGAGATATATGGTCAAGGTTTCAGCTTTATACCTCAAATAAGCTAGAAATGTGTCCAACCCTCTAGATCTTCTAGTATTCTATTGATCTCTCAAGATTTCTTCTCTTCCTCAAACTTCAAACACACAAAAATGGCACCACAAAGCTCAAGAACACTCAATAAATGGTTAGGGTTTCGAGTTAGGGTCTTCTGGAAGTGAGAGGGACGATGGAGGCTGGTTTGGGATGAGATAAGTTGTTTAAATAGGGTTCAAAACCTAGATATTAGGGTTTCATCCAGACAACTTCTACTCGTCAAGTCGGTCCCATGACTCGTCGAGTAGGTCACTAAAACCCCCACATAATGTTGAGTCTACTCAACGAGTTGGGCCTCCAACTCACCGAGTCCTAGAGAAAAATACAAAATTACTTCAATTTAACTACGTATCAGGAACTAGGTGTTACAAATCTCCCCCACTTATTTTAGACTTCGACCTCAAAGTCTGTTTTTGAATCCGAAAAAAGCTCAGGGTAGTGTTCCGTCATCTCGTCCTCCGGCTCCGACGTTCGTTCTGAGCCCTTGCGGTGCTACCATTGCACCTCTACCAGCTCCACCCTCTTGTTCCTCAAATCCCTTGACTTCTTGTTGAGGATAGCTATTGGCTGCTCGATCTATTTCAGGCTGTCATCCACCTGAATATCCTCTAAAGCACCACTGCTGATTTGTCTACCAAACACTTTCGTAGCTGGGAGACGTGAAAAGTACTGTGAATCTGACTGAGTTCGGCTGGCAGGTCCCACCTATATGCCACCTTACCCACCCGAGCTACCACCCTGAAAGGTCCAATCTACCTGGGGCCCAACTTGCCCTGCTTCCTAAATCGAATGACACCTTTCCAAGGCGACACCTTTAGGAGCACCATATCGCCAACCTGGAATTCCATGTCCGAATGATGCTTGTTTGCATAACTCTTCTACCGACTCTGAACAGTCTGAAGCCTGTTCAGAACCTGCTGGATCCTCTCTATAGTCTTAAGCATCACTTCGGTACTCCCCATGACCCTTTGTCCAACCTCACCCCAACATATTAGGGTCCTGTACTTCCTCCAGTACAATATCTCGAAGGGAGGACGGTCGATACTCACGTGATAGTTGTTATTATAGGAAAATTATGCCAAAGGAAGTCAAGTATCCCAACTAACTCCTAAGTATAAAACGCATGCTCGCAACATATCCTCCAAAGTCTGGATGGTCGGCTTGCTCTGACCATTCATCCACGGGTGAAAAGAGGTGCCAAAGTGCAGACGAGTACCCAGCTCGTCGTGAAACTTCTTCCAGAATATGGAAGTGAACCGCACATGTAACATCCAGACTTTTGCCAGGTATCATGTAAATTGAATTTGTTAAATTGTGAGGGGGACTCAGCGAGTTGGAGCTCAGACTCGCCGAGTAGAGACGCGGATTGATCGATGGATCGCGCCCGGACTCGGCGAGTCCAGGATATGGACTCGGCGAGTCTGCGCTGTGTAGTGAAACCCTAAATTTCCGGGTTTGAGACTTATTTAAAGGGCCTTATGGCCGTCATTTGTGCTCACCCAACCCTTAGAGAGAAACCCTTGAGTGCTTGGACGATTTGAGAGAGAAAGGAGCATATCTTGACCTTGTGGGTGCCATTTAGCAAAGAAGGAGGTGATCCTAGGCAAGAGGAAGCAAAGGAGGTTGCTATTTCGTGGATTTGGAGCCTAGATCATCAATCTAGAGGTATGATTTCGGTTTATATTCTGTTTGGTGAAGTATTATGCGATTTAGGGCTTTTTGTGGACATTTATGGGATGATTTGATGCCCAATGGTTCCCTCCTTGTGCTGAGGTTTTGGATCTGGACCCATAGAGGTCCAGAGAGCCTCACTCATCAAGCTTTTTGTATGACAATGGAGTTCATGACCTTGTGTTGTAGTATTTGAGTCAAAAACATCATATATGGTCATATAGAGGTTGTATGTGCATCAAGATTGTAACTTTACGTGCTAAATGAGCTTGGAAGGACTGGATCTATGGGTTAATGGACTGAATCTGACCTTATGAGCAAGTTTGAGTCATTGCATGGCACGGACTCGCCGAGTCCGAAGAACAGACTCGGCGAGTAGCATGAATGTTTCCCGACCACACAGTGAGTGGTCTCGCCGAGTTGGGAAGGGTGGACTCAGTGGGTCAGGGGGGAGTCAGAGTGGACAGGTGGACTGAGTCAAACTAGACTCGCCGAGTTGTTCTTGAGACTCGGCGAGTTGAGTCGTGGTGGCCCCGCAACTCATGCCAGGTGGAACTCGTCGAGTTAGGAGAATGCTCAACGTGTCAAGGGAGGATCCCAGGGAAATTGGTGTATACGCTCAGACTCGCCGAGTCGCTATAGCGTATTCGCCGAGTCCGATCAAAGTTGACCGTTGACCATTGACCAGCGTTGACCTAAGTTGACTTGTTATAGTATGGTCAACCCTAGTTGGGAAAGTGTTAATTAGAGATGTATTGTGCTATAGGGGGACTATAGCTCGGCAGATCGAGTGATTAGCGATTTCAGATTTACGACTTACCGAGACACACGAGGTGAGTCTTCTCATTATACTTTACCTTGAGTAGGTAACCAGAGTTATGCGATAGAGTATTGGTATGCTATGTATGTTACGTATTGTACTGCATTATTTCTATGTGTGATTTATGTGGTGCATATTTATCAGAGTTAGAACCTGAGGGTTCACAGAGTTTGGGTGCACGGACCCACAGAGTTATAGCCTCGAGTGGCTAATATGTGTTATATGTGGTATTTTGGGGAACTCACTAAGCCTTGTATTTACAGTGTTTGATGTTATTGTTTCAGGTACTAGTGACGATCGCGGGAAGGCGCCGGCTTGATCCGTACACACACACGCTCGGAGTTTGATATTATGATCTTGGGATTTTGTATTGTCTTGTTTGGATAATTAAATGGTTGTTTTTATGAATATTGATGTATGTTTTATAAAAATTGAAAAAATTTGTTTTGAAATTTACGGTGTTACAAATTGGTATCAGAGCCTTGGTTTGAGGGATTCGGGTACACCTTTGGGGGTATTTGAACTCAAACTGAGGAATTGGAAAAGTATTTTCAAAATAAAACCAAAATTTTCTATGAGTAAAAGATTTTCTTGAAAAGGAAACAGATTCCAGGAAGAAACGTGTGTACGATCAGTCAGCGCCCGAACGGTGAATTCCCAAAATACCTTTATATTATGTGATAATTAATATTAATATGATGTGTTTGCATGCTAGAGTAGGCTAGGTATTGCTAATAGGACTAGAGTGGCCTGATTTGTGATGCCTTAGCCTAGGGAGGGGTGAGCTGCTATGAGATGCTGAGAGTGAGTAGATAGCAGCTAGGGGGTTTGTGAGAGATCTGTTAGAAAGTGACTTAAGCATAATAGAGTACTTGGGGATTGGGATCCGAAGAGGAAGATTTGGGGTGTGTGCTGAGACGGTGCGGACAATAGTATTGGGCCCGTACTATTGAAAGTACCGGTGCGGTACACGGCCCAAATAAGAATCTTGGGATACCAAGAATCAAGGAGGGGTGGATTGTCGAATGTAAGAGTGTTCGAGTAAATTCTAATTATCGCATGTTGTATTTCAGAGGTTGATCATGGTGAGGACACGTCACATGCCAGAGGATGCCGGAGCTAGTGATGAGGAGATTCGACAGATCATTCATGAGGAGGTGGCTGCGGTCATCAGAGCTGAGATACCAGAGATGTTTGGGTCTATTAAGACCGCGTTGATTGAGACATTTGACGAGCGCTATGCCGCTCTTTCTGAGGCTGCTGTCGCAGCGGCTACCGCAGCGATCGCTGCGGCGAGGCCCCAAGGAGGTGATGCGTCACTGTTTAGGGAGTTCAGCAACACCAAACCACCAGAGTTTGATGGTACGCAGGATCCGGTGGCATCTATGAGGTGGATATCTGACATGGAGGGATGCTTCTTCACTTGCTCGTCTCCTGAGCATTTGAAGGTTCAGTTCGCGCTGAACCAGCTTCGCTTGGGAGCGAAGGACTGGTGGAAGTTTGTGACGGCGCACTTCACGCCTACTGAGCTTTCGACAGTGACCTGGGAGAGGTTCACTACCATGTTCCGAGATGAGTACGTTCCTCAGGTGGAGAGGGAGCGTCTGGCACAGGAGTTTCTGACCCTCAAGCAGGGTACCGAGTCAGTTACAGCGATTACAAGGATGTTTCATGAGAGGGCGATGTTCTGCCCTGAGCACGTGTCCACCGAGCAGGCACGTATGAGCCGTTACCTGAGCATTCTGAGACGGGATATTCGGGAGTTCGCTGCGAACTCCTTGTATCGGACATTTGCTGAGCTTCAGGCAAATGCCCGGAAGAGGGAGATTGAGCTGGAGACTCAGGCCAGGGAGGAGGCGGAGTCTCTAGGGAGGGATCGGCGGCCGGCACAGTTCCAGCCGGCAGCCAAGCGAGCCAAGCCCGCTGATCCCAAACCCAGGAGCCAGAGGGGCCGCACTTGTGGGAAGTGCGGCAAGGGTCACGATGGAGTCTGTCGAGCAGGGTCTTGCTACAAATGTGGCAAGGAGGGGCACATGGCCAAGGACTGCCCCAAGGGGTTTGCAGTGTGCTTCCACTGCAACCAGACCGGACACCGGAAGGCAGAGTGTCCGCTGCTGCGCGGAGCGTCTCAGGGATCTGCTCCCGCCGCCATCAGAGCTACAGAGAGTCGGCCCATGAAGGCCGAGGCACCGAGAGCTCGAGGGAGAGCCTTTCAGCTGACTGCGGAAGAGGTCCGCGCTGCACCCGACGTTGTGGCTGGTACGTTCCCTTGTTATTATTTATTTTTGGTGTTGAGATATTATGCTTATATTATGCTATGCATAGGTACCTTCCTCGTGAACTCTGTACCTGCTTTAGTGTTATTTGACTCGGGTGCGAGTCGATCTTTTGTATCTTTGACATTTAGTCAGCATATGAGTGTTAGTCGTGGGGCACTGAGTCGGCCACTGCGGGTTTCCATAGCCACCGACAAAGTGATTTGTGCCACGGAGGTCCTCCGGGGATGCGTATTGGAGATTTTTGGGGTTGAGTTCCCGATCGACCTGATTCCTATTGCGATGGGTGATGTCTGTGTTATAGTGGGCATGGACTAGTTGAGCCGTTTCGGCGCGGTTATCGATTGCGAGCGTCAGCTGGTGACCAT
This sequence comes from Lactuca saligna, assembly GCF_052625555.1. NCBI lineage: Eukaryota > Viridiplantae > Streptophyta > Magnoliopsida > Asterales > Asteraceae > Lactuca > Lactuca saligna. Next base: position 81,651,407 of record NC_136425.1, on the reverse strand, counting down.
ACGAGATCCTAGTGGGGGAGTTCTTTCGGTTTACGGCGAGGGTACACGTTCTGGATCAGCCTTTTGTTCGGCCGCTAGGGCGAGGCAGTGTTTACAGCAGGGCTGCAATGGTTTCGTGGCGTACGTGATGGATACGCGAGTGATCTCCGAGAGACCGAGTTCAGTTGATGAAGTTCCGGTGGTGCGCGAGTTTCCAGATGTTTTTCCCGAAGAGTTACCAGGTGTGCCTCCCGTGAGGCAAGTGGAGTTCGGTATCGATTTGGTTCCGGGAGCCGCGCCTATCGCTAAGGTGCCTTATCGCCTTGTGCCTCCAGAGATGCAAGAGTTATCCTCGCAGCTTCAGGAGTTGCTGGGGAAGGGGTTTATTCGGCCGAGTAGCTCGCCGTGGGGAGCACCCATTCTGTTTGTGAAGAAGAAAGATGGCTCGCACCGCATGTGTATTGACTACCGAGAATTGAATAAGCTGACGGTCAAGAACCGTTACCCATTGCCGAGGATCGACGATTTATTCGATCAATTACAGGGAGCATCTTGGTTCTCCAAGATCGATTTGAGGTCAAGCTATCATCAGGTGAGAGTGCGGGACGAGGACGTCCAGAAGACAACATTCAGGACGCGTTATGGGCATTATGAGTTTGTGGTGATGCCTTTTGGGCTCACCAATGCCCCGGCTGTGTTCATGGACCTCATGAACAGGGTATGTCGGCCGATGTTGGATCGGTTGGTGATTGTATTCATTGATGATATTTTGGTATATTCGAGATCTAGAGAGCAACACGAGGAGCATTTGAGGGAGGTTCTTGGAGTTTTGAGATCGGAGAAACTTTATGCAAAGTTTTCCAAGTGTGATTTCTGGTTGCGGGAGGTCCAGTTTCTGGGGCACCTCGTTAATCAGAAAGGAATATTGGTCGATCCGGCCAAGGTTGACGCAGTGATGAGGTGGGAGGTGCCAAAGTCACCTTTGGAGATCCGGAGCTTCCTTGGGTTGGCAGGGTATTATCGGAGGTTTATTAAGGATTTCTCCAAGATTGCAGTGCCACTCACCAGATTGACCCGGAAGGGCGTTACATTTTTATGGGGTCCCGAGCAGCAGATCTCCTTTGAGACGCTTCGCCAGAGGCTGTGTGAAGCTCCTGTATTAGCTCTTCCGGAAGGGATGGAAGGTTTTATGGTATTCTGTGATGCATCAATATTAGGACTGGGAGCGGTACTGATGCAAAAGGGTCATGTGATAGCATATGCATCGAGGCAGTTGAAGCCTCACGAGACGAGGTACCCCACACATGATTTGGAGTTGGGGGCAGTGGTGTTCGCCCTCAAGATTTGGCGGCACTACTTGTATGGGGTTCGTTGTACGATATACACGGACCATAAGAGCTTGAAGTACTTGATGGATCAGCCTAACCTGAATATGCGGCAAAGGAGGTGGTTAGATGTGGTCAAGGATTATGATTGCGAGATCTTGTACCACCCGGGCAAGGCTAATATGGTAGCCGACGCGTTGAGTCGCAGGGCGGAGAATACTCCACTGCGAGAGGTATGTTTGAGATTGACAGTGATAGCTCCAGTTCTGGATGCCATTCGTGGGGCACAGGCCGAGGCTGTGCGACCGGAGATGAAGAAGAGAGAACGGGTCGTTGGGTTGTTTTCTGAGTTTGTATCGGATAGTCGAGGGCTTATGACTTATCAGGGCCGGATCTGGGTACCGTTTGTGGGCGGTACGTGTACTACATTGATGGAGGAGGCTCATAGATCGAAATTTTCGATCCATCCCGGGGCTACGAAGATGTATTTGGACTTGAGGAAAGAGTATTGGTGGCCTTGTATGAAGAGGGATGTCGCATGGTTTGTCGAGAGGTGTTTGACCTGTCGAAGGGTAAAGGCCGAACACCAGAGACCGCATGGCAAGTTGCAGCCATTGGAGGTTCCCGAGTGGAAGTGGGAACAAATCACTATGGATTTCATCACCAAATTACCGAGGACTGCCAGAGGAGTCGATGCAATTTGGGTGATTGTGGATAGGTTGACAAAGAGCGCTCACTTTCTTGCCATCCGTGAGAGTTCTTCAGCGGAAAAGTTGGCGGAGATTTATGTGAGGGAAGTTGTATCTCGACATGGGGTGCCGATCTCGATTGTTTCAGACCGCGATGTGCGTTTCACTTCCCGGTTCTGGAAGAAATTTCATGAGGAGTTGGGTACTAAGCTGCATTTTAGTACCGCATATCACCCCCAGACCGACGGCCAGAGTGAGCGGACGATTCAGACACTTGAGGACATGCTTCGATCATGTGTATTGGATTTTGGGGGTAGTTGGGATACGTATTTGCCCTTGGCAGAGTTTTCCTACAATAACAGCCATCATTCGAGCATCGGTATGCCGCCCTTTGAGTTGTTGTTTGGTAGAAGGTGTCAGACTCCCATTTGTTGGGGAGAGGTTGGGCAGAGGGTAATGGGCAGTACAGAGATCGTGATTCAGACGACAGAGCAGATACAGCAGGTCAGACAGAGGTTATTGACCGCCCAGAGCCGACAAAAGAGTTATGCGGATAGACGCCGGTCCGAGCTGGAATTTCAGGTCGGCGACTTCGTTCTCCTGAAGGTTTCTCCTTGGAAAGGAGTGATCCGGTTCAGGAAGAGGGGCAAATTGGGGCCCCGGTTTATAGGTCCATTTCGTGTGATTGCAAGGGTAGGCCGGGTAGCCTATCGGTTGGAGTTACCAGCAGACTTGGGGCAGATTCACAACACTTTTCACGTATCGCAGTTGAGGAAGTGCATAGCCGATGAGTCGGCAGTGGTTCCATTAGAGGATATTCAGGTTGATGCAAGCCTGAATTATGCTGAGAGACCAGTGGCCATCAGGGATCGGAAGATCAAGGTTTTGAGAAACAAGGAGGTACCTCTGGTTTTGGTTCAGTGGCAACATCGGAAGGGATCAGAAATGACCTGGGAGCCAGAGCATATGATGCGGGAGCAGCACCCAGAGCTGTTTTAGAGCGAGACTTCGAGGGCGAAGTCTAGTTCTAGTGGGGGAGAGTTGTAACATCCAGACTTTTTCCAGGTATCATGTAAATTGAATTTGTTAAATTGTGAGGGGGACTCGGCGAGTTGGAGCTCAGACTCGCCGAGTAGAGACGCGGATTGGTCGATGGATCGCGCCCGGACTCGGCGAGTCCAGGATATGGACTCGGTGAGTCTGCGCTGTGTAGTGAAACCCTAAATTTCCGGGTTTAAGACCTATTTAAAGGGCCTTATGGCCGTCATTTGTGCTCACCCAACCCTTAGAGAGAAACCCTTGAGTGCTTGGACGATTTGAGAGAGAAAGGAGCATATCTTGACCTTGTGGGTGCCATTTAGCAAAGAAGGAGGTGATCCTAGGCAAGAGGAAGCAAAGGAGGTTGCTATTTCGTGGATTTGGAGCCTAGATCATCAATCTAGAGGTATGATTTCGGTTTATATTCTGTTTGGTGAAGTATTATGCGATTTAGGGCTTTTTGTGGACATTTATGGGATGATTTGATGCCCAATGGTTCCCTCCTTATGCTGAGGTTTTGGATCTGGACCCATAGAGGTCCAGAGAGCCTCACTCATCAAGTTTTTTGTATGACAATGGAGTTCATGACCTTGTGTTGTAGTATTTGAGTCAAAAACATCATATATGGTCATATAGAGGTTGTATGTGCATCAAGATTGTAACTTTACGTGCTAAATGAGCTTGGAAGGACTGGATCTATGGGTTAATGGACTGGATCTGACCTTATGAGCAAGTTTGAGTCATTGCATGGCACGGACTCGCCGAGTCCGAAGAACAGACTCGGCGAGTAGCATGAATGTTGCCCAACCACACAGTGAGTGGTCTCGCCGAGTTGGGAAGGTTGGACTCAGTGGGTCAGGGGGGAGTCAGAGTGGACAGGTGGACTGAGTCAAACTAGACTCGCCGAGTTGTTCTTGAGACTCGGCGAGTTGAGTCGTGGTGGCCCCACAACTCATGCCAGGTGGAACTCGTCGAGTTGGGAGAATGCTCAACGTGTCAAGGGAGGATCCCAGGGAAATTGGTGTATACGCTCAGACTCGCCGAGTCGCTATAGCGTACTCGCCGAGTCTAGTCAAAGTTGACCGTTGACCGTTGACCAGTGTTGACCTAAGTTGACTTGTTATAGTATGGTCAACCCTAGTTGGGAAAGTGTTAATTAGAGATGTATTGTGCTATAGGGGGACTATAGCTCAGCAGATCGAGTGATTAGCGATTTCAGATTTACGACTTACCGAGACACACGAGGTGAGTCTTCTCATTATACTTTACCTTGAGTAGGTAACCAGAGTTATGCGATAGAGTATTGGTATGCTATGTATGTTACGTATTGTACTGCATTATTTCTATGTGTGATTTATGTGGTGCATATTTATCAGAGTTAGAACCTGAGGGTTCACAGAGTTTGGGTGCACGGACCCACAGAGTTATAGCCTCGAGTGGCTAATATGTGTTATATGTGGTATTTTGGGGAACTCACTAAGCCTTGTGCTTACAGTGTTTGATGTTATTGTTTCAGGTACTAGTGACGATCGCGGGAAGGCGCCGGCTTGATCCGTACACACACACGCTCGGAGTTTGATATTATGATCTTGGGATTTTGTATTGTCTTGTTTGGATAATTAAATGGTTGTTTTTATGAATATCGATGGAATTATGTTTTATAAAAATTGAAAAAATTTGTTTTGAAATTTACGGTGTTACAACACATCTCTATCAGAAACCAGCAAGACTGGCACCCCATGCCGAGCCACTACCTCCCGAATATAGATGTCCGCCAACTTTTCGGACGAAATGCTTTCCTGAATCGAAATGAAATGGGCGCTCTTGGGCAATCAATCCACGATGACCTAAATCGAATCCACCCCCCGTGTGGTCCTGGGAAACTTCGTGATGAAATCCATAGTGATATCTTCCTTTATCCACATCGGGATATCCAATGGCCGAGTCTTGCCGTGGGGCATCTGATGCTCAGCCTTGACCTTCCTGCAAGTCAAGCATCTCTCAACGTACCAAGTTACATCCTGGTTCATGTAGGGCCACCAATAATCATTACAAAGATCCCTGTAGATCTTAATTACCCCGGGATGGATGGAAAACCTGGATTTGTACGCCTCCTCCATCAATACCTGGTGCACACCTCCATGATATAGGACCTACACCCTATGGTGTAGTGTCACTAATCTACGGTCGTCATAATCGAAAGAGGGAACCTGACCCACAATATGCTCACTCTTATGATGTTCCTCCTTCATAGCCTTCTGTTGGGCCTCTCGAATCTGCTGCAACAGCGGAGTCACCATGGTCATCCTCAAGCAAATATCTCTGATCGGTGCTACCTTGCGGTTATGCGCATCGGCCACGATATTGGCCTTCCATGGGTGGTAGAGGATCTCGCAATCGTAATCCTTCACCACATCTAGACATCAACGCTATCTCATATTCAGATTTGGCTGATTCATGAGGTACCTCAAACTCTTATGGTCTGTATAAATAGTACAGCGGACCCCATAGAGGTAATGATGCCAAATCTTGAGGGAGAAACAATTGCCCCAAACTCCAAGTCATGTGTCAGATAGCTCGCCTCATGAGGCTTCAGCTACCTCGAAGCGTAGGCGATAACATGCCCCCTCTGCATCAATACCATGCCCAAAACCGAGATGCACACATCACAATACACCACAAAATCATCCACACCCTCCGGAAGGGCTAAGATTGGCGCCTCACACAATCTCTATCTCAGTGTCTCAAATGCAGCCTACTGCTCAGCCCCCCAGCGAAAGACCACAGATTTCCTTGTCAACCGAGTCAAGGGCACGGCTACCTTGGAGAAGTCCTTAATGAATCTTTGATAATATCCTGCCAGTCCCCGGAAGCTCCGAATCTCAGATGGAGACCTCATAACCTCCCACCTCATCAAGACCTCTACTTTGGCTGGGTCGACCAAAATCCCATTATGGTTGACAATGTGCCCAAGAAATTGCACCTCGTGCAACCAGAACTTGCACTTTGAGAACTTGGCATACAATCTCTCCCTCCTCAGAGTATCCAACACCTCTCGCAAGTGTTCCTCATGCTACTCCTACGTCTTGGAATAAACCAAGATGTCATCAATGAAAACAATCACAGACCAATCCAACAATGGTCTGCACACGCGGTTCATGAGATCCATGAACGCGGAAGGAGCACAAGTTAGCCTGAAAGGCATCACCACGAACTCATAGTGACCATATCGTTTCCGAAAAGCAGTCTTCTTCACATCCTCCTCTCTAAACCTCATCTGATGAGAACATGAACGCAGATCAATCTTGGAGAACCAAGATACTCCCTGAAGCTAGTCAAAGAGATCATCAATCCTCGGGAGTGGGTAACGGTTCTTTACCGTTACCTTATTCAGCTCCCGGTAATCTATACACATCCGATGCGACCCGTCCTTCTTCTTCACAAATAGAATCGGGGCTCCCCAGGGTGAACTGCTCTATCTAATGAATCCCTTGTCTAATAGCTCCTGTAGTTGTGTAGACAACTCTTGGATCTCAGGAGGAGCCAACCGATACAGTTCCTTGACTATCGTAGCTGCACCAGGGACTACGTCGATCATGAACTCTACCAGCCTCTCCGGAGGTATCCTTGGCAGCTCCTCTGGGAATACATTTGCGTACTCTCCTACAACCGGTACATCACTCACCGTTGCCCTACCCGCCTCTCGGGTATCCTAGACATAGGTGGCATACCTTTACCACCCCTGTTGGAGATAGTGCCTAGCTCTCGCTGCTGAACATAAAGCTGGTCCTTGTTGTGTCCTCTCACCCTGAATCACCAGCTCTCCCCCACTTGGGGTCCTAACCCGGACCAACTGTTGCGCACAGTCGATCACTGCCCCATTGGGGCTCAACCAATTTACGTCTATAATAACATTGTTCCCCCGCAATGGTACGGGAACCACGTCTACCAAGTAGCGCTCCTCGAAAAACCTCAAAACACAATCCCGGAACACCTCTGCCACTCGGACTGATTGGTCGTAAGTAATCTCGACCTCTAGAGGGCAATCCAACATGCCTAAAGACTCAGGGAACCTCTTGCTAAGCAAGAGAGACAATTGATCGGGTAGCACCCAAATCAAATAGCACCTGAATTGGAATACCTTTCACATGGAACGATCCTAATCAAAACATATAACATGGCATATCAATATCACAAGAGACATATAATAAAAGTTAGAGTGAAGAAACCATACATGTCACCACATCGGGTGTGGCACGTGCCTCTTCGGCTGTCAACTGGAAAGCTCGGCTCCTCACCACTGGAGCCTCTAAGTTGACCTTTTGGCCATCCGTAACCCGAGTAGTCGTTGGAGTTGGTGCTACCACTAGCGCTGCTACTGTTTTCAACCTGTGGCAGTTGGACTTTTTATGGCCCCTCTGATTGCAACGAAAGCAAATAAGGTCTGATGTCTGAACAGTAGGGACATGGGCAGTACAATCCCTGGCATAGTGCCCCGTCTTTTTGCACTTGTAGTAGCCCGATTCCGACCTAGTATGACAAACTCCCTTGTGTGACCTGCCGCATTTCCCACAGTGCCTCCGACCCTACTGGCCCTTCGACCTAAAGTCGAATCCCTTGGGTTTCTTCTCAGAAACTCCTATCACCTGTTCCTCCTCTTCCTTCCTCTTCCAGATGTTCTCTAAGTCAATATCCCTCTCCCTCGCCATGGAAATCATAGAGTCCAGAGTCGAGCAAGCTGATTAGTTGACATGCTCCTGAATATTAGCCCTCAACATGTCATGATAGCAGGTTTTTCACATCTCCTCATCGCCCGCATACTGGGGCACCAATAATTCCCTCTCCCGGAACTTGGCAATGATCTCCGCCACGGTCTCAATGGTCTGCCTCATACCAAGGAACTCCTTGGCCAACTGCTGAAGCTCCATAGCTGGCGCGAACTCAGCCCTAAACCAGGCTACAAAATCTGGCCAAGTCATAGCCTCGATGGTTGGGGATCCCAGTGAGTCACCAACCAAATCCCACCAATCCCTAACTTTTTCTCTCAAACAACCCACAGAAAAGCAAACCTTCGACCCTTCTGGGCAGAAGCTCATCAACTGCACAGACTCGATGTCTACGATCCATCTCCTAGCAGCAATGGGTCCTTCGCCCAGTGGAAGTTTGTCGCACCACTCCCCCTGATGTCCATAAAGGACAGTATGCGCGTCCCTGCCTAGCTGGACACCAAGTCACTCCTGAATGTTCAGATGCGATCCTCCATCAACTCAATAACCCCCTCCTTGATCGACCCAAAAACTTCAGGGGTCGCCTCAAGGATACCACTCGTGATCTCAGACACGATGAACTCGCGTAGCCCGTCATCAACCTACTTGGATCCCACACTCGAGCCTGATCCAGACCCTGAACCTCCTGCTCCATGACGCGTAATCACCATTCTGAAATAAAACACATAAACATCAGGGTCATACATACTCTTAAGAGGCCTAACACACTCTCTAAGTTCCCTGGTTCCATCTTAGCCGTCCTTGATTCGAGTATGGATCCTCTACTTCCAGTAGTACAGGCCCATACTACCTTTCACATTTATCCGTACTTTCATCAAAGATTTCTTCGACTTCACCAAGTCCCTTTCACTAATAGGCTTGTCCTAAGGAAATTTCTGACCTACTCTCTACCATCAGCTGCACAAGGAGTCCCCACCACCCTTCCTTAACTAGCTTGTGAATACTATTACATATTCGTTTACTAGTTAGTTAAAGCTATCTAGAACTCTTATTAGCACAAATCAAGTAGAATTCGGGCATGAGTAGCCCAAACCAAGCACATCCTATTTAGGCTATCATGCAACTCAATAAGCATATACAAAAGGCATAATAGGCATCTTCCTAGATCCTTAGCCCTATTCTAGCATGTCGTTCTCATATACACATGGATGGCATAAAAGGCATCCTTCCTAGATCCTTAGCCCTATTCTAGCATGTAGTTCTCATATACACACAGCAGGCATAAAATGCATCCTTCCTAGATCCTTAGCCCTTTTCAAGCATGCAGTTCTCATAACCATATCATAATATAACATGAAATGTATGGGTATCTTAGGGAAAACTTACTTGAGCTCGGTCGGTCGCACATATCACACACCATGTTCGTTCTTAAAACTTCTTACTTTATCTTTAGAAAAACATTTTTTCTTGTGAAAAAATTTTCAAACCCTCAGTTTGAGTCCATACACCCCCAAAGGTGTGTCTGAATCCCTCAAACCAAGGCTCTGATACCAACTTGTAACATCCTAATTTTCAAGGCCAAAAATTTCATTTTTAAATTAAGTGACATATAAAAACCATTTAACAAAAAAGTGTCGATAGCCTATTAATCCATAGAAACCAACATGATATGTCTCAAAACATAACATCAAATAGTAATAATATCAGAGTACAATCCCATGGATCGCATAGTGTGGAATCTGGTGTGCGTGTGATGTGCCACTACCGCGCCGGCTCTTTCCCCTTCACTGAGGAGGAACCTGAAATAAAACTGAAACTGTAAGCACAAAGATTAGTGAGTTCCCCTATCACACCAAATACCACATAATAGTTCCTATTCTTCAGTATCTTTCAACCGGTAACCGGGACCTAACCTCCCCTTTGGTATCTTTCAACCGGTAACTAAGAGCTAACCTGTCCTTCAGTATCTTTCAACCAGTAACCGAGAGCTAACCTCACCCTCGGTATCTTTCAACCGGGAACCGGGGACTATTTCACCTCCTACCGCTATCGCATAATAATGTAACATGATAATACGGCTAGGCATGCATGGGTACTATCCACCCCTTTGGTATCTTTTAACTGGTAACTGGGGACTATTCCACCCCTACCACTACTACACATATATCATAGCATCCTAGCACATAATATAACATATTCAACATACCAGATGATTATTACAAAAACAACCATCTTTACTATGTACCCCTGATAATGGGCCAGCCTTGGTGCCTTAGACCCATTTCTACTGGAAGGTAACTCACCTCGATGTCGTGTAGTGTCTGCACTATCCTCGGTATGGAAATTAACTCTTCTCGACTCCTTAATCCCTACACAACATCCTCTCTACATTACTATTTCATACTCATAACCCTTACAAGGGTCACTTAAATCCAAGTCAAAGTTAAGGTCAAAACCTTGGTCAAAGTCAACTTTTGGTCAAAGTCAACATCTGGTTGACTAGACTCGTCGAGTTGGTTCACCAGCTCACCGATTCCCCACGTCCACAAAATGCTACAATCTCGTCCCTACTCATTGAGTCTAGCAGGAGCTGGATGAGTTCGCCTTTAAAAAAACGTTTGCACCTTCTTCAACTGACTCGTCGAGTTCATCCTTAAACTCGTCAAGTTCATATTTATCCGTATGAAGGTGTTTAGTCTATGACTCACCTAGATCTCCTTGAACTCATCGAGTCCGTCTTCATGTGGTTGGGACATTTCCTTGAACTCACCGAGTTAGCTCATACACTCGCCGAGTTCTATGAATTCCAGGTCCCTAATGAGCCCAGACATCTGAGTGATCTTCAATCTTAGCATGTGGTCCATCAACAAAAAGGATTTGATGGACACTATGACCTGACTCGTCGAGTCCCTCTTTGTCCCAAACTTTACAGTCAATTTTAATCAGTCTTAATGCATCCAAACCATAGATCTGACCTTCATGGGTCCATATTATACGTAACGCTATGAAATTGATGTTAATGCATGGGGTTTTTGGCCCAAATGGCTCTAGAACAAAGTCTACAAGATGCATGGGGTGTTGATGGATATAAATTTGGCACCTTTATGACATAAGAACCCTCCCCCCCCCCCCCCCCCCCAAGGTTCCAGATCTGAAGCTAAACACTCAATAAACCATAAAATTCCGAGTATGCCACCTCTAAGGCTTAGAAAAGGAAGAATTGAACCCTAAGTAGAGATCTAAGAGATAGATGGTCAAGGTTTCAGCTTTATACCTCAAATAAGCTATAAATGTGTCCAAACCTCTAGATCTTCTAGTGTTCTCTTGATCTCTCAAGATTTCTTCTCTTCCTCAAACTTTAAACACACAAAAATGGCACCACAAAGCTCAAGAACACTCAATAAATGGTTAGGGTTTCGAGTTAGGGTCTTCTGGAAGTGAGAGGCACGATGGAGGCTAGTTTGGGACGAGATAAGTTGTTTAAATAGGGTGCAAAAGCTAGATATTAGGGTTTCATCCAGACAGCTTCTACTCATGTCGGTCCCACGACTCGTCGAGTAGGTCACTAAAACCCCCGCATAATGTCGAGTCTACTCATCGAGTTAGGCCTCCAACACGCTGATTCCTAGAGAAAAATACAAAATTACTTGAACTTAAATACGTACCAGGAACTGGGTGTTACATACTTCTTGATTTCGACTTGAACTTGACTTGGATTTAACTTTGAATTTCATATATCCTCAAGTTTCTTGATGTACCATCTCTAATATATATATATATATATATATATATATATATATATATATATATATATATATATATATACTGGGCGTGAATTTTACTTTGAGGCCCACCATATCTTCAATACTTCAAAAATGATAATAAATTGTGGGTATAAGAAGAATTCTCTCCCAACCTCAAAAGACGCAGAAACTATATGGTTCATTACTTCAAGGAAAGTTAAGGGTTGTCCAATCTAGGTTCTTTCTAAAGCATTTAAATAAGTTAATTCGAAAACATTGTTCATTTTTTCATCCTACACTTCCATTGTAAAAGTTATCTGACTCAAATGTAGGTTTATACTGAAAGCATTTAAAGCATTTGAAAAGATAATTTTTAAAATTGATTGTAATGAGACTGTTATTTTCGGTTACTATCACACTTCATCTTTAACAGAGCTATCGAATGTAAATAATATCTTCATCTCATGTAAAAAAAATTCAAAATTTTTGAGTTTTTTATAAGCAGAAAAAAAAAACTAAAATAACTAGAAATAAAAATAATTTTTGGGTTTTTCTATATTTTATAAATGCAGAAACAAAGGAAAATATTTTTTTGGAATTTTGAATTTTTTATATGCAAATGCAATGTAGAAATCTAATGCAAAAAAGAAAAATAAAAATTTGAAAACTTTTAGGCTAAAAAACTGATTTTTTTGAAAATGCAATTTTTTTACACTCACCCCATCTCCAAGCGTAAAAAGATGTATTGTTCTCGATGCTCAGAGACTAATGAACAACTCAATAAAGCTTATAAAAGTAAAAAGGGTACAACTAAGAATGAATGTACCTGATAAGTTTGCATAAATCTGATTTTTACAAAGATGTGGCGAAAAATCTGAATATCAGCGACTCTGACGATCCTCTGATTTTCCTAAGCTTACTTGGAACTACAACCATCTCTTTATTGAAAGCGTAAAAAAAATAAAAAAAATAAAACTACTCCTCAAGTCACCTCCCGGAAACCCACCCATTTTTAAAGTCGTTGGCTCGACTTTGCCCAACCAGATTTGCTAACTGGTGTGGTTAGGACTTCTATGAAGCTCAATTATCTTCCTTATCACTTCAGATCCTTTCAAATATGGCAAGATTTTTGGATCTGGAACTTGTTCAACAAACTAGAAAGACTCCAAGTTGTCTTCCGATAAGTTCTTCTGATTTTCAAACTTCTTTCACTTTCTAATCTTCTACTTTCCAAAATTCGTGTCCTTATTTTCTTCGAATTTCATTCTTTTCAGAAACTCTCACAACATAAATCATCACTTTTTCTTGAATCATTTTTCCATAAATCTTCTTTTCTTCTTCCCCAAGCTTATCTCTGATCAACTCCATCTCAACCCCTTCGAATAACTTCTTTTCAACATTTAATTTTTCTTCTTCCTAAAGATTTCCCTTTTTTAGCTCTTCTGATGTGTTTGATAAATTCCTATCTACGAATATTACTTGCGCAAAGATATTGGAAAACTCACAACAACCCATAGATAAAATACTACTGGTACCCAGATTATTAACAGAAATATTATCAGAAGGAAAATCATCAACCTTAATTTTGAAATCAACCACTTCCTCATTAAACTCCATTGAAATTATGCCATTAAAAACATCTATTTCTTTTTTGCAGTTTTCATAAACGCCATTCCCAAAATGATAGAATTTGTATCTGAAGTGTCAAAATTTCCCATGTCGAGGATATAAAAATAAGCGGGAAAAATAATATTATCCACTTGGATAAGAACATCCTCCGGTACACCTTTTGAGTGTACTATCGAGTGGTCAGCCAACTGGATAATTATCCCAGTCTTTTGTAAATTTCCCATTTTTATTTTTTCAAAACAGAATTGGAAAGGACATTGACTGAGGCTCCTAAGTCAAGCATGACTTTTGAAAAATTAAGGTTCCCTAATTTAGAAGGAATCGAGAAAATCCCCAGATCCTTGCACTTTAGAGGCAAACCTTTTTGAAAAATTAAAGAAATATTTTTACCAGCTTTTAAATTTTCCTTAAATTTCATTTTTTTCTTAGAAATACATAAATCTTTCAGAAACTTGGCATAACGAGGGATGTGTTTGATAACATCTAATCATTGGATATTCACCTCAACCTTACGAAAACTTTCAATAATGTCTTCATCTTCTCTTTCATGCTTCGAACTCTTCAGTCTTGATAGGAATGGAGGTAAAGGCTTGTATTCTTTAAGATTTAACTTCACTGGTGTTGGAGTTTCTTTTTCTTCCAGCTTTTCATATTCTTCTTCAGCCAACACCTCTTCGTACTCTTCCTCTTCTTCTCCCGACTCTTTTACAACTTCTTCTTCAACCAGAATTTCCTCATATTCCTCTTTAGTTTCTTTTTTTGGTTCAGGTGATCTTGGGCCTTCATATCTTTCCCTGATTCTCAACGAAATAGCACTAACATTGTGCTTTGTATTGTTTTAGTGTGACCTGATAACTTTCCTTGAGATTCCAGACAACCCACGGAAGTGGCAAGCACCTAATGTTCCAGATTCTTGATACTAGCTTTGGTTTCTGTCTGGAATGCTTGGGTGCTCGCGGCAATACTCTTCACAATATTTTATAAGGCAACGCTGGAACTGCTGGATTGTTGATGCGAATTCTGGTTCTGAAAATTCGTACACTGAAAATTTTGACAATTTGGATTCTGAAAGTTAGGCTAGTAATTTGGTTGCTATTGAAAACCCAGAGGATATTGAAGTTGTTGCCTTAGCAAAAAAGTTATTGTTCTGATAAAACTAGGAGGCTAATTAAAAATTTTCTGTTGTTGGTATCCTCTGACAACTTTGACTGGAGTAACATCCTCTTGTAGAATCGAATAGATATCTATAGGATGGTTTCTCTTTAAGCAAATTTAACATGGTTTCTTTGAAGCTATTTTTTCCTTTATAAAGAGCACAACAACCTATGTTAGTTCAGAAATCTGAGACTCTAGATGCATATTGTTGACTTCCTTAACACGCTTTGGTTGATCTTGGTATCACTCGTCTTCGTTTCCAGAATGTTTTAACTCTATTTCTAGTTCTTCACTCAACTCCCGAATTTTAGTTGGTGACATGTCACCTAAGGAACCATCACTGGAAGCATTTATCAGATGTCACCCCATGGGTGTCAGACCTTCACAAACATAATTATGGAGTTGGTAGTCACTGATCCCATGTTGAGGGAAACGAACCAAAAACTTCTTGAACCTCTCCCAGTAAGTGTGTAAAGCTTCTCTTTTTACTTTTTTAATACCAGGGATTTCTCTCCGAAGACTAGAAACTCGTATTTATGGAAAATATTTCTCTAAGAACATCTTTGCGAGTTCTGTCCAAGTATTGTTCAAACTAGACGGGAGCTCGTAGAACCATTCCTTTGCTGAATCTTGAACTGAAAGGGGAATGCCTTTAACTTTATCTGGTCTTCAATTATTCCATATGGTTTCATTCCTAAACATACCACAGGAAATTCCTTTGGGAATTTATGTTGGTCTTCATTTTCTAGACCTTTGAACGTGGGAAGAAGATGATGGTCATCATTTTCTAGACGTTTGAATACAGGAAGAAGATGAATCAACCCAGATTTCAACTCAAAGTTATGGGCTTCCGGAAAAGTGATGCAAAGGGGTTGCTGATTGACTTCTTGTGTGGCCCACTCTCTGAGAGTCTTTTCTACTTCGTCTCCACTCATGGCTGATTCTTCATATTCGGTTTCTAAAGAGTCTGTGGTTTCAGATTTAACAAAAGAGGGTGGAGAATATGTTTTATAAGGACTATCAGAAGGTGAAGATGGGTTTGCTTTAGGAAAATACTGGAAAGTAGGGTTTGGGTCATTCCACAAGGGAGTGCCTTGTGGTGTAGAGGTTTCAGGTGGTAGGGAGGATGAAGATGAACCAAAGAAACCAGCTGATTGTTTTTTCTTAGCTGCTTCATTCTTCAGTTTCCTTGTAGTTCTTTTGATATCATGATTAAAAGCTAAAGGTGTACATGAACAAAAAAGTTTAGGCAAAAAACTATTAGAAAGCACCATGTCCCCACCAACAGCACCAATTTGTTAAAACGGTAGTCGCACCCGATTTAAATAAATAAATAATCAATGCTTTTTGCACTAAAAATATAGCACATGGAAGCATGGTCGAATCCTTAGGGACACAACCTAATGATCAATGCCTTTTTGCATCAGGCAAAGTCTAGTCAAGAAACAGAAAATATATAAAAGGGGCTTTTTAAATTAAACCAAAAACGAAAATTGCAGTGAAAATAAACTAAACAAAAATCAATAATAAAAATGATTCCAGTTCTACTGTGACATTCCTAATCATGCAATCAATTCAGATCAGATTATTGAGAATGCATTCAATGTAAGCTAGTACTGAGAAAAACTAACACGCACTAGTGTAATCTCTTTTACCTAAATTAGTTAACCAAAACAAGCTTTTTGAATTAACCCTAACTTTTTACTATTCAATTAAATAAGAACTTAATTAAATTAGAAAAAATGCATTAAGTTCTATGAAAAATTCCCAGCAATACCCAGTATTTCTCACAAGCTTGGAAGCGTAAATGTATGATTTTTTAAAAGTTTTATACCAGAGTTAAATCCCAAACATAGAACCATTCTGATACTTGTTACTTTTTACCAGTTGATAAGAACAATTATGGATTCTATTAACTCATTAACTGGAATGATAAGAACCCTACATAGGTGATCAAACTAACAAGAATTAAAATCAAACGTTCATTAAGTTCAAAATGGAAAATTCTAGATAGAAACAAAAAAAAACATATCTTAAAAACTAATCACATGAAAGGTACTATTCTATGTAGAAATGAAAACTAAAGTTTCTCCAGACATGGCTAAAAACAAACTAAAACTAGATAAAAAAAATACGAACCTATCAATCTTCTAAACTAAACGAATGAGATGATTCGCAACTTCAGATCTTCATAAATCACTGAAAGGTATCAGAAATCGCCTTCAGAAGGGTATTTTTCCATCTGGAATCATCTAAACTCTGATATGATAATGAGGTTCATAATAGTATGCGATACGGAAACTTCCGGAGAAAGAAACCAAAAAATACGATTGCATGATGGTTATATGCGATGGCAAATTTTCATAAAAACACGTATCAGGTCGATTTAATGATGTACATTGCTTTTCTGGGCCTTTTGGACAAACATACGATCGCAGGTTAGCTGTATGCGATTGTAGGTTTTTGAATTTTTTTCCAGAATTGTATATGAATGAAGTATGAAGCTAGATTTGAAGTTTCTAGAGTTGCGGGAAGAAAATACGATTTCAAAATGCTTTATGTGATCGCATATTTGGTATTTTCTACTCAAATGACCTACAGATGACTTATTTCTGCGCTGTGAAACTTCATGGCAAAAATACAATCGCATATACTAGAAATGAGATCACATATTTGGGTTTTTGGCTCGTTTCAGACGCGAATCTTCAATTTAAGCACTCATTGTTGTTCCTTAGTATCCTTCCTTAGTTCTAGCTCCATTTAAGCTGTAAACATGCATCCAGCTACTCCCAAAGTACTATTCCACTCGAAATATCTGAAAATAACACAAAAAATGCTAGCAATATGTGAATTCTAATAAAAGTCCTGACTTGAACATTATTTAAAGAAATAACATGCAAATGTGCAAAATATAATCCTAAATGATAATAAAAACTATCCTAAAAGATGTAAAAAAAATGGCATCTATTAGTTGTCCTTTGTTGGTTAAGGTTAGTAGGAGCAAGGATCCATTCGTCTTCAGTTTGTGAGTTCTACTAAGGATGGGTTTGATTATTGGAAGGTCATCGTATGTTAGGGTCAATTTTTTCAAGGATCTGGAAGATATGGTCGGATCGTTTGATATCCTAGAAAGTAGCAAGGAGTTATTTCAAGGACAAAATCTAATTTAAGTGGGGGAGAGTTATAACACCCTGTTTTGAGTCATTTCATATTTCGGGGTTGTGATCTAAAGATCAGGTATCATAAGGCTTCAGGATTTGAGAAAGATAGGTATAGAACCTTTTGGATGTGGGTAATGTAGATTATGGGATCCAAGGGTTTGGTTTGTGTTGGAGTCAAAGGGTAAAACGGAAAAAGTGATTTTTTGGACTTCTTGCATAAAATTTGGATTTTTATTTGAGAAGTTTTTTGTCCAATATATATTAGATAATATTATGGGGATCTTTAATATCTTTCCATTGATATAAAGATCGTTGAAAACGAAGTTGGAACGAAGAAGTTATAATTGTTTGAAGATATTAAGGTTTTGGGCTTAGTCTAATACGTTGAGTGTAGTAGGCACGCTTGGAGTATGTTGGGCATACCTATAGTATGCGAGGAATGCATGATCAGTTCCTAAACCCTATTTTTTTTGGTTTGATCCCTATTTATGCTCCTTAACTTCCCCAAACCCATTCCATTCTCAGCCTCCACCTCTTCAACACCCTCCTTTGAAACCCTAACCCTAGTTTGAGCCTTGTGAAAAAGAGAAGGTGTTCCTGAGTGCTTTGGAGTGTTCTTGGTGCATCTTGGAGAAGAAGGGGATCATTGGATAAGTGTTGGTTGCATTGGAGAATGTAGATCTAGACTTTGTTCATCTTGATATTTTTTCTAGAGGTATAAAGCTTGAATCCTAATGATACATTTGTTACATTTAGGTAGTTTGGGGTGTTATGAGCTTTTGATCACTTTAGTGCACAAAAGTTTAGAACTTAAAATTTTGTGACATTATTATGGATAAAGTTGTAAACTTTATCCATCTAAACATCATATTGATTCAGATCTAAAGGTTAGAGACTTGGACTTAACTATTTAAGTTGAAAAAATGTAGTTTTGGTCCCTTTGAGATGTAGAGAATAGATCTTGGTTTTTTGGACCATTCTAATGGATAAATTTGGAAAGTTTATCCATTATGGTGTTGTGCACTTAATAGCCATGCAAGATCACAAAGTTGGAAACTTTATGATTAAGAACATCATTTGAGGGATAAATATGGATTTTGGATGATAAAGCTTAAGTATTAATCTCTTAATGGGAAGAAAGGTTGGCAAACATGTACGTTGGGTATACTAAAAGGTACGTTGTGCGTATGTGGTCAACCCCTCAACTCTGGTCAAATGTGTAGTACGCATCGCGTACCTGTTGAGTATGCTCAACATACTCACTGAGTTTACTCGGTTGACTTTGACTTTGACGAGGAATTTGACCTAGGGGTATTTTTATAATTTAAGTTTGCTCATGTTCCAATGAATATGTGACCGGTAGAGCTGATATTCGGAGCAGTGTCCTATTTAGCGATCTTTCGGACTGAGAGGTGAGTTTCCTTCACTATCACGTGGGTCGAAAGCACAAATATCAGCCCACTAGATTATGTTGGTAGGTTAATAATTGTCTTCGTTTCAATTTCTTATATTGCATGTATATGTTTGTTGTCTCTATGACTCTTACTATTATGATTATATGTGTAACGACCCAAAATACAACCCAAAATTTTTCATTTAAATAATACTAAGGTTATCAATGATCTATAATATATCATAAAATCGTACGTCATAAATCCAAAAAAGTTATAATAGAGGTGTCATAACAAAAGAACTGTAACAACATATTATAGTATATTAAATAAACTCCCAGGATAAAAGTTGAAGTTGTGGTGTGTGCAACGCCATCATCCTGAGCCCTTCCCTTTGCTTGCGGAAATATCTGAAATCAAAACTGAAACTGTAAGCACAAAGCTTAGTGAGCTCCCCCGGACTACCACATACCATACAATCATATAAACACATATTGGGCCTTGTCCACTACATCGGACCGAAGTCCGGAAACCGCATCGGCCCGAAGTCCGGAACTAACCAGGGCCTTGCCCTCTACATCGGACCGAAGTCCGGACTGACTGGGAACTTGTCCCCTGCATCGGACCAAAGTTCGGAACTAACTGCATCGGATCGTAATCCGGCACTGACTGGGACCTTATCCCCTACATTGGACCGAAGTCCGGAAACTGACCAAGCATAACATAGCATAACATAAACATATCAACTAGCATAAAGACATATACTGCATACTGCATTGGACCGAAGTCTGGAACACATAACACAAGTACATGCTTGAATCACAAATACATCAAGCACACTGAACTACTTCATCGGACCAAAGTCCGTAACTACTGCTAACTAGATGGGCCGACATTGTGGCCGTAGACCCGTTCCTACTGGAAGGAAAACTCACCTCATAATGCGGGTTGCTGAGATGCTAACTCTAAAAGTGGCTGATTGCTGCTCCAGAACTGTCCGGCTACAATTTCCAAAAACACTAGATCAGTTACTGGTAAATGCTCTCGGGGTCAAATGACTATTTTACCCCGTAGTCAAATTCAACTCCCTAGTCAAAGTCAACTCCCTGGTCAAAGTCAACTTCCAGTTGACCGGACTTGAAGAGTCAGGGTGCAGACTCGCCGAGTTGCCAACTTAACTCGTGTGATCAACCCGTCTTCCACTCGACGAGTCGGGCTACAGACTCATCAAGTACCCCTCAAGAAAGGAAAACTTTAATTAAATCACATACCAGAAACGGAGCGTTACAATATGCTAGCTGTAGGGTCGAGGCTCATTCGGTTATGATTATATAGGTGAAACCCATGGGCAAGGCCCAATTGGAATTGGTTTAGTTGAGGTGCTAGATCATGATCGTGTTGGATTAATGTCTAAGTCCATAACTATAATTGGTAAGACTTGACCCGACTCGGCATGGTCCATTTGGGTTGCATGGCATCGGGACATTAGATAGACCATTTTGTGAGAAGAAGACATTTGTGACATATTAATATATTATAAGTTCTAATATATTAATATGAAATCATGTTATTGATCAAGAATTAATTTGGACTTAATTTAGTGATCAAAAGGGACTAATTAAATATATGGGAATTGATTGTGTAAATCATTCATTCTTATATTTGTGGGCTTATGATCCAAGATTCCTTATGTTTGGTTTAACCCATGTGGTGGCCCATGGATACTCCATGGAGGTTAAAACCCATAGAGAAAAAGGAATGGGTAAAGTCATGGGTTACATGGTGTAACCCTAATATGCACACTATATAAGGACCCCTTTAGCTCAAGAAATTGGCACAAGTGATACATATGTGAGGGCTAGTCAATTTGAGCTTAGAGTGTCTTCTTCTCATGGTTATTCCAAGTGTTCATGGTGTTGTGTGAACTATTTGAGGTGTCACACTTGGGGCACTAGGCACTTAAGCTTCATGAAGACAAGTTACAACAACTAGGTATGTATTCTATCTAGTTTTTGTTATCCTAGTACATAAGATTGTATGCTAGATAGGGTAATACCTTGGAATATTCATATTTGCATGTATAATAGAGAAAACAAAGATCCAAGGTATTTATGGTTACATGTACATTTAGGAGTGTTAGTATGCTCAAAACCCAATATATCAGAGTAGGGAGACTTTATGATCAGTTAACTAAACCCGTGTGGTAGTTAGGCAAGGGTATCCTTTGTAAGTTAGACTCTTGGGCAGAGTCTCGTGATGTGACTATGCATGAAATGGTTGGATATAGCAGCTAGTAGGGGATTCTGAATCTCGGTGTAATAAAAGGTTCTGTCAGCAACAATAAATGGTCAAGGAATTTGTTTTTCTAGTGGTACAAGCAAGATAATTCAGGGTAGGAAGAGTTTCGTTCGGTTGAGTTGCGAAGTAATGTCATTTTGACTGCATATTAGAATGGTTTCGTAGGTCACAAGGTTAGCCAAGTGATTGGATTTTTGAGTTTTGGGGAGGAGTAGTGATGGTTACTTCTCTTAGGTTTAAATTGGTTTGGTGAGGCTTGTTCTTTGCCAAATTTTATGAATTCTGCTAAGGCTTGGGTCTTAATTGCATTAATAGGAGAGCAATCGTCAATATGAGGCAACATAATATCCTTATTAAGACTTGAAGAAAACTTTGTCTGGATCGGCAAGTGTGTCAAAAGAAGTAGTGAGGGATGATTTCGAGGATAAAATCTAATTGAAGTATGGGAGAGTTGTAATGCCTTGTTTCGAGTCGTTTCCTAATTCGTGGTCATGACCCAAGGATCAATTATCATAAGGCTTTGGACTTTGTGGAAAGCGAGGTATAGACCCATTTGGACCTAGGTAGTATAGCTTATGTGATCCAAGGGTTCGGTTTTTTCTTTGGAGCCCAAGGGTATAATGGTAAAAGTGATGCTTTAGACCAATCATGAATTTAGGATTTAAGTTTGGCAGGCTTAAATCCAAAGTGGAGTTGATAGGATTGTAGTGCTTTTCATCACCTTTCTGAACATATCACTACAAGAAAAATGTGATTTTGCTACAGAAGGAATCTGTTGCGAAAAGCTGAAATTCCACGGCAAAAGACGAATAGCGACGAAATTTGCAACGACATGTTTCCGTCCCTAAAAATGCCGTAGCGAGGGGTTTGCAACGGAAACGATAATTTCGTCGTAATTGTGACAACGGAATGAAATCCATGGTAGATGGTATTCCGTCGTGTATTCCCTAGTAGCTTTCCATCACAAATTTCGTGGTAGTTCTTCTGTCACAAATCCCGTTGTAATTAATCCCTAGCAAAACCTGTGGTGATGAATCCCTAGCAAAATCCGTGGTGATGAATCCCTAGCTAAATCCGTGGTGATGAATCCCTAGCTAAATCCGTTGTGATGAATCCCTAGCTAAATACGTTGTGATGAATCCGTAGAAAAATCCGTACTGATAAATCTCTAGCTAAACTTGTTGTAATGAATCCCTAACAAAATCCATGGTTTATATTCCATAGCAGATTCCATAGAAAATAAGGTAGAAATATTTTTGTTGCAAAGTTAGATAGCTATGAATTGATAATTAATTTAAAAATTAAATCCTAATTATTTTGTAATAATATATATAAACAAAAAAAATCAAATAACATTTATATCATAAAATAAAACAATAAATATGTATTACATGGAAAATGGAAAGCGGTTAATCTGAAATTAATACTTTGCGATAAACAAATCAACACTCTGTTATCTACTATTTTTGTAGTTCTTTAAAAGCCTTAACAATTTTCTTTGCCGATTGTAGTTGTCATTTAAGCTGCTTGCATTTTGTGTTGTGTTGTTGATCTTTGGCTTTCATTATTTCCGTAAGTTCTCCGTTTTCCTCTTTTTGTTTACTTGGAAACTCTCTCAATTCTTCTAATTCATCATTTTTCCGAAAAATAACATAGCTCCATTGTACCGTTAATCATCGGAATCACCTTTACAAATGAGCCAAATACAAATAAAATACAATTAACATGTAACATGAATGTAAAAGGAATCAAACTAATAACAACCACCTAATATAGATAAATCATAACAATATTAATACAAATAAATCATAACAATACTAATAAAGATGCCATGGCCACTGTATCCTCGCTTAGGCATTTAAACAAACAGGTTGTATGCATATCAATGTTCCACAAGGTACATATGAAAGTAGTACCTTCAATGAACCCGTGTAATTAGATGTATTCCAATCGAGCAATAGAAACATGAAGTACATAAAAAATGCAAAATAGGGTAGCAAAAAAATACAACATGTAAAACAGCAAGCAAAACATATGAAAAATAATTTCAATAGAGAAAATAAATCAATTGAACAAAAAAAACGCAAAGTAGAAGTAATACTTGCAAGAAATTTGATACGGCCATGTGCTAACTGATCTAGAAACCCAGAAGAAGGTGAACTCTGACCACTACTTCTCAATCAATTTGGATGCGGTTGCTGGTATTGGGAAGTCGATTTCTTCATCTTGTAACTGTCTGTTTATGAATTTTGCAGTAGAAATCTTGTTGCGTTTCATACCTTGTGGTGCAATGGTTTAGTTGGCTTCACACCAGATGCTCCTTCTGATTTTGAGGTCGAAATCTTTCTGACACAAACAATAAAAATAAATTATATATGAAGGCATTACTTTGCATGCAAACTATTGAATACAATCAAAACCAATTTACATGAAGATGACTAGAGAAAAAAAAAACGATCGATCATCACGACAACACTAAATTAAATAAATATAAATTTTAGATGGGTGACAACCTATATCGCCAAATTCAGTGCACAAACATATAACGAACAAAGATTTTGATCAATAAGCCACCGGAGATGATGATTACAGAAAATGTAAACCCTATTTCTAATCGGTAAACTTAATTACCCTAATATGCAGCCTAAACGTGTGTAGGTTGGAGGGAAATGAATTGTAAAATACTTTGAACCTCCGCTAATAAAAAATTCAAACAATGCTAATTACCGCTAAATATTTAGTAATTCAAATTTATTTAAAGTAGTTACAGATTGATAGATAGGGTATATACATATAAATAACATCAAGAAAGAACATAGACTAACGATGTGTTCATAGTATAATTCTAACTTAAAATTATATATGAGGACTAAACATTAATAAACTATACATCTTTATGCTTTTTTGTTTAAACCGAAATTTATATACAAAAGACGCATGTGTCATGTAGGGATGTCAAAAAGTCTTGTGGGACCCCGATCCCGTAGGGGCCCCGTCCCGTCTGGGGGCATTTATTGAAAAAATCGGGGACGGGGGTGGGGGCGGGGGCAACGTTAACCCCCGTTTCGATTTTGGGGGCGGGGGCGGGGGTTGGTAGTCCCGTCCCGAAACCCTCGTGGGGGCCCCGTTAATAAATTATATAAATTGACATATATTAATTACATAAATATAATAAACAAGAAAATGATTTTTACGTTACAAAAATTCTACAAAAAACATGTTTTTAAGTTGTTTGTAACATGTAAAATTATTTTATAAATATCTATTTGTTATCCAAAAAATAGTTTCTTTTAGCCCAAACAAGAACCTCTTTTAGCTCAAATAAGGTAGCCCAAAATCAATCGGGGGCGGGGGCGGGGGTCAAAAGAGGAATTCGGGGGCGGGGGCGAGGGTGGAAATGATGGAGATTTCGGGGGCGGGGGAACAAGAAAATTTTAGGGGAGGGACGGGGGATGCAATCCCTGTCCCGTTTGCCCCCGTTGACATCCCTAGTGTCATGTCAATATATATGGTAGTGGCTTATGGTGTCCATGGATGACATATGGGCCATTGGTCCACATGGTAGTGGCTTATGGTATCCATGGATGACATGTGGTTGATTGGTCCACATGTTAATGGCTTATTGTGTCTATGGTTGACATATGGATGACACATGGGCCACTTGTCAACATGGTAGTGGCTTATGGTGTGCATGGATGACATATGGGCCAGTGGTCCACATGGTAGTGGCTTATGGTATCCATGGATGACATATGGTTGATTGGTGTACATGGTAATGTCTTATGGAGTCCATGGTTGACATATGGATAACATATGGGTCATTGGTCAACATGGTAGTGGCTTATGGTGTGCATGTATGACATATGGGCCATTGGTCAACATGGAAGTGGCTTATGGTGTGCATGGATGACATATGGGCCATTGGTCAACATGGTAGTGGCTTATGGTGTGCATGGATGACATATGGGCCATTGGTCCACATGGTAGTGGCTTATGGTGTCCATGGATGACATATGTTTGATTGGTCCATATGGTATTGGCTTATGGTGTCTATAGTTGACATATGGGTGACATATAGGCCATTGGTCAACATGGTAGTGGCTTATGGTGTGCATGGATGACATATGGGCCATTGGTCAACATTGTAGTGGCTTATGGTGTGCATGGATGACATATGGGCCATTGGTCAACATGGTAGTGTCTTATGGTGTGCATGGATGACATATGGGCCATTGGTCCACATTGGTAGTGGCTTATGGTGTCCATTCAATTAGAAGAAACTAAAGTTAATTTAGTTTAGCTGGCAAAAGCGTCTTACTTTCCACTCGAAGTCGGAGGTTCGACTGCAACTTATGTCATTAATTTTATTTAAATTTGTCTCTATAAATTTAATCAATAATTTTATGTAACTTCATCTTTTTAAATTTAAACTGTTAATTTATTTACAAAAATTCCCGTAGGTATTTACAAAAATACCCTAACCATTTACATAGTAATCTTTGTTACTTAAAGGGCAATTATGTCAATCCACAGTCTACATATTTAGGTGCCATAATTTGTAGTCAGATTCATGCCGTCGATTCAGTTTATCGACGATTGATCATCTACATTCCATCCCCAACAGTCAAATTCTAGCACGTTGATCAATAAACCCTAAACTCATTGTTGTTATACAATTTGAATACATTCGACACATTTCAACATAATGGCAGCGAGTTGCTCATCAAAAAGAATGCAAACAAGACAACAAGGAACAAGAATTACTGCTTTGCCATCGCACTTGATCGAAAAAATAGTAACTACGGTTGGAGGAAATTCACCAATCGATGCTGTTAAGTGTCAATTAGTGTAAGTATGATGTGTATTACTTATATTATACTTATATACATATTTAATTTAGTGGTTAATTAATAGATTACCTTTGTTGATTTGTGTATAGTTGCAAACTACTTAGGGATTTTGTAACATCAGATGCAATATATGAAATCATAGACACAAATCGACTAAGGTTTTGTCCCTTAATTATTCGACAGTATGAAGTCATAAGCAGATGCAGAATGTTGAACAATCCACACGTACTCTTCAACGATGGAATGGTAATCTTTTTTTAACCAATCGGATTATTGAAAATTCAATTAGTTTTCTATATTTCTATTTTTAAAATTGTATGATTACTTATTTGTATGTCATGCGAAGTATTTTACGTTAGGGGAAGAAACAGTAGGGAAACTGTTGCTTCAAAATGCAGCTGATAAGGGGTAGTTGGATGTGATCTTCGTCTTGGGAATGATGTCGATGGCCGAAGGCACTGAATGGAAGCAAGAAGCTCTGATCATGTTAAATAATGCCTACGTTAATAATAGAAGGAGTTGGGATCTAAGGCATACCTGTAACAAGGTTCAAAACCACTTGGTAAGGCGGTCAAAGCAGATAAAATTCCACGGCTTACATAGAAGTTGTGCAAAGCATCCTCCTGTGAGCAGTTATGGAATAGTTTTTATGAATAAATACAGTTGGTTGTTGAATTGTGAAATTTGTTTGTGGGATGCATGTTTTGTAAAGTTTGCTAGGATGTTTGACATTAGTTTGAGTAGTTGTATATATGATAGTTGTTTGATTCACACAATTAGTGATGCATATTGTATGTGTGTTTTGGTGTTACTTTTGATATGTATGTATGTATATATATATATATATATATATATATATATATATATATATATATATATATGTTACTTTTGTTAAAAATGTATTTGAAAACTTTTTTACACTGTAATGGATGTCAAGGGGAAGACGAAGGATAATGTAGCAGCCAGAAGAGATCTGAAGCTCTGTTGTAGGAAGAGAAAAGGAGTCGAAGATAATGAAAGAACATATTACACTCTGGACAAGAATCAAAAGAAATTCATATGCCAATGGGTGGAGAAATTGCGTTTCCCCGATGGTTATGTTCCTAATTTGGGGAGGTGTGTTGATTTAACAGGGCGTAGACTGTTCATAATGAAAATGCATGATTGTCATGTTTTTATGCAAAGATTGATGCCAATTGCATTTCGTGAGATATTGCTACAACAAGTGTGGGAAGCATTAACAGAGTTGAGTACTTTCTTCAAAACATTAACAGAAACACCAATCACAACAAAAGACATGGAAAGGATTGAAACCGAGATCCCAATAATATTATGTAAATTAGAGACCATCTTTGTCCCTGGTATTTTTAACTCCATGGAACATTTACCAGTACATTTTCCATACGAAGCGAAGATAGCTGATCCTGTCCAATACCGGTGGATGTATCCATTTGAAAGGTTTGTATGGTACATCGTAACGTATGTTACTATTTTTGTAAGCTAATTTAAACATTCTTCACTATAGGTATCTAAATCAGTTGAAAAAAGATGTGAACAATAAAGCTCGCGTGGA
Source organism: Lactuca saligna (assembly GCF_052625555.1). Classification (NCBI taxonomy): domain Eukaryota; kingdom Viridiplantae; phylum Streptophyta; class Magnoliopsida; order Asterales; family Asteraceae; genus Lactuca; species Lactuca saligna. The sequence continues at coordinate 81,623,849 of NC_136425.1, read as the reverse complement.
AGGGTCTGTTGCTAACGCGTACTTGCTATGTTAAGCATCAATATTTTGCTCTCATTATTTCGAGACTGGTGTCCCCACACGTAATAGAAAGTTACCTTGAAATGATTATGGAGGAAGAGATGAGCAAGCGAATGCTAACAACGACATGTTAGATATATTTTCATATCATGTGCGTCATTATGGAAGATTCACGAATAGAATGGTATCTGATGAGGAAGTGCATGCTGCCCAAACTTACATACTCCTTAACGAAGATAAGATCAAGCATTACATTAGGTTTGTACGTAACATATGCATCACTTTTAATTATAATAATCATTTGTTGTGTAATTTCTATGATCGAATAACCTTTACATTCATGATTTTGTTTATTACATTCATAGTTACTTTAAAATGTTATTGAAATGGTGATACAAGATATTTGAAGAAAATTTGAAAGAACTTATGGGGGATATGGATGAACAGGTCCTTGTAGTTGAAGTTGAGAAGAACTTTGCATTATGGTTTCAAAACTATGTGGGTGTTATTTTTGTATTTTTAAAATTTATTATTTTTTTGTTATGGTTATAATTATCTCTAATTAAGTGTTTTACCATTATTCACATAGGCACGTAAGATCCCGATAAACAACAAATCTATATCTGACCTATCCAAAATACCATTCAAAAAAGTGAAATTATATATTGTATACTGTGTCAATGGTTACAAGTTTCACATAGAAGCTCATAGTCTGAATAAATCAACAACCAATAGCGGATTGTGTGTTAGTAGCCAAGGAGGTGATTATTATGGTAAGGTAGAGGAAATTTTAGAAGTTGAGTACTCTGGTTACCCAATTAAAGCCACGGTTTTGTTTAAATTTCATTGGTGCGATCCAACACCTAACATAGGAGTTAAGGTTCACAAACAATATAACTTGGTCGAGATAAACGTCAAAAAAAAAAATACAACAAGTTCGAGCCATTAGCTTTATCCATGCAAGCCATTCAAGTGTGTTACATTCCCTACCCAAGTTCGAAAACAAACAACTCTGACTGGTGGGTTGTATTTAAAGTTAAACCTCATGGTTGGACCGATGAAAATCATTCTCAGAAAGACGTTGCTTTCCAAGAAGATGAAGTTGAATCAAATGAAAGCATTATACCAAGTCTAGGCGATACAGACAATCATGATGATGATCACGAAATGTCAAGCAACGGTTCAGATAATGAAAATAATATTGATGAAGAAGGTGAAATTCATGAGGACGACAATGATGATATTCCTGACAGTGAGGGTAGTTATGAGTATAGTACATTGAGCAATGAAGAAGAAGATGATGAAGAAGAAGAGGAGGAAGAAAATAATGACTAGATGTTTTTGTGTTTAATGTTTTTTGAGATGAAGTTAACTTGTAATTTGGTTTAATATCAATACATAAATGTAAACAAGGAAGAAAGTCTGGGCTTCGCCCCAGGATGTTTTTTTTTGTGTTTACATCATTCTGTTAAAAGGGCATTTTAGTCATTTTTGCTTGCTATGTTGTTTGAGTAGGATGAAGTACTTGTAAAACACATGTTATTTTTGTGATGAAGTATACTTAATGTAATTAAAAATTAGTTTGTAATGAATTCATTATTAAGGAAAATAATCTACATAGATTATATACTTTAACATGTCTGGTTAATGTAATTAAAAATAACTTTGTAATGAACTCGTTGTTAATTATTCATTATATACTATGTTTTCAAGAAATTATACACAACTTGATTAGCACAACTGACTTAATTGCGCCCTTTTCTAGCATAAGCTTAAGTTTGAGTCTGCTTGACAACAATATCTACTTTATAATTCATTTTTACATTTTTTATCCATTAGTTTATGCCACATATTACCAATTCAAAAACATTTCATTCAAACCATATCTTACAAATTCCAATGAGCATAATAATAATTCATCCATAGTATAACAAAATTAATTAAGCATACAACATCCCAACAAATGCCATCACAAATTAGCTATGCATTTTGTTCCATAGCAAAACAAGCAAACGAATTCATATTCCGTAGCAGAATTCCCTAGCAAATACCTACGAATGGTACCACCGTAGTAATTCAACTATGGAATTGGTTTCCGTCACAAACTTCGTTGCATAGTAACCAGGATGATGAATTCCATAGCAGCAGTACAACAAAAAATGATTTGGTAACAAATGTCATTGGAAAATTACTATGAAATTTTGTTCCATAGAACTATCGGTAGCATAATACCAATGGATATGGAGTTGGTTTCATTTTCCCTAGCAACTCCTACTCTCGCTACCAAAAAATAAAATCCGTAGACAATGTGGTAGCAACATTGCTATGGAATGACATTGCATAGCACGATCCATTGCAGATTAACAACGAAAATACGTTCCATAGCAATCTTCCCTAGCAAAATCATGTTTTTCTTGTAGTGTATATAGAACGCCAAAAATGGATCTGGGACACGGAAGTTATGACCGTTAGATATGAGGCTGGTTTGGGCTTTGGCCTAGTACGATGGGTGTACTAGGCAAGGTTGGTCATGAAGCTTCTTCCTAGTACGCTAGGCGTACTAGGAGTACGTTGGGCGTACGTCAGTCAGGTGCAACCCTAATATTTGGGTCTTGGGCCCTATTTAAAGGCCTTAACTCTTTCCAAACCCTTCCTACTTCAATTTCCATCATCTATAAATGTAACATCCTGTTTCGGATCGTCTGTGATTAGGGTTCGTGGGCTGCAAACTGGGCATGAGAAGGTCTCGGGGTTGCGACGAGTTGCTAGAAGCGTAAGACATCTCGTCACCTTTCTGTAGGTATGAGGTTCATGGGAATCGAGATTATATTGAGGAAGCGATGGAAGTTTGAAGTTGTGGCAGGATAAGTCCCTTATTTAAGAAAGGTGGCAGCTGAGTACGTTGGGCGTACATATGTTTACGCTTAGCGTACTCATGTGCGTGATTTTTAAGCGGATCCACCTAGAATGCTGGGCGTACTAGGCACATAGTGGAAACCCTAACTTTGGATGTATCTCTATATAAAGAATGATATGGCCTCATTCCTGGCCACCATCCTTACTCAATAAACTCTCTAAAACCTTAATCCTTCGTTCATGGAGCTTATGAGTGCATTTGAGAGCCTTAAGTGATTTTGTGTGATCTTGGAGTAAAGAAGGAGCATTGGAGAAAAAGGAGTGAGAAGTCTAGGCCTTGGATCTGATCATATTTGAGTTAGAAGCTTCATATGGAAGTATAAAGCTTCAAACTATCTCACTCTTTTGTTTTGAGCATCATATTAGAGTATTTTAGGGTTTTGTCCCAAAAGGTGGAGACTTTATGAGTTATTGAGCTCCAGAGACCTTGATCAACACCCTTTGAGTGTATTTAGTGGAGTAATGTCATAAAAATCCAATCTTGGATGTTAGAATCAAGTCATGCATGAGATATGAGCTTTATGAGAAAATATGATGAGTGTTTTGAGTATTTGTGACCAAATCAGCCATGCAAAGGCTTAAAGTCTTTGACTTTATGGAGTAAGAGATATTAGGGAGTCCAAATCTGAGAAATGAGCTAAGGTCTTAACGGGTTATGACCAAGGGAATGGACTAAAATAAAACTGAGCGTACGCCCAGCGTAAGAGCCAGTACGCCCCGCGTACTGGGTTGGTGTCCCCAATCAGTTTCGTGCATGCATGAGTACGTTGAGTGTCCTAAGGGAGGTACGCCCCACGTGAACTCACTGTGGACTTTTGGGATATGTCTCATTTTGGGCCTTGAGTGTTGGGCCTCGAGTTTGGGCTTATTATAATAGATTATTGGACCAGAGGAATATATATATATATATATATATATATATATATATATATATATATATATATATATATATATATTCGCGCTTGGGCCCTTGGGTTGGGCTTGCCATTTAGTTTTGAGAGTGGGCCTCGGGTGAGCCCATTTATTATTGGGCCTTAGTGGGCCCAATGGGTTTTAGGCTAATTTGGGCTGGTTAGTGGTCTTCCTTTAGACCTAATGAGTGAGAGTCTGGACTTAGTTCCTAATTGGGTTAATTGTGATTTTGGCTCAGAGATTAGAGGTCGGTGCCTAGCCACAACGTTTATAAGGGTTGTTCATCATCCGAGGTGAGCCTTCTCATTATACTTTACCTAGAGTGGTAATTATGTGTGACTAGAGGGTCTTATGTGCTTGCTTGAATTATGCATTTTCTGTGTGATATGTACTATGAGACCGGAGGGTCCTCACTTAGACCTGACCAGAGGGTCCAACGAGCAGTGAGACCGGAGGGTCCAACGAGCAGACTGGACCAGAGGGTCCAACGAGCTGTGGGACTGGAGGTTCCTACTGAGACACATTGATCGGAGGGTCTTACAGAGCTATAGCCTCGAGTGGCTAATCATATGTGCGCAATATTTTTGGGAACTCACTAAGCTTCGTGTTTACCGTGTTATGTGTTATGTGTTTTAGGTTTTTCTCAGGATCGCGGGAAGGAACCAACTTGATTGTACACACCAGAGAATGAGTATTGTTTTGAGGATCCTTAATTATTATTAAATATTTTTGGGGTTGTGTTTTATAAATTAAATATATGAGATTTTTGTAAAATGTGTTATGAGAACTAAGTGATTTTAAATGAAAGTTTTGTGTGAAAATTTACGTCGTTACAAGTTGGTATGAGAGCCTTGGTTTGAAGGATCCGGATGCACCTCCGGGTGTGTTTGGACTCAAACTGAGTATTCGAGAATTTTTTTCAAAAGAGATATTTTTTCTAAAAATGAGAGAGAGTTTAAGAGAAACGAGTTGGAGCAGTGTGTACAATCAGCCAGAGCCCAAACGGTGATTTTCCAAAATACCCTTATTTATTTGTGTTATGACTTATTATTGAGATACTAGTGATGCATGCTAGAGAATAGACTAGGTATTTAATATTTTAGGACTAGAGTGGCTCGATTTGTGATGTCTTAGCCTAGGAGTTGCTGCTATCTATGATTTGCTTTTGAGTATGTGCGGAGTAAGAGTATCCAACAAGAATCATTTTGAGAGAGAGATTTGAGTAGAGGAGTAATCTAGGAGAGATACCTAGATGAGCATTGGAGGAGCCTACTGAGAGAGTAGTCAGATGAGTACGCTGATAAAGGAGAGTATTCGCAGGGGAGCGACTGGGTTTTACGGGATTGGTGATCGAGAAGGTTGAGTAGTTGATTAGGAATTCTGGGACGATTCGTGTGGAAAGTACGGGTAGATGTGGAATGTAGTATGTGCTCGTACTACTGAAAGCAGAGGACCTGTAGTCGAAACAAGGAGAATACCAGAGGTTCTAAGTGGCATATTGAGAGATGATCACATGGTTCGAGTACCATGATTCGTGGCGGTTAATGCTTCTGGTTTTATCAGTAGTTGTCTCGTGGTGGTTGATTAGTTTGAGATCAGATGATAGAGTGTGGGGCCAGAGGGCCATGTCGAGCGGCTGATTCTGCAGTAACCTTGTCTTTTTCTTTCTCTTTGTTTGCAGATTCTGTTGTGCTGGGGCGAAGATAATGATCGACACCGTATCCAATACAATGGATCTCAAACAGTTCACGCCAAACGTCGTAGTTCATTTGGTCAAGGTCTAGAATGAAGGGAAATACATGTTTTATATTTATGGTGGAGGAGAGTTTATCATAAGCAATGAGAATCAACATAATGAAAAGAGCATGAGAGTTTAAATATGAGAGGTTAGATTAGTCGAAGGTGAAAAATCATATGGCTAGGGTTTAAGAAACAAATGAGAATGAATGTATGCTCTGATACCATGTAATTTGGTGTATTTTCCATGTATCTCATCTCTCATTAAAGCTCATCTCTCATTAAGGAATAATAATATATACAACAGTACATGGACTCAGGCCAATCTAACTGGGCCGAGATATATACAAAATATGAATTACAATAAATAATAATAATAATTACGCTCACTAACAATAATTAGTTGGTTGGGTCTGCTATTTCATATTTTTCTGACAATAAAGGGAGGAAGTAGATGGAGGGTTATTGGCCGTCGGTGTTTTCCGCCAAAAAATATATCGAAGAAAGGTGGCGACGCAACTTCTATTCTTTGATCCATGGATAGGGAAATTGGAAAGGAGAAGATAAAAGGGCTAAGCAGTTAAGTTTGGGGATGATGAGATCCACCTATTTATTAAACATATTAATTTTAATAAACAAATAATCAATAAATATAAAATTTATTAAAAACGAAATATACAAAGACAAAATATTCTTTTTAAGTCAAACATTGGTGCAACAAATTTGATATTTAAGAATTCGGCATATAAAAAACCCGACTTAGGAAGTACACAAACGTAATTACACAAATTCACATAATTTACTAGAAAAAAAAAAAAAAAACAAACGAAACCAACATATTTTTATATAACAATTTACTTTAGTGGGATATAATAAGAGTAAACAGACATGCTCTCCAATCACTGTGATTTTCCCTTGTTGATGTCCTCCATTTTGTCCTCTTTCTTTTATGTCTTTATAAATATATCCCCTTTTCAGTCTTTGCTCTTCACCATTTTCCAATTGTTTATTGATTTTGACGACGGCTATCAGGAGTTTGTTGTAAATGGTTGGGAAACGAGAGCGTATTTCAACTTTGGCGGGAGATTCGAGGTGAGATTTTGATTTATTGTTCTGTAATTTTGGGTTGATAGAGTAAATTTGGCCAACGATGCACGTAAGTTTGGGTGTTTGAAAGCTATGTTTTGTCCTGCAATTAAATGCAGATATAGCTACGGAGATATTCGTGTAGTTAGGGTTTTAATTGCAAGGAACTTGCTTATGAAGATTTTGGTTGGTGATAATAAGTAGGTGTAGTTCTGGTCTATAAGAAAAGAAGATTTGAGGATTTCGATTTGGTGTAGAAACTATGGCTTCGAATCAAACGTCTTTGGCAATGCTGCAAGAGCCAAGTATCGACACCGATAAGCTCAGCTACGAGATTTTCTCGATTCTCGAGAGCAAGTTCTTATTCGGTTACGATGATCCCAAGCTTTGGAAACCTATTCAGGTTTCTCCGGAAGTTTCTGTTACTCCCACGGCGGTGGATGTAGGGGATGTTAACAACAGTGTTCAAGCGATGAAGAATCAGAGAGGGAAAATCTGTGTGCTCTCTATCGACGGTGGAGGAATGCGGAATATTTTAGCCGGAAAAGCGTTAGCTTATCTGGAGAACGCGTTGAAGGTCAAGTCCGGCAACCAAAACGCCAGAATCGCTGATTATTTTGATGTCGCAGCCGGCACCGGAGTAGGAGGTGTCTTCACGGCGATGTTGTTCGGGTTGAACCATAGCCGTCCCATTTTCAAGGCGGAGGACACATGGAAGTTTTTGGCGGAACAGGGGAAGAGATTGTACCAACAAAAATCAAGCTCCGGCGGCGGCGGAAAAGGCCAAGGTTTATTTAAACGGATTCTCCGCGGCGGAAACAGCAGAGGAGTAGGAGGGATAACTCATGCGACGGCTGGATTTGAAAACGCAATGAAGGAAGCTTTCACCATCAATGGACAGAGTTTAACATTAAAGAACACATTGAAGCCGGTGTTGATCCCTTGCTACGATCTCTCCAGCTCAGCTCCGTTTCTATTCTCGCGAGCCGACGCTTTGGAAACAGACAGCTTCGACTTCCGTCTCTGGGAGGTCTGCCGCGCCACCACAGCTTTACCGGGCTTGTTCGAACCGGTCTCCATGAAATCCGTCGACGGGAAGACACGTTGTGTGGCGGTTGACGGTGGTTTAGCCATGAGCAACCCTACGGCAGCAGCAATCACACACGTTCTCCACAACAAACAGGAGTTCCCTTTCGTACGAGGGGTAGAGGACCTTTTGGTACTTTCATTGGGCACCGGTCAGGTTCTAGAAGGCAACTACGATTACAACCAAGTCAAAGGGTGGAAGCCAAACGACTGGGCTCGCCCCATGGCTAGAATTTCCGGTGACAGCTCCGCCGACATGGTGGACCACTCCGTCTCCCTGGCTTTTGGTCAAAGCCGTAGCAGTAATTACGTCCGTATTCAGGTATGTTCCTTTTGCTTGTCCACATTTGCTCCTAAAAATTGTTTAATTCATTTTTCTTTTTTAATTTTTTACTCAATCTACTCGCATCTTTAGTTCATAAGGGTGATCAAATTCGGAGCATTTGTTCTTGGTGTTCTTAATGTTATCCAAAACGAAATCTTTTTTTTTTTTTTTTTTTTTTTAGATTATAGACTTTACCTTTATCTTTGCATTTGAACCCAAAAAAGTTAACACTCATTTTTTTTCACTAAAAGGCTTTCTTTAAAGAAAGATGACACATTTTTTTATTCTAATAATTATACAGACACACATTTTTTTTTCTTCAATCCGCTTAGTTTTTGATAAAATTCGATCCATATTACGCCAAATATTCAGATAATGCCACCAAAATCTTTCAAAAAATTCTGACTTTACTTGTGAAGGGAGTCATGGATATGGTCCTGTGAGAATAAGGGAATGATGGTGCTTTGTTTTTTAGTTAAAATGTTGTGATGTGTTCTTTTTTAGGTTTATGCAATTAAATATTTAAGACTGGGTTTCTTTCAAGAAATAATTTTTTTGTAACATTCACGTTCTCCAGCTATTAAAAAGCCAATTGGTGTGTTTTTAGTGCATTTTGTGTAGCTTTCTTGACATATAGGCAATGCCTATATTATTTGCATACGACAAATTCATTTCCTTAGTCCTTTTGTCACGTTCTAGAAAATTAAAAAAAAAAAAAAAAAAAGTTCTACAATTCAATTCAAGGTTCACAAGAATAATACCAACATATCGTACCACATTTTGTTCCTAAAATATGAAACTTCAAGTTTTTTCTTTTTGTACTATTTCACCACAAAAGAACAATTTCATTTTGGTTTTTATATCATTCTTATATAGTCCATTATTTTCTATGTCCTTGATCAAGAAATTATTAAAAGTAATACATGTCAGTGGACCACTGTCTACCTGATTTAAATAACGGGAACTAAATTTTGTTTTGTGATAGGCAAATGGATCGAACATGGGACGTTGTGGGGTGAATGTTGATTCCGATTCCAGTCCCGGAAATGTAAAATTGCTCACAGGAATAGCCGATGAAATGTTGAAACAGAAGAATGTGGAATCAGTATTGTTTGGGGGTAAAAGAATCGGCAACCAAAGTAACTTCGAAAAACTCGATTGGTTCGCAGAACAACTTGTCTTAGAACATCAAAGGAGAAGTTCCCGTATTGCTCCCACCGTCGCATTTAAACAAGCCGCCCCCAATTCCACCTAAACTATTTCCCCCCAAAGGTCCGTACCTGTATCTGCACCTGCCACCAGTATCCGGTACTGGTACCGGTATCAGTACTAATTAGTATATTGACTTTAAAATTAAAGGAAACTTTTTGTAAACTGAATCGGTATCGGTACCGGTATCTAGTTCCGTACCTGTACCTATACCTGTAACCTGATATCAGTATCTAGCACCATACCGGTGTCGGTACTAACTAAATATATTGATTTTAAAATTAAAAAAAACTTTTTGTTAGCTAAAAGAGAGCATTAATTTGCCTGAAAAGTATGATAGACGTTTGTTAAAAGTAGAATCTAGATTTTATTTATTTATTTATTTTTTTCATTTTTACACATGATAAACACATTAATGTCATTTTCTGAACCGGTCCCAAAAAATCAAATGTTATAACCACCAAGGGAGGGAATAGAGAATGTTAGCCCCCACCCGTTTCAACCGACACATCGATTTTCCCACAAGGGCATTTCCGTCATTTTGTTAAAAAACCTGAAAAGTTAACTTTAGGTGGTAGGGGAGAAGGATCTAAGTATGGTGACTCCCCCATCCACTCCCGAGGACTATTCCGTCATTTCATGAAATAATTTTGGAAAGGTCGCTATCTGGGTGGGAGGATGAAGGGGATTTAGAATTTATATATATTTCCGATTTCCGATTTTGTCCTTTTAAGAGTTTATAATTTTCTCTTTTAACATCAACCGACAAAGTGTTAGTTTCTTTGTAAACAAAGTGGGAAGATTACTGAAATGCCCTTGTTTGGGGTAAAGGTGTTTATAATTTAGTAATTGAACTCATTGTGATTTGTGAATGCAGGGTATGGTGGTCAAAAAAGGAAAAGAAGTATACTCTCTCCAACATTACCCTGCTTTAATTTGAAAGTAAAAGAGGCAAATTGACTGAAAAGGACAATCAACTCAACTGTATTAAAAAAAAAAAAAAAAAAAAGAAAAAACAAGAAAAGGGGTAGTGAGGGGTAAAATCTTGGTGGGGATTTGTTTTGCCTGCCATAGTACAAACCATAGTGGTCTCCACTCTAACCTTTCTTTGTCCTTTACCCCCAAAAAAAATGAAAGGGCAAAATTGGAATTAAAGAGCAAGTGGATGTGTGTGTGTGTTGTGTGTGGTGATGTATGTGTGTGTGTGAGTGAGTGAAGTGGAAGTCTAAAATTGTAAAAATGCTTAGAGGATTAAGATTTTCTATAGAGTTTAGATTTGAAGTTGATTAGTGGGGTTGGGGGTAATATGGTAATGTGACAAAAGATTTTACTAGATTTAGAGGTTATGTGGTTGATAACAATTTTTTTTATATAATGTTTAATATGAATACTTTATTTTCAACAACTTTTTAGATGTTTATCATTCTTTTAGTATCATTGCATTTGTGTATATGAAGCTTGTTTTTGTTTTAATATATATATATTTTTTTGGTTTTTCTCTTCTCTTTCTCAATTATTGATTGTCTTTTGGGTTTAATATATGGGTTGGTTAATGCATGATGACAAAACTTTTTAATTCATTTTTTTGTCCGTGTTAGTTTTTTATTTGGTGATTGGCGTATGTTCTTTTAAAGAAAAAGTGATACCAAAGGAAATGAACATATATTGTTTTCCATTTAAGTAAAAGAGAAAGTATTTCTATTCAAATGGTGTCCATAATATAAGGGATTTGGTGTTATATTTTTTCATTTTGCCAAACTGTTATGTAGGGGTCATATGTGTTTTTACCACATAAGTGTGGTTTGTTGCCACACCTAATAAGTAGTCTGGCTTTATTTGTTTATTTATTTTTCTTTAATGGATAAATCTTTATTTTTTTTAAAAGATAATATTTTATTAATTAAAAATAAAAATACCATACATTGCATAACTTCAAAAAAAAAATCCTAAAAATCTAGAAAAGCAAACTAGAAATATAAAACCTACAATTTAAAAAAAAAACTACACCAAACGATTAAAAACTTGGAAAAAAAACTAGAAATTAGCCATGATTAGCATAACGTTTTTTCACTTTTTTATTCATCGCTAAAATAACTTGAAGCTCGTCCCCAATCATATTCAATGTGTCCACCGCTAGTACTCTCATGTCACCGTCCCTTTGTTTCTGAAGCTCTCTTTTAGAAGCAAGTTGCAAAATCTTATCCATTCTATATTTTATACCATTCATATCGCCCCAATTTCTTTCAACTCATCTGAATCTGACGCTTTGTCTTTGCTTTTGTTTTTTTGCTTTGTCTCTTCCCATTGGTTGGGAAGGTAGTGAAACTGGAAGGGTTTATCTTCGTTCAGATCGAATTGAACAAGAGTATCTGATGTAGTGTGGTTGGACTCAGATGTTCTGCTGCGTTTTGAACCATAGTCGATATGCTCCTCTGATGTTTGTTGTTTTGCCATTTCTTGTTATCTTTCACAAAATTTCAAACTTTAAGAAACTTGAAAGCCTTTACGTTTTCTTTTTAATACACTTTCAGTGCTTTCCGCAAAAATCACATCATCGCTTTCTCCACTTTTTCATTAACGTTTCATATTGGTATACAAATCATTAAACAACATGACTTCCTTGTTGATCTTCCCCCATTTTGAGTACACTTGATGTTTTGAATGATAGTCTTCACGGTTCATTCCTTTGTGGAACATATGTAAAACCCAAATCTAAAAACGGTCATGTTTTTGGTCTTTTCCAATCATCGTATCTTTTGAAATATTCATCCATGATTGTGTCAACACTAACACTTCTAGGGGTTTCCAACCTTTAACATGCGCCTTGTTTTTTCTTTTAGTTGCTGCTCGAATGAGCTGAGTTTCTTCAATGAATCCGGTTCAGAATCAGAAACGACATTTTGTGGTTGTGCTTGTATTTGTTGAACAAACTCAGCTTGAGACAAAAAATCAAATGGATTAAAATTTGAGTCGGGTTGTAATAGTGCTTGTGGTAGTGGTTGTGTTGGTTGTTGTGGAAAATACGAAAACATACCTTCATATTGGTAATACGAAGGCGAAAAAAACGGCTGATCATATGAAGGTATTCGGGTTGTGGTGTTTCTAGCTGGTGTTTTTTCGTTGGTAGGCCTTTTAGAAAAAACATTTTGAAAAAATTGAAGAAAAGATGGTAAACTGATAAGGAATTTGAGTAAGGATTTTGTAAAAAAAAAGGTAAGTATATATAGGGTAAATTAAATAAAAAAAAGTATTTCTCAACAAAAAGACCGTTGAACGGTCAAAAAGCACACACACCAATCAAATCGCACGGCTGTTTCTCACCACTGTGTGGCCTAAACCGCGATTGTCAGCACCCACGGGGCGGTGTTATGAGTCCATGTGGCAAAACCGCGATTTGAAACCGCAGCCACTCCTTCGAGTCTAAATTATGAATATATTTTGTATATGTTGGTTTAAAGGTTGGATGTTTGTTTAAAAATGTTTAGGTACACTAGGTTTAGTTTTAAAAACATAATGTTTATTAAGAAATTTTGTACATTAATCTTTAGGCTCCCGTTGAGGGATGTTTTTTCATTAATCTGAATATCCTTCTGGAAAATATATAAGTTTCCATTACCCACTTTTTGTGTAAGTGAATAGATGATAGATCAATACATTTTGTGAGGAGATTTAACAAAATAAGGGAGAATGTTGGACCAAACATATTAGGTTTAAGCTAGTTATACTGAAACCTGATTCAACAACATAAATTGATTTAAAAATCGAGGAGTCGGGAGTGTTTGGATATGATAGCAATCTCCATCTCTATTTGGAAAACATCACATAATTGAATGTAAACAAACTAAAATATCGAATCCACCTTCTTTCTTATAAGCTATGACTTTATTCTACTAGATCCAACATTATTCTCTATATTACATCTTTTCCTTATTACATTATTTTTTCTATTACATTATTGTCTCTTAAAAATATGTATAATTATAGTAACATAATCTAACTATAAATGGTTGATTTCAGACCCATAGGTTATATGATTATCCGATTTAAACCAAAACTTTTAATTTTTTATAATTAAGCACTACAAAATTTTCATTTTTTTTATTTTGCTCGATTATTTGGTTTGCAGGTTAACTTCCAATAATACACTTTTTTTTTTTCAAAAAAATAAACTTATAATTACGGTATGTTAATTTGTTGTTGTTTATGGTGTTTTGACGAATAAAAGTAGATAATTGTATATATGATGAAGAAGCTCTAACGACTCCTGATAAAAAATCTACCAAGATGGGGCATCTGCTTTACATATAGAGTTGTTTGTAATTTAGAGATCCAAATCACCTAAAGTTGATCAAATTACTTGGAGTCGAACTATATATGAAATGGATTTACAACATTAATTAATGTTATGATAGAGAGAGAAACAGAGTATAATTACAGCTATTGGGGTTGATAACCTGACAAATGTACACCACCTAAACTTATTTGTTTTTATCAAGACCATGTACACTACCAAAATAAAAGATATCATAACACAAGTATACCACATAACAAATGTACACCACGTAAACCCATATTATCCATAACCCATATTATCCATACTCTAATATTAATTTTTGATTGTTTCCATTGGGGTCCATGAGTGAAAAAGCCAAATATATTACATTTCTTTATTTAGGATTTAGGGTAAAGTCCATGCCAAATAGAGTCCATGCACCCCATTAGACTACTATGAATCTGCCACTGATTATCCGTATATTACTTTTGAAACCCATGCATATCAAAAATCTCATGCAAAACTTAGTTGGTGTATATGCGTTGGGCAATTGTCTCTAGCAAAAAATTAGGTGATGGGGTTATATGCATTACTTTAAATAGGAATATGGATCGATGGCTTGAGTATTAATGGGTATTAAATGGTTTTTTTTTTGAAAACAATAATAATATGTGGTCAATATGTGTAGACGTTGTAGAAGTGTCGAGTTATCATATCCACCAACTATCTCATATTTTGCTTCCCTGTATCATAATCATAATGTCGTAAATCCATCGTATTTAGTAATATGAGTTGTTTGGTCCCTTTCAGTTGTTTTAGATCTCGAAAATATGGACAACATGGTTGTTCACATGTTAAGAATGTGTCCCATTATGGTGGCTATTTATCGTAAGTCATTAGTGTTTCATCCTAAATACGCCTTTGTCGATGAAACCAACATATATACAATCAAACGTCCATTTGTATCATGGTAGAAAAAGCATATTTAGAATCAAACCTCCATCTTCATCCATCAATAATGTCATAAGCAACAACAAGAAGATGATAATTATGAACACGAAAAAGTTTTTTCAAATGAAAAAAGTCAGTAAAAAGTGAGTTTTCCGGAAAAATTAGGTCAAAAAGTGAGGTTTTTAGGGATAAAGCTTTTTTTTATTGCTATAGTTGGATATATGTTTTTTTTTTTCTTTGAATTGCGATGTTCTAATAAGAAAAAAAAAATACAATATATATCATAAAAATAAATTAAAAGTAAAGAAAAATAAGATGTAACAATGAACAAATACATTAAATTATATTAGAGATTTCATGTGATGAGCCTTTTTATGACACAACATAAAAAACAGACAAGATTTTTCTTTATAATCTCCAAAGTATGAAGTATCTTGTGATGAAGTTGTGATCACATATAACTAAAAATAGAAGTTAAGACATTTGATGCATCCATTATTTTGGTAATGCAATTGGATAAAGCGTTGTTCCATCAAAATTTACACCAAAAATAAATTTTCTTTTGTAATTTCATTACATTTATGTATTTTGTCATCGACTACCAACACCTAATGAATTGGGGCCACATCATTGATGATGAGTACGGGGTAGGGGTATCCAAAGGTGGGGTGTTAGTATGAATCCAAAAAGACACGAAGAAGAGACTTGAACATGACATTTGAAGCCATTCAATAGAATATGCTAGTTGCATCATCAATAGTTTTTCAATAGTCCACCTATACTTTTGAAGATGCTACATGTCTAGGATATAAAATATAAAACTTCACAAGACAAACAATAATCAAAGGAAATCATTAGCTTTTTTTTAAATCGGACAAACTTGGTGTCGTGTCATTTCATATTTGTTGTCATATTTAAGGTCCCATTTAGGAGGGGTGAGTTAAGTTGCAAGATTTTTTTTATTTTTTTTTATTTTTTTTTATTATTTTTTTTTTTTTTAAAGTGTTGAAAAATGGGAAAAACAATTGTGTGTTTGGTTTTTCTCCCCTCTCCAAGCCTTTGTCGAGAAGCTCTTCATGTTGAAGGGATGGGCGGTGTATGGTGCACTTGGTGAGACTTGTCACACCCACTCCCTCCCACCTTAATATAAATAGAACTCAAAAACATAATATGACATATACGCATACAATATTTAATATAAAATCAAAATGACCATCCAATAATATGTAGCATGTAGCTGCTGTTTAAGGACTTGTGTGTTTTCTTATTAAATTAGCTTTTCGTATCACGATATGTATTTCCTTTTTGTTAATTGTGGAAGTCGAAAAAGTCTATAAAAATTAGTATTTTAGATTCAGCGTTAGCTAGGTTCTCAATTAGTCAATTGCTTAACGTTCACTTTTTTTTTTTTTTTTTTTTTTTTTTTTTTTTTTTTTTTTTTTGCATGATTTTCTTCATGAGACGGTTGAATTCTAATATAAGGTTGTGTTTGGTGCACCACAACTAGCCGATAAGTTAGTTTATTTTTCGAGTTTTTTAATTTGTTATGTTTGGTAAGCCAAAAAGTAGTTTATGGCTAGTTTTTAAAAAGCTACTTAGAGTAGCTTTTTAGGAGCTTTTTTAAAATTTTCCAAATATACCCCTTAATTAATTATAGTACATATTCTTTTAAATACCCTTCTATATCATTTTATATTTTTCAGTTAGCTTTTCAGTTAGTTTTACCAAATGTTTTTTTTATCAGCTAGTTTTTCCACTATTAACTAGCTTTTTATTTAACAACTACCTTTTCAGCTAAAAACTAGTCTTTCAGCTAATACGTCAAACATAGCTTAAGATAATAGGGTTCAAACAAATTTTTTTAGGAAAATCTGAAGAAAAGTCCAAAACTTTTGGGAAAAGTCCAATAAAATCCTTTTTTTTAACAGAAAAATCTCATTATTTTGAAAAAAAATCGTATGATCTATCATTCGCTGGTCAAATATAAAAATTGATTTTTTCGTTAATTTGGACAAAATGTTAAATAATCGAGATTTTTTTTTGTTCAATTTTTTTTAGAATTTTATTGAAACTTTTCCTAAAAGTTTGAGATTTTTTTATAAATTTCCCAATTATTTTTCGTTAAAAGTTTGTGTTTTGATTATTTATATTAAAACAGCCTCACAACAAAGGTTTAAACTATAAATTAATATCATAGTATATTTTAAATGTAAATGACATGCAAATAAATGAGCTGATTTGTCCATATAATTTTTTTTGACGTACAGTTATGTAATATACAAATTGTTGTATAACCTGTAAATGACATATCTAAGGAATACTTGATATTTTTATAAAAACATAATTGTACACAAAAATATAAAAATTTATAAGCGAGATCTTAGTTGAAGTTTGTGTATTATCTTACATTCTTGTTTACTTTTCTTATATTGGCCTATAACCTGTTGATAGGGACGACTTAATGAGATATGTTTACATCAGCTTTGTTAGATATTATTTTTTAAAATTGATAAGAATTACAAATATATATTAATTTGGCTTAAGAAAAAAACAGTTCTAGAAAAGGAAACGGTTATAATTGTAGCGATTGGGGTAAAACAATATAGTACAAGTACTATTTTTGATGTCAAAGTTACCCAAAAGAGGTTGGTAGTGGTGGTAATCATAAATTTCCGAAACGGCCAGTTATATAATTTATAGCATATAGGCAATTAGGCATGTCCTTTATGTCTCCACAACAACCACTTTTAAGAAAAAAGCAGTTCTAGAAAAGGAAACAGTTATAATAGTAGCCTTTTCTTTTATTACTGTAATTTTTTTTTTTTAAATAAATTACATGAATAAGTGGTTCGTGTGATTTGTATATTTAGTATTAATTATTTTAATTATATTTTTTTAGATAGTTTCAGGTTCGTGTAATTTGTATGTTTAGTTTTAATTATTTTAATTATATTTTTTAGATAGTTTCTATGGTATGATTGGTCTCTAATCACTAATTTATTCTTAGTGAATTTTTTTTTTTTTTTTTTTTTTTTTTTTTTTTTTTTTTTGTATAAATTATTAATTAGTTGAAAATTATTAATTAAATATAGAAAATATATAATTTAAATAAATATATGGGTCCCATTAATCGAATATCCTAGACTATCTTACCCCTCCTCCCTCTTGACTTCACTTACCAAAAGAAAACTTTTGACCAACACCACCACTAACCACAACTGCAACCTTCTTAACAGTCAAGAGTCCACCCATGAAAATCAAAAATTAAAATAAACGCATGACTTCTGAATTAAAGGAGTGGTGATAAAGGATTGAGAGAGTGTGTGAGAGGCGAAAATCAGGTTGAAATGAGACATCGGAAATAGCCTCCCAACCACCCACCCAAGCTACAACTAATCTCATCATACTAATCTTTTGGTGTTGACTACCACTCACCTACTCGACATCGTCATCATGTTATATTTTCGCCTTCGACCACCACTTACCTACAATCGTCGAAAACCTTTCCCTTTTCTTTTTTCCTCCCCTGCAACCAAAGCCATCTCATTCTTCCTTTGAATCTAAAAACACTGTAACACCTGTTTCCCAAAGAAGGTTGGCCAAGATTAAAGGAATCAAAATAAGATTTTGGAGCAAACCCTCAATCGTGACATGTGACATGGACGCGACAACATGGCATGAAACTTAATAGATCACGTGTTAGATGGCCGCCACGACGTGGCACCAGTAGCAGCCCAAGCCCACGTATTTTTAGAGTTTCTCCCATATTTAATCCTGTTAACTCCCATTCTAGGTCATTTCTTTCATCCTCAATCTTCCCACTCTAAAACCCTAACCTCCTACCCTTCGTTTTGAGCTTGGTGACTCCATCTTGAGGTTGTTTGTTTCATTTGGGTGAAACTTAAAGAAGAAGGTGGTTCATTTTGGTGCAAGGAAGCAAGGAGCAAGCTTAGATCCAAGATCTTCTCCATATTTCTGAGTTGTTGGAGGTAAAAAGTTAATAACTTGATCTTTGTTCTTCTTGCTCAATTAGGAGCACATTTTTGGATGTTTTGGTCCCATTCGTGAGTGCTCTTGTAGTTTGAGAAACTCCTGAGCTTGAGGTGGTGCTCATTTAGCCATGGACTTATGAGCTAATGAGAAAAAAGTCGTAGCTTGAGTATTCTTAGCTCCATGATTGAGTTTTTGTCCTATTAAGGACTTAATGGATTTAGTGCTTAAGATTTTGTTTTATGGTGATGTCCTAATGGATAAAGTTGGAAGCTTTATCCATTAAGTCAGTGTAAGGAAGTAGATATGGAAGTATGAGCTTAGATAAGAAAGGATTAAGCTCTTAATGATAGAAATGGTCATTTTCCAGTGGCCACGACATGGAAAAGGTAGCCATGACGTGGTGAAGTAAAATCGAGGCTCACTTGTTCTGATCTGGCCACAATGTGGCAAGGAGGGCCACAACGTAGCGCTACTATGTATGTTGACTATTTGACCTGGAGACCCCCACGACATGACCATCGATTCGGGGCCGATTCCCTTGAGAGGATCGAAGGTTATCATCGGGATGGATCGGTTAGGCCCTAATGGGGCCAAGATTGATTGCGAGCGGCAGTTGTGAGAATTCGAACCCCAAGCAGGGGATGACTAGTTATTCCTGGCAAGAGAGCTCCGTATGGACCAACTCCCTATCCAGTTGTGAGGGCCAGGAGGTATCTGCAGCATGGTTGTTCTAGGTTCATAGCTTATGTTGTAGACACTCGAGTTGAGGACACGACGGATTTGAGTATGGTGTCAATTGTTCGGGATTTCCCCGATGTGTTTCTTGAGGATCTACCAGGAGTGCCTCCCGACAGGCAAGTTGAGCTTTGGATTGATCTGGTACCTGGTGCGGCTCCGATAGCCAAGGCGCCGTATCGCCTTGCACCGCCTGAATGTGTATTGATTACCGGGAGTTGAATAAGCTAACAGTGAAGAACCATTACCCACTTCCAAAGATTGAATATTTGTTTGATTAGCTTCATGGTGCAGCTTGGTTTTCTAAAATTGATTTGCGATCGGGGTACCATCAAATGAGGGTTTGGGATGATGATGTACAGAGGACAACATTTAGGATTTACTATGGCCATTACGAGTTCTTAGTGATGCCATTTAGGCTCACCAATGCACCAGCAACGTTCATGGACCTTGTGACCCGAGTTTGCATACCGATGCTAGATTGTTCTGTGATTGTATTCATGGATGTTATTTTGTTCTACTCCAAGACCAAGGAGAAGCATGAGGATCATTCGCGAGAGGTACTGGAGACCCAAAGGAGGGAGAAACTTTATGCCAAGTTCTCCAAGTATGAGTTCTGGCTGCACGAGGTGCAATTTTTAGGCCACATCATCAACCAGAAGGGTATATTGGTCGAGCCGACCAAGATCGAGGCCGTGATGTTGTGGAAGGTTCTCAGGACCGCATGTGAGATTCAAAGTTTCTTAGGTGTCACTGGTTATTATCAGAGATTTATCCAGGATTTCTCCAAGATTGCATTACCTTTGACCCGTTTGAAAAAGAAAAAGGTGACCTTTCGGTGGGGGCCTGATCAGCAGTTGGATTTTGAGACTTAGAGGTAGAGATTGTGTGAGGCCCCGATTCTAGTGCTCCCTGAGGGCTTGGATGATTTCGTGGTCTATTTGTTGGGTTTTAAGCATTCTAACACTCCTAAGTGTACATGCAACCCTAAATACCTTGGATCTATGTTTTCTCTATTATACATACAAATATGAACTTTCCAAGGTATTCATCCTAACTAGCATAATAACATGATTCACATGACTATATCAAGTTAGAATTGCATACCTCTTCGATGCAGAAAGTCTTCGTGAATCTTGAGTGCCTAGTGCCCCAAGTGTGACACCTCAAATGGTTCACACAACACCAAATACACTTGGAATAACTTGAGAAAAACTTGAACACTCCTTGAAATCGTTTAGCCCTCACACTCACACATAGTGCATGATTTCTTGAGCCATGGGATTCTTTTATATGGTGGCTATTAGGTTTACACCATGTAACTCATGACTTTACCCATTCCTTATGCTCCATGGATTTTAACCTCCATGGAGTATCCATGGGTCACCCCATGGACTTAGTCCAACATAAGGAATCTTGGATCACAAGCCCACTTATATAAGAATGAATGATTTACACAATCAACCCATATATTTAATTAGTCTTCTTTTGATCACTTAATTAATTCCAAATTAATTCTTGATAAATACTAATTAAATAACCTTATTAATATATTAGAACTTATAATATATTAACAAACCTTAAGTATTATTTCTCTCATTTTAGTCTATCCAAATGCATGATGCCATGCAACCCAAATGGACCACGCCGGGTCGGGTCAAGTCTTACCAGTTATAGTTATGGACTTAGACATTAATCCAACAGTCTCCCACTTGGATAAGTCTAAAACTATTATTGCATATGACTTCAAGAACCGACTAGCAATCGTAGCTCTCAAAAGCTTCTGTCAAACTCTGACCTTGTAGATGAACTCTGACCTCGTCAATGACTTGTCCATTAGATAAGGGATCATATATTCCTCCATTCTAGATATCATATTGGACTGAGACATGGATTATAATCATTATCTCTATCCATTTGTTGCTTCCCGATTTTCGATTTATGACGACTGACTAATTGAACAAATCAAATCAGTCCTGGCCTGGCCGAGCACTTTCGTTTGTCATCATCAAATCATCGAGGGGCCCACAGATATCGCTTTTATCCCAAAGGTAAAAGGAATGGATAAACTTCGACTCATATGGCTTGTTCTACTACTTGTTGAATCATACACAAAGGCACGTTTTATAACACCGAGTTACCGAATGCGTTTTCGTGCAATCAATGTACAACCAACTCATAGTAACAACTCATATCTCTTGGTTTGAAGAATATAAGATATTATCGTCTCATGAACACTCGTTATAAAATCCATGAAGTGATTCCAATGAGCACGAGTTGAATCCAATACTCATAACTTATGAGCACTCATGAGTGTTGTAGCCCTTTGTCCAGCATCTTAGACCTCTACAAGCCAACCCATGACAGTCTTAATTCATATCCACTTCCAACATATGACCGACTATGGATGGTTTGAATAACTTAGTCATCCAGAACAATGACCTAGTTATTCTGGAAGTTAAAACATGCAAAAATGAAACACAATAATAATTGAATCCAATATGGTATCAAAACCTATGAACATAAATAAAACACCTTTTATTTATCACCATATGATTACACATTATTCATTGTATACTGTTTCAACTATCAACTTTATTCTTAAATTAAAACGCTAGTTGTCTCATGCTCCGAGCATGTACACTATGTTTTCTAAACACTAGTCATGCCACACACCAAGTATGCATACTATGTTTGTCTATGATCTTTACTTTTTGAATTAGATCAATTGAACATAACTCCATTGATCCTCTTTTAATAGTCCCAAATCCTTAATGCAAATGCAAGAATTCCAAATTTATGGCATTTACTGAAATCTGTTAGATTCTAAACTTATATGCATAGATCCTCTTGTAATGATTATGCATAAAGTCGTAAAGACTTGACAATAAACATTACATAGCATTCCAAAGGAGATCAACTCCTTGGAAACATCCTTCTTGCATTAAGTTTCCTAATCTTACACAGATTGAATAATTTCTAACTTTGAAACATTTCCATATTCCATTTTGACTATCACTTCTAAACAAGAGTTGCCTCCTTACAGATTATGTCAATATGGTCCTTCCAGAATTATCATTATACTTCCAACTATCCTTGAGCAACCAATCTTTGGTAAACCTTAGATTGTCCTCGACAATTGCTTAATCCTTTTAGTCATATCCAATTCTAGACCTTTTCCCTTCTTAATGCCCCAGACATTTGGAAAATTTTAGAAAGGATGAATATAGCAAATGTAATCGATCCTATATCCGAAGCATATGAGACACGATTCATGATGTCTCACATAAAGACTAAACTAGTCTTTTGCCATAACATTTCCATTTCTATTTGCCAAGTTCTCATAATTTAGATTATGAAAAGGGATGCTGTAATCATAATCGAATTTTAGAATGCAAATAATGGACCCATATACAGAATTTCCTTATGTTGAGCCATCCCAACATGAAATTCATATATATTCTTGACTAAATACGATTAAGACCTCAATCTAAGCTTTTAGATTTGAGATGAAGTATAATTTCCTCTCCCTTAATTATAGCAAAACAACTGTTTCAACCCTGTAACCTCACGAATTGAAACTTTTGTTTTCTATAATTAACATTGCTAACTTGCAATACTTATCATAATTATCATGCTCCCACTAATATGATGATTATTAGCATAACACTTATGCTCCCACTAGCTTTAACATGTACCCATAAATCAACTGAACTTCTAGAAATCAATACTTTATTGACTTTCTTACCAAAGTTCAGATTTCTGATACTAGATTGCCTTGATAAGACTTTATCAGTATCTTACACCTCTCTTAGATAGCGCACATGTGTGTCTAAACAATTATGAAGAGGGATGCCGTAATCATTATGTTTAGACCTTTTGTCATTCCCACAATTTCTATCTACTCAAAATCTACTTAGTGAAAGAGTTTCCTAACCATCATTTTCATGAATCGAAGAGAAACCTTATGACACTTAGATTTAATGGTGTATGTGTTCTTATCCATGTGAATTGTCAAAACCATAGTCACAAGACAAGGATAATGACAAATCCAAACTCATATGGAATGAAATTGTGCAATCTTAACTTCTTGCCACCTGGCAGCTCAAGGGCCTGCCATTCCTTCTAAGTAGTTATGGAAACAATTGAGAACATGTAGAACTCAAATGTATAGCCGACTTAACTGGAATGGGCACAGAAATGTTAGAACGATAGGTTATAAACCTCTACTTGTGTGCTAGCGATGAAATACAGGTTTTATTCTTGATTACTTCTTGAAACCTTTTTTAGGATCTTTTAGACTCCCACTATCTCCTTGACCTATACGACTTTCTTGAAAAATATTCAAGAGATAGTGTGGATTCTAATCAAGACAGACTCTTAACACAATTAGCCTTAGTTGGTCTTTGTTTTATCCAAAACATCACAACTTACCAATTTCAAATGTACAAGAGTAGAAAACTTTTACTCTTACATTCGACAAGTGTTTTAAACCTTCTTTAAGACATGTCACTCAAGTTACAATCTTAGAGTATAACTCTATGAATTGTTTTGGAATGAAGTATGAATCATCTTCTTGATTTAACCACTTCAACAATTCATAACTCCTCTTCTTAACTATCATAATGTACTTAGAGGATGAATTGTGATAAGGTCTTAAAATCATTAAGATGACCTTAAAACATGATATTAAAGTACTCTCCCATCTTTTCAGATTTGAGAAACTTTGATCCTTCTTCTTAATTTGATTCTTCTTTTTCGTTCTCTCATACATTGAAAATTTTCCAATGTTTCAGAATTATACTTAAGCTTGTAAGTATAATTATATTTACTAAACCCTAGTAAATCATGACGAATAGTCTTATCCATCTTTTGTGGTGGATTTTGATAAGTGCACAAGAAAGTGTACTTGATCCCTTAGTCCTTCTCTTGACTCACACATCCATGTGAACAAGTAGTTAGTCTTAATTTTTCCAATGCTCGAAAGTTCTCATTCATTATACTATACAACTTGCATGATTCCAAGTTTCGGTCCAATTAAAACTTGGGTGATGAGAATCTTTCCTTATTTGGTAAATTTAGACACTACCACAAGTGAACGAATCAAATTCATATTTCCAATATTGCTATCAGTGGAATCTTATAAGCAACAATTTTCCAAAAACGCCATTGTAAGGATACATAAAATAAATAAATAAAAATTTCCTTTTGTTTTAAAACTTTGCGGAAAAACTTATCCTTATAATCCATATGAAAACTTGTTGTTATCTATTCCTAAGCAATATCTCATAACTCCTAAGAAGTAGCTCAAGAATCCGATCTTCAAACTATGCGATAGAAATCCATCTACACGATCAGATTCAACATATTCTTTTTGTAAGTTCCTTCACTTTTCTTTGATTCTTAAAACGTCACCATGTGACCCAGTCACATCATGTATCAAGAATCTCAGAATAGAAACTTAGCAGAGTGAGATAGTGGAATTTACCTGAAGTAGAGTCAAACTTATTGACTTTAACACCCTTAGGTAAATTGGCAGCTTCGCAACCAATGCCCCTTCCTTTGGCAATTTAACATATGAATGCTTTGGTAATGGAACATGGGACTATTACAGACTTAGCCTTTCTCTTTACCATTTGGTCAACTGAGTTGAGTATGGCCGATCCCTTTCCATTGGGAAGAGAGAGCTTTACTGGATGTCCAATGTCATTATTGTCAATGTCCATAAGTTTTAGGAAGTTTATCTTAGCAAATAGATAAGATCATTAAGGTTCTTGTCATAGTTTGTTTCATAGGAGTCCCAAAGGAACTCACTATGTGACTTAGAAAGTGATTGAACCATGAACTTTCTCAAGACTTTGACACCCAACTCTCCCGGCTTGTCAACACGTGACTTCATCTCCAAGATGTGATCACACATAGACCTTGCTTGCCAATAGGGATTGAGTGACCTTAAACTTTTCAAGAACTTGTGGGTTAGGGAGAATAATTAGAGGAGGTGAAGGAAGTAAAGTTCCAAGAGATTTGGGAAGATCATAAATGTCGAAACCAGACATCTTTTTGGGAGATATTCAAGATAGTTGATTTAAAGTCCTTAATATGACACCCAATATGAAATATTAAGGCTAGGACCCAACACAATACTTTTATAACTTGGAAGAGGGATGCCGTAATCCAAGCTATAAAATATTTGAAGGTAGGTGAATGACGATTCATCAATTTCCACCAAGACAAACTAAATGTATTATTAGGTTTTGAAACTCCTAGATCTTTGAGATTCATTGAACTTTTCAATGACATGTTTCAATCTCGAGTGTACCCTTCAGGTTTTGTGACTGGGATGCCAAGGATCACAAAACAAGGTGTGAAGTAACCATGCAAATACACTGGGTACCCTTAATATTTACCCCTTAATCGATGTGCCGGTTAACCACACACGCTCCACCGATACTATGATAAATATTAAGTTACCCTTTGCCTACCTTGTTAAGTCTAGGTTAGTGTGCCGGTTAACCACACACGCTCCACTAACCGACTTAAACAAAGTGCAAAGTGTAATTTCATGGATTAACACCTTATTCACATTTTCCTAAAAAACTAAGATTAGGTATTTATAAAAGGTTTAGTTACTTAGTATTTATCATTAATACTTTTAATGAAGGGAGAATTATAGTCCTTGTCCTACCCGTTCGGCTAACGACCCTCCACTAGTCAAGGAAGTGGTGGGTGAGAGTGGACACCCATTAAGCTGCCATTTTATAGGCAGTAACCTTATACCCCTCTTATAGACCGACTTCGTGAATGAGGCCTACTAACGGTAAGACTGACTTTACTCTTATACATACACACAGACACACACACACACACACATATATATATATATATATATATATATATATATTATTAACTTATAATATTATAAAGTATAAGGGTTGAATTTTAACTTTTAAAATTCTAAAAGTCTAACTTGGAATTAAAGTATTCATAAGAGAAAACTTTTCAAATTCCAAAACTTGAGGGCATGTTTTGAAAATATTCAAAACTAATTAATTCCATAACTTATGTGTTTAAAGTAGTTTTAATCCAAAAACTATTCAAGTTCCATAACTTGAGGACAAGTTATGGAAGACTTTAAACTAATAAAAGAGTGTAACTTTTTCTTTATTTGTAACATATGAAATTAATTAAGGTTACATATTTTAATGATTTAATGAAGTGACTCTTGAACCTCCATAACTTGAGGACAAGTTATGGAGTCATCAATGCATTCAATGAAAACAAGACTCTTCATTTTTGTAACCTATGTTAACTTTTATGAGTTTTAAGATTCATAAATGTGACTTTTAAGTTACATAAACACATTTTATGAACTTCTTTTGGATTAATTTGGATTAAAACCAACTATCACATAATTTTTTTCATTAATCTAAATTCACTCATAAAACTGTTGGATTAATGTCTAAGTCCATAACTATATGTGGTAAGAATTGACCCAACCCGACATGGTCCATTTGGGTTGCATGGCATCATGCACTTGGATAGACTAAAATGAGAGAAATAACACTTAAGGTTTATTAATATATTGTAAGTTCTAATATATTAATAAGATTATTTAATTAGTATTGATCAATAATTGATTTAGAATTAATTAAGTGATCAAAAGAAGACTAATTAAATATATGGGTTGATTGTGTAAATCATTCATACTTATATAGTGGGCTAATGCTCCATGGATTATCAAGTTGGGCTCAAACTTATTGGATGCTCCATGGTGTATTTGAACCCATGGATCCAAGGAAATGGAAATCCATGACAATTAGGGTTTACCCTAATTGTAACAACTATATAAGCATTTTATTGATGTGAGAAATCGGCCACTGGAGATGCATGGAGGGCAAGGTGATTCTTGAAGTGTTCTAATTTCTCTCTAAGTTATTCCAAGTGCTTATGGTGTTGTGTGAACCATTTAAGGTGTCACACTTGGGGCACTAGGCGCTCAAGCTTCATGAAGACAAGCACCAACAAAAGGTATGTTATTCTAACTTGTGTTATTCAAAGTTTTGTATGCTAGAATAGAACAATACCTTGAAAAGTTGATATTTGCATGTATAATAGAGAAAACATAGATCCAAGGTATTTAGGGTTGCATGTATACTTAGGAGTGTTAGATTGCTCAAAACCCAACAAAAACAAGGTAACACAAAAAACTTTTGGTGATCCATAACTTATTCTTAAGTTATGGAATTCTTTAAAACATTAACACCAAATTTTGTAACTCCATAAAAACTTTGAATCAATTTTTTTTAAAACCTTTTCATATCCATAACTTATGGAGTTTTCAAAAACTAAAACTCTTTAGATCAAACTTTTAAAACTAATAAAATAATCATATTATTTTATCTTTTACTAAATTTGACCTAATTCAACTCATATAGCAAATTATTCAAATTTTACAAATAATTAGTTTTTCACACGAACAAGTAATTATCTTAAAATTTGACAAACTTCATGTTTTTTTTTCCCTTTTTTCAACTTTGAAAATAAAATATTTGCATCAATATAACATAAAACAACCCATGGATCTGATACTACTGTTGGGTTTTGAGCATTCTAACACCCCTAAGTGTACATGCAACCCTAAATACCTTGGATCTATGTTTTCTCTATTATACATACAAATATGAACTTTCCAAGGTATTCATCCTAACTAGCATAATAACATGATTCATATGAATATATCAAGTTAGAATTACATACCTCTTTGATGTAGAAAGTCTTCGTGAAGCTTGAGTGCCTAGTGCCCCAAGTGTGACACCTCAAATGGTTCACACAACACCATGTACACATGGAATAAATTGAGAGAAACTTGAACACTCCTTGAAATCGTTTAGCCCTTACACTCACACATAGTGCATGATTTCTTGAGCCATGAGATTCTTTTATATGGTGGCTATTAGGGTTACACCATGTAACTCATGACTTTACCCATTCCTTATGCTCCATGGATTTTAACCTCCATGGAGTATCCATGGGTCACCCCATGGACTTAGTCCAACATAATGAATATTGGATCACAAGCCCACTTATATAAGAATGAATGACTTACACAATCAACCCATATATTTAATTAGTCTTCTTTTGATCACTTAATTAATTCCAAATTAATTCTTGATCAGTACTAATTAAATAACCTTATTAATATATTAACAAACCTTAAGTGTTATTTCTCTCATTTTAGTCTATCCAAATGGATGATGCCATGCAACCCAAATGGACCACGCCGAGTCGGGTCAAGTCTTACCAATTATAGTTATGGACTTAGACATTAATCCAACACTATTGTGATGCCTCTATTTCGGGCTTGGGAGCGGTCCTTATGTAGAGGGGTCACATGATTGCTTACGATTCGAGGAAGATGAAGCCTCATGAGGAAAACTACCCTACGCATGATTTAGAGTTAGGGGCCATGGTTTTTGCCCTAAAGATTTGGTGACACTATTTGTATGGGATTCGTTGTACTATCTACACTAACCACAAAAATTTGAGGTATTTAATGGACTATCCGAATCTGAATATGCGCCAATAGAGATGGTTGGATGTGGTAAAGGATTATGTTTGCCAGATCCTGTACCACCCTAGGAAGGCTAATGTGGTGGCTGATGCTTTGAGCCGCAATACTTTTAGTACACCTATATGGGATATCTGCTTAAGCATGATTGTCACTTCATCTTTGATGGATTTGATCAAGAAGGCTCAGGTGGAGGAATTGTAAAAGGAAAACTAGAAGACCGAGTGGATCAGAGGACGGGTTCACTTATTTGTCAGATACATCCGGGGGTTGTTGACTCAGTGTGGTAGAGTCTGGGATCCAACATCAGGTCGGGGTGAGACAAACAATTTTAGGGGAGGCGCATACATCAAAATTTTCTATCAATACAGGGGCACAAAGATGTACATGGATCTGAGGTTGAGTTATTGGTGGCCCTGTATGAATAGGAGAATAGATTGGTTTGTGGAGCGGTGCTTGATTTGCAGGAGAGTCAAGGACGAGCATCAAAGACCCCACAAGAAGATGCAACACTTACCCATTCCCATGTAGAAGTAGGAAGATATTATCATGGATTTCATCACAAATTTTTCAAGGACGACATTTGGTGTTAACTCTATTTGGGTCATTGTTGATAGATCGACCAAGAGTGTGCACTTCATAGTGATTGCCAAGAGTATATCCGCAAAGACGTTAGTAGACATCAATGTTCGGGAGGTAGTAGTTCGGCACAAAGTGCCAGTTTTGGTGGTTTCGGACCGGGATGTTCGTTTCACCTCCAAATTTTGGAGGAAGCTCCTTAAGGAGTTAGGTACTTAGTTTCATTTTAGTACATCATACCACCCTCAGACCAATGACCAAAGCGATTGGATGATTCAGATGCTCAAGGATATGCTCTGGGTTTATATGTGACATCCCCAAATTCAAGGCCAGAAAAGACCGATTTGTTTATGCTTGTTTTTAAAATCAGAGTACTCTTTTAAAGAAAACAGTTGCGGAATTTGTTCCCAAAACAAGATATGATAATAACTTATCAAAACATTTCTCGAAGAGAATGTATTTTCATTTAATAATAAAACCTCGGGATATCATGTTCCAATACAGACATATAAGCATAAACAAAACTTACATTTAATTACACAATTGATTTATATCTCCTTTAAATCTCTCAGTGAAATATGTCTTCGTATTAATACCTGTGATACAAAGAAAACTGAGTGAGTCAGGATTGGGAGCCTGGTGAGCATATAGGGTTTTCATCCCATAATGTTATATCATATATTTATAAATATAGAACATTCAAACTTGTACAATTTCACCATATAAAGGCAACTCTTATCCCACCCCATCGATCCTCACAACGACACGATCTAAACTCTCGTATCTAAAATTTTCCTCTTTACCTGATCGTTACTCACGGATCTGAAACTAACCTTTTTCACCTGATCCATACTCACGGATCTAAAACTACCTGATCCATACTCACGGATCTAAAACTAACCTCCTGATCTGATCCACACTCCCGGATCAATAATTGTACCCAATCCATACTCATGGAATAAGGACAATTAACTATACCCTAATCCTGATCTGATCCATACTCCCGGATCAATAACTGTGCCCAATCCATACTCCCGGACTAGGGACAATTAACTTAGTCTTAATCCATACTCCCGGACTAATAACAATTTTTATCTCTTTACCTGATCCATACTCTCGGATCTAAAACTAACCTCTTGGTCTAATCCATACTCCGCTGAATAACTAGATCAACAACAACAACATCGGGGCCTCTCATCTGTTTATCACACATCAACTATCTATCCATGTTCTACCCAATGTATTAGTAGATAAATATATATATTTTTATACATAGTTTAAAACCTATATAGCATTCTCATTCAATACATATTCCACATAACAGATGAGGCACACCCACATAACTCGTATTTCATAAAGAATAAATCAGATCTATGAGATAGAAGAAAGTGAATATACATTCACGCATATAACAACAAAATATACACATAACACGTATTTTATATTAAATACTTAATAATTATGCGTTAGAAGAAAGTAACCACACACTCACTTGATTAGAAGATGATCGGACAACACTACGACTTGTAGAAGTAGTATTCTTCGGTAGATCTGGAAGATCTTCACAAAAACCGGGCTCCTTGCGGGCAGAGCTTCGGCTCGGGAATCACACTTCTCGGGATCTTCGGGGCCTTGGGACTTGCTTCGGGGCTCGGGAATGATCCCGGGGTTTCGGGATATTTGTTGCACGAAAAACGATGCAAAAACACGAGAAAAAGGGAAGAAATGAGCAAAGAAGTCGGTTTCCCTCGACACACTTTTATAGATGGCTGAAACACGAATTACGCTGGGCGTAATGGGGATAAGAACGCTGACTCCCCCCCCCCCCCCCCTTCCGGATAATATCGAATTTATATTTAAATTAAATATTGAAAATATTTAATAAACTTCAAAAATTCATATCTTCCTCATACGAGCTCTGTTTTCGACGTTCTTTATATCCTCATGTAGGTGAGACTACGCTCTACAACTTTCGTTTAGACTCCGTCGGTTAACTTTGATTTATTTTTATTATTTATTTTTAGTAGGCCTGGACAAGAAAACTCCGTTATAAAATCATAATGTCTTCATCTGACGTCCGTTTTCGCCTATCTTTTTATCGTTTTACTACAATTAATGAGATCTTCAATTCTCATTTAGATTGTTTCAGATAAAAACCGCTCGGTCTCAAATTGAGTATTCGAGCTGCATACCGCTAAGTCGAAACTTAGAAAAATCATAACTTCCTCATACGAAGTCAGATTTGGACGTTCTTTTTATGCACGCTCATGGTTTAACGAACTCTACGACTTTCGTTTAGATTAATAAGGCTAAATATCACTCTAGCGTAAATTCACTTTTTACATCATTCCGCGTCGTGCCGGTTCTGTCTCGAAACTTCGACAGATCATAACTTCTTCGTTATAACTTGGATTTTGGAGTTCTTTATATGTATGGAAACCTTGTAACATATACTATAACTTAGTTAATATTATTCATTCTAAATAATCTTTCATTAAAAATTCATTTTTGACGCCTATCGTCTCTAAATTGACTAGCCCGGATCTACGGGCGTTACAATTATCTGCCCCTTAGGATGATTATGTCCCGGAATCATCAACGAAATAGGACTTGCATAATGATTCCACACGTTATTTATTCATCCTAGGTAATAACCGTAACTTCTATGTTTCCTCGAAAGAGTATTTAACTCTATGGCTTTCTTGATCTTAGAAGATGCCCAATCTTGCATCTGCTTATCGTACTATGTTGTACTTTCAATCGTAACCTTCAAGTTACCAAATAAGTCCTTATTGTGAAATCCTTCTTCTTCTCAGGATAATTACTTTCATTTATCTATTGTAACAAATCGATGGGTCGTGCTTTATTGACCTCTCATCGCACGATGCAACTCTTAGACTCGGTTTTTTTAATGAAGTTAAATTCCAGAATGGAATATACCTTTCTTCATATTCTAACGTGATATAATCACATTTCAGCATGTAGCATTTCTACCTGCAAACTTCTTTTAACAACGAACGCGACACTATCAATCGCATTAACTTCAACCTTCTGACTTAAGTCAGATGTTACATCTAACTTGGTCCTCTAGACCACGTAACATACTCCTCGTAGTCGAACTCAAATTTAAATATGACCACTAGGGTCGGAACAAGAACCATATTACTAGTCATTACCGAAAAAATGGTAATGACATACCAGAATAAAGTGGAATCAATTACTAGCTTCTTGTTAACCTTGAGACTTTCCCTGATCCAAGTGCGAGTCCTGTGCTTCCGGTAGTATATGCATCTACTACCTTTCACACCTACTCATACTCGTTCCAAGTATTGTCCCACAGTCAACCAAGTCACCATACAAGAAAATCAGACAATCATTCAACACATCAGTTAGCAAAACTAGGGTTTATATTAATTCCTTGAAACGATTACACAAAAGTTCAAGTTCACCCTATACTACGCCTCTAGTAGGCTACACTTCCTGATACAGACTTTATATACTGACATGAAGTCTTCATCCTTGAATCCTCGCATTGTTTTCTGCTTCATCGAGGATCATGTGGAATGCTCTTGGCTTTGGTGGTGCATTTGGCTTTATAGCCTCTTCTCTTCTTGGGCAGTTTTTCTTGAAGTGTCCTTCTTCACCACACTTAAAGCATGCTTCCTTTGGTTTGGGCATTTGCTGGTGTAATGACCAGTCTTCCCGCATTTGAAGCAGGTCATTTCTTTAGAGCATTCCCCAATGTGATTCCTTTTGCACTTGTCACACCATTGTGCTCCTTCTTCGAGCTTCTTCGAATCAGACTTCGAAAATTTTCTTTTCTCATTAGAACCTGAAGTTCCTTCTAACTTTCTCTTCTCGCCAACTTTAACCTTACTATCAGTCCTCCTTTTGATCATATTCTCAACAGACTTGGCAGCCCAAATAGCTACCTCTAGAGTAGGTGCTTGACGTACTGGCACCACATACTCCCAAGGGAGTCCCTTTGTGTACCGGTCGACTTTTGTCAGTTTGTCTGGGACGATGTGCAAAGCAAACTCCATCTTGTCTGTGAAGGCATTAGCGTATTCATCCACTGACATGCCTTTCTTCAATATCCAAAATTTGTTCTCCAACTCTAGCAGGTTTTGGGCCAAGCAGAACTTGCGCTTGAATTGCACCAAGAACTCTGCCCAAGACAGTTGCAGTGGCTCATTAGGGATTAGGATCTTCCCTAGAGTGTTCCACCATCAAACGGCTCCACCTCGGAACTGACGCACTGCATAGATAGTCTGCAACCTGCCTCTGCAGCCACAAGTCATGAAGGCTAGCTCCATTTCCGATATCCAATCCATAACTCTGATCAGATCTTCCTTTCCAGTGAAGGTCGATGGTTTGCAAGTCAGAAAATCCTTATACTTCCATCCCATTCCATCATTCCTCCCATTCTGGTTGTTTTGCCTAACTATCGGTGGGTTGGCTTGACCAACAGATCCACTAAAGTTTCCACCTTTCGAGTGCCCTTCATTCACTTCGGGCTTCTCCACTTGAATTAACAGTTCTTCACGATTCTGTTGAAGCAGACATCTCGTCTCATCCATCTGACGATCCAAAATCGTCTGAATCATCAATTGTACACCGACCATTGTTATCGGCTCAGGTGCTACTGCTATGATAGGTATTTGCTCAATCACTGGTGGTTGATTCATGTTTTCATCAGCATTTCCAACTCCACTTATTGTTCTCACCATTTTTGATCTATACACTGAATAAGGTGAAATTAGATCCTTATTCATGATAGATATTCAAATCATCCTTATCACTCCGAAACGTTTACATGCTAGTTCTAATATCGTAGATATACGCTTAGAATCCTAAACACATAAGGTTTCCAGATCCGGTCAGCAACAAACCATAGATCCGAACAAATAATAGCACCAATATAGCTATCACACTAAACATTTAGCACATAAAAGCATTTTAGGCATCATTCTTAAAATAAACTAGTGCTTGTGTCAATTTAGGTGTACTAACTAACATATTTTAGACACACTGCTCACAATCATTACTTAGCATTCTAAGTTTAAGTCTAGAAATTTCCTACAAATTCCTAGTTCGCTTAAACTAATGCTCTGATACCAACTGTGACATCCCCAATTTCACGCCAGAAAAGACCGATTTGTTTTTGCTTGTTTTTAAAATTAGAGTACTCTTTTAAAGAAAACAGTTGTGAAATTTGTTCCCAAAACAAGATATGATAATAACTTATCAAAACATTTCTCGAAGAGAATGTATTTTCATTTAATAATAAAACCTCGGGATGTCATGTTCCGATACAGACTTATAAGCATAAACAGAACTTACATTTGATTACACAACTGATTTATATTTCCTTTAAATCGCTCTATGAAATATGTCTTCATATTAATACCTGTGATACAAAGAAAACTGAGTGGGTCAGGCTTGGGAGCCTGGTGAGCATATAAGGTTTTCATCCCACAATGTTATATCATATATTTATAAATATAGAACATTCAAACTTGTACAATTTCACCATATAAAGGCAACTCTTATCCCACCCCATCGATCCTCACAACGACACGATCTAAACTCTCGTATCTAAAATTTTCCTCTTTACCTGATCCCTACTCACGGATCTAAAACTACCTGATCCATACTCATGGATCTAAAACTAACCTCCTGATCTAATCCATACTCCCAGATTAATAATTGTACCCAATCCGTACTCCTGGAATAAGGACAATTAACTATACCCTAATCTCTGATCCATACTCCCGGATCAATAACTGTGCCCAATCCATACTCCCAGACTAGGGACAATTAACTTAGTCTTAACCCATACTCCCGGACTAATAACAAGTTTTATCTCTTTACCTGATCCATACTCCCGGATCTAAAACTAACCTCTTGGTCTAATCCATACTCCACTGAATAACTAGATCAACAACAACAACATCGGGGCCTCTCATCTGTTTATCACACATCAACTATCTACCCATGTTCTACCCAACATATTAGTAGATAAATATATATATTTATATACATAGTTTAAAACCTGTATAGCATTCTCATTCAATACATATTCCACATAACAGATGAGGCACACCCACATAACACGTATTTCATAGAGAATAAATCAGATCTATGAGATAGAAGAAAGTGAATATACATTCACGCATATAACAACAAAATATACACATAACATGTATTTTATATTAAATACTTAATAATTATGCGTTAGAAGAAAGTAACCACACACTCACTTGATTAGAAGATGATCGGACAACACTACGACTTGTAGAAGTAGTATTCTTCGGTAGATCTGGAAGATCTTCACAAAAACCAGGCTCCTTGCGGGCAGAGCTTCGGCTCGGGAATCACACTTCTCGGGATCTTCGGGGCCTTGGGACTTGCTTCGGGGCTCGGGAATGATACCAGGGCTTCGGAATATTTCTTGCACGAAAAACAATGCAAAAACACGAGAAAAAAAGGAAGAAATGAGCAAAGAAGTCGGTTGCCCTCGACACCCTTTTATAGGGGGCTGAAACACGAATTACGCTGGGCGTAATTCTAAATTATGTTGGGTGTAATGGGGATAAGAACACTGACTCCCCCCCCCCTTCGGGATAATATCGAATTTATATTTAAATTAAATATCGAAAATATTTAATAAACTTCAAAAATTCATATCTTCGTCATACGAACTCCGTTTTCGACGTTCTTTATATCCCCGCGTAGGTGAGACTACGCTCTACAACTTTCGTTTAGACTCCGTCGGCTAATTTTTATTTATTTTTAGTAGGCCGGGACAAGAAAACTTCGTTATAAAATCGTAACTTCTTCATCTGACGTCCGTTTTCGCCTATCTTTTTATCGTTTTACTACAATTAATGAGATCTTCGATTCTCATTTAGATTGTTTCAGCTAAAAACCGCTCGGTCTCAAATCGAGTATTCGGGCTGCATACCGCTAAGTCGAAACTTAGAAAAATCATAACTTCCTCATATGAAGTCAGATTTGGAGGTTCTTTTTATGCATGCTCATGGTTTAACGAACTCTACGACTTTCATTTAGATTTCTAAGGCTAAATATCACTCTAACGTAAATTCACTTTTTACGTCATTCTGCGTCGTGTTGGTTTTATCGCGAAACTTCGACAGGTCATAACTTCTTCGTTATAACTCGGATTTTGGCGTTTTTTATATGTATGGAAACCTTGTAACATATACTATAACTTAGTTAAAATTATTCATTCTAAATAATCTTTCATCAAAAATTCTTTTTTGATGCCTATCGTCTCTAAATTGACTAGCCCGGATCTACGGGCATTACATTGTATGTTGGATTTTGTAGGGAGTTGAGATAATTACCTTCCACTGACCGATTTCTCTTACAACAATAGTTACCATGCCAGCATTGACCGACCACCATTTGAGACGATGTATGGAAGAA
Organism: Lactuca saligna; assembly: GCF_052625555.1. Classification (NCBI taxonomy): domain Eukaryota; kingdom Viridiplantae; phylum Streptophyta; class Magnoliopsida; order Asterales; family Asteraceae; genus Lactuca; species Lactuca saligna. Next base: position 81,587,009 of record NC_136425.1, on the reverse strand, counting down.
GGTTTAGGACCTCAGTTTGCTAGGGGGAGGTCGAGCATTAAGTCATGGGTAGTACAAAGGTTGTACTCAATACTATTGATTTTATTCAGCAGGTGTGCGGAAAGTTGCAGGTCGCGCAAAGTCGACAGAAGAGTTATGCAGATTGACGACATTCAGATCTCGAGTTTCAGGTGGGAGACTTGGTACTTCTAAATGTGTTACCTTGGAAAGGTGTTATTGATTTCGGAAGCGGGGCAAGATGGGCCCAGATTCATTAGACCTTTTAGGATTTCGGCTCGGGTGGGTAAGGTTGCATACCGGATGGATTTTCCCAATTAGCTCAGCCATATCCATAACACCTTCCATGTGTCTCAACTTCGAAAGTGTGTGGCCAATGAGTCCATAGTTGCTCCTCCGGAATACATTCAGGTTGATGATCAATTGACTTATATGGAGAGACCGGTGGCAATCTTAGATTGGAAGATGAACACCCTGCAAAACAAAGAAGTGTCACTGGTCAAGGTCTAGTGGCAACACCAGAAGGGTTATGAATGGATGTTGGATCTTGAGGCGGAGATGCGAGAGCACTACCCAGATTTATTTGCGATACCAGACTTCGATGATAAAGTCCAGTTTAAGTGGGGGAGAGTTGCAACATCTATTTTTAGGTATACGTTTTAACCCTTGGGTTGTGCTTTTATTTGCAAGTTTAGTGTTAATTTCGTAATTTTGGAGTCAACTGGAGTATGTGGGGTGTACACCTTCGTACATATGGCGTACTCGGGTTCGCATTAGTATCCTGGTATGCAGGGCGTATACAACCAGGGTGCAATCCCTAAATTTTAGGGTTTGGACCCTATTTAAACACATTTATGGCCACATGCACCTTCTTATCTCCAACTTCCTTCCTCATTTCGTAACCCTAAAGAGTGTTAGTGCATTGTTAAGCTTGTAGATCCTTTTTGGTGCCATTTGGAGCTTTTGGAGTAAAATGAAGAGTATTGGGGTGGTGGTGTTTCACTCAAGGCTTTGGATCCAACATCTTGTTCCCCTTGTGCACCTTGTGGAGGTAAAAATCTTCAACCTTGGTGTAGAAATCTTATGGATCTAGTTTTTGCTCAATTTTGTTCCCTTTTTGTCCTAAACTTGGTCTTTGTGAGTATGAGGTACTCCAAGGCATGTGAGTTGTCCTTTCGGAGGTTTTTAGGGGGTGTTAAGTCATAATGTTGGGTTTTTGGTCACTAGTTTCTCTTCTTGCAAGTGCTAGATGGTCTTAATGGTGGTCTTAATAGCCATACTAAATAATAAAGTTGGAAACTTTATGGTAAAAAACATTATTTGTTTCCCATATCTAAAATTTGGACGTAAGTGCTTAAAGGATTAAGCACTTAATAAGACAGGTGGTGATCAGTTGTGTACATTGGGTGTACCGAGGGGTACGTTGTGCGTACGAGGTCAGCTCCGTGATCCTCGGTTAATGGCGAATTATGCCCCGCATATTGACTAAGTTAACTCGGTTGACTCATTTGACTTTGACCTGGATTTTAACTAGGGTTTAACCTAGAGGTATTTTAGGTATTTGAATGGTAGTCCGAGTTTTGGATTACTGTTATTCGTAAAGGTGACCAGTAGCATGGATTTTTGAGCAGCGTGTTATTCCAACTTTTAGACTGTCTATGAGGTGAGTCTTCTTACCACCTTAAGTAGGCCGAAGCCACCGAGGCCTACCCACTGTGTCGTATGAGTAAAAATTGTATGCTGTTGTATGATTTTGTATGATGTGAACTTATGATTTATGTATTAAGCTAGATTAGGCTCAGAGTCATTATGGAGTTGGGGTTGATATGAACTCGGGGGTTGATTTAGACACGACACCACTAGTTGCTATTATTTTGGGTTAATGCGGACCCGAGGGTTAATACGGACCTGACACAGCCACAAGCTATTATATTATCTTTATGTTTTATGTTTATGGTTTCAAGTACTCCCAGATCAACAGGGAAGGGCCCAACGTTATGGCACAACATCCTCCCCATATGATTTACGCACTTGATATTGTAGGGGTCGAAATGTAGTTAGTGAGAATTCGAAACTCTTTTTCTCTGTAAGGGTGAAAAATCCATATGATTTTGACTCTATATGTTTTGCAAGGAACATGTCGAATTTGAACTATAACGTTTAGTCCTTGTACTTTTTGTTGTTGGTAACTCCCTAGAACTAGGGTAAGTATTAGGGTCGAGAGTAACTTTTTGTACTTTAAATTTGTAAAAACTCTCAACTCTTTTATTCTTTTACATACATAATATGAGCCAATAAGATCTTATTTACTCGATGTGTTCATTCTATTTTTCGTGATTGCTTTCGTATTCGTTACTCAGTTCTAATACACATCAATTGGTATCAGAGAAGGATTCATTCAACCAATTTCATTTTTCTCGTGTTTTTCATATTTTTTTGAATCGGGCTTTCCGATTCAAAGTTTTCTATAATGTTGAATCAGAAAACTTGTTTCAATTGATTGTTTTGTTTCTGCACTCTGTTTGATAAATTAGGTGATTACTGGTCAATTTCTATTTGATTCTCCTTTCAGATCTCTTTTCTAAATCAAAAATCATGTTTATCCATAAAACAATGAACTATATGAAAACGATGTCGAGTTTTTCGAACTTGCATGGAACATCTACAAAGATTCTAATGCTCATTCCTGAATAATATGAGCAGTGGGCCAACAGAATGGAGGATTATCTCAATGGAGTAGATGAAGATCTTTTGAGATGTATCACAAGTGGAAATTATCGTCCTGATATGCTTGAACAAGTTGGAACTGATGGTTCTTCTGCTGATGTTGCTGTGCAAAGGCAGAAATAGGAAGCTAATGATAAGAAAAGCCTTCGTGAACTACGTGGTGCTCTTCCACCAGTAGTTTACAACTACGTCTCAAGTTGCAAAACAACAAAGGAGATTTGGGACAAATTGAAAGAAAATTATCAAGGCAATGAAAAGACAAAGAAAAGCTCTGTGAAGCAATGTTCATTGGAAATGGATGAGTTCAAGTAGAAAGATAATGAATCAACAGAGTTATGCTATGATCATTTGAATGAATTAATATTCAAATACACACATTATGGTGTTACTCGTTTGACTCTAGAATACAATCTGACTTTTTTGATGGGATTGAGAAAAGAATGGAGGAAGATTAGTCTGATGATTAAAACTCAACAAAGTTTCGATGGTTATTCATTGGTTGACTGTATAATGTTCTTAAGGCCCATGAAAGTGAGATAAACGAAATTGCTAAAGAAGGAAAGTTGAGCTTAGGAGGACCTTTGGCTTGGATGTTGAAAGTGACCACCAAGGACTCTGAAGTCGAATCTGTTAAGCAATATGACCTTGAAGAAAAAGGATTTCTGGTTAATTCTGAAGATGAAGCGGTAGCTTACTATTCGAATAATAAAGTGAAAAAGTTCTTCAAAAAGCCACTCAATCCAAAGTACAAGAACAATAGTGAGTTCAAGGGGAATAGTTCAACTGGAAAATGTGTTAAGATTGAATCAAAAGAGGAAAAGAAGGAAGTAATGAATGTGGTTAATACGAAACAAATGAAGCTCAAAGGGGATTTGGGCTATGATTGAAATTACTGCAATGGTTCGAATCACTTGGGAAAAGATTGTATGTTGAGAAAGAAGGAGGAGATTAAGGAGAGAGTGAAAGATGAAGCATACTACATGGGCAATATTAAGGAGTTGAAAGGCTCAAACCAAAGGAGTCTCTCTGATGGTAAAAGGAGGAAATGAGAATGATGGAACGTATCAGATCTGGTCTTGGGGTCTGATGATGAGGATATGAGGAATACCACACATGGAGCCATGTATGCTCAATTCAAAGAAGGTGGTTCAGATGATGAGAAGATCTCAGGAAGAAGCTTTGTTTCAACATGTGCTAACAAATCTCCAATGACTTCAAAAGTACGTAATCTTCTTGAAACTCTTAATATGCTTCAATTACTTGTCATGCATTTTAATAGATTTTAATGATACTCTTTCTTATCTTAATGATATGTTGATTTCCATGAGTAAAGAAGCTGAACAATCGAAATCATTACTATATGATGTTCAAAACAAAATGGAAGTTAAGAAGAGTATGATAGAGAGTTTACAACTTCAGTTAAGGAACGTTATAGTAGATATAGATTCTGGTAGGACTGATAACATGTTGTTAGTTAAATAAAGGAGCATTTACTGTAATTTTGCCAAACGTTTGTATGCTAAACTAATTGAACTGCATCATTCATTTGATATTTGCAAAGAACAACATCGAAAATTGCTTCCTTTCTTAGCTTATGAGACAGAAAAAGTAGATGAACCTTCGTATGATTGTGAAAAGAAAAATTCTGAGTTTGATAAAGTTCCTAATGACTCATATGCATATGGAATAGTTATGATTGATGAATACTTAAGTGTTGATGATCTTGTGCATATTGTTAATGAAACTCTCACTGAAAATGAACAAGTTCAAATTTTGAACATGACTGAGAAGTCGACATTTGATTCGCAACAAAATTTCACTGATATCGAAGATGATTATGATAATATCAGTGAAACTGAAGCTGAGGAAAGTGTCAATTGTTCTCAATCATCTGTTATTAATGTCAATTTGATGTAAAAAGGCAATGAAATTTGTCATGATTCAATGATGAAGGTTAACAGTGATCAACTTTCTACGTTAAATTTTTGTGATCCTTTAGACCATTTTGCGGTAGAAGACTATGTCAACGATGAGGATGATGTTTCAAATGAAACAACTATTCCTATAGTTGTAGTCGAACAGGTTTATGAAGAATCAACAAAATACTCAAAGTTCTTGAAAGATAAAGGACAACATCATCTAGAATCAAACTCAGTAGTCTATCTAAGACTCAAGTGTACAAATGATGTTGTATTTCCAAATCAAGTATTTGTCACCTTTGGAAATGGTGATAAGGTGAACCCATAATTGAACAAACCGGTTGAGGAAGACAGTAAGAATGTGACAAAAGATCGTTTTTATCCAAATCAGAGCACAATTGAAAATGGTTTGAACAAAACTCAATAATTTTTCAACGACAAAAACCAAAATGTGTTTGGGAACTAAAAACTAAAAAATCAAGTGTTGTTAATCAAAACAAAGAAATTTTTTCAAAATCTCAAAAGACAAAAGCACAAGTGTTCAAGGAAAATGTTGAAAAATTGGTTTATGAGGAAGGTGTTTCAAATATAAAAGCACGAAACAAGGTTTATTGGAAAAATGTAAAAGTTTTTAAAAAACAAAAGGTTTTTATGAAAAAATCAACCGAACAAGTGCAAACATTTTTCTCAAAATAAGACACCTTTTCAAAATGAAACGTTTCAAAAGCAAAACAATTTTTCAAAAATTCAAACTACTGTTCAAAATCAAGTTCGATATCATAATGTTCAAAACCAAGGAAATGGAAACTTTGTTAAAAATAAAAACATCACAGAAATTGTGGTTCAAATCATGAAAATGGAAGTTTTGTTCAACACAAGAATTAATGGATTTTTGTTCAAAATAACAAACTAAGAAATTTTGGTCCAACTCAGGATCAAAGACGTTTTCAACAAAATCAACATGTTTTTCATCGAAATGTTGTTGGTTATCATAACCAATACCAAAATCGTTTTCAAAATTCACCAAAAAGGACATTTCCAACTCAAAAAATTGAAAATTTTGATGTTTAAGGAAAGAAAAATGAACCTTTTAAAGACAAAAATCCACACTTTCCGAACCACGATTCGAAGCAGAAGATGAAAGCTTCATTTGCGAAAGGGAAAAGTGATGTGAGGAACATCAATCATTGGCTAAAAGGAAAGGAAAAAAGTTATTAATCAGGAAATTACTCTCAAGAGAAAATTGAGTCTACTTACGATATATACTTGAATGATTCGATGTGTGGAAGCTCTTCATCAAAAGAGTCTAATCCGTCTTTGAAAAAGTCGAAAGAAATTCCAAAGAACAAAGATGATGGATTTAAGAAAAAGGATGGAAAAGTGAAAATCGATGTTGATCCTTTTCCATTGAATGATTACATTTCAATGCCTAAAGCAAATGAAATTGACTTAATAGATAGTTTAAAGTCTAAGGTTCAAAGTTGGATCATAGGTTCATCCATTCATAATGCATTTCAAGCTAATGTCCAAGGACCCCAAAGGTCTTGGGGACCTAAATTCTTCTAATTGATTGCAGATACTATTTGACAAACAATATGGTGAGAATTGGTACATTGATAGTGGTTTCTCATGCCACATGACTGGGCGAAAGGAGAATTTGATAGATATTTGATAGTTGGATAATGCAGGTTTAGTAATGTTTTGCAACAATAACAAATGAAAAGTCAATGAATATGGCAAAGTGATGAATGGAAAATTCATGGTGAATAGGGTACCGTATGTCGAAGGCTTAAAACGTAATCTGATTAGTGTTTCGCAACTTGTTGTGGGCACTGGTAGTCAAGTTGTGTTTGATGAAGAAGGAAGCATTATCCCTATCAAAGAAACGAAGGAAATTATTCTAAAGTCCAAATGGAAAGGAGACATGTTTATGGTAGGCATGAAACCTATTGTTGGAGTTCCATCTATATGTTTTTTGTTGAAAGCTTCCTCAGATATCAATTGGTTGTGCCATCGACGTCTATCCCATCTTAATTTCAAAAATGTTAAAAAACTGATTTTATATGATCTTATTCGAGACTTACCTGTCTTAAAATTTTATAGCGATTCGTTGTGTGCTGCTTGTGAATAGGGAAAGAAACATAGACAATGTCATCCAATTGTTATCGATTCCAAAATCATCGAATCTTTGGAACTTCTTCACATTGATCTATATGGACCTTCGATGTTTGAGACTCTCAATAATATAAAGTATATATTAGTCTTTGTTGATGATTTTTCAAGGTTTACATGGATTTTCTTTCTTCTTCAAAAGTCTGAAACTACTCAACTGATGATTGACTTCATCAAAAATATCGAGTTGTGTTTAAAAAAGAAAGTTCGAAGAATTAAGAGTGACAATGGCTCAGAATTGAAGAATCGAATTCTTGATTCATTCTTGATTGAGTTTGGAATTTCGTATAACTTTTCATCTCCTTACACACTGCAACAAAATGGTGTAGTCGAAAGGACAAATCGTTCTCTAAGTGAAGCATCAAGAACCATGCTTACATATGCGAATGTTCCTCAATATCTTTGGTCAAAAGATGTTTCGACGGCGTGTTTTACACAAAATCGTTCTTTTATTCATCGTCATTTCAACATCACACCTTATGAGATAATTAACAAAAGAAAGCCTAACGTTAATTTTTTTTCATGTTTTTGGGTGTAGGTGTTTCATAATGAATCTCAAGAACAATCTTTCTAAATTTCAGTCGAAAGCTGATGAAGGAATCTTCTTGGGATGTTTACATAACTCTGTTGCCTATAGGGTGTTGAGTAAACGAACGTGAAAGATCGAAGAAACTTTCAATGTTACATTTTATGGATATTATATCAAGCAAGTCGAACAATCTTTCATACAAAAGCCTATCATTTCTGAAACAAATGATGAGTTTGAAATCATTAATTCTTATGATATTGATTTTTGGCATTCCAGATAGGTCGATTGATGTTGAAAACCATGCTGATGATAATAATGTTTCTAAAGCATCAGAACAGTCAGATGATTCAACTATTACATGGGAAGAAGATGACACACATTCTACATCAACTTCAAGAGTGAATGTCGAATGAGTATCAGTTTTGACTGATGATCAAGTGGAGGGGAAGCACTTGAGTTCGTCATTACATGATGACCATCAACTTTTTTAGGGGAGCATGTGTGACATACAGCTTAGTTGAGGGGGAGCATATTCTGGACCATGCTGATGTCGAGGGGGAACATCAAAACTTAAATCCATTGGTTGAGGGGAGCCAATTGGATCGAATACTGATAATATATATGATCAATATAATGAGCTTCATGATGTCACTGATAATATTTCGAATGCTGGAGAAGGTTCAGAATCGGATGATGTATTCGAAGATGCACCTTTAGATTTTGATCCAACAAAATGGACACGCGATCATCCAAAGGAACTGGTTCTTGTTGATCCACATGCTACAATATTGACACGAGGAAAGATTCTAGCAAAAAATGAAGTGCTAAATATTTATGAAGAATATTGTATGTTTAACATGTTCATTTCGAAATTAGAACCAAAAATAGTAAAGCTTGCATTAGAAAAATCAAATTGGGTTGTTGCAATGCAATATGAACTAACTGAATTTGAATGAAACAAAGTTTGGAGGTTAATTCCTAAACTAAAATATGTTTCGTTAATTGGTTTAAAATGGATTTTCAAAATAAAATAGATAAAGAAGGCAATGTGATTCGAAATAAAGCAACACTAGTCGTTAAAGGTTACTCACAACAAGAAGGTATCAATTATGAGGAAACCTTTGCCCCTGTTGCACGAATTGAGGCAGTTTGAAATTTTCTTGCTTATGCAGCGTATAAAGATTTCGATGTGTATCAAATGGACGTCAAGTGTGTTTTCCTCAATGGAGTTTTGGAGGAAATGGTCTAGGACGAACAACCACCAAGTTTTATCAATGATAAGTATCCTGATCATTTTTTCTAGTCTAGATAGGCCAGTCTATGGGTTGAAAGAAGCACCTGATGCTTCTTAAAATTTATGTTGATGATATAATTTTTGGTTTGACTGACCCTTTGTTATCTAAGGAATTTGAGGAGCTTATGAAAAGCAGTTTGAAATGAGTATGGTGGGGAAAATTAATAATATTCTGGGTTTACATATTCGTCAAAGTAGGGAAGGAATCTTTATTAATCAAGAGAGATATACACGCAACCTGCTTGAAAGATTAGGGATGGCAAATAACATAAAAGCAAAAGTACCTGTAGCGGTTGGCAGTCACTCGAATCCTTCGTTGGATAAGCTAGATATAGACTTAAGAACATATAAAAGCGTGATAGGTTTGCTGTTGTATTTAACTACAAGTCGACTTGATATTGTTTGCTATATGCAATTGTGCTAGGTACTAATTGAACCTAAGATAACTCCATCTCAATGTTTTGAATAACATTTTTTTCTATCTCGAAGGAATAGTTTCGTTGAGCCTATGGTATCCGTTGAAGACATGGTTTTTTATACAAGCATTCTAAGTTGCAGAAACAAATGTGTGTTTCAATTGTTGGATACAAAGCTAGTGAGCTGGCAATTGAAGAAACAAATGTCTGTGTCAATATCAACTTCAGAAGCAGAGTATGTGGCTGCTGCATCTTACACATCTCAAGTTATTTGGATACAAAGTCAACTGCATGATTATGCAATCAATGTGAAGAAAATTCCTTTGTACTGAATCACAAAGGGCTATTCGCATCTGCCATAATCCAGTCCAACATTTGAAAACCAAATATATTGCTCTTCGCTATTACTTCGTAAAAGACCATGTAGAAGACGGGAACATTGAGGTCCATTTTTTGAAAACAATGGATCAACTTGAAGATATTTTTACAAAACCTTTAGATGAGAAGTCATTTTTAAGGATTTTGATTGGTTTGGGGATGATCAAAGCAAGTTCTGCTCCATCTTCTTCTAGATTGCATAAATGTCGATTCGATTGATGTTTTTTCTGAATCGTTCAGAGGTTACTATTCCAGTTCAGCATTCACATTTGATTTTCCTCTGAATTGTTTTGGTGTTAATTCTCTTTGTAGGGGAGAAAGTTGTTCGATGAGTGGCATCATTTTGGGTTGCTACTTACTAGGTCGAATGTCACTTGGTAACATTTTACAAGTTTGTTTCTGTTTGTTCTATTTCCAATTTCGAAAATCCAAAAAGATTTTCTTATTTTTGTATTTATTTTCCAAAAACAAAATTCCAAAATGATTTTCTTATTTTTTTTACTTTGATTGTCAAAAAAAAAAACCCAAATTCTTGTTATTATTCCATATTTTTCTTAACTCTTCATGTCTCATTGTAACAACCTACTGCTGAGTTGCATGCTCCACAATCATATCCATATAAGTGACAGGAATTCATTCAAACTACTTTACTAGTTAAGCATCCCTAGAAGTATCCTGATGTATGTTGACCTCAAGCCTCATACACTTTATGTGTTCTAAGCCTAAAAGGAACTCTCACTATGAAAGTTCCTTCCCAATTAGGCTATATTCACATTAATTGAAGAGCTACCTTTCTCTTCTCTTATTGACTAAAGAGATTTCTGTAATGTCCATATCTTTCGCAGAGGTACATGAGTTCTTAAACACAATCTTTTTCACAAAAAATTCTTTCATTATCACACACTTTAGTGCATATCCTCGATATCTCTGTTTGAAACCTATCAAAATGTAGATATTGCGCTACTCTATGTTTATGATCCTAGGTCATTCCTCTGTGATGATGGTGAAACCCAAAAACCCCAACTAATCCAGGAATTGAGGGTGAACATTTTTGTTGAATATTATAACGAAACACTTGTTTCAGTACCTTTTCGATATTCAAAATCATATTCCATTCGACTTGCATGACCTTAATAAAATGCTCTACAACAAAGACATTTTTTCCCAACAAGGTCCGACACTAATATTTTTGGAGTGTGATTTTCATCTGAATATCTTTCCGATTTCTTTTTAGTCTAAATCATATCCAACCATACTTGTTCTTGACTACAATGGTCATCCAAGTAATTTTGTTCAATTGAATCACACTTATATTAAGCTGTGGTATTGAGAAAAATTGAGCCTACCCTTCGAAACCAATTAAAAATAAGTCCTTCGATGGTTATCAATGAGTATTCGATTGTATTACATGGGAAACCACACAAGCAGTTCGTCATCTCTCTTGATGTCGAATGAAGCGATCTTTGCCCGAGATCCAATTGCATTCGTATCAAATGCAATCTGATATTACAATACCCACATTTTTTAATTGCTTCTCACTTTTTATTTGGCACACATTTGCACTAGAATCCTTGAGGTTTTAGGTAATACCAACTCGAAACCAAGACTTCTTAAAATCTAGCATATGATTTCGCTTACAAATCCCCAAAGTAAATGAACCTACCCTCCATGCGAAGGAATGACGTTCTCTTAGTATCGAAACAAGACAAAGTATTTTCTCACAGTTCGAAATAAGTGGCGATTCTTATCTGGTAAGGAACAACGAAAGATCCAACGGACAAGACCATTTAGGATCTTCATGGGATTTGAGGAAAACCTGATGATCAATTTTATGACGTGGTGGTTTTTACGATGATCGGTAAAGTACGCAATGCAATACGTGCAATGTATTATTGGTAACTGGTTCAATTTAAAAATATCATAACTTATAGAAGGAAATTGGTAGTATCATTATCAGAATTTATGTTCTCAAAAGAAATTTCCCAAATTTCTCTAATGTTCATCGTCTTCAAAAATCATTGTAATCACAACAATGTGTAATAACGTAAAATTTTAACTAAATTTGAAATTTCAAAACACATTGTTTTTAATAAATAATTATAAATGCCACAATGTCAATTCACCCAAACTCATGTTCAAAAGAAATCAATGTATCAAACTCCATGATTCCCTAAATCATAAAACAATCTCCGGTGTGTGTGTGTGCAATCAAGTCGGCGCCTTCCCATGATCCTGAGAAGTACCTGAAACACATAACATATACACGGTAAGCGTAAAGTTCAGTGAGTTCCCAAAATACCACACACAACACATTAGCCACTCGAGGCTATAACTCTGTAAGACCCTTCGATTATGTGTTTCAGTGGGACCCTCCGGTCCCAACTCAGCAAGCTAAATAAAAACAATACTGGGCATAAATCAAAAAGACATAATGTGGAATATCAAATACACAAATAATCACAATAGGCAGCTCAATCACACAAGGAACCACTCAAGGTAAGTATAGTGAGAAGACTTACCTTGCAAGAAGTCAGCAAAACGTGAACTCAAACCATAGTCTAGCCTTCGCCTAACATACATAACAATTATCCCTAATTAATTACTGCTCTAAAGAGGCTAAAATTTCTCACAAAAGGGTAAAAGACCATTTTACCCCTCAATGGCCCTAATTGTCCATAATTTGACCCAAACCCTAAAAGTCAACAAAAGTCAATAGCGGGGAGTACACTACGCGTACCAACTCCTTACGCAGGTCGTACTCGGTTTCCATGTAGATATAGGGCATGCACGACCCCTACATTGTGCGTACTGGAATTACGCCCGATGTACGCTCCGGTTTCACCCTTCTCACTTGTTTGGTCTTAAACAGTTAAGAGCTTGGTGCATATCTCAGATCTAGACTCTCTAATAGCTCTTAATCCATAAAGTTCGGGACTTTAACCCTTTGCATGGCTGGAAAGGTCCCAAACACACTAAACATTCACCCTCTTATGAAAAAAAGTACATATCTCATGCATGGCTTGACCCCTAACGTCTAGTATAGGATTTTTATGACTCTACACCACTGAATATACTCAAAGGGGGGTGGATCATGGTCTCTGGAGTGCAATATCACATAAAGTCTCCAGCTTTTGGGACAAAACCCTAGAATACTCTACCAAGATGCAAAAACCAAAAGAGTGAGAAAGTTCTGAGCTTTATACCTCAAAATGAAGCTCCACACTAAGATAAGCCCAGATCCAAGGCCTGAAATCCCACTCCTTCTTCTTCAAGACTCCTTCTTCACTCCAAAGTAACTCAAGAATGCTCCCAAGGCTCTCTAATGCACTCACAAGCTCTAAGAACGGAAACTAGGGTTTAGGAGGGTTGGTGACTGAGAATGGTGGCTAGGAATGAGTCCATCATATCCTTTAAATAGGGGTCTCACCCTAAATTAGGGTTTTCACACTGAGCCTAGTACGCCCAACGTACTAGGTGGCTTCTACGTCAAATGCACGCATATGAGTACACTGAGTGTACACTTGAGTACGCCCCCATACTCATTCACCACCTTTTCTGATAAAGGAACTAAAATGGCCAAATAATCAGAAGACCAAGGGTCACGGGCTATACCTGATCTCGGGATGTTACAATTTCCCCCCTACCAGGATCAGACTTCGCCCTCGAAGTCTTGCTTTGAGAAAAAAATCAGGATACTGCTCTCGCATCTCTGACTCTGGCTCCCAAGTCAACTCGGACCCTCTATGATGTTGCCATTGCACTCGAACCATGGCACCTCTTTATTTCTCAAAACCTTCACCTTTCGATCCAAAATCACTATCGGCCTTTTGATGTAATTCAGGCTCGCATCTACCTGAATTACCTCTAGGGGTACCACTACTATCTCATCGGCTACACAATTCCTCAATTGGGACATGTGGAAGGTGTTATGAATCTGACTCAAATCTGCAGGTAGCTCCAACCGGTAAGCTACCCTACCCACTCTAGTGGTCACTTTGAAAGGATCGATGTACCGGGGCCCCAACTTACCCCGCTTCTGGAATCGGATTACCCCTTTCCATAGGGATACCTTCAAGAGTATAAAATCCCCGACCTGGGACTCTATCTCGGATCGCCACCTATATGCATAACTCTTTTGGCGACTCTGGGCCGTCAGTAACCTCCGTCTGACCTGCTGAATCTGCCGTGTCGTCTTCACCACTATCTTAGTGCCACCCATCACTCGCTGTCCTACCTCTCCCCAACAAATAGGAGTTCGACACCTCCTTCCATAAAGAAGATTAAAGGGAGGCATACCAATACTCGAGTGATGGTTGTTGTTGTAAGAAAACTCAGCCAATGGCAAATAAGTGTCCCAACTTCCTCCGAAGTCCATCACACATGCTCGCAGCATGTCCTCAAGCGTCTGAATCATCTGCTCACTCTGCCCATCTGTTTGTGGATGGTACGCGGTGCTGAAGTGCAATCGAGTACCCAACTCCTCGTGAAATTTATTCCAGAACTTGGAAGTAAAACGTATGTCTCGGTCCGACACTATCGAGGTCGGCATTCCATGCCGAGCTACCACCTCTTTAACATAAATCTCGGCCAATCTCTCTGGAGAAGAGCTCTCGCTAATGGCGAGGAAATGAGTGCTCTTCGTCAGCTGGTCTACGCTCACCCAAATTATGTCGACTCCACGCGTTGTCCTCGACAAATTAGTAATAAAGTCCATGGAAATCTGTTCCCACTTCCAGTGGGGAATCTGCAGAGGCTGCAATGGCCCATGAGGATGCTGGTGCTTCACTTAACATGCCGACAGGTCAAGAACCTCTCTACTACCCAAGCCACATCCCTCTTCATACAGGGCCACCAATGATTGCTATTTAGGTCCAAGTACATCTTAGTGGCTCCTGGGTGGATCGAGAATCTTAATCTATGCGTCTCCTCCATCAAAATACGGTGAGATCCACCAGTGTAGGGCACCCAAATTTGCCCTTGGAAAGTCATAACCCCTCGACTATCGGGCAAAAACTCGGACACTAGCCTAATCACCCGTTCCCTCTTGCGATTCTCCGGTCTCATGGCCTCCACCTGGGCCTCTCGAATAGTATCTAAAACTGGTTTCGTTACTATCATTCTCATGCACACATCTTGGATCGGAGCACTCTATGCTCTACGACTCAGGGCGTCGGCTACCACATTAGCCTTACCCGGATGGTACAAGATCTGATATTCATAATCTTTCACCACATCCAACCACCTCCTCTGTCTCATATTTAGGTTGGGCTGATCTGAGAGATACTTCCAGCTCTTGTGGTCCGTGTAGATGGTACACCTAACACCATAAAGATAGTGGCGCCAAATGTTGAGGGCAAACACCACCGCCCCTAACTCCAAATCATGCATGGGATACCTCGTCTCGTGTGGCTTCAGCTGCCTCGACGCATATGAATTCACGTGACCCCTCTGCATCAACACTGCACCCATCCCCGAGATATACGCATCACAATAGACCACAATGTCCTCTACCCCCTCCATAAGGGCTAACACAGGAGATTCGCACAATCTCTGGAGAAGGGTCTCGAAAGATGCTTGTTGCTCAGGCCCCTAAACAAAAGTAAGGCCCTTCCGGGTCCACTTGGTGAGAGGAACTACAATCTTGGAGAAATCCCTGATAAATCTCCGATAGTAGCCGACCAAACCCAAAAAACTCCGGATCTCAGATGGGGACCTCGGCACCTCTCATCGCATAACCTCCTCAATCTTGGCCGGATCGACCAATATCCTGTTCTGGTTGACAAGATGTCCTAGAAACTGGACCTCTCGTAGCCAGAAATCACACTTGGAGAATTTGGCATACAACCTCTCCAACCTCAAAACCCAAGAACCTCTCGCAAATACTCCTCGTGTTGCTCCCTAGATCTTGAATACACTAAGATATCATCAATGAACACAATCACCGACCGATCCAACATAGGCCTACACACGCGGTTCATGAGATCCATGAACGCCGTTGGTGTGTTAGTGAGTCGAAAAGGCATCAACACGAACTCGTAATGCCCATAATGAGTTCTAAAGGATGTCTTCTGAATATCCTCCTCATATACTCTCATCTGACGATATCCGGATCACAAATCAATCTTAGAGAAACAGGATGCCCCCTGTAGCTGATCGAATAAATCGTCAATCCTAGGAGGTGGGTAACGGTTGACCGTCAACTTGTTCAATTCTCGGTAATCAATACACATCCGGTGTAAACCATCCTTTTTCTTGTCACAACGGATCGGCGCTCCCCAAGGCGAGCTACTCGGTCGCATAAATCCCTTCCTCAGCAACTCTTGAAGCTGTGAGGATAACTACTGCATCTCTGGCGGTGCGAGGCAATAAGGTGCCTTGGCGATAGGTGCCACTCCCAGAACCAAATCAATCCGAAACTCCACTTGTGTCTCGGGAGGCACACCCGGTAACTCCTTGGGGAAAACATCAGGGAGGTCGCATACAATCGGAAATTCGGAGATAGAACTCAGCCTCTCCGACACAGTCTGTGAATCCACCACATATGCTAGAAATCTCATACAACCCCGCTGTAAACTCTGCCTTGCCCTAGTAGCAGAGTAGAAAGCTGATCCAAATCTGGTACCTCACCATACACTGTAAGCACTTCCCCACTAGGGTCTCGTATCTTCACCAAGTGGCACTCCCAGTCGATCACTGGTCCAAAGTGGCTCAACAAATCCATGCCCACATTGACACATACATCACCTATCGTGTCGGTACCAGGTCAATCGGAAACTTGATACCAAAATTCTCCAGCTCACATCCTTAGAATACCTTAGTAGCAAAGACCGCACAGTCATTTGCTATAAAAACCCTCAGAGGTCAACTCAACGCCTCACGCCGGATACCGATGTGAGAACTAAAGGCAAGAGACACAAAGGATCGACTCACACCCGAGTCAAATAACACTAAAGAAGGTACAGAACTCACAAGAAATGTACCTAAATATAGCCTAGAATAATCACAAAATAGAATCTTAGAATAAATAAATAAATAAATAAATAAATAAATAAATAAGGGAGTACGTAATAGCCACGACATCAGGTGCTGCGCGGACCTCCTCCGCTGTCAACTGAAAAGCTCTCCCTCGAGCCTTCGGACCCTCGGACTTCACTAGCCGAACATCATTAGCACGCAATTCAGTAGGAGTGGAACCCTAGGCTGATCCCTGAACAAGCTGAGGGTACTCGGCCTTCCGATGGCCGGTCTGATTGCAGTGGAAACAGACTACAAAACCCTTGGGGCAATCCTTCGCCATATGCCCCTCCTTGACACATTTGTAGCAAATCCCTTCCCGATAAGCTCCTTCACAACTTTTTTCGTACTTTCCACAAGTGCGGCCCTTCTGGCCTCCTGATCTCGAATCAGCGGGCTTAGCCTGCTTGGCTGCCAGCTACGACTACGTTGGCCGCCGGTCTCTCCCCTGAGACTGTGCGTCCTCCCTTGCCTGAGTCTCCAGCTCGATCTCCCTCCTCCTAGAATTTTCCTGGAGCTCAGAGAATATACGGTAAGATGAGTTTGCCACAAACTCCCGAATATCCCTCCTCAAAATGCTCAAGTACCGACTCATGCGTACCTGCTCATTCGCCACATGCTCAGGGCAAAACAACGCCCTCTCGTGAAACATCCGCGTAATCACAGTCACCGAATCTGTCTTCTGTATAGGAGACAAAAACTCCTGGGCCAACCATTCCCTCTGAACAGGGGGAACATACTCAACTCGGAACATCGCGATGAATCGCTTCCAAGTCACTGCAGCATGCTCTACAGGGGTGAAACTAGCCGTCACAAACTTCCACCAATCCTTCGCTCCCAAGCGAAGCTGGTTCAGCGCGAACCGTACCCTCAGTTTCTGTGGGCATGAGCAAGTGTAGAAACATCCCTCAACATCAAATATCCACCTCATCATAGCAATTAGATCCTGGGTCCCATCAAACTCTTGTGGCTTCGTGTTGCTGAACTCCCAGTACAGCAATGAGTCACTCCCCTACGGTCTGGCAGTAGCGACAGCTGCAGCAGTAGCCGCCTCGGAAACAACAACATATCGCTCATCAAAAGTATCAATCAAAGTGGTCTTTATAGACACAAACATCTCCGAAATAGCCTCTCAGATGGCTGCAGCCACCTCATCATTAATCATCCGACGAATCTCATCATCGCTAACTCCACAACTCACTTGGGTGTGGCGCGTACCTACCATGATGTCTCTAAAACACAATACAAAATCATCAGAAACTTGCTCGGGAATACTCACACTCGACTACTCATCCCTACTTGCTCCTTAGCGTCCCAAAGATTCTTACTTGGATTGCTTACAGACCGGGTCTTTCAGTAGTACGGGCCCAATACTACCTTCCACACCCCATCTGCAGTCTCCCCAAGTCCTCCTCTTAGGATTCTAATTCACAAATACTCTATGTCTCATGAATATCCAGCTGCTCTCTCAGTAGATCCCTCTCTTAAGTTTATCTAAGTATCTCTTCCTAGATCATCTCCCGACTCAAAACTCAGCTTATACGTAAGCAAATAACAGATAACACTGATCGAAACATCTCCTAGACTAAGGCATCACAAATCAGTCAACTCTAGCCCTAAAACATGGAATACTTAGCCTACCATCTAGCATGCAATCTTAGCAAAATATCTCATAACACAAATGTAAGGGTATTTTGGGAAATCACCGTTCGGGCTCTGGCTAATTGTACACACTGCTTCCACTTGTTTTCTCTTAAAACTCTTTCTCGCTTTGGAAAAATTTCTCTTCTTTTGAAAATTCTTCTCAAATCCTCAGTTTGAGTCCAAACACACCCGAAGGTGCATCCGAATCCCTCAAACCAAGGCTCTGATACCAACTTGTAACGACGTAAAATTTTAACTAAATTTGAAATTTCAAAACACATTATTTTTAATAAATAATTATAAAATGCCACAATGTTAATTCACTAGACCTCATGTTCAGAAGAAATCAATGTATCAAACTCCAGGATCCCCTAAATCATAAAACAATCTCCAGTGTGTGTGTACAATCAAGTCGGTGCCTTCCCGTGATCCTGATAAGTACCTGAAACACATAACACATACATTGGAAGCATAAAGCTTAATGAGTTCCCAAAATACCACACACAACACATTAGCCACTCGAGCCTATAACTCTGTATGACCCTCCGGTCAATGTGTCTCAATGGGACCCTCTAGTCCCAACTCATCAAACTCAATAATAACAATACTCAACATAAATCACAAAGACATAATGCGGAATATCAAATACACAGATAATCACAATAAGCAACTCAATCACACAAGGCACCACTCAAGGCAAGTATAGTGAGAAGACTCACCTTGCAAGAAGTCAGCAAAACTTGAACCCAAACCACCGGTCTAGCCTCCGCCTAACATAGACAACAATTATCCCTAATTAATCACAGCTCTCAAGAGGCTACACTTTCTCATAGAAGGATAAACGACCACTTTACCCCTCAATGGTCCTAATTGTCCATAATTTAAGCTAAACCCTAAAAGTCAACAAAATTCAACAACAGGGAGTACGCCATGCGTACCAGCTCCCTACGCTTGACGTACTCAGCTGCCATGCAGATATCAGGGATGCACGACCCCTACGCTGCGCGTACTAGAATTATGCCTGACGTACACTCCAGTTTCACCCTTCTCACTTATTTGGTCTTAAATAGTTAAGACCTTGGCTCATATCTCAGATCTAGACTCTCTAATAAGTCTTAACCCATAAATTCAGGGACTTTAAACCTTTGTATGGATGGAAAGGTCCCAAACACACTAAAAATTCACCCTCTTATGACAAAAATCACATATCTCATCCATGGCTTGACCCCAACGTCCAAGATAGGATTTTTATGACTCTACACCACTTAATATACTCAAAGGGGGTGGATCATGGTCTCTGGAGTGCAATATCACATAAAGTCTCCAACTTTTGGGACAAAACCCTAGAATACTCTACCAAGATGCAAAAACCAAAAGAGTGAGAAAGTTACAAGCTTTATACCTCAAAATGAAGCTCCACACTAAGAGAAGCCTAGATCCAAGGGCTGAAATTCCACTCCTTCTTCTTCAAGACTCATTCTTCACTCCAAAGTAACTCAAGAATGCTCCCAAGGCTCTCTAATGCACTTACAAGCTCTAAGAATAGAAACTAGGGTTTAAGAGGGTTGGTGACTGAGAATGGTGGCTAGGAATGAGGACATCATATCCTTTAAATAGGGGTCTCACCCTAAATTAGGGTTTTCAAACTGAGCCTAGTATGCCTAGCGTGCCCTCTGGTAGTCCCAGCGTACTAGGTGGCTTCTGCATCAAATGCACGCATATGAGTACGCTGAGCGTACACTCGAGTATGCAATGCATACTCATTCACCACCTTTTCTCATAAAGGGACTAAAATAGCCAAATACTCAAAAGACCAAGGGTCACGGGGTATACCTCCCCACGCCAATGGTGATCCCATAAACACCACCAATCAAGAAGAAATATTATAACCCCCAATGAAGATTCAGCACACGTATCTTCTTAAGTTTCCAACAGTGGATTAATATCTAGAACAATTACAGATGTTGATATTATCCCTAAATCACTATGTTCAATCTACAGTATTAACTTCCTCATTTGCAATCCCAATGAATTGGCTTTCTCTTGCTGGTTCCACAATGGTTTGCAAGAAAACCATAAAGGTTGTTATATTTCAACCGATGAATAACAAGTTGCAAAAGCTTATGAAGAAGTAGTTTGCCAAAATCATGAAGTTTCCTGTTTCAGGTACTTTTTATGAAGTCACCGATGAACAAGTTCTACACATGTTCAATGAGATGGGGGCATCAACCAGTTCTAACTGGCATAGGTCTATCTATAAAATTGAGTCTTCCCTATGTATGGAGTTTTCATTTTGGAATTGTATCGTGATTCTTGACTAGTCATAGTTTAGGGTTAGACAAAGCAAAATTCAAAGTCTATGCTATGCTTGCTGGGTATACTATGATTTTAATGTTGATTATGCCACGCAGCTATGGGAGGAATTTGGATCAGTAATTAATCATACTAATATGAAAAATGGTGTTTCATGTGCTCGATACTGGAGTTTAAATCTCAAAGAGGTTTATAAACAAGAAGGCATTTGGTTCCATCTGATGTCAAAACTGTTAAGTTTTCAATGTTGGCTGCTCCAAGACATGTTGTTGATGATCTAGTCATTGTTCGTAATGTTGCTCGCATTCCAGATGCGATGCTAAGGCATATTGATCCTTAAAATCCAATTCTTGTTCATTACTTGGCATCGATTGATGCTAATGTTTTTGTTGGTGTTCTTCCACCGAAAGGGGCTAAGGGTTCTTCCAAAGTTGTTAAATTAATGAAGAAGAAGAAGAATCAAACTTAGAAACCATAACCTATGGTCGAGGATGTTTCTAAAGAAATTATTCCTTCGAAGACTAGTATTCTCAAGCGAATCAAGAATCCATCCAAGAGGCCTCGTGATTCTCCAATTAGGCCATCCATTCAAGAACCCAAAACTAAGCCAACTGAGAAAACACAAGTTGATTCTTTGTATACGCATTCATCTTAGAAGGGTATAAAAAAGGTTAGAAAGCCTCAACCAACAGAAGAGGTGTGCAATTTAGAGAAGTTCATGTTCCTGTCTCTCTAGCTTCGAAGAAATGACATGCGTTCGATATGGCTTAGAAATTACAACAAAAGAAGAGAAAGCATCAAGACACACTTGGTCAGGTCATTGTCAAAACTGATAATGACAATAATAGTGAGAATATTCGTCATGATGATTCTAGGCTTGGGTCACCTCGAAGGGATTCTCCTATCAAGTCGATT
Organism: Lactuca saligna; assembly: GCF_052625555.1. Taxonomy (NCBI): domain Eukaryota; kingdom Viridiplantae; phylum Streptophyta; class Magnoliopsida; order Asterales; family Asteraceae; genus Lactuca; species Lactuca saligna. Next base: position 81,565,691 of record NC_136425.1, on the reverse strand, counting down.
TTTGAGGAGACATGAAATCTTGGTTTCACTGTAAATGTATCTAATACAGATACAAACAGTAATTTGAATGATCAAACATCTACATCCATCCCTGAGAAGACCAAGGTCATACCACTAGGGGCTTAACATACTAAGTCTTATATAGAGAAGGTTCGAACTCCAGACATCACTATAAACTTATCTGATAAGGACACAAAAGTCAATATGGGTGAAGGGGTGCAGAATAACAAAGCCATTGTTACTTCAAGTCTTGAAACATCATCCATTCCTACTTCCACTATAATCTCATCCACCATCCAAACTTCTACTTTCGAAACATTCACTTTATTATGACTTTCATCACCTATCCCAACTTCATTACAAATCTCAACTATTTCACCAACTTACTCCACAATCATGCATGAACCCAATATTACTCTCCCCTCTTATCAATCCACTAAAGCTAAGAGAATAGTTCAAGAAGATGAACCAAATGATGATGACATCATGGTTTCTTTTTCTGATTTGCAGTTAAATCCAGATGAGGATAGTGTTCTTAATGGCATGATCATGTCAGGTAAACAATTCAAAACCCTAACTCCAAAATCAGTTCTCTTCTACAAATTCAATCATATACTGGGGGAAGGAATTCTGTTACTGGGGTAGAGATGAATTACTTGTTAATGTCTCAGGAAATTCATCTTTTAATTTTGGTAGAAAGTCTTGAAAAGAAACAGGTCGAAAGGTTGAATATTCATTCTAAAAGTTTTAAGTATTAAATTCAGAAGCTTCGAGATGTTTCGAAGGAGGGTCATGATCTTTTTGTTCAGCAACTCACAAAGATGAAGGAGTATGTGGATCTGAAAATGGCTGAAATCAAATTGGAAATGGCCACAGAGGTGGAGAAGATGGAGAAGAAGTATACTTTGTTGCATAGAAAAGTTGATGTTATTGCAACTGCTATCACAAAGTTAGTCGAATTCAATATTGATTATTCGACTAAGCTTGAAGAAAAATCAGAGAAGGATTCCCGGGTGTTTGTCAAGCTGGAGGAATTCTTATCAAGTATCAAGGAATCAATTTTGAAAGTTGATCTTTTGAACAGTAGTCTGTTTCTCAAGAGTCAATCTCTCAATTGGTTTGAATATTGAGACCAATATCAAAGAAGATCTTGCTACCATCCTTGAGTTGGTTCTTCTCTTACTAACGAATGTTTCATGTGTCGTGAAAGTGTCACAAAGGGGAGATAAAGGTTATGGAGGTGTTGTAGCTACAGTTGTTGGAAAAGTGATTTCGAATGAGATACCAACTTCACTTGCTATTTGACTAACCACAACTTCAACAACAAAAACAATACCAATCACAAAAGGGATCATAATTAATGAAGGATTTGGAGGATCAAGTTCAATTTATGTGCCACCACCTTCAAAAATGATAAAGGTGATAAAGGGAAAGCTATTTCAGTGGTTTCTTCAGAAGAAGAGAAACAGAAAAAACAAGCTCTGGAGATTGAGAAACAAAGACAAATCAATAGCATAATATGGAAAAAACAGAATGATCCACCGGGCTTGAATAAGGGTGATCCAAAAAAGCAGTAATGTTACGAAAGCATTGAAGAAATTTTTTCATTTGGGCGGAATGACTTTTTTTCGAAAATTACCTAAGAAGAGTTATGAGATAGAGAATAATGATTTAATTTAGTTGACTTCCCATTGAATCACATTTGTTATTCTCTTCCCAATTCAAAATCATTGAAAACTTCAAAGATAAAGAAGAATTCGAAAGACTAAAGATACGATTTCATGCAGTTTTCGGGAAGAATGAAGAAGAAGTATGGTCATTAGTGAAGATTGTCAAGGTGTTGAAAATTATTTGAGAAAACTTGTTTGAAAGCATTCTACAAAACGTTTTCTATGTGGTTGTTACAGAGAATAATGTGATTTTTGAATTTTCAATTGTTGATTTCCCATTAATGAACTTGACGGACTTAGTCACTGCGACAAGGTTTTTAAGCAATGTGGATGTTTTGAAGCTGAAAGAAACCAAAACTGATGTATTTCTAATTGGTTTTGCTCATATCAAAGTTTTCATTAACAACTATTATGACTACCTCACAATTACTGATATTGAGCTTACTATTGTAGTTAACAAGTCTTCGAAAGTTCCTCTTTACTGAAGGGGAAGATGAATATAGACAAGTATGAAGATGGGGAGATTATTCATCAACCACTGGGAGTTGTATTTCAAGGAAAGAATAAGAATGAGAGGATGACAAAATTCTTTTTTTTTTTTAAGTATGTGATTTGGAGAGGTATACGAACGCTCAATATATAAATCTTCTTATTCGAGTCAACAACTACAAGAAAAATGAAGCTAAAGACAAGGTAGAGATACAAAAGATGATTTTGTGCTATATGGAGGTTCACAATGTGCGTCAACAGACTTTGAAGCTTCTGGCGTAATTTCGACTATTCTCACTAAGTGGAAGATTATAGGGGTCGAAATGTAGTTAGTGAGACGTTGAAACTCTTTTAGTCTATAAGGGAGCGAAATTATAATGATTTCAACTCTACATGTATTTGCAAGGAACATGTCGAGTTTGAACTAGAACGTTTAGTCCTTGTACTTTTTGCTTTGTGTAACAGTCTATAAATATGGTAAGTATTAAGGTCAAGAGTAAATTTTGTGCTCTTAAGTTTGTAAAACACTCTCAACTCTTGTACTCTTTTATAGACATAATATAAGTCAATCAGATCTTATTTACTTGACGTGTTTATTCTGTTTTCTATGATTGATTTCATATTCATTACTCGGTTCTAATACACATCATATATATTTGTACTCTGATGTTTTGGAATACTGTAATGGATTATGGTTTTTGGTACAATCAATTAATGAAATTAATAGTTTTTAAATGAAAATTTTTATTATTGTTATTGGGTTGTTACATTACATCTAGGAATTTTATTATGGTAGATCTTGGATTAGCCATGAGTTTTAGTTAAAAATTCTAATGAGTTTCTAATAGAACATTTCAAAATTTAGCTTATGTTCAGTCGTATACAAACTCCAGTATAAAAATAGGTTTACAAAGAGATTAAACCAAGCTATAGAATATGTTTACGAAGAGACTAAACCAAGTACACAAAAATAAGTTAGTCACTATAATCAACATATATCGCCTTGACAAAGAAGCAAATTTGACATATCATAATATAAACAATCAATGACCAACCACACAAAATACCAAAGAAATTAAAATCCAATTCCAATTTAACATATACTGTAGGTCTTACCCAGTTGTTAGAAATGAGAACTATAATATATTAATAACCTAGATTCCCTACTTATGACACAAATATACCATTACCTTCAACTCTATGACACCTGCCAAGTAACCCTTGTGGGTAACTAATCCTCATGACTAAGCCCATATCTTATTCCCAGGTAAGGTGATTCCACTGAAAGATCTTTATGTCCAAGACTCATTATAATATGATATTTGCTAATGACATATGATCCTATAGGGTCATACATTATAGTAAGTTACTACCTATTGATTATTTATTAAATATATTTGATTATTAATAAATATAATCAAACTTTTATTTAAATCGAAAATCGTTATGTTATGACATTAGTATTTTACCATCTTATTGGGAATTATTGTTCCTAGGAAATAATAATAAAAGGGAACATTAACTAGTTATATTCATAAGCCATGAATATATATGTTGTTTACAAATTAAATGGGCACTTTGATTAACCATCTAGTTCATATGTAACTAACTAAGACACTCAAAAATACCATCTTGGGAGCACATAATCAAATTCTTCACCAGTTTGAGAATATGTTTCTTGTTGGCTTTCGTACTTCCCATCACATGCCTCCTGTAAGTCCCATACTTTCATTTATTGAAAGTATGGTATTTTGTACTTATGTTGTAACACATGTTTCAAGGTATTTCCATTTTCAACCTTAAAATTTTCATTTCTTGGAAAGTATGTGCTTATATTGGGCATACATGAAGTGTACACATCTTTGTACATCTACAGAAGGTATAAATTCCTTGAAGCTTGCTTTGCTAGATCTTGTTATGGTTTAAATTTATTTTCATTTTGTCCCAAAACCTTGGTATTTTTTAGTATGGACCACTCCCGAACATTTGAGCTGTCCTTTCAGACATTTTTGAGTGAATTATGTCATAAAAATGCAAGCTTGTAAGTCTACAAAACAAGATCCAACTAGTGATCAAACACTCAATCAAGTAGAAGTCAATAACCAAAAGAAGGAGTAGAAGCAAAGAATGATCCAAAAATGCACACACCTATTAGGGCTACAAACATCAGGTACACTTGGATACTCTCACATATGACTACTGTTCGTCTGAAACTATTTATAGGGACTAACCAACTGCAAACGTGTTCACAGCCGTACACACGTTCACGGTCGTGAACACCCTCACAACCGAAAACACAACCGGACACCCATTACATGACCAAGCCCTATCAAGACGTATACAGATTATTGCCTAGCCCAAACCAACAAAATGTGACCTAACAGTCCCCCCTTTGGTTTGAGCTAGCATAGATTCAGTCTTTCTCGACGACCAGGACATCCGATCTCCTCATAGCACCCAACCACATATTTTTCTCGATAAGTTATGCGATCATGCTTGTGAACTCCTTAGTAGCTTCCTTAAAAATCTCTTAATCACATAAAATTTGATGCTAAGCCAAGGTGTGGATGTCCCTTTCACCGAACTGAAGCAGATTCCTCTTGTCAACAATGCGGAAAACCCCATCTGGGAATTTGATGACAACAGAGGCTGTTGCATCATCATAGACCTAGTATTCCATCTTACATAAAGATCCATCACAAAAGTTCTTCACAATTGGAATATGTTTCATCTGCGTTGTTGGGGGCCACATAACATTCGTGAAGCTCTTATTGGTCTTTGGGTCAAACACATCCTTGGCTCTCTTCAGAAAAGATTTAGCCGTCTTCATCCCATAAAATTTTCTCTTAATTTGATTTTCCAAGAAGAGTTTGAAGTCTGTTCCACACTGGTCATTTAAGGGATTTAGAGAATGGGGCTTCTGAGAGCTCTATAAGATCCACCTTGGTCGGAGAAGAGAAATCATTATTGTCTTTACAATATTCCACCTTACCACCCTTGAGCTTGATAAGCCAACAATTTATTTTATCATGAAAACCCCATATACGAATCCCTGACCTGTCACCGTATCGATCTCCGAACCTCCTTTTTCCGAGATCCGTCACACTGATTTGGGGCTGGTCTCCACGAACATTCTGATCAGAATTTTTCATGAAGAGCCATTTCCCTTTTTTCTAAGATGAAGTCGATTGACGGTCTTGCTTAAGAGTAACTCTTTGAGGCGCTTGAGCTGGTTCAGTTTCAAATTGGTCAACGACTCATGTGGTTATGACTGGAGGAATGTCATCAAGCCGATCAGATTGTGATGTACTGGCTGGGGCAGATTGGGAGGTCTCGACTGCCTTTGGATCTTCGACTGTGGTCTTGAACTTGTCACCAGATTAAGCAATAAGCTTATTTTTCAAGTCAAAGTATCCAGCTTTCAGTGGTCCAAGATTGACTTGCAGAGTGGAGATTTCTTTTAACTTTAATGTATTTTCTTCTTCAAGTTCAGAAACTCAAACATCGAGGTTTCCAATCAAAACATATTTTTAATAAGCTTTTGGTTCAAAGCTCCAATCTCTGCTCTCATATGAAAATCGATAGATCCGCTTCTCCTACACTTCCTTCCTCAATAGATATACCTTTGGCTCGAGAGGAAGGATCAAAATCTTGTTGTGCCAATAACCTAGCAAGCCTCTCAGTAGTTGCATCACCATCTTCATTAACCATATTATACATCAAACCTCTCTCAAAATCACTTTCATCAACATCTTCTGCATCTTCATCTTTATTGGCCTCTTCATCTGTAACAGGCGCATGCTCCACGACAATGATAACAACCAGGGGAACATGCTCTTCCTCATGTTTTGAAGCAGTAATAACCTTGTCTTTAGTTTCTTCAGCATTTGAGGATTCTTCAGGCTCAATTGCATCACTAACTTCTACGAACTGACCAAACTTCACCAATGGATATTTTCCTTCAAACATAAACTTTCCCTTACGATTATGCTTCATGGGACTAAAAGTGTTGGATCCAAGGGACTTCAGATCTAAGGTTTCTCCTTTTCTTTCAAGCTCCAAATATTTTCTGTTGAATATCAGTTGTAGAAACCTTGGGAACATCAAGAATCTATCTTTCTTATTTCCTTCCACGTTCCCTATCATTTCGTTCAGGATGTATCTTGAGAAGTTGAAATTGAGACCTGCAACGAGAGCAATAATAGTACCCGTGTTGAGTAATGAGATCTCATCAGCACCGACTCTCCTTCCTGAGATGCAGCTCACAAAAACATGAACAAGGATCCTCCAATACGGTGGCAACAACTTTTTAATGGTGGGAGTTAACACTCCCTCATAATCCATTCGCTCAGTGATTTTCTCAGTCTGTTCCATGGAGATCTCTGTTGGAAACCCTGGCTGGTCATTGATCTATAACACTTCACTGATGATTTTCTCATTCACTATGATCTTCTTTCCATTAATAGTTGATTCCACATAGTTTGTACCATCTTCTCTCTTGTGTACAATACCCTTGCTCCAAAACATCTTTACAAGATCCTCATAAATGATCGGGTTTGACATGAGAGCATAAGTGAGGCAACATCTCTTCAATCCTTAGACCATGGACTTGAAGGCAGTGTGTGCAGCTGGTGGATCCATCAAGAAGGTGACAATGTTTTTATTATCTGAAAATTTTAATTTTGCCATTTTGATCTGCACCAACCGAGCCAAGTGAGAAAACAAATGATTTCAATCATTAAAAATTAAGTTTTAAGAATTATCAATTAGTTAGGATTTTATTTGGATTTAATTAAAAAATGTGTTTATATACAAAAGAGGGTTCACGCCCGCAAACAGGTTCACGACTGTGAACGTCTCAATAGTGCCGAAAAAACTTTTTGCATCAATTGACCCTCGAAATGCAGTCGATTCTGTTTAAATTTAGCATAAGTGTCGTTGCTTTGGAAATACCTACAAGAATCAACAAGAAATTTCAGATAAAAAAACATAGAAATGTGATGAATCAAGAATAGTAAGAGAGAGAACGGATGAAGGGTTCACGGCCGTATGTTAGTTTCGAATATGTTGTAATGTGTCGAAGTCTGTATTAGTAGTTTCGAAAGTCTTTTATCTATTTACTAAGGCATTTTGTGTTTCGATGTTTGATGTTTAGTCCTTAGTATTTTTTTATAATTTCTGATTCTCTTATAAATAGGAGTTGTACTCAGGGATAGATAAAACTTTTCTAGGCTTTCTGTCTAAACATCCTCTGTGTATTCGGAAGTATAAGTTAGCTATAAATAAGATCTTATTTACTCCTTGTGTTCATATACTTTGATTACTCTGATTTCTTTTATACTCGATTAAATCACTTCTACAATTGGTTTTTAGAGTAGGAATCATCTTTCCGTGATCTGATTTTCATTCTGTGTCAAAAGGATTTTGCATCACTGTTCGATTCAAAAAATCCCACATCCTTTTTGTTTTCTGAAAATCATCATAGATTTACAGTTGTGATTCGATTCTGCAACTGAGTTGTTTAATCGAGTGTTCTTGTTATTTCTGTTTAATTCATCCATTAATTCTCAAATTCCTAAAGTTTTTCTGAGAATTCATCTACATATCCATGGTGAATTTTAACATGAACACAATGACATCCTATTGTCATCTCCTTGGATCATCTATGAAGATTCCAATGCTAATTTTAGAATATTACGATCAGTGGGATGACAGAATGAAGGATTACTTGAATGGAATAGATGAGAAACTACGGAAATGCATTACTGATGATTTAATTCCACCTTCTTTTGTTGAAAGCATTGGTACATCATCATCAACTCCAAGTGTAACTGAACCAAATGAGAGATTGAAGAAGAATGAGAAGAAATGCATGAGAGATCTTCGTGGTACTCTTCCTCCAATGGTGTACAATCATGTTCATTCTTGCACAAATTCAAAAGAGGTCTGTAATACGTTGAAGGAGAAATACAAGGGAAGTGAGAAAACCAAAATCAGTTCTATAAAACAATGTCAGATTGAATTACGTGAATTCAACCAGAATAATGGAGAAACAATTGAAATGTATTACGATTGTCTAAACGAGTTGATCTACAAGTGCACATGGTATGGAATCAGAAGGACAAACATGGAACACAACATTACGTTTGTAATGCGGCTCAGAAAAGAATGGAGGAACGTAAGCTTGATTATTAAGACACAACATGGCTTCAATTTTTCTACTTTAAATGATGTTTACAACTAGCTAAAAAATCATGAAACCGAAGTGAATGAAATGGCAAAAGATTCGAGGATGAGTTTGGCTTGTCCTTTAGCTCTAGTTTTAAAGATTAGTGGTAGATAAAACGAGAAGCAAGTTATTGAAATCAAAGGTTCTGAAGATGAAGGTCTTATTGTAAATTCAAATGATGAAGCTATTGCATTCTATTCAAACAACAAAGTGAAAAAGTTTTACAAGAAGCCATTCTGTTCGAAATGAAGTTTGGATAAACGAAGGGAACTTTTTCTGGTAAAGGTAATGAGGAGAAGATGTTTGAGAAGAAAGAGGTAAAAGCTGAGGATTCAAAACAAGAGAAGAAGCTGAAGGGTGATTCGGGTATAGATTGTCATTACTGTCATGGAGCAAACCACATGGCAAATGACTGTATGCTGAGAAAGAAAGAAGAAAAAAAAGAACAAAGTAAAGGATGAGGCCTATTTCTCTAAGAAGCTAGAAGAGCTTAAGAAAAAGACGAAAAATCTTTCACTTGTGGCTAGAGGAGAAGATGAAGATGAAGGAACTTATCAAATATGGTCTTCAGGGTCTGATGATGAAGAGATGAGAAATCCAACCGATGGGGCCATGTATGCTAGGTATGAAGAAGTTGAAGAAGAGAAGGTGATAGGTCGGTGCTTCATTTCAAAGTCAAGAGATATAGCACCAATGACTGCCAAGGTACGTTCTTTACTTCAATCTTTTAATCTTCCTTCATATGCATATGATTAAGTATTAGTTGAGTTTGATCCTTCTGTTACTTATGTGAATAATCTTTTTATTTCTGCTAGCAATGAAGCTAAGAAAGCTAGTATTCAGTTACTAGAAACCTAAAGTATCTTGGAAACAAAGAAGTATAAGATATATTGTTTAGAGTTGCAGATAATGAATATTATTGTAGATAGGGATAATCTTAGCACTGATAGTAAGATTCTTTTCAAACAGAGAAACATCTATTATAATAATGCTAAGAGACTATATGGAAAATTAACTGAATTAGATCATTCTTGTGAAATCAGTAAAGAACAACATAGGAAGTTACTACCATTCATAGTCTTTGAGAGAGAAAAAGTAGACAAAACTTCTTATGATTGCGAAAAGAATATTTTAGATTTTGATAAAGCTCCTAATAATCAATATGCATTTGGAATTTTCAAAAGTGATGAATGTCTGGATACTAATGAATTAGTTGAGATTGTGAATGATACCTTAACCAAAAATGAACAAATTTAAATTTTGAAAAGAACTGAGAATTCGAAATTTGACAATCAATCTAATTTTGCTGATATGGAAGATAATTTTGATAATTTTAGCGAAATCAGTGAAATCGAAGATGTTGATTGTTCTCAGTTATCTGTCATTAATTTCACATGTTTGAGTAAAGGCAAAGAAAAATGTAATGATTCATTAGCCAAGATAGACACTGATCAAGCCTCCACTTCAAAAGTTTGTGATTTTGATCATGTGAGTGTCATAGATAGTCAAATTGATAGTAGTGATGATGATGAACGTGATGATGAAAAGTCGAAAGCTCCAAAACCATCAAAGGTTGTTTCAAAAGAATGTGGAAAATCAAGAATTATTGTTGATCAGGTGTATGGTGAAACAGAAAATTTCGACAAAGTGATGAAAGAAAAAAGGGCTCATTATCTCGAAACAAATACAATTGTGTATCCCAACTTCAAATGCACTGATGATGTGATTTTTGCAAATCAAATGTTTGTTACGACTGAGAATGTTGCAAATTTCAAACCTGAATTTAACAAATTGGTAGAAGAAGATAATAAGCAAACAACAAAAGAAGGTTTTTTCTCAAATCAAAGTGTTGTCGAAAAACAATATCACAAAGAATTCATACATTTTTCAAAGACATAAACCTCAACAAAAATGGGTTGAAAAATCAACAATTTCAAAAGAAGTTGAAACACACGTAGAAGTCAAATCACAAAATGCAAAAATAAATTCAAAAGAATTTAAAGATCGAATTGACTTGTTTTCAAAAGAAAATGGAGTTTCTAAGAGACAAGCAAGAAAGAAAATATTTTGGCAAGCTGTGGAGTCTCGAAAGAAACAAAATACTTTGGCAAAGAAAAGTTCTGAAAAGAAAAATCCCACTCTTTCGCATAAGCATTTGTCTAAATAAACTTCACATGCACATGTTTTGAAAATGGAAAATCAAGAAACTAAGTTTGTTCCACGAACTCAAAGTTACACATCTCATAAAAAGATATTTTCAAATTCACAATTTCATCAACATAATCAAACAAGGTGTTTTAATAATGGATTATCAAAGTCATTTCCATCTAAACATAATTCATTTTCATTGCAAAAGTCACTACAGGGTTTTGAGTCGAAAGTTAAATCACAAAAGGGTTATCCTGTTCAATCAAAACAAAATGTGAAGTTCATACGAAAACGACCAAACTTTCCAATTTCTCCAACAAAACATCCTTTTAAGGTGTCATATGCCAAAGGTAGATCAAGTGTGAAAAATCATTGGCTTGAAGTCAAAGGAAAGTCTTATCAAATAGGAAAAATAATCTTAACATCAAATCAAAAATGCTTATGAAGAGTATTTGAACGAAATGTCAAATGCCAGTTCATCATCGAAAGATTCAACATCTTTTGCTCAAGCCTGGCGTGCTGTTTCGAAAGAAAAGATAATGAAACAACAATCTGCGAAGCCAAAAGTGAAAGTCAGTGAAAGTCCTAAACTTTTGAAAAATTATTTCTGAGCCTTTACCAAATGAAGTGGACTTAATTGATAGTGTTAAATAAAAAGTTCGTAATCGGATATTAGGATCTTCATTTCACAATGTGTTTCAAACGAATCACAAAGGGTACCTAAATTTTTTCACTGATTTCAGGTTTTATGTGACGAGAGATATGATGACAAATGATATATCGATAGTGGTTGCTCTCGTCACATGACTGGAAGGAAAGAGAATTTACGTGATTACCGAAGTTTGGCAAATGCTGGTGTTATGAAATTTGGTAACAATCAAAAGTGTCAAGTAAAGGGTTATGGTAAAGTCACGAATGGGGAGTTTACTGTGAATCGATTTGCTTATGTCGAAGGTCTTCAACATAATTTGATTAGTGTTTCGCGACTTGTTGTCCGCACGGGTAATCAAGTTGTGTTCAATGAAGAAGGAAGCATAATTTCAAATGTTCATAAAAAAAAGAAGTTTTCCTCAAATCCAAAATAAAAGGAGACATGTGTACTCTTGAATTCAATCCTATTGTTGGAAAACCCTCCATATGTTTACTCTCGAAAGCTTCATCAGATATCAGCTGGCTTTGGCATCAAAGACTGTCACATTTGAACTTTCAAAATTTGAACAAATTGGTGGTTCAAGACTTGGTAAGAGGATTACTTGTTCTAAAGTTTGATAATGATACTTTGCATGCAACTTGTGAACAAGGAAAGTAGTGTAAACAAGGTCATCCGATTACCATCGATTCAAAATCTGTCGAACCATTGGAATTACTTCACACTGACTTATGTGGACCATCGACAGTTGAAACTCTTAACAAGAAACGGTGCATTCTAGTCATTGTTGATAATTTTTCTCAATTTACTTGGGTTTATTTTTTCAGGTTAAAATCCTAAGTTGCTCAAACAATGATTGATTTTCTCAAAAAGATGGAAACAAGCTTGAAGAAGAAAGTTCAAAACATTAAGAACAATGTTCTTGATCTATTTTTTATTGACAAGGGGATTTTGCATAACTTTTCTTCACCATATACACCGCAGCAAAATGGTGTTTTTGAAAGGAAAAATCGATCTCTTTGCAAAGCTGCACGAACAATGCTCATTTATGCGAATCTTCCTCAATATCTATGGGCCGAAGTAGTCTCCACTACATGTTTTACTCAGAACATATCTTTTATTCATCGAAGATTCAACATAACTCCTTATGAAATTATCAATAACAGAATACCTAATGTCAAATTCTTTCGTGTTTTTTGTTGTAGGTGTTTCGTCATGAATCTCAAAGATAATCTTTAAAAATTTCAATCCAAAGCTGACGAAGGAGTTTTCTTGGGTTATTCTCATAATTCAGTTGCATATCAAGTGTTGAATAAACGCACAAGGAAAATTGAAGAAACATTTAATCTTACGTTTGATGATCATTATGTTAAACAAGTTGAAATATGTATCAAACAAAAAATCAATTCTCGATGAATCCAATGATGAATCTGAAAGCTATAATTCGTATGACTTTGATTATGATTTAATATTTGGTGTTCCAGATAGAGCTGTGGATGCCGAAATCAATGCTCAAGATAATCAACTTCCGAAATCATCCAAGCATTTTGATTGTTTGACATCTACTCCAAATCCAGTTGAGGAAAACTTGGAATCACCTTCTTCTATAAATAACAAAAGTATGCTGAATGATCAAATGGATGGGGAGCACTTGCATTCGAATTCTCATGATAAGAGGGATCATTTTTTCGAGGGGGAGAATAGAAGAATAGATGATGATGTGGAGGGGGAGCAAACTACAAATAAATTTGTTGAGGGGGAGCTAAATATGTCAAATAATAATCAGGATGAAACCTTTCATGATCTAACTGATAATGTTTTTGTTGTAGGTTCCGAAACAGATGAAATGTTCGAAGATGCATCATTAGATTTTGATCCAACATATCCTCTAATGGATAAATGGGTTAGAAGTCATCCAAAGGAACAAGTGATAGGAAATCCACATGAAGAATTGCTAACAAGAGCTTAGATACATGCAAAGAATGAGGTACTCAATAATCATCAAGAGTTTTGCATGTTTAATGTTTTTATTTTGAAAATTGAACCAAAGTAAGTTAAGGCTACAATGGAACACTCTGATTGGGGTGTTGCAAGGCAATCTGAATTGGCTGAATTCGAAAGAAATAAGGTTTGGAGGTTAAGTCCTAAACAAAAAGATGTTTTAATTGTCGGATTAAAATGGATTTTCAAGAATAAAACCGACAAAGATGGTAATATTGTTCGAAACAAATCTAGGCTAGTTGTAAAAGGTTATTCACAACAAGAAGGTATCGATTATGAAGAAACCTTTGTCCCTGTCGCAAGACACGAGGCCGTTAGAATATTTTTAGCCTATGCAGCTCCTAAAGACTTCGATGTATATCAAATGGATGCCAAATGTGAATTTCTAAATGGTGAACTCGAAGAAACGGTATATGTGGAACAACCTCCAGGTTTTGTAAATGATGAATATCCTTATCATTGTTATATTCTAGATAAAGTACTGCGTGGGTTAAAACAAGCACCAAGAGCATGGTATGGAACTTTAACTTCTTTCTTAAAACAATCGAAATTTAAACAAGGATCAGTTGATCCCACTCTCTTTCGAAACAACTGATTAAATTGTTGATATTTTCACAAAGCCACTTGATAAAAAATCGTTTGTTTGCATTTTAACAGGATTAGGAATGATCCAAGGAGGTTCAGTTGCAGGACGTGATTCGAAAGAATGATAAGGTGGAAAAGAATAACAACTTTCAGAGTTAATGGTTACTGTTCATAGTCAACGCTTCGATGCGCTTCACTTTCATCATGTTGGTAAATGGATAAAATGAAGAATCTTCGCAAGTTTGGTATATTTACTTTTCTTATTTTCTTATTTTTTGTTTTCTAAAAATCAAAAACACCAAAAAGGTTATACTTTTGTTTTGTCTTTCATTTTTGAAAAATCAAAAATTACGAAAAAGATTTTACTTTTGTTTTGTCTTTTATTTTTGAAAAATCAAAAACAACAAAAAGATTTTACTTTTGTTTTATCTTTAATTTTCGAAAAATTTAAAACTCTAAAAAGATTTTCTTGTTTGTTTGTTGGTTGTTTTTTTTATTGTTCTTATAGCTTAATGTGAAGGTTATTGAAGGTTCATGCTTGCAGTTCTAGGTCAGGTATATTTTCGCAAAATATGGTACTAGTTAGGGTGTCCCTAGAAGCATGCTGCAACATGTCGACCCAAGCCTCCTTTGACTCAATGTGTGATTTCAAAGCCTTAATGAAGTTTTCATCATGAAAATTTCTACCCAATTAGGATATATTCACATAATCCATGAGCTACCATACTCTACTCTAATGAGTTTAGAGTAATCTTCTTGGTCCAACAAATAGCAGTGGTACATTCGAAATTCATTAACCAATCTTTTTCATCCTAAAATTCTTACTCTTTCACACACAATTACATATGTCCAAGAGATCTCTGGTAAAACCAATAACGATTTAGACATATCAACATTCTGTGTTAATGACCTAACATCATGAGACCATGATGAAAGTGAAACCCTGCATATCGAACTATTTAAGGAATTGACCAGAAACATTGTTCCAGAATTGACAAAACATTTGTTTTTGTACCAACCTTCGACACTCCAAATCATATTCAATCCTTTTGACTGGTCTTGATCAAATGTTCAAAACCCATGACATTTGTTTCCCAACAAGATCCAGATGATATTTTGTTTTCTTGCATATGATTTCCGTGAGAGTATTATTTGTCCTTTGAGTCACATGCAAAATTTTCCAAAGCATAATTGTCACTAACTACACTGGTCAAACAGGTAATTTCGATTACAAAATGACACTCTTATGTTTTGTAGTGCATTGTAACGAAATGTTCAACTACCTTTAAAGCCATTTTTAAAAAGAGGCCCTTAGATACTTCTTTAAAAGTATTTGATTTTAATTCACGGGAAACCACACAAGTTGTTAGTCATCTCTCTTGATGAATAACAAAACAATCTTTGCCCAGGATTTATCTTATTTTATGTCAAAAAATTCATTTTTCGACATCACAAATCCAAACTTTTCTTTATTTTCTTCTTATCTTTTTCCTTGACACACTGCACTCACAAAATCCTTGAGCATCTGAGTATTACCAACTCAGGTTGATGATTTCGCAAGTCTGACATATGACATCGCTTTTTAAGCCAAAAGTGAAAGAGCCTAACCTCCATTCCTAAGGTTTGTGACGGTTAATATTTCGTTGGGGCAAGATACCAGGCTGTATGACATGACGTTTTGTATTCTACCCGAGTTTCAAGGAGACATGATGGTTACTTTTTCACGCATGGCAATTTTATCGGCGTGTGGGAACGATTTTCTAGGTGCCATGTCAGTTCTCATTTAATGTTGATCCCGCTTCACATTCAAATCCAAGGGTCACCTATAAAAATGGTTTCAAGGGTTCATTATATGGTTACGCTTTCTGAAAATTTCCAAATTGCAAAACAACTCTTTGTCTTCTTCATTCATCTTCAAAACCTAATCATGGCTAATCCCGCTACTATTGATGCTCCATCTCAAACCACAGAAGATGTTTCTTCACAACCGATCATGAAAATCCAAAGAAAAAATTATCAAGTCGACAGTGATGTTTCAGTCTGTCCAGAAGAGTTACAGATGTTGATAGTTGCTTTACAACACTCTGTTCTAAAGACTGCTACGTTCAGTTCCTTTGGTGTTCCACTCTCATGGCTATCACTTGCAGGCTAACGGCCACATACAATAAAACATTAGATGTAATCACCTTAAACCTAATCATTGAGAAGAAGTTTCGATGGTCTATGAAACTTTTCTATCAAATCCTAGAAATTCCCAATTTACCTCCCTTTTACAAAGTCACAACTGATCAAGTTTTGAATATGTTCAATGAGATGGGTTATCAATGTGCCTCCCTTGTATATGTAATTTTTTGTTAGGAATATACCATCAATGTCTCACAGGTCGAAGTGTAGGTTTAGATAAAGGGAGATTGGAAGTTTACGCCATGGTTGCTAGGATTTATTATGATGTTGTTGTGGATAATGCTACCCAGATGTGGAAGGAGTTTATGAAAAGTGTGGGAAATACAAATGTGGTTGATGGGATTTCATGTGCAAGGTACTGGAGTTTGATCATGAGGTTTGTGTATAAGAAGGAAGGGATTTTGGTACCAAATGATGATGAAACATCATAGTTTATGAAGTATAATTTTCTGAAGACAGTTGAAGATGATGTTGCTATATTTCCAAATGTTGCTTGAATTCTAGATGGTATGCTAAAAAAGATGGATCCTTCGAATTGGATTCTGAAAGCCTACTTGAAGACAATTAATACATCAATCGAGACAGGTGTTCTCTTACCTCGATCTGATGAGGGTTCTATTAAAAAGTCCAAACGATCAAAGAAGGTAGAAGATAGTTCATCAAAGCCAATTCTAGAGAAGAAACATTCTAAGTCTCTGAAGAAGAATACTAATGACAAAGTTGTTGTTTCAAAGGCTGAGGACAAACCAATCGAACCAGAGACTGTCAAACCTTTCTAAGAAGTGGTTCCTTCAAATACCGGTGTGTTCAAGAAAATTAAGAAGATGGCACATATGTCACATAGTTCTTCTCACAGATCTCCTATCTTTTCTCCATCCACGATTTTCAAGCCTCATGTTACAAGAAAATGTGTTATTCTTCATGAAGTTCCCATTCCTGTTTCCCCGTCAGCAAAGAAACACCAAGCCGAGGATATGGCCAAACACATTTCCAGGAAACTCAAAAAGAAGCTTTGAAATTTGGTTATTACTGACTAGTCTATAAAAGAAGATGTTATTCAAGATCCTCCAGTGAAAACATCTCTAGATGCTTCAAATGTCGAAATGACAGTTATCTCTTCGCAATTGTCACAACCTGAACCAATCATTGTTTCTCTTCCTATCATGTCCAATGTCGAAAATTCCCAGCCTCAAGGTACACTTATTATTGTTTCTTCTCACTTCGAAACATCAACCATTGAGACTTCAACCACTTTATCTCCATTCATTAACATTTCACTTGATACTGATTCACCCACTTTTGATAACATTCTTGGTCAACCAATTACTTCATTATTTTCTTCACAATCCACTAAACCTCTGGTTACTCATGAAGAAGCTCATCATTCATTGGATGATGATGAAGATATTTTTGGCGGTACTTTTGGAGACATTCAATTTGATATAGAAGAAGAGGAAATTCTAGACACTATGATCCTTACAAGAAAACAATTCAAAATTTTGAATAGGAAGCTTAATTCTTTATTACAAATTGAAGCTGATGGAGGAGGAAAACATTCAGGTCTCTAGCCTGGAAATCGATCTGATGCTTAAACGACAACCAAGCTGTCTTCATGAGGCCATTTCTGATGTGGATCAAAAAAATGAAAAATGTATCAAGAATCAGTTGTCTATGTTCTCTTCAGATCTCATGGATTTGAAGGATGTTACAAAAGAACATCATCATATAGTTTATTCAAGATGTCAAGAAGGTTAGGGAGGATGTGAATTTCAAAATTCAAGAACTTCATGATGATATGAGCAAGCAGATAACTATTGTTTTTGCTTCTCTGAATCAGAAAATTGATATAATAATTGATATTGTTACAAAGCTTGTAAAGCTCTATGAAGTTCTCTGTCCAAGGGTGGAACAAATGTCTAAGGATGAAGTTTAAAGTTTTTTGAAAATTAACAAGTTGTTGCTGAGTTGAAAGACCTTGTTTCAAAGTCAGGATCTTCTGCCTTAATAACTTCTGAGTTTTTTTCTCAAAGGTTTCAGTTATTTGAAAGTGTTCTTCAAAAGGAATTGGCCCCATTGTCTAAGCTTATCAGTTTTCTACCAACGAATGCCCCTCCTATTATCACAGGGGTGCAAGGGGGAGAGAAAAAGTTTGTTAGGGAAGGAGCTTCTGGGAAAGCTGAAGATGAAGTTAAGGTCGTGGGTAAAATGTTTGCAACAAATATTCCTTCGACAAAGCCAATATTATCGTAGTTTGATCCTATGGTTTCAACAGTCACTACTACAAGGCCAATTACCAAAGGTATTGTGATTGGAACAAGTGACGAAGGGAGTGCATCGAAACCTAAAGAAATACCAACAAATCAAGACAAGGAAAAAAATCATAATTGAAAATTCGAAAGAAGAAAGGAAGGCAGAGGTTGAGGTAGAGATGGAGAAGCAAAGACAAATAAAAAGTATTTTAAGACTTCATCAGAATGATCCTCGAAGTCTCAACAAAGGAGATCCAAGGAAGTTGCATAGTTATGAAAACATAGAAGCAAGGGTGACATATAATGAAATGCATGATTTTGAGAAGAAGCCCAGAAAGAGTTATTATATAGAAAATTCTGAAATGAATCAACTATATTTCCCAATGAATGAGATGATGTTCATTACTGCTCAATACAAAATCTTTGATAGATTCAAGAATCCAGATGATTTTACACACATGAAGCTGAGATTTCATGCAGTTTTGGGGAAACAACAGGAGGAAGTTTGGTCACTTGTGACGATTGTCCAAGTAATAAGTGTGACGAAGGATGAACTTTTTGAAAAAATGATTCAAAATTTTAGATATCATGTTGTAAGGGCTAACAAGGCTGCATGTAATTTCTCCATTGCTAACTTTCTGTTAATGAACTTGAATGATCTTATTCAAGTTGCATACATTCTTAAGGATTCGGATGCCTCAAAGCTTCTTGGAACCAACTAAGAAGTTTTGAGGTTGGGGTTAGGACATCTTAAGCTTTTCATAGACAATTATTACAAATATCTAGCATTAACTGATATAGAATTAGCTATGTCGTTGGGAAAAGATGTTGCAGTTCCTCAATCAATGGTGAAAAGAAAAGCTGATCTGATTGCATATGATGTTGGTGAGATATGCTTGAAACCCTGTGGGATAGTTTTGTTGGGAAGGGTAAGAATGGAAAACAGTTAATGTTTTTGTTTCAAGAAAATGATGTTGAAAGATACACAACAATCTAATATATGAACTTAATTGTGTGTATGAATAATTGTTAGAAGAACACAGAAGGAGATAAAGCTGAGATGCAAAAGATTATGAATTGGTATGATGAAGATCGAAAAACGTTAAATAACGCTGCTCAAGTTTTGATCAATTGACTTCGACACTTATTACAAAGGGGGAGAATGTTAGTGTCGAATATGTTGTAATGTGTCGAAGTCTGTATTAGCAGTTTCGAAAGTCTTTTATCTATTTAGTAAGGCATTTTGTGTTTCGAAGTTTGATGTTTAGTCATTAGTATTTTTTGTATACTTTCTGATTCTCCTATAATTAGGAGTTGTACTCAGGGATAGATATAACTTTTCTAGGCTTTCTGTCTAAACATTCTCTGTGTATTCGGAAGTATAAGTGAGTTATAAACAAGATCTTATTTACTCCCTGTGTTCATATACTTTGATTACTCTGATTTCTTTTATACTTGATTAAATCACTTCTACACCGTAAACCAAGATAAGGTCTGATGAGGGTTAAATAGCCGAGAACACAACCTTTTATACTTGGACCATTCACGGCTCATAGAATCCAACCAAATACATCCAATATTTAATTAAAAATAAAACATTTTGAGGACATTTAAAAAATTAAAATTAAAATAAAATAAAATCTAAAAATTTAAACTAAAATAATTTTGCAAAATTTTTAATTTTTAACTTTAGGAAAAATAAAATAAAATAAAATATCACTAAATTCTTTTCACCAATGCAGATATCCTTTTTGTGATTTTGGGATCAAAGTTCTGGGACAACCTTAATTTGTTTTTTAATACTTCCACCTTCATGAGTAGATCTGGTCAATCGCTGATATTGTGGTCCACTTAAACACGAAAAATTTGTGAAAATTGTGGACATGATGCAAGTGACAATACATTTCACTATATAATCAACTATTAGTCCCAGAAAACCACTTAACTGACGACGACCACAGATATTATTGTCCACCTAAATTTAGCAGCAAGATCTGTAGAGAACCTATTGAATGTTCTATTTTAGATGACCTAGAATGTGTTTCCCGCTTCCTGACATACTCAGGTAATCAAGAACTTGCAGAGTACTCCTTGCTTTAGATGAGCGGACAATTATTAGGAGGGAAGTCAGATTTAGAATGCATATGTTGTACACCCACGTCGGATCTTCCAATCACGCAGATGGACAAACATATGACTAGCTGGATAGAGGGATTGAGAAATAGAATGGTGCATATGCTGTGTTCCAGGTCGGATAAGAACTTATCACGCAAAGGAGACAACATATGACTAACGAATAGAAATAATTTGCATATAAAAGGAGATCCATAGAAGTAGAGTTGCATATGTTGCAATCCAAGTCGGATCTCCCGATCACGGAGAGGAGGCAACATATGACTAATAGAAAGAAATAAAGAAAATAACTTTAAACATATCTACTTTATCGGAATTCCCCAGCCGTCCTATCAGTACTGGAATTAATGACATGCATCCATACATCGAGAAAGAGTTACGCCACAGTTCTAGATACTGATTACTTTAGTGTAGTCTGTAGATTCTCATGTATATCTCACTGCCTAATCTACCCGAGCGTCTTAATTTTAGACCAATAGAACTATCTAAGTCAATTACTTGTCAAGTCCATTCATAGTCCATCTATACCTAGTCTGGTCCTTTAAATATTTCGTTCCTACTAGCACATCGAACACATAGTCTAGACATTTTAGCGTTGGTACCTTACACAAATTAACATTGCATGTTATCACTGAGTTGATATCACTTCCCAACACATCACCTGCAGACATGGCTAGCATGAGATACTATTTTTGGATTTTTTATATTTTCTGAAAAAAAAAAAACGTAAATAACACTATTTTTGGATTTTTGATTTTCTAATTTTTTGTTTTGTTTTTGTTTATTTCTCCCCCTAAATTTTTGCATAGGGGAGAATGGAAACTAAATGCGCAAATTTAAACTACCTAAAACAAAAATAAGTCCTCAAATTGTAGCATTTTAAGAAAGCCCACCAACACATCGAATCGAGCTTTGTTAAACAATTTTGTGAACATATCCGCCACATTATTATCAGTGTGGATTTGCTCCAACTGAATGAGCGAATGATCATAACAATCTCTGATAAAATGAACGTTGATGTCGATGTGCTTGGTTTTAGAGTGTTGGGCATAATTTTTGGCTATTTGAATTGCAGCATCGTTATCATAAAAGATAGGGGTGTCAAGATATTTCAAACCTTAGTCCAACAAATGATGTTGAATCCAAATGACTTGAGAGCAACAAGTAGAAGCAACAACGTATTCCACCTCCACCATTGAGGTTGAGACAGTTTGTTGTTTCTTGCACTACCATGACTCCAGACGGTCACCTAAAAATTGACATCCCCCGGAAGTTAATTTCCTGTCAAGTTCACAATCTCCGTAATTGCTGTCAGCTTCTTGTTGATTTTTGATTTTGGCACTGAGATCCCAGCTGAACTCATCTCAGTTGTAAGTGTGATAAAGCGTTGTAGTTAAGCTTCCAAAGTTTCTCCAAGAATGTGATTGAACATATTGAACTTTTGTCTTAGCATGTCCTGACGACTTTGCTTCATATCCTTATTTCCTTCATACACTTAAATTAAAGCTTCTCGCAAAGCTTTGGTTGAGTCGTATTCATGGAAACCTTGAGCAATCTCCTGAGATAATGCCATTGTAAGTGTAGCTAGAGCCTTCTCTTGCTCCTCGATTTTCTCGAAGTCTTCATCAGTTTAGTTTGCAAAGACTTTGTCAAGAGTGGTGTCGTTCTCCAGAGTGGTAGTGATTCTGACAGGACCTTTCAAAATACTGCGCCAAATCTTGAAGTCCTTCATCTTGATGTACTTTTCAAGTCGGTATTTCCATTTTGGGAAACCTTCTACTGACAGAAGTTGTGGGATTCTGGTAGTGGTTCCCATAATTGTGTCTAATTCCTGATGAATTGTTAAGTTTTGTCATTCCATTTTTTTAAATTTTCTGAGTTTTCTTAATTGATTTGAAAATATGACCGGAAGCAAAAACGGGTTCTATAACCAAGAGAGGTTCACAGTTGGAGAGAGTTCATGGGCGTACACAAGAAATGATTCACAGTCAGTTCACGGTTCACGGTCAATTCATGGTTCACGGTCAATGAACAGTCAATGAACAGTTCATGGTCAACAAGTGATTCACGGTCCAAAGGTTAGTGGTCAATGAATGGTACTGCTAATGAATGGTTCACGATCAAATGAGAAGTCAACAGTCAATGTAGATGAGTAGTTCACAGTCGTACATAAAGTTCACAACCGTAAACGATTCAACTGGTGAAACCGTAAACACCCAGATTACCATGAAAACAGGTGATTTTGAGCTGATTTCAATTCCTTTGACGTTCAACTTCATGATCTAATGTAGAAACCAAACAAACAAGCTAAACAGTCACGTAAATGAAGATTACTCCAGCTATGAACACCACTTGAAGAAGTTTGACACTAGATGGCTCTAATATCAATTGTAAGTCCACAAAACAGGATCCAACTAGTGATCAAACACTCAATCAAGTAGTAATCAATGAGAAAAAGAAGGAGTAGAAGCAAAGAATGATCCAACAATGCACACTTCTATTAGGGCCAAAAACGCTAGGTATACTTGGATACACACACATATGAGTGTTGTTCATCTGAAACATCTGACACAATTTATAGGGACCAACCAACCGCAAATGTGATCACGGTCGTACATATGTTGAAGGCCCTAAACACCCTCACAGCCGCAAACATAACGGTACACCCATTACATGACCATACCTATCAAGACCAATATAGATTGATGCCTAGCCCAAACCCACAAAATGTGACCTAACAAAGCTTCGTCCTTTCCTTTAATCCATGCATGAGTTATGGAGTTTTGGTAATGTTAGAAGTTAGGGTTTTGGGATTGAGCTCTCCTTAGGTATGGAAATTTATAAAGTTAGAGACTTTATGATTAGAATGACTTTTAAGGTAATATATGAAGTTGGGGTCAAGTGTCTTAGTGATTAAGAGCTTAAAAGTTAAGATTTAAGTTTAGGATGAGTACGAAAAACATAAATCTAACTACACCTAGTGTAGCCAGCTTGGAGCTCATTTTCAGGCTTTATGCTATGAACCAAGCATAGAGCCTTGGTACACCGCATGTAAGGTTAACTGTGTTGACGTTTGACTTTTTGATCAAGTGTGACTTTTGGTCAATTTGTGAGGGATTTTTTCTTGGAAGGGGAAATTATCTTTTTTTCAAATTATGGAATACACTTGTCTTGGGATTAGCTGAGTTTGGATAATTACTTAATTGCTAATTAAGGTTATTTGGTGAGATTAATAGGCGGAGTCTAGTTCTGACAGTTCGGGTGTGAGTTTTATCCGTATTCTGTGTGAGGTGAGTTTTCTCACTATATTATTCTGAGTATATACAAATCTCCAAATAACATAAATAAGGAGATACATACCAGCAACAACATCAGGCGTTGTGTGGACCTCCACTGCGGTCAACTGGAATGCTCTCCCATGAGCTCTCGGAGGCTCGACCTTCCCTGTCCAGCCATCAGTAACACGTAAAGCAGTATGAGCAGCAGTCTGGGCTAATCCCTGAATGAGCTGGGGACACTTGGCCTTCCGATGGCTCGTCTGGTTGTAGTTAAAGCAAACGGAAAATCCCTTGCGGCAGTCCCTCGCCATATGCCCCTCCTGGCCACATTCGTAGAAAATCCCCTCTCGGCAAGACCCATCATGGCTCTTGTTGCACTTTCTACAAGTGATGCCCTTTTGGTTTCCAGCTCTTGAATCAGCGGGCTTAGCCCGCTTTGTTGCCGGCTGTGACTATACCCGTCTCCTATCTCTCCCCTGCTTCTCTCCCTCCTCCCTGATCTGAATCTCCAACTCAATATCTCTCCTCCTGGCATTGCTCTGCAACTCACCTAATGTTTGATAAAATGAGTTCGCCACGAACTCCCAAGTATCTCTCCTCAAGATGCTCAAATACCGACTTACATGCGCCTGCTTAATAGACACGTGCTCACGGCAGAACAACACCCTCTCATGAAACATCCTCGTAATCTCTGTCACTGACTCTGTTTTCTGCTTGAGAGACAGAAACTCATGTGCCAAATGTTCCCTCTCCACCTGGGGAACATACCCATCTCTGAATAACTTTGTGAACCTCTCCCAAGTCACTGCAACATGATCTACAGGGGTAAAATCAGTCGTCACAAACTTCCACCAGTCCTTCGCTCCCAAGCGAAGCTGTTTCAGCACAAACCAGACTCTCAGATGCTCTGCACATGAACACGTATAGAAACAGCACTCAATGTCGGGGATCCATCTCATGGCAGCGATCGGATCTTGTATCCCATCAAACTATGGTGGCTTTGTGTTGTTGAACTCACAGAACAACAACGAGGCACCTCCCTGTAGCCTCGCTGCAGCCAAGGATGTAAAAATCGTTTGTCGGTAGCTCGGCGGTCGCTTGACGATAAGCGATTAATCAGACTCGACGACGATTAATTGGGGACCTTAAATTATTAATAAAATTATTTAAAAACGTTAATATTTCCAAAAAATTAAGTATTTGGAAATTTTAAATTTTAAAATTTTGAAATTTTAAAAATTTTAGTATAATATTTTAAAATTTGAAAGCTTAAAAATTTTTAAATTTAAAATTTTGGTGTACAATTTGAAAATTAATTTTTTTTAATTTTTTATATATTTCCCTCCTACGACCGCTGAGGACCGCCATGGACCGCCAAGCCCGAGTTTGACAGATTCTGGCCAATTTCCGCCAAGCATCCTAATCGTAATCGGTTCGAGGCCGCCAAGCAATTAATCTGGCGCCAAGGCCGATTTCTACAACATTGGCTGCAATAGCAGCAACCTCCGTAATAGAAGCATATCGCTCATCGAATGTCTCAATCAATGTGGTCTTAATAGACCCAAACATCTCTAGTATGGCTGCTATGGTAGCTGCAGCCACATCCTCTTGAATGATCTTGCAGATCTCGTCGTCACTGGTATCACTTCCTCCGGGGTTGTTACGGGTAATCACCATAGTATCTCTGAAACACAAACACAAAATCATTAGAGACTAACTCAACACATATACTCCGTTAATCATCCGTACATCCTCCTAAGCATCCTAAGATTCTTACTTGGGTCACATAAAGATCTGGTGCTCTCAGTAGTATGGGACCAATACTACCTTCCACACCAACCTGTAGTTGTCCCAAGTCCTCCTCCTAGGATTCTAATTCACAGTACAATATCCCTCACGAATATCAACTACTCTCTCGATAGGTTCCTCAATACTCATCTTGGTATATATCCTAGATTACTCAAAATTCTCTCTAAAAGATTCCAACTATGTTTCTCCCAACTCAATACACACATAGAGCAAATAGCAGATAAGATCAATCAATAGCATACCCTAGGCTAAAGCATCATGAATCAGGCTACTCTAGCCCTAATTTCTGAAATACCTAGCCTATCCTCTAGCATGCAGCTTTAATGTCTCTTAAGTATCTCATAATATAAAACAGTAATGGTATTTTAAGAAATCACCATCGGGATCTGGCAGATTGTACGCACTGTTCCATCTCGTTTTCTCTTTAAACTCTTACTCATTTTATAAAATCATTTCTTTTTAGAAAAATTTTCTCAAATCCTCAGTTTCAGTTCAGACATACCTCAGAGTACATCCCCATCCCTCAAACCTAGGCTCTGATACCAACTTGTAACACTCTAAATTTTTAACCAAAATTTTATTTTTAAAACACATAAAAACTCAATGTTACATTTCTCAAAAACCATAATTGTCTCAAATTTCAAACACAAATCAACAAAATAACTGATTGTATCCCGAAATCCACAAACATAGTCTCGAGCAGTTGTGTACAATCAATTCTGCACCTTCCTGCGATCCTGAGAACTACCTGAAACACATAAGACACAACACGGTAATCATGATGCTTAGTGAGTTCCCCAACATACCTCATACACAAATAATAAGCCTCTCATGGCTATAGCTCAGCATGCACCCTCCGGCCATGCGTCTCGGTGAGGACCCTCCGGTCTCATGGCTCGGTGTGGACCCTCCGGTTATGTATCTCAGTGAAGACCCTGTGGTCTCACAACTCAGGTTGGACCCTACAGTCTTGTGTCTCAGCAAAGACCCTCTGGTCTCACAACTCGGTTTGGACCCTCTGGTCCTAAATAAGTAAAGCACAAACTAATATAGCATATATCACAAAGACAAAATGCATAATATCACATAACTCAATATAAGTGTAACGACCAAAAATTTCAACAAAATTTAAACTTTTCAAAACCAACCCATTTTAATAATGTTATTACAAAAAGGTTTTCAATACATTTATTATCAGAGTATTCCCAGAACCATAACATAAAACATAAACATGAGGAGCGGTACGATCACGCCTTCGCCTTGCCACGGTCTCCTGAAGAACCTGAAAAACATTAAACCACAACTGTAAGCCCGAAAGCTTAGTGAGATACCCCCAAAATACCAACCACATATACGCCCTTCCAGGATACGACCTTCCGGTCCATAACATAGTATACATAACATAACAGAACATAGAACAGCCATGCACTTCGGGTCTACTGTGTGATTGGTCCGCCGTGTCGGGCCTTCAGGCCACTGGGTCCATCCTCCGAGTCTAGTCATGTCCC
Source organism: Lactuca saligna (assembly GCF_052625555.1). NCBI lineage: Eukaryota > Viridiplantae > Streptophyta > Magnoliopsida > Asterales > Asteraceae > Lactuca > Lactuca saligna. The sequence goes on along the minus strand of NC_136425.1, from coordinate 81,538,759 downwards.
TCGAGTCTGTTGTGTGGTTGGTCCACCCGCACCGGGCCTTCAACTCACCTGGTCCACTCTCTAAGTCTACAGTATGACTGGTCGGGCCACATCGGGCCTTCAGTCGGCCTGGTCCACTCTCCGACCCTCGACATGTCTGGTCCGCCCTCGTGGGGCTTACAGCCTATCCGGACCGCTCGCTAGGCCTTCGGAACAACCGGTACACCCTGGGTATCTTGGCCTACATCACAAAGCAGGACCCGCCTCAACCCAACTCCAGTCCAAACGACCATGTGCACATAAACATACAATCATATAAGAGTCCACAGTCAACAAGCCGATCAAACGGTTCACATAACATGTCATCATCCTAACCAGGATACCGACCTAACCGGTCACTAGCATAGCATCACCCTATCTATTAGGAAACCGACCTTAACCAGGTCTCTAACATATACCATCCTAACTACCAGGATGCAGACATATCAAAGCAATAACATAACAACAAATATCCGGATCTCAATCCGATAAAGGGCCGGCCTTGGTGCATTAGACCCTGTCGATATATTGAGGATAACTGACCTCGCGATTGTCGATACTTTGAACTGAAGAAGCAGATTCTTGAATCACCAACTCACCGCAAATCCCGAACTAACCATCATAACAAAATAAACATTAGGCCAAGCATACATCCACTTATCGGGCCAAGACCAAAGTCCAAATCTTATACAAAGTCCAATATTGGCCCAATTTACCAAATTGGGCCCACCTTACCAAATGGGCCTAGATCCAATGTCCATAACAATAATTGGGCCCAAAACACTCTATCCATAATTCCCAGACTTGGCCCATAAACCAACTACCGACAAACAACCCAAACTCAAAGGCCCAATATTAAAGTGTACTCAGGGGGAGTACGCTGGGTGTACCCTCCTTGGTACGCAGGGCGTACACTCTTATTTGCGACTGGGGATCGGGGTTCTGGCCCGCTACGCGGGGCGTAACCATGTGTTACGCGGGGCGTAACTGCACTACTCATTAAGTCATTATAACTTCTTAATGGCTTAAGCTATTAAGCCCAAACTTCAAATACCTAGGCCAAATATGATTAGAATTCATAAAGACTCAAACTTTATCACTTGGGATGTCCATAAGCTGTTAATCCAAGGTCTTAATCCATTAAGACCTTTATATCTCACACATAGAACAACTACAGCCCTTCGGACCTCATTTTTCTCACTCAAGACCTCTCCAAGGGTCTGAAAGGACAGCTAATCTCAGCCAACACAAAGCATGGATCAAGATGAGAACTTTGGGACAAGAAAGATGCTAAAAACTTCACAACACTTAGATGTAAGAAAAATAAGTGGCAAGCAAGAAGCTTTATACCTCAAATAAGCTTCAAAGGATGATATCTCTTCAGATCTACAAGCTCCAATCGTTCCTTCCCTTCTTTGAAAACTTCTCCATTCTTCTTCTAGCTTTTCTCTTGCCAAAATGAGCTTTCCATGGCCAAACACACCCAATAATGGAGGGAATACAGGTTTTCTAGGGTTTCTGAGGTTAAGGATGAGCTTATGGAGGCTAGGGTATGAACCAACATGTTCTTTATATAGTGGTAGCTCTTAAATTAGGGTTTAGGGTTTCTGAGAGTACGTTGGGCGTACCTCTAGTACGCTGGGTGTACTCACACGGCCACCCTGCACCTTTCTCTCCCTTACGCTGGGCGTACATCCAGCTTACGTTGGGCATACCCAGCCAACTTTAAGCATGCATGCCATGCATGCATGGGACCTTTTCCACTCGTTACACAAAGATCTATAAATAATAATCATATTTAAAACACCGCAACTCCTCTACTCTAAACCCACTCCCAAATAACTTTACATTCATACGAGGGTGACGAGAAGCCCAATGCTTCTAACAACATACGCCAGCCCGAAACCTTCTCGGATGAAACCCATTCCCGAAAAAGGACCAGAATTACCCTTCCTCTTAAATTTCAGGGACTCATAATTAAACATTTTCAGAACGGGGAGTTACAATTCTCCCCTACTTAAATTAGGCTTCGTCCTCCAAGCCTGCGACAACTCTACTCCGAAACTACCCCTGCAATGCACCGCCTGGCATTCACCGGACCAGGGTCCTCAAGACTCGACCATCGAGATCCGAAACCCAACTTTACCTTTCTTGCTGACAGGATGACACATGCTTCAGCCTCAGAGCAATTCCCACGAGTTCTCCACCGCAATCTCATAACCACACTGAACTGGCTCTAGTGTCCTTGGTTAGGAAAAACCTGATACACTGATGACACTTCCAAACATCCTTCCGGATAAATTTTCACCACATAAAACAAAATCTATCTGGAAATCCGAGATTCTATCCATGCACTCCTGCCGAGTCTCAGCAACCATCCCACCCGGATGTGATCCCATACCACCGCCGCAATCACGCTGCTCAATGACCATAATTGGACCACTTCGATCATAACTCTGCACTGCTGCTTTCACTTCCACGAATATACACTCCCTTATAGTATAACGACCAAAAATTTCAACAAAATTTAAACTTTTCAAAACCAACCCATTTTAATAATGTTATTACAAAAAGGTTTTCAATACATTTATTATCAAAGTATTGTTGGGTTTTGAACATTCTAACACTCCTAAGTGTACATGCAACCCTAAATACCTTGGATCTATGTTTTCTCTATTATACATGCAAATAAGAACATCCAAGGTATTATCCTAATCTAGCATACAAAACAATGAGTGTAACAAGATAGAATACATACCTCTTTGATGTAGAAAGTCTTCATGAAGCTTGAGTGCCTAGCCCCAATAGTGTGGAAGCCTCAAATGGAATCACAATCACCAAAACACTTAGAATAGCTTGAGAGAGTTCTACACTTCATGAAATCGGCTAGCCCATTTCTACACTTTCTAGTGTGATTCTAGTGGCCGATTTTGTCAAGAATAAGATCTTTATATAGTGTTACAATTAGGGTAAATCCTTAATTGTCATGGCTTTCCATTTCCTTGGATCCATGGGTTCAAATACACCATGGAGCATCCATGGACCATCCTATGGGTTTTAGCCCAACTTGATTATCCATGGAGCATTAGCTCACTATATAAGTATGGATGATTTACTCAATCAACCCATATATTTAATTAGTCTTCTTTTGATCACTTAATTAATCCTAGATTAATTCTTGATCAATACTAATTAAATAATCTTATTATTCTTATTATTAATATATTAGAACTTATAATATATTAATAACCATAAGTTTGTTATTTCTCTCATTATAGTCTATCCAAGTGCATGATGGTATGCAACCCAAATGGACCATGCCGGGTCGGGTCAAGTCTTACCAATTATAGTTATGGACTTAGACATTAATCCAACAGTCTCCCACTTGGATAAGTCTAAAACTATTATTGTGTATGACTTCAGGAACCAACTGGCAATCGTAGCTCTCAAAAGCTTATGTCGAACTCTGATCTTGTAGATGAACTTTGACCTTGTCAATGACTTGTCCATTAGATAAGGGATCATATATTCCTCTGTTCTAGATATCATATGGACTGAGACATGGATTATAATCATTCTCTCTGTCCATTTGTTGTTTCCCGATTTCCGATTTATGACGACTAACTAATTAAACAAATCAAATCAGTCATGGCCTGGCCGAGCACTTCCATTTGTCATCATCAAATCATCGAGGGGCCCACAGATATCGCTTTTATCCCGAAGGTAAAAGGAATGGATAAACTTTGACTCATATGGCTTGTTCTACTACTTGTTGAATCATACACAATGGCACGTTTTATAGCACCGAGTTACCAAATGCGTTTTCGTGCAACAATGTACTATCAACTCATAGTAACAACTCATATCTCTAGGTTTGAAGAATATAAAATATTATCGTCTCATGATCACTCGTGATAAATCCATGAAGTGATTCCAATGAGCGCGGGTTGAATCCAATACTCAAAACTTATGAGCACTCATGAGTGTTGTAGCCCTTTGTCCAACACCTTAGACCTCTACAAGCCAACCCATGACAACCTTAATTCGTATCTACTTCCAACATATGACCGACTGTGGATGGTTTGAATAACTTAGTCATTCCGGAAGAATAACCTAGTTTATTCGGGAAGTCAAAACATGCAAAATGAAACACAATAATAATTGAATCCAATATGGTATCAAAAACTATGAACATAAATAAAACACATTTTATTTATCACCATATGATTACACATTATTCATTGTATACTGTTTCAGCTATCAACTTTATTCTTGAATTTAAAACAATAGTTGTCCCATGCTCCAAGCATGTACACTATATTTTTCTAAACACTAGTCATGCCATACACCAAGTATGCATACTATGTTTGTCTATGATCTTTACTTTGTGAACTAGATCAATTGAACATAACTTCAATGATTCTCTTTTCACACTCCCAAATCCTTACTGCAAATGCAAGAATTCCAAATTCATGCCATTTACTGAAATCTGTTAGATTCTAAACTTATATGCATTGTTACTCTTGTAATGATTATGCACAAAGTCAGAAAGACTTGACAACAATCACTACAGAGTATTCCAAAGGAGATCAGCTGCTTGGAAACAACCTTCTTGCATTAAGTTTCCTAATCCTAAACAGATTGAAAATTCTAACTTTGAAACATTTCCAAATTCCATTTTGACTATCACTTCTGAACAAGAGTTGCCTCCTTCCAGATTATGTCAATATGGTCCTTCCAGAATTATCACTATACTTCTAACTGTCCTTGAGCAACCAATCTTTGGTAAACCTTAGATTGTCCTCGACAATTGTTTAATCCTTTTAGTCATATCCTGTTCTAAACCTTTTCCCTTCTTAATGCCCCAGACATTTGGAAACTTTTAGAACGGATAACTGTAGCACATGTAATCGATCCTATATCCGAAGCATATGGGACACGATTCATGATGTCTCACATAAAGACTAAACCAGTCTTTTGCTATAACATTTCCATTTCTATTTGCCAAGTTCTCATAATTCAGATTATGAAAAGGGATGCCGTAATCATAATCGAATTTTAGAACGCAAATAATGGACCCATATACATAATTTCCTTATGTTGAGCGATTCCAACATGAAATTCATATATATTTCCTTGACTAAATGATTAAAACCTCACGATCTAAGCTTATAGATTTGAGATGAAGTATAATTTCCTCTCCCTTAATTATAGCAAAACAACTTTTCCCAATTGAAACCTTTTGTTTTCTATAATTAACATTGCTAACTTGCAATCTTTATCATAATTATCATGCTCCCACTAAACATGATGATTATTAGCATAACACTTATGCTCCCACTAGCTTTGACATGTACTCAGAAAAGCTCTACTTCTAGAAATCAATACTTTATTGACTTTCTAACCAAAGTTCAGATTTCTGATACTAGATTGTTTTGATAAGACTTTATCAAAAACATACACCTTCCCTTAGATAGCACACTTGTGTGTCTAAACAATTATGAAGAGGGATGCCGTAATCATAATGCTTAGACCTTTTTGCCACTTCTCACAAGTCCAGGTTAGTGTGCCGGTAAACCACACACGCTCCACTAACGACTTTGAGAATGCAAACATCACAATTGATATTTAGCTAAAATCTACTTAGTGAAAGTGTTTCCTCACCATCATTTTCATGAATCGGAGAGAAACCTTATGACACTTAGATTTATATGGTGTATGAGTTCCTACCCATATGAATTTGTCAAAACCATAATCACAAGACAAAGATAATGACAAATCCAAAACCATATGGATTGAACTCAATCTTAATTTCTTGCCACCTGGCAGCTCAAGGGCCTGCCATTGCTTCCAAGTTGTTGTGCAACCAATTGAGAACTCTAAGAACTCATATGCAAAGCCAACTTTAACTGGAATGAGCACAGAATATGTCAACACGATAGGTTATAAACCTCAAGTTGTGTGCTAGTGATAAATTACAGGTTTTACTCTTGATTAAATCTTGAAACTCTTTCAGGATCTTTAAGGCTCCCACTGTCCTCTTGACATATAAGTTTCCCTAGTCAAGAACCATTCCTTGACAAAACAAATATTCAAGGGATAGTGCGGATTCTTATCAAGACTAACACTTCACACAATTGGTCTTAGTTGGTCTTTGTCTCATCCAAGACATCACAACTTACCAATGTCAAATGTACAAGAGTAGAAAACATTTCACACTACATTTGATAAGTGTTTTAAACCTTACTTTATGTCACTCAAGGTTACAATCTTGGAGTAAGACTCTAAGAATTGTTTTGGAACGACGTATGACTCATCTTCTTGATTTTAACCAATCCAACAATTCATGACCTCTCTTCTTAGCCATAACAATGCACTAAGAAGTCCTTAGAGTATGAATTTGTGATATGTTTTCATAATCATTAGGATGATCATGAAATATGATACTAAAGTACTCTCCCATCTTTTCAGATTTGAGAAACTTTTATCTTTCTGCCTAATTTGATTCTTCTCATTTGTTTTGTCATACATTGTATCCATTCCAATGTTACTGAATTATACTTAACCTTATAAGTATAATCATATTTACTAATCTTTAGTAAATCATGACAAATCAATCTTTGTGGTGGACCTTGACCAGCGCACACCCAGTGTACCTAATTCCTTAGTCCTTCAATTGACTCACATATACATGTGATCAAAGAATTAGTCTTAATTTTCAAAGATGAAAATTCTCATTCATCATACAGTACAACTTGTATGATTCCAAGTTTCTGTCCAATTGAAACTTGGGTGATGAAAAACTTTCTTCATTTGGTAAATTCAGACACTACCATAAATGAAGGAATCAAATCCACTTTCCAATATTGCTATTACTGGAAACATATAAGCAACAATTTTTCACAGATGCCATTGTAAGGATATTTTTAAAATAAATAAAATTAAAACCCCTTTTTTTCTTTTATTTTAAAACTTTGCGGAAAAACTTATCCTTACAATCCACATGAAAACCTTGTTGTTATCTATTCCTAAGTTATATATCATAACTCTCAAGCAACAGCTCAAAATTCTGATCACCGAACCATGTGATTGAAACCCATCTTCGCAATCAGAATCAACATATACTTACTTTAAGCTTCCTATCTTTTCTTTGATTCTTAAAAAACATCAACATGTGACCCATTCACATTATGTAATAAGAATCTCCAAATAGGAACTTAATAGAGTTAGTCAGTGGACTTTAACTGGAGTAGAGTCAAACTTTTTGACTTGATCAACCTTATGACTTTTCAGGTGAATAGGGCAGCTTAGTAATCAATGTCCCTCCCTTTGGCAAGAAAACATATAGACCCTTTGGTAATGGCACATGAGACTATCTCAGACTTAGCCTTTCTCTTTACCATTTGGTCAACCGAGTTGACTATGGCCGATCCCTTTCCATTGGGAAGAGAAATCTTTTTCTAGATATCCAATGCTACCATTGCCAATGTCCATTTAAGGTTTGGGAAGTTGTTCTTTTAATCAAATTTTCTTTACTGGTGTTCTAAATCATTGTTGATTCCATAACACCAAGCAAATAGATAACATCATTAAGGGTCATGTCATATTCTATCTCATAGTAGTCCCAAAGAGACTCACTATGCTACTAAGAAAGTGATTGAACATCCAACTTTCACGAGACTTTGACACCCAACTCTCCCAGCTTTTCAATATGTGACTTTATCTCCAAGATGTGAGTACACATAGACTATGCTTGCCAATAGGGATTAAGTGACTTTAAACTTTTCAAGAACTTGTGGGTGAGGGAGAATAACTGGAGGAGGTGGAGGAAGTGAAGCATGGTGTTGAGGGACACCATCTTCAAGAGATTTGGAAGATCATAGTTGTCTGAACCAGACATCTATAATGGGAGAAAATCAAGTTAGTTGATTCAAAATCCTTAATATAACACCTAATAAGAAATATTAAGGCTAGGACCCAACACAATATTTTATAATTTTGAAGATGGATGCCGTAATCCAAGCTATAAAATATTTGAAGGTAGGCGAATGACGATTCACCAATTTCCACCATGAAAAACGAAATAATTTATTAGGTTTTAATCGGATTTGAAATTCCTAGATCTTTTGAGATTCATTGAACTTTTCAATGGCATGTTTCAATCTCGAGTGTGCCCTCTCAAATTTTGTGACTGGGATGCCGAGGATTACAAAACAAGGTGTGAATAACCATACCAATTCACTTGGTACCCTTAATATTATCACCTAATCAATGTGCCAGTTAACCACACACACTCCATTGATCTATGAGAAACATTAAGTCACCCTTCGTGATCCTTACTAGTCCAAGTTAGTGTGCCGGTTAACCACACACGCTCCACCAACGACTTGGTAAGGTACAAAGTGTGAATTCCATGGGCTAGCACCAAATTCACATTTTTCCTAAAGTAACTAAGATTGGGAATTAAATAAAAAAATATTTAGTTACTTTATAATAATCATTATACTTTTAATGAGAATTTAAAGTCAGTGTCCTACCCGTTCGGCTAACGACCCTCCACCGATCAAGCAAGCGGTGGGTGAGAGTGTACACCCATTAAGTCGCCATTTTATAGGCAACAACCTTATACCCACCTTATAGACCGGCTTCGTGAATGAGGCCTACTAACGGTAAAACGACTTGTTCTTATACATATATATATATATATAATTAACCATTAATGTTATAAATAGTATAAGTGTTGAATTTTAACTTTTAAAATTCTAAGTGTTGGAATTAAAGTTTATTAAAGTATGTGAAACTTTTCCATAATTCCAAAACTTGAGGGCAAATTTTGAAACTATTCAAAACTAATTAATTCCATAACTTATGTGTTTAAAGTAGTTTTAATCCAAAAAAACTCTTCAAGTTCCATAACTTATGGAAGACTTTAAACTAATAAAAGAATTAACTTTTCTTTATTTTTATAACTTATGGAATTAATTAAGGTTACACTTTTACTCTTTAATGAAGTGACTCTTGAACTTCCATAACTTGAGGACAAGTTATGGAGTCATAAAAAAAATATTCAATGACACAAGACTCTTCATTTTTGTAACCATTAGCAACTTTTATGAGTTTTATGAGTCTTTAATGTGACTCTTCATGTAACTTGAGGACAAGTTACACAAACACATTTTATACTCAACTCTTAGATTAAAATGGATTGAAAGCAACTATTTCACTCAACTTTTCTATTAATCTAAGCAACTCATAAGAACAAGATAATTCAAATCAAACTTTTTCATGTAATTAGTCTAAACCTTAAACTAATACCAAACATGAATCTATTGACAATTATCTTTGAAATTGGATTAGCATGAACATAACCACATCAAAAAACAAGTTTATAAGTTCAAAAACAACTTAGGGTAATGTTCCTAGTCCATTTCTAGCCAAAAACCTCGAAAATATGTTGTTTGGGGGTCCAACTCGTCGAGTGCATGAACCGACTCGGCGAGTTGGATCGTTTTGATCATTTTTTAGGCATGGACTCGCCGAGTCCCTTGATGGACTCGCCGAGTCTGATGATCAAACAGCAACACTTTCGATTTTTTAAGCAGTTTTGCAGGTATAACAAGAAAACAAGCCTAGGCTCTGATACCACTGTTGGGTTTTGAGCATTCTAACACTCCTAAGTGTACATGCAACCCTAAATACCTTGGATCTATGTTTTCTCTATTATACATGCAAATAAGAACATCCAAGGTATTATCCTAATCTAGCATACAAAACAATGAGTGTAACAAGATAGAATACATACCTCTTTGATGTAGAAAGTCTTCATGAAGCTTGAGTGCCTAGCCCCAATAGTGTGGAAGCCTCAAATGGAATCACAATCACCAAAACACTTAGAATAGCTTGAGAGAGTTCTACACTTCATGAAATCGGCTAGCCCTTTTCTTCACTTTCTAGTGTGATTCTAGTGGCCGATTTTGTCAAGAATAAGATCTTTATATAGTGTTACAATTAGGGTAAATCCTTAATTGTCATGGCTTTCCATTTCCTTGGATCCATGGGTTCAAATACACCATGGAGCATCCATGGACCATCCTATGGGTTTTAGCCCAACTTGATTATCCATGGAGCATTAGCCCACTATATAAGTATGGATGATTTACACAATCAACCCATATATTTAATTAGTCTTCTTTTGATCACTTAATTAATCCTAGATTAATTCTTGATCAATACTAATTAAATAATATTATTATTCTTATTATTAATATACTAGAACTTATAATATATTATAACCATAAGTGTCATATTTCTCTCATTATAGTCTATCCAAGTGCATGATGGTATGCAACACAAATGGACCATGTCGGGTCGGGTCAAGTCTTACCAATTATAGTTATGGACTTAGACATTAATCCAACAAGTATTCCCAGAACCATAACATAAAACATAAACACGAGGAGCGGTACGATCATGCCTTCGCCTTGCCACGGTCTCCTGAAGAACCTGAAAAACATTAAACCACAACTGTAAGCCCGAAAGCTTAGTCAGATACCCCCAAAATACCAACCACATATACGCCCTTCCGGTCCAAATCATAATGCCTTCCGGCCCATAACATAGTATACATAACATAACATAACCTAGAACAGCCATGCACTTCGGGTCTACTGTGGGACTGGTCCGCCGTGTCGGGCCTTCAGTCCAACGGGTCCATCCTCCTAGTCTGGTCATGTCCCTCGAGTCTGCAGTGTCGTTGGTCCGCCCGCACCGGGCCTTTAACTCACCTAGTCCACTCTCTAAGTCTACAGTATGACTGGTCGGGCCACATCGGGCCTTCAGTCGGCCTGGTCCACTCTCCGACCCTCGACATGTCTGGTCCGCCCTCGTGGGGCCTACAGCCTATCCGGACCGCTCGCTAGGCCTTCGGAACAACCGGTACACCCTGGGTATCTTGGCCTACATCACAAAGCAGGACCCGCCTCAACCCAACTCCAGTCCAAACGACCATGCGCACATAAACATACAATCATATAAGAGTCCACAGTCAACAAGCCGATCAAACGGTTCACATAACATGTCATCATCCTAACCAGGATACCGACCTAACCGATCACTAGCATAGCATCACCCTATCTATTAGGAAACCGACCTTAACCAGGTCTCTAACATATACCATCCTAACTACCAGGATGCAGACATATCAAAGCAATAACATAACAACAAATATCCGGATCTCAATCCGATAAAGGGCCGGCCTTGGTGCATTAGACCCTGTCGATATATTGAGGATAACTGACCTCGCGATTGTCGATACTTTGAACTGAAGAAGCAGATTCTTGAATCACCAACTCACCGCAAATCCCGAACTAACCATCATAACAAAATAAACATTAGGCCAAGCATACATCCACTTATCGGGCCAAGACCAAAGTCCAAATCTTATACAAAGTCCAATATTGGCCCAATTTACCAAATTGGGCCCACCTTACCAAATAGGCCTAGATCCAATGTCCATAACAATAATTAGGCCCAAAAAACTCTATCCATAATTCCCAGACTTGGCCCATAAACCAACTACCCACAAACAGCCCAAACTCAAAGGCCCAATATTAAAGTCTACTCAGGGGGAGTATGCTGGGCGTACCCTCCTTGGTACGCGGGGCGTACACTCTTATTCACGACTGGGAATCGGGGCTCTGGCCCGCTACGCGGGGCGTAACCATGTGTTACGCGGGGTGTAACTGCACTACTCCTTAAGTCATTATAACTTCTTAATGGCTTAAGCTATTAAGCCCAAACTTTAGATACCTAGGCCAAATATGATTAGAATTCATAGAGTCTCAAACTGTATCACTTGGGACGTCCATAAGCTCTTAATCCAAGGTCTTAATCCATTAAGACCTTTATATCTCACACATGGAACAACTACAGCCCTTCGGACCTCATTTTTCTCACTCAAGACCTCTCCAAGGGTCTGAAAGGACAACTAATCTCGGCCAACAAAAAGCATGGATCAAGATGAGAACTTTGGGACAAGAAAGATGCTAAAAACTTCACAACAATTAGATCTAAGCAAAATAAGTGGCAAGCAAGAAGCTTTATACCTCAAATAAGCTTCAAAGGATGATATCTCTTTATATCTACAAGCTCCAATCGTTCCTTCCCTTCTTTGACAACTTCTCATTTCTTCTTCTAGCTTTTCTCTTGCCAAAATGAGCTTTCCAAGGCCAAACACACCCAATAATTGAGGGAATACGGGTTTTCTAGGGTTTCTGAGGTTAAGGATGAGCTTATGGAGGCTAGGGTATGAACCAACATGTTCCTTATATAGTGGTGGCTCTTAAATTAGGGTTTGGGGTTTCTGAGAGTACACTGGGCGTACCTCTAGTACGCTGGGCGTACTCACCTAGCCACCCCGCACCTTTCTCTCCCTTACGCTGGGCGTACGTCCAGCTTACGATGGGCGTACCCAACCAACTTTAAGCATGCATGCCATGCATGCATGGGACCTTTTCCACTCGTTACACAAAGAGCTATAAATAATACTCATCTTTAAAACGCCGCAACTTCTCTACTCTAAATCCGCTCCCAGATAAATTCACATTCATACGAAGGTGACGAGAATCCCAATGCTTCTAACAACATACGCCAGCCCGAAACCTACTCGGATGAAACCCATTTCCCGAAAAAGGACGAGAATTACCCTTCCTCTTAAATCTCAGGGACTCATAATTAAACATTTTCAGAACAGGGTGTTACAATAAGCACATTGGAGCCTCTGATCGATAACTCAAATACGAACTTTCGGTCGCACAATTTACCACTCAGGTAAATATAGTGAGAAGACTCACGTCGTAAGTAAAGCAAGTATGTCTCGTACTCGAACCACTGGTCTAGCCTCCACCTAACATATATCGTAATTAACTCTAACTAATAAACGAATCTCAAAGATGGTTGGCTAAACCCACTACTAATTCCCATAAGGATAAAAGATCATTTTACCCTTCCATGGCCTCTAAAGTCCATAGTTTGACCAAATCCTAAATGTCAACAAAAGTCAACAGCCAGCGCGTACGTTGGGTGTACAGTCCTTTTAGGTCGGGCGTACTACTTCGCCATGCATGCATTAGGAAACTTCGATGCTACGCTGCGCGTACCTGGGAGTACACTCAGCGTACATCCCAGACTTACTTTTCCCACTCTCTTGGTCTTAATCCGCTAAGACCATAGCTATACTCTCAGATCTGGACTCACTAAAGGCTAATACTCCATAAAGCTTGTGACTTTAAGCCTTTGCATGGATGAGAAAGTCTAAAACCCGTAAACTCTCACTCCTTAACTACAAAAGCTCTCATATATCATGCATGGGGAGATCTTGAAGTCCAAGATCCCATTTTTATAAGTCCACTCCACTAGAAACACTTAAAGGGATAGGTATTAGGCTCTAGAGTTCAACAAACTCATAATTTTTCAAGATTTGGGACATAAACCCTACAATGAACCACAATATGCACAAATCATAACAATGAGAAAGCTTTGAGCTTGATACCTCCAAATAATGCACCAACCACATGGAAACTCAGATCTAAAGCTTGGACTCCAACTCTATTCTCTTCAAAGCTCCTTCTTCACTCAAAGAATCCCACAAAGAACACACAAAAGTATCAAATGGCCACTCAATCTAAGAAAACAGAAATTAGGGTTTTGAGGGAGTTGAAGACTGGAAATAAGGACATCATGTTCCTTAAATAAGGACACACCACACAATTAGGGTTTTCACTCTGAGCCTAGTACGCCCATCGTACCCTCTAGTACGCCCAACGTACTAGGTGGCTTCCGCGTCTAAATCTCGCACATGAGTACGCAGCGACTAAGGGCCAAACATGACAACTATAATAGAGTAAGGGCTATTAAGATATATCTAGTCATAGGATGTTACAATTCTCCCCCACTAGAATCAGATTTCACCCTCGAAGTCATCTTCTGGAAATAACTTTGGGTTCTGCTCGCGCATCTCGGACTCTGGCTCCCAAGTCCACTCGGATCCCTTCCGATGTTGCCACTAAAGTTGAACCAAGGCCAACTCTTTATTCCTCAAGACCTTCATCTTCCTATCCAAAATCGGTATCGGCCTCTCAATGTAGTTTAGGCTTTCATCAACCTGAATCTCCTCTAAATTGACCACTGCCATCTCATCGGCTACACATTTCCTCAACTGGGATACGTGGAAAATGTTATGAATCTGGCTCAACTCTACAGGCAACCACAACCAATAAGCTACCTTACCCAGTCGGGCGATCACCCTGAAAGGACCAATGTATCTAGGGCCCAACTTGACCCGTTTCATGAATCGGATCACCCCTTTCCATAGGGATACCTTAAGGAGGACAAAATCTCCAACTTGAAACTCTAGCTCTGAACGGGATTGGTTGGTGTAACTCTTCTGATGACTCTGGGTCATCAGTAGCCTCTGTCTGACCTGCTAGATCTGCTCTGTTGTCTTGAGCACTATCTTAATGTCCCCTATCACTCTCTACCCTACCTCTCCCTAACAAATGGGAGTCCAACACCTCCTCCCATATAAGACCTCAAAGGGAGGCATACCAATACTGGAATGATGGTTGTTGTAGTATGAAAACTTAGCCAAGGGCAATTAAGTGTCCCAAATTCCACCAAAGTCCATTACACATGCACGTAGTATGTCCTTGAGCGTCGAAGTCGCTCGCTCGCTCTGCCCGTCTGTATGTGGGTGATATGCGGTACTGAAGTGAAGTCGGGTACCCAACTCCTCATGAAATTTCTGACATAACCTGGAAGTAAACTCACATCTCGATCTGACACTATTGAGGTTGGAACCCCATGTCGTGCCACCACCTCTCGAATGTAGATCTCATCCAACTTCTCCGTAGAAGAGTTCTCACTAATAGCCAGAAAGTGAGCACTCTTCGTCAACCGGTCTACAATCACCCATATTGCATCGACGCCTCGTGTGGTCCTCGATAACTTGGTGATAAAATCCATGGAAATTTGTTTCCACTTCCATTGGGGAATCTCTAAAAGCTGCAATGGGCCATGTGGATGCTAGTGCTACACCTTGACCTGAGGATGGGTCAAGTATCTCTTGACTACCCATGTCACATCTTTCTTCTTGCATGACCACCAATAATCCCTTTTCAAGTCCAAATACATCTTGCTGGCTCCCGGATGTATCGAGAATCTTGACCTCAGGGCCTTCTCCATTAAAATACATCAAGTTCCACCCGTATATGGCACCCATATCCGCCTACAGAAAGTCATAAGCCCCCGGATATCTGTTCTAAACTCAGAATCTTCCCGATCACCCACTCTCTCTTACGATTCTCTAGTCTCATGGCCACCACCTGGGCCTCTCAGATGGTATCTAAGACTGGAGTCATCACCGTCATCCTCATGCACACATCTCGGATCGGAGCACTCACTGCTCTACGACTCAGGGCATTGGCCACCACATTAACCTTACGAGGGTGATACAAAATCTCACAATCATAGTCTTTCACCACATCCAACCACCTCCTCTGTCTCATATTCAGGTTGGGCTGATCCATAAGGTACTTCAAGCTCTTAAGGTCCGTGTATATGGAACATCAGACACCATAGAGATAGCGGCGCTAGATCTTGAGGGCGAACACCACCGCCCCTACTCCAAATCGTGGGTGGGATACCTCGTCTCGTGAGGCTTCAACTGCCTCGATGAATATGCTATCATGTATCCCTACTGCATCAACATAACTTCCATCCCTGATATAGATGCATCACAGTAAACTATAAAGTTCTCCACTCCCTCAGGAAGGGCTAAAACCGGAGCTTCGCACAATCTCTGGCGAAGAGTCTAGAATGAGGCCTGCTGCTCGGGGCCCCAAGCAAAACTAACACCATTGGTGGTCAATCTGGTAAGAGGAACAACAATCTTGGAGAAATCCTTGATAAATCTCCAATAGTAGCCTGAAAGACCAAGAATAATCCTGATCTCAGATGGGGACCTAGGCACCTCCCATTGCATAACTGCCTCAATCTTGTCTAGGTCGATCAAAATCCCATTCTAGTTAATGAGGTGTCCTAAGATTGGACCTCTCATAACCAGAAATCACACTTGGAGAATTTAGCATAAAGTCTCTCCATCTTCAATACTCCAAGAATCTCCCGTAGGTGCTCCTCATGCTGCTCCCTAGACCTCGATTACACAAAAATTTCGTTGGTGAACACGATCACCGACCTATCCAACATGGGCCGACACACCCGATTCATGAGGTCCATGAACATTGCAGGCGCATTAGTGAGTCGAAAAGGCATCACCAAAAACTCGTATTGCCCATAACGATTTCGAAAAGTTGTTTTCTAAATATTATCCTCGCAGACTCTCATCTGATGATACCCAGATCTAAAATCAGTCTTAGAATACCAAGACGCCCCGTGCAAATGATTGAGTAAATCATAGTTCCTCGGTACTGGATAACGGTTCTTAACCGTCAGCTTGTTCAACTCCTGGGAGTTGATACATATCCAATGTGAACCATCCTTTTTCTTGACAAAAAGGATCGACAGTCCCCATGGTGAGATAATCGGTCTAATAAAACCCTTCACCAACAGCTCCTGGAGCTATGAGCATAACTCCTGCATCTCGGGCGGTGCAAGGAGATAAGGTTCCTTGGCAATAGGTGTCGCACCCGGAATCAAATCGATCCGGAACTCGACCTGCCTCACAGGAGGCACACCCGAAAATTCCTCAGGAAACTCGTCTAGGAACTCACACACTACTAGAACATTGGAGATAGAACTCGGCCTCTCAGTGGCAACTCTCGTATCCATCACATATGGTAAAAGTCCCATACATCCCTGCTATAAACTCTGCCTTGCCCTAGCAGCAGAGCAGAAAGTTGATCCAGATCTGGTCCCCTCACCATACACAGTAAGTACTCCCCCACTAGGGTCTCGTATGGTCACCATCTGATGCTGGCAGTTAATCACAACTCCAAACCGACTCAACCAATCAATGCCCACTATGACACAGACATCACCCATCACTATCGGCACATGATCCATCGGGAACTCAACACCAAAAATCTCCAATACACATCCCCGGAATACATCAGTGGCAAAAACCGCATGCTCGTTAGCTATAGATACCCTCAGTTGTCGACTCAACGCCTCGCGTCTGACACTAATGTGACGACTAAAGGATAAAGACACTAAAGATTGACTCGCACCCGAGTCAAATAAGACCAAAGCAGCCACAAAACTCACAACAAAAGTACCTATATACAACACAATATAAGCATAAACAAATCTCAAAATAACATAAATAAGGAGATACGTACCAGCAACAACGTCAGGTGTTGCGCAGACCTCCTCCACGGTTAACTGGAATACTCTCCCACGAGCTCTCAAAGGATAGGCCTTCCCCGGCTGCCCATCAGTAACACCTAAAGCAGTAGGAGCAACAGTATGGGCTGATTTCCGAATGAGCTGGGGACACTCGGCCTTCCGATGGCCCGTCTGGTTGTAATGAAAGCAAACTGAAAATCTCTTGGGGCAGTCCCTTACCATATGCCTCTTTGCCACATTTATAGAAAATCCCCACTCAGTAATACCCATCATGGCTCTTGCTGCACTTGCTACAAGTGCAACCCTTCTGGCCTCCAGCTCTCGAATTAGCGGGCGTAGTCTGCTTTGTCACCGATTGCGACTATACCAGTCTCTTATCTCTCCCTCGTCCTTGGTCTGGATCTCCAGCTCAATCTCTTTCCTCTTGGTATTGCTCTGCAACTCAACCAATGTATGATAAGACGATTTCACCATGAACTCCTGAATATCTCTCCTCAAGATGCTCAAATACCGACTCACATGTTCCTGCTCAGTGGACACGTACTCAGGGCAGAACTGTGTCGTCTCATGAAACATCCTCGTAATCTCTATCACTGACATTGTCTTCTGCTTGAGAGATAGAAACTCATGTGCCAAACATTCCCTCTCCACTTGGGGAACATACTCATCTCTAAATACTTGGTGTCCCTCTCCCAAGTCACTGCTGCATGATCTGCAGGGGTAAAATTAGTCGTCACAAATGTCCACCAGTACTTCACTACCAAGCGAAGCTGGTTCAGCACAGACAAGACTCTCAGATGCTATGGACATGAACATGAATATAAACCCCCCTCAATGTCGGAGATCCATCTCATGGCAGAAATCGGACCCTGCGTCCCATCAAACTGTAGTGGCTTCACGTTGCTAAACTCACGGAACAACAACGAGTCACCTCCATGTGGCCTGGCTGCAGCAACAGCATCCTCCATAATAGCAGTGTATCGCTCATCGAATGTCTCAATCAACGTGGGCTTAATAGATCCGAACATCTCTGGTATGGCCTCTCTGATAGTTGCGGCCACCTCCTTATGAATGATCCCGCGGATCTCCTCATCACTGGTACCAGTGCCACTGGGCTTGTTGCGGGTAATCACTATAGTGTCTCTGAAATGCAAACATAAAATCATCAAAGACTAACTGAACACATATACTCGGTTACCTACCCCTACACGCTCCTTAGCATTCTAAGATTCTTACTTGGGTCGCATACAGATCTGATGCTTCTAGTAGTACGGGCCTAATACTACCATCAACCTGTAGTCATCCCAAGTCCTCCTCCTACGATTATAATTCATAGTAATCTATCCCTCACGGATTCAACTACTCTCTCAATAGGTTCCTCAATGCTCATCTAGGTATCTCTCCTAGATTACTTAAAACTCTCTCTAAAAGATTCCTGATATGTTTCTCCCAACTCAGTATACACACAAAGGAAATACCAGATAAGATCAATCAATAGCATACCCTAGGCTAAGGTATCAGGAATCAGGCAACTCTAGCCCTAATTTCTAAAATACCTAGCCTATCCTCTAGCACGCAACTCTAATATCTCGTTAGTATCTCATATTATGAACAAGTAATGGTATTTTGGGAAATCACCGTCGGGCTCTAACTGATTGTACACACTGCTCCGTCTTGTTTTCTCTTTAAACTCTTACTCGTGTTAGAAAAATCATTTCTTTTTAGAAATTTTTTCTCAAATCCTTAGTTTGAGTACGGACATACACGAGAGTACATCCGAATCACTCATACCAAGGATCTGATACCAACTTGTAACACGCTGCATATTCAATCAAAATATTCATTTTTAAAACACATAAAATTTCATTGTCACATTTCTCAAAAACCATAATTATCTCAAATTTCAAACACAAATCAACAAAATAACTGATTGTATCCTAGAATCCTCAAACATAGTCTCGAGCAGTTGTGTACAATCAATTATGCACCTTCCTACGATCCTGAAAAGTACCTGAAACACATAAGATACAACACGGTAATCATGAAGCGTAGTGAGTTCCCTAAAATACCTCATACACAAATAATAAGCCTCTCATGGCTATAGCTCATCAAGCACCCTCCGGCCATGCGTCTCGGTGAGGACCCTTCGGTCTCACGGCTCGGTGTGGACCCTCCGGTTATGTATCTCAGTGAAGACCCTGTGGTCTCACAGCTCAGGTTGGACCCTACAGTCTTGTGTCTCAGTGAAGACCCTTTGGTCTCACAACTGGGTTTGGACCCTCTGGTCCTAAATAAGTAAAGCACAAACTAATATAACATATATCACAAAGACAAAATGCATAATATCACATAACTCAATATAAGGACATAGGACCCTCTGATTGATAATGTAAATATGACCTTTCGGTCACATAGTTTACCACTCAGGTAAATATAGTGAGAAGACTCACCTCGTAAGTAAAGCAAGTATGTCTCGTACTCGAACCACCGGTCTAGCCTCCGCCTAACATATATCATAATTAACTCTAATTAATAAACTAATCTCAAAGATGTTAGGATAATCCCACTACTAATTCCCAGAAGGATAAAAGATCATTTTACCCTTCCATGGCCTCTAAAGTCCATAGTTTGATCAAATCCTTAATGTCAACAAAAGTCAATAGCCACCGCGTACGCTGGGCGTACAGTCCTTTTACACCGGACGTACTACTTCGTCATGCATGCATCGGGAAACTTCAATGCTACGTTGTGCGTACCTAGGAGGACACTCAACGTACATCCTAGACTTACTTTTCCCACTCTATTGGTCTTCATCTGTTAAGATCATAGCTATACTCTCAGATCTGGACTCACTATAGGCTAATACTCCATAAAGCTTGTGATTTTAAGCCTTTGCATGGCTGAGAAAGCCTAAAAACCCATAAACTCTTACTCCTTACTCACAAAAGTTGTCATATATCATGCATGGGGAGATCTTGACATCCAAGATCCCATTTTTATGAGTCTACTCCACTAGAAACACTTAAAGGTCCGTTATTAGGCTCTGGAGTTCAACAAACTCATAAAGCTTCAAGCTTTAGGATATAAACCCTAAAATGAACCACAATATGCAAAAATCAAAACAATGAGATAACTTTGAGGTTGATACCTCCAAATGATGCACCAACCACAGGGAAACTCAGATCCAAAGCTTGGACTCCAACTCTATTCTCTTCAAAGCTCCTTCTCCAGTCAAAGAATCCCACAAAGAACACTCAAAAGCTTCAAATGGCCACTCAAGCAAAGAAAACGAAAATTATGGTTTTGAGGGAGTTGAAGACTGGAAATTGTGGCTAGAAATAAGGCGATCATGTTCCTTGTATAGGGACACACCACCCAACTAGGGTTTTCACTCTGAGCCTAGTACGCCCATCGTACACTCTGGTACGCCCAGTGTTCTAGGTGGCTTCCATGTCCAAATCACGCTCATCAGTACGCTGGGCGTACACATGCTTACGCCCTGCGTAATCAACTACCACCTTTTCTCAAATAGAGGGCCTAAGTTGACAACTAAAATAGAGTAAGGGCTATTGAGATATGCCTAGTCTTGGGATATTATAGGATGGGTGAAAATAAGAGGCTAATCGAAGAGCCTGAGGAAATTGTTGACCGTAAGACAAAGAAGTTACGACACAAGATGGTAGACTTAGTGCTTGTGCGATGGAAACATACGAATGGGCCGAACCTCACCTGGGAAACAGAGAATGACATGATGAGTCGCTATCCACATCTTTTTGCTGATGCGTGATTCCAGTACAGAATCATCCTAAGGGGGAGAGAATTGTAACACCCGTGTTTCTAGGCTAAGCATTAATTTGATGATGTAATAGTTAGGGTCAACCATTGTAACCCACATAATATTCAAGTAATTCCTCTTTATTACTTCAAAGTAGGTTACAATGGTTGTAACATTGTAGTATATGTTAAACCATTGTAACCCACTTTGAAGTAATAAAGAAGAATTACTTGAATATTTTGTGAATTATACACATTGTAGTATACGTTAAACCATTGTAACCCATATAATATGCACATTGTTGTGTACATTAATGTTATGATGTGATAGTTATGGTCAACCATTGTAACCCACATAATATTCCAGTAACGCCCGTCTTTATTTTTTTTGCCCGTCTTTTTATACACATTGTAGTATACATTAAGCCGAGAGTGTGCATAAAAAGAACGTCAAAATCTGACTTCGTATGAGGAAGTTATGATTTTTCTAAGATTTAGCGTATTTTTCTAAGACACAACCTAAATGAGAATTGAATATCTCAATAATAGGAGCTCAACGATAAAAAGAAAGTTGAAAACAGAGTCCGTATGTAGAAGTTATGAATTTTACACGGTCGTTAACAGTGTAATATTCTCATACTGTTAAATTTAAAATCGGTCGTGAATTAGCCAGCAGAGTCTAAACAAAAGTTGTAGATTATGTCTCCACCTACGCGTGGATATAATGAACATTGAAAACAGAGCTCGTATGAGAAAGTTACGGGATTTAGAAGTCGGCAGGGTGCTGATGCGAAGGGGATGACATGGCTGAATCTGGGTCATTGCTTTCTCCCCATGTCTTGCCACCAGATGGTCACATGTAGCACCAAGTTGAGCCATATTCCAGCCTATAAATAGAACCCCTTCCACCCTCATTTCTTCACACCACCACCTTTATCTTTCTCTCTTTAACGTCTCTCTAAACCTCCCAAAACCCCTAACCTCAAGGTGCTAGAGGAAAACCCTAGAGTGCCCGAAGGCTCTGAGAAAAAGAGCTTTTCGGCTCAGAAGCTCTGCTCTAGCGGAACCTAGTTTTTAGCAAAACCTGTTGTAAGTGAGATACGCCTACCCTACTTTAAATATAGCTTATATTTAAATATAATATCGGTGTTATGAACCTATAAATAAGCATTATTAGTTATTTAAAGTCGTTATACTTATTAATCTACTTACGCAGATGATGTCTAGGCTATGATTTAGTGAAGTGTTTAAAGTGAGATATGATCCTACCTAGTTGTTCGTTACTTGATATATCATGAAGTAGACTCTGAGTTAATGATGAATCTAGACTAATAAGTAGTCGAAATAAATATTAGACTAAAATCTAGTGGTAATAATACTAGGTTTCATCGAAGGAAATCATATTGTTAAGAAGTGAAGCGCTGCTCAAATTTCGAGTCGACACTTTAACAAGTGAGTACATAGTTACTTTCGTCTTACACATAGATATGAAGTATTTTATATAAATTACGTGCTATGTGTGCATATTATCTGTTTACTTGATATTTATGCTTGATGAACATTTCTATACAAGTTTTAAATGATTTAAATTGTATATGTATTTTATATCTACAAAAAATGTTAAGGTAAAACATGGGTAGATGAAATAGACAATGTGTGATAAAATGATGAGAGGCCTCGATGTTGACAATGATCCAGTCATCTAGCGGAGTATAGATGACCACCACTGACTATTCTAGATAGTCTAGTGGAATGCTAGCAGGCTCGCACCCTGTAGGTGTTTGTGAACAATGTGTTCACCAGTGTACTCCATCCCCCTCATGGTTGCCTACGAAAATTTATTGCTGAGGAATCCCCTTAGCAGTAGTCTCCATCCCGATGAAAATCCTTAGGATAGGTACTTTATGATAAATGTTTTAGGGATGTAAAGTGAGGATAATGGGAATGGGTAATTGGGTTGATTGTTGTGGTGAAACTAATAAACTATTTATTGTGGGTTGAAAACCCTATGTACTCACCAGGCTCTTAAGTCTGACCCAATAAGTTTCTTGTATTACAGGTAACAGCACAAGCGCATAGCTGGATGACTTGATGAGGGATTACAAATTATAGGCCAATAGATATAAATAAATGTTGTAAGGCCTATTTTCTTTTGTTTATGCTTTTGATCTGTATCGAACATGACATCCCGATGTTTTAATATAATGAAATACATTTCTTCGGAAATACTTTGATAAATCTTTATCATATTTATCTTTTGGGAACAAATTCTGAAATACTTTTCTTTAAAAGGTTACTCTGACTTTCAACACAAAGCATAAACAAATCGATCTTTTTTTACCGTGAAAATGAGGATGTCACAACAATTTAGGTTTAACACTATAATTTATAATTTATAACTTTATAAAATAGTCTCTCGATTTTTTTTTAAGTTTAACTGAAATTTTGATTTAAGTTAGCCGTTTCACGTTATATTAAATTTAATAATTTAACTATTTTGTGTAAACTCATAAATTATATAAAAGTTGTGACTTTAAAATAACAATTGCTCACATATGATAACATACTTAAACTAATAAGTTAACTATAATATGTTAAAAAGTTAAAGTTATAATTTATAAATAGAACTAAAATATGAAATTTTAATATTGTAGTTAAGTTAATTTATGATTATAATTTTGAATTTGCATTAATTTAATATTATTAGCCAATTTATAATAATTATTAGATAGAAATTGAAAAGTCAGGAAAGTTTCAAATATAATAAGTTGGTATAAACATTGTTTATTTTGAATTATATGATAATATAGATATCTTTTGAAATTCTTTAATCCCAATTGTCTCAATGACTTCTACCTGTGAGGTACTCATGAATAAAACTAAATATAATACATGGTTTAATGATCTTTATAGTTGTTGTTATGATTAATTAATATTAAAAAATTTATTTGCTTAAGATTTTAATTTCTATCATTTTAATTATTTAAAACATCAAATATTTTTTTTAAATATAACAATATAATTTTTTATATAATGTTAATTTTAACTATTGTTGTTCTAAGTTATATAAATAATGTATTTGAAAACTCTTAATTATTTTAATTTGGTTTCAGAAATTTAAATCTTTTAAAATTTATTTGATTAATATTGTTAGTTTATTTGATTGTAATTATTTAAAACAACAAACATTAATTTTGTTTTTAAAGATAACATTATAATTTTTTATATAACATTACTTTTAACTATACTTATTGTAAGTTACTTTTAAGATACTTATTTGAAAATTCTTAATGATTATAAAAAAAATCATGTTTTTTTTTTATTAATTTAGGATTACAATTTAGATTTGACACTATAATTTATAAGTTTAACTATTTATAAAATAGTCTTTTGAGTTTTTTTACGTTTAACTAGAATGTTAATTTAAGTTAACTATTTAATATTATATTAAAATTAATAATTTAACTATTTTGCAAAAATAATAAGCTATAGAAAAGTTATGACTTTAAAATGATAATTATTCACATACTACAATATATGTAAATTAATAAGTTAACTATAATATGTTAAAAAGTTAAAGCCATAATTTTATAAATAGAAGTAAAATATGATATTTTGATATTCTGGTTTAGTTAATTTCTGATTAGAATTTAGTTTTTTCATGAGTTCAACAATGGTAACCAATTTCTAAGAATTATTAGAAAGAAATTGAAAAATCATTGAGGTTTCAAATACATGTGGCGCATGTAAAAATGACTCTTTTATAAGTATATATAGATATCGATATAGATGGATATGATAATTTATGCTAATGAATAATGCAAAATAAATTTTTTTTTAAAGTATGAAGGAGAAAAATCAATTGTTCCTGCATGTCATGCTCTAAATTCACCATCTATGGTTTCATTCGTAGCTACAAAATTTTAGTTATTAAAGTATATGACGTTTGATTAATTACTTTGAGGGTGAAAAGGTGTCACGGTTTCAAATGCATGAGGTGTTTGGATATTTGTGTTGGGGTTTGAAATACATGAGATGATTGGAAAAATACCTCATTTCTAAGTATACTAGGCGAATGTCCGCGCGTTGCGCAGAAACACTTATATAGTTGAAGTCTTTAGAAATATATGTTTTTTTAAATATAACAATAACGTTGCTGTTAAATTTGATATAATAATTTGTATACTAAATTGATATAATATATTGATTATTTTGAATTATATGATGATATATACATTTATTATAACTTTATAATATCAATCATTTGAATGACTTCTACCTGCGAGTTGTGCATGAATAAAATTAAATATAATATATGGTTTAATGTTATTTATAGTTGTTGTTATTGTTAATTAATTTTTTTAAATTTATTTGCTTAATGTTTTAATTTTTATCATTATAATTATTTAAAACATCAAACATTATTTTTAAATATTTTTATTGTAAGTTATTTTAAACTACTTATTTGGAAACTTTTAACGATTATAAAAATATGTTTAGAAAATATTTTAGTTAAATTGAGATTAAAATTTAGTTTTTGCATTTATCACCATAATTTATCACTTTTAACTATTTTCAAAATATTCTTTGGTTTTCTAGGTGGAACTGAAAATTATATTTATGTTAGACATTGTAATGCGCTGAAACACCTATATAGTTGAAGTCTTTACAAATATACGTTTTTTATTATAACAATAACGTCGTTGTTAAATTTGATATAATAATTTGTATACTAAATTGATATAATATATTGATTATTTTGAATTATAGGATAATATATACATCTATTATAACTTCATAATCTCAATCGTTTGAATGATTTCTACCCGCGAGTTACACATGAATAAAATTAAATATAATATCTGGTTTAATGTTATTTATAGTTGTTGTTATTGTTAATTAATTTTTAAAATTTATTTGCTTAATGTTTTAATTTCTGTCATTATAAATATTTAAAACATCAAACATTATTTTTTTAATTTTAAAGGTAACAATATAATCATTTATATAGAGTTATTTTTAACTATTGTTAATGTAAGTTATT
Source organism: Lactuca saligna (assembly GCF_052625555.1). NCBI lineage: Eukaryota > Viridiplantae > Streptophyta > Magnoliopsida > Asterales > Asteraceae > Lactuca > Lactuca saligna. Next base: position 81,512,562 of record NC_136425.1, on the reverse strand, counting down.
TCAAATTACTTATTTGAAAGCTTTTAACGATTATAAAAATATATTTAGGAAATACTTTAGTTAAATTGATACTTTAGTTAAATTGTAGTGCACTTAGCACTACAATTTATCACTTTTCACTATTCACAAAATATTCTTTGGTTTTTTAGTTGTAACTGAAATTTATATTTAAGTTGACATTGTAATGTAATATTTAAGTTTACAATTTAAATATTTTGTCCAAACTGTTCAAAAATTGTAGCTTTAAACTGATAATGGTTTACATATAACAACATATTAAATCTAATAAATTAAGGATAATATATTAAAAGTTAGAGATATAACTTTATAAGTAGAAGTAAAAATATTATTTTAAAATTAAAATTTAGTTTATTTATGATTACACTTTAGATTTGATATTTATTTAACTTTATTAACCAACTTCTAATCATTATTATAAAGATACTACAATTTATCACTTTTAACTATTTGCAAAATATTCTTTGGGTTGTTTATGTTAAACTAAAATTTATAATTAAATTAACCCTGTAGTGTTATATTAAAATTAATAATTGAAGTATTTTATAGTAATTGTTCCAAAATTGTATCTTTAAAATGATAATAGTTTACATCCAAAAATATATTAAAACTAATAAATTAAGTATAATATGTTAAAAGTTAAAAAAAAAAAAAAAAAAAAAAAAAAAAAAAAAAAAAAACATTACTTTATAAGTAAAGTAAAGATATTATTAATATTGAAATTTTGTTTATGTATGATTATACTTTAGCTTTGATATTTATTTAACCTAATTAATCTAATTATAATTATTATTAGAAAGAAATTGAAAAGTCATGGGAGTTTCGAATGAATGTGGTGAAAGGAAAAAAAATGCATGAGAGTTTCAAATGAATGAGGTGAAAAGAAAAATGCTTCCTTTATATGTATATAATAAATATGGTGAAAGAAAAAATGTTTCGTGTTACACGGTTATAATTAAAATATTAACAAATTCATGTTATTAATATATATATATATATATATATATATATATATATATATATATATATATATATATATATATATATATTAGTGTTAGTAACTTTAAATTAAATTTACACTAATTTATTATAAAAATTCTAAGTATTTCAAATAAATGATAAGCATTAAGTGTATGAAATTACTTTCGTAACTGATTTAGAGTATCAAATAAAGATATCATATTATTCTATTTAAGATCGCACCATCTCAATAGCCGCTACTTGTGAAAATAAAATAAACTTAATTTAGATAGACATATTTTGTATTGTATTATTTCAATGAAATATATCTATAAGTTGGGTGTGAATTTGAAATTAGGATGTATATTTTATATTTAACATTATATTTATACGTTTATTATTTTTAATGAATTCTAGAACTATCTTTTGACACATGCTTTATATTTAATATTATATATAAACTTTTAGTACTTTTAATTTAATTTAAACTATCTATTTTGAGAAAAAAAAAGTTATTATTTTTATAAAAAGTAAGTTTTAATCATTTTTTTATTAATTTGACATTTTGATTTAGATCTTATATTTAAACTTTTTAACTATTTAGAAAAATAGGTTTTGAATATATTATAAAAGTCATGTTTTAAATTTAACATCATATTCAGATTAACAAACTAAATATATTATATTGAGAAAAAAGAATTAATATTGAAATTACAATAATATTATATTTAAAGTAATAAATTTCAAAAGAAGTTGAAAGGTTGGGGGTTTAAAGTGAATTTGGTTAAAGAAAAAATGTCTCTTTTATAAGTATACTAGGTGAATGTTCACACGTTGCACAGAAACACCTATATAATTGAAATCTTTACAAATATATGTCTTTTTTAAATACAACAATAATTGTTGTTAAATTTGACATAAAAACTCGTATACTAAATTGATATATTATATATTGATTATTTTAAATTTTATGATAATATATACATTTATTAAAATTAAATAATCTTAATAGTTTGAATGACCTCTACACATGGGTTATTCATGAATATAATTAAATATAATATATTGTTTAATGTTATTTATAGTTGTTGTTATTGTTAATTGGTTTTTTGAAATTTATTTGCTTAACGCTTTAATCTCTATCATTATAATTATTTAAAACATCAAACATTTGATTTTAAAGGTAACAATATAATCATTTATATAGAGTTATTTTTAACTATTGTTAATGTAAGTTATTTTAAACTACTTATTGGAAAACTTTTAACGATTATAAAAATATATTTAGGAAATATTTTAGTTAAATTGAGATTACAATTTAGTTTTTGCACTTAGCACTACAATTTATCTCTTTTAACAATTCACAAAATATTCTTTGGGGTTTTTATGTGGAACTGAATTTTATATTTAAGTTTACATTGTAATGTTATATTTAAATTAACAATTTAAATATTTTGTCCAAACTCTTCAAAACTTGCTGCTTTAAACTGATAATGGTTTACAAAAAAAACATATTAAATCTAAGAAATTAAGTATAATATAATCAAAGTTAAAAACATAACTTTATATGTAATGACCCAATTTTCACGTCCGAAAATTTCGTTTTAAAACATTACTTTGGAAAACATTAATAATTAAAAACATTGTTTGATCACACCACAACACAACGTAAACCATGTTTAAAAAGCCAACCCATACAACCCATCAAAATATCAGAGTACAAATCCCAGTGGATCTTGTAAATGCGAAAACCAGAGTGTGTGCATGATGTGCCGCTACCGCGCCAGCTCCTTCCCCTTCGAAGAAGAGGTACCTGAAACCAAAACTGTAAAACGTAAGCACAAAGCTTAGTGAGTTCCCCCACCGTACCACATACCATACAAACACATAACATATATACTACCAGGCTATTCTGGGGTGCCTGACTACTCGGTGCGGCCATTCTGGGGTGCCGTCCTACCCGTGTCAAGCCATTCTGGGGTGCTAACTATCCATCGGTCCTAACAACCGATCCTCGGGGACTGGTCCCCTCCTACTACCCCTATCGCATAACATAATAGGACAACATACAAACATATCATCACATACTGTCAGACATTTCTGGGGTGTCTGACTACCCTTCGGTCCTAACAACCGAACTCTACTACTATCACATATAACGTATCATGCTAGCATATAACATATCAGGTAGTAGCAACCTAGATGATATCACATAGACAATCATCTATCATACGTCTCCTACTGGTGGGCCGGCATTGTGGCCTTAGACCCACCACTACTGGAAGGTAACTCACCTGATACTGTTGAACTGCTGCTGCTAGTCCCTTTGACCGCTACCTGACCTCTGTCTTCGAACTGCTGCTCCACTAGCTCCTCGAGCTACCAATATCAATATAACACTTAGTCTAACTGACCTCCAATGGTCAACTAAGTCAACTATTACCAATGCCAAAGTCCTAGTCACAGTCAACCTTCCAGGCTAACCCTACTCGCCGAGTCACCTTACTGACTCGCCGAGTTCATATACTTAGAGTTATTCCTGTTCGCGACTCGACTCGCCGAGTCAGCCACTGACTCGCCGAGTCAGCCACTGATTCCCGAGTCTTGTCCTGTCCAACTCACTGAGTCGTGGCTCGACTCGCTGACTCGAGTCTTAACTCGAAGGGTTTGGGACCACGCGACCTGACTCGTCGAGTCCAAGAACAGACTCGCCGAGCACAAGGCAATCTCCAACCAACTCGTCGAGTTGTTCATCCAACACGCCGAGTTCCTGCCCATCTTCATCCGACTCGTCGAGCTGTTCATCCCACTCATCGAGTTTCTCCTCATCTTCAAGCTACTCGCCGAGTCCACTCGAAGGACTCGCCGAGTCCATTCGGTTCTACATACATGCAGAGGACTTTTGAGTCATGCATGGAGTCCAAACTGTAGATCCACTCTTCTAAGGTCTATTCCTTACGTAAAGTGGAAAACTTTACGTGTGGCTGAGGAGATCTAGGCTCAAAACACTATAAACTAGGGTTTAAGACAAAGGGGCTCAACAATCAACCCAACAACTGATGCTTTATGAGTCTCTAGGCCAAGATACACTTAGATCGGAAGTAGCAACTTCAGATCTGAGCTTCCAACTCGAAATGGGTCTTAATCAACCATAAAACCCCCAAAACTCATAACAAAATAGATCTAGATGCAAGGAAGGGAAAATGGCAGCTTAATACCTCCAAGAAGAACACAAATTGAAGTAGATCTCGGATCTACACCTCTCCTTTGAAGCCACCTTCCTGATCTTCAAGTCCCTTCCAAGATTTCCTTCCCCCAAAACTATTTCTCTCAAATGATGGAGGCTCCCACGAATCTAGGGTTTACAGTTTCTTTAGGATGATATGGAGGCTAAGGGAGGGACATAACTCCCTTTTATATAGGATGCAGCTCCGAGAATTAGGGTTTTCCTCGCACAGACCCGACTTGTCGAGTCTCCTTGGTCGACTCGCCGAGTCGGTCACTTACTCCACGACCCGGATCCCGCTCGGACTCGCCGAGTCCCTCCTTGGACTCGCCGAGTCAACCCCTAAACTTAGGGTTTTCTTTCCTTTCTTGGTCTTCTAAACTTTGGGTGTTACAACTCTCCCCCACTTAAACTAAACTTCGTCCTCGAAGTTTGCTATGGCCCACTGCCTGCGAGCTGCCTCTAAAACCCAACCAACTATTCCAACACCAGCTGCCTACCCTTGCTGGCTTTTCGCTCGATCCTTCCGACTAACCTTAATCCTTGCAGATAACATCTCGGGTCAACCCTGACCCTGAACATCCTGGAGACACAACTTACTCAACCGACAATCCTTCTGGTACTCACCGAGTACTGAACTGAACCTATAGGGGTTCACCCCTTCCTGTCCTTGTGCAAATCCCTTGCCTTCCCAAGGCAAGGTTCTATAACCAACTATTTCTCTATAACTGTGAAGGTCCTATACTTCACCAACTCCATCACCCCCGCCAATTCCAGTACGGGTCAATACCGCCAGCAACCACCGACGCCCCTATCTGACATAACTTGGTGCCGAGCACCCCTCGATTTCGACTAACTGAAAACCACCATAGACTGCTTACCCGCACTACTACTGACCGAAAGTTTCTGCTATTCCTCATCCGCCTTCCGGATGAACCGAGCCACCCTGGTCCTTACTGACATCTCCATATTTGGGTTACCGAACCCTACCGGTTACTACACCCCCTCGCAATCTCCCAGTTGCTTCCAGCGACTTCTGAAGATACCTCGACTAACTATAATTGTTCTATCCACTCTGCCACTCATACTGAAACTATCCGAGACACTGAACTGGCTGAAACGCTGAACTGACTGAAACATTGAACTGACTGAATCACTAAACTGGCTGAAACACTGAACTGACTGAATCACTGAACTGGCTGAATGGCTGCTTCCCATAACTTCTGAACGAAATCTTCCTCTGGAACTAGTTTCCACCAGTCATCTTGGCACTGCAACTCTAATAACCTCCCGATTCAACCGACCGGGTCCATACGTCACATCCTGACATCGTCAATTCCACGACTAACAACATGATGGCTCCCAAACTGACGGTAGCCCTTAACATACACGAACCCAAACGGTCCACTGCTACTCTGATCTCATAACTGAGGTGACGATCTACTGACAAATCACCGACTTAACTAAAACTGAACCATTTGGGAAATCCGAAATCTAACCTGTGGATTCCCATATCCTCACTACTGCATCTGAACTGGTGGGTACTACTGCTTCCCCCGCGCCCAACAATGCGCTCATGCTGCCCACCAACATGATAAAGGCCACGGCTGCTCCCGCGGACTTACAACACTCTACTACTATCTGACTGCTAGTGAATACTACGACTACCCCCGCAGACTTACAACACTTTACTACTATCCTGAGGACATCCTGACTATCCCTAGTCCTGCTAGTGATTCCTCACCCTGGTTTCCCTAAACCAGCCCTCATATTTCGAATGCTACATCAACCTCGGCATCTTATATCCTTGACACACTTAGTGATCTGTCGAGGAATTCTTCTACTTGGTTCCCAACCCAACCGTCTACTAATCCGGATACATGAAACTATCATTGGGAAGTTTCCAAATTCCCAACTCTTGAATCCACACAACACAGCATGTTGTCTCTGCCACTGACTACTAACACGGAGGCATCTCTTGCTAACCATTCTCAGATCCTTATTCCGACTCAAAAGAGTCCTACCGGCGGTCCTCCATCCTGGATTCCCAACCCAGCTACTAACCATCTTGATTACATGCACTAACTGTTAGGAGGTTCCTCAGTCTCCCTATCCTGAACTTCTCAATCCATAAATTGCTGCTCTACTTCTTTTCCTTCTCAGAATCACGTACTCGTTCTGGATTTGCGTGCTCTTACCCTTGTACACTCAGAGAATTCTTCCCCACTTCGATCCTGCTTACACCTCGATGCTCAGTAAAGAGAAATCCCAATCCTTACCACCATTCCAAAATCAATCCGCTGATGAATCCCAAGCTTACCATAGCTAGGGATCTAACCTGTCCATTCTAAAACTTATACGGCTCCGAACTAGCGAGACATACCGAGTCCCTCCAAGGCATGCTACACTTACTGCACCCTAAGTAACCTTTTTCGATAAAACCCATCCCTTGACTACTAACCAAAAATCCAAGGTATGCAGATGGCATAAAACTCGATCACAAACAGGTAATATGATACCCCAAAACATACGCTTATAAATGTCGCTGCAGCAACATAACAATAATATCATGAATAATAATTGACAAGAAGGAAAAAGATACATACCTCCAACACCCGGCGCTGCCCGAACCCTGGCTGCAATCAACCGGCACAATCTGCTTCGAGCCATGGGCGCCCTAGCCCGGCCCCGACAACCGCTGGTGGTACTCGAAGACATAGACGCATGAGCTATCACCTGCTCTGCTGCAAACACACCTGGACAGTGGGCCTTCTTGTGACCTCCTTGACCGCAATGGAAACATATCGAGTCAAGCCCCTGGGCGATGGTAGTAGTACAGTCCCTGCTGAAATGACCCATTCGGCCGCATCTGAAGCAGCCCAAAACACCACCACTACCACTCCTGCACGCACCCAAGTGCGACCTACCACACTTCCCGCATCGACTACGGCTCTGATAGTACCTCGATCTCCAATCCGACCCTTTGGGCCTCTTGCCCGAACCTGTGGCTACCTGTGACCCATCTGTTTTCCTCTTCCTTTCTGACTCCCTGCCCGGCTCTCGCTCCTGAGCTACCCTATCAACCCCATCCATCATCTGAACAACTGATGTCTGATCATGGAGCTTCGTAGTCAACCTATCAATAATCCTCGCGGCCATGCCGGGCAACCCCTCGCGAATGGCTCGCGAAACCTCCTCAACTATCCAATTATGCAGAGGTCTCTCTTGAAGACAGGGTGCCTGACTCACTCTTGTCCCTTGATGGCGAAAGATGGAAATGGGATCTCCCTGAACCTCATACGAATCGGGCTCTAGACGAGCCCCAATCTGCCCTGAAACCACCTCGGCCCTAAAGGCCTCAAGATGAGTGTCCATAAGTTCCATAATGGCCTCCTTAACCGAACCGAAAATCACTGGAGTCTGATCGATAATGTTGCACATAATCTCTGCAGAAATGAAATTCTTCATCTGATCGTCAAGCTGCCCGGCTCCAGAGCCCGAGCTTGATCCTTCCCTAGTACCTGAACTGCTAACTGGTATCTCGCGCAAAGTCACCATGCTGAAAATATAACACACTATTGATGAATATACACACCGCTGCTGAGGGATCTCTCACACACTCTACTAGTTCCCTGGTTTTGTCTCGGCCCCTCTTGAATCGAGTACGGATCCTCTGCTTTCAGTACTACGGGCCCATACTACCTTCCACATCTATCCGTACTCTCCTCAATAGTTACCTCAACTCCACCAAGTCACTCTACTACTACTGATCTCTGCTACTCTCATCCTAGGCTTGCCCTAGGGAGCCTCTAACTCCGATCAAGCCAGTCCTCAGCTGCTGAAGGCCTCCTTGTAATACTAATTAGTCATCACCTGAATACCATCACATGTGATGAGGCTCAGATAATCCTTCGAGTAAAAGACTCATCCCTACAACGGTTAGACTCAAACAAGAGTTGCGCAATAGGGCCAAATCCAACACTCTGAGATTATTCAATCCTGATCACATATGATGTGGCGTATTCACCTAATGGCTAACTCCCATCACTCGGAGTCCCATAAAGCACAAAGCAAGCAGCATTCGGATACAGGAAACTACTCAAGCAAATCTATTCTCATAACAAGAAACTGTACTAGCATACAATGCTAAGCTCATACTATCAGGCATAACCTACACAGGCTATCCTACTACTGTCTACTCAATACTAGCATGAAATTCTTATCAAGCTGAACACATAAGGCATCCTCCTAGATCCTTAGTCCTATTCTACGATTCTGTTCTACTGAAACTGAAACTGATATTCATAACATAAACTTGTATGGGTACTTTGCGGAATACTTACTTGAGCTCGGCTGGTCGCGCACATCACACACACTTTTGTTCTTTCTTAAACTCTTTTCTCCATTTTAGAAAACATGTTCTTTTAAAAAAAAATCTTTTAATCCCTCGATTTGAGTTCAGACACCCCCGAAGGTGAGTCCGAATCCCTCAAACCAGGGCTCTGATACCAACTTGTAACAACCCAATTTTCACGTCCGAAAATTTCGTTTTAAAACATTACTTTACAAAACATTAATAATTAAAAACATTGTTTGATCACACCACAACACAACGTAAACCATGTTTAAAAAGCCAACCCATACAACCCATCAAAATATCAGAGTACAAATCCCAGTGAATCTCGTAAATGCGGAAACCAGAGTGTGTGCATGATGTGCCGCTACCGCGCCAGCTCCTTCCCCTTTGAAGAAGAGGTACCTGAAACCAAAACTGTAAAACGTAAGCACAAAGCTTAGTGAGTTCCCCCATCGTACCACATACCATACAAACACATAACATATATACTGCCAGGCTATTCTGGGGTGCCTGACTACCCGGTGCGACCATTCTGCGGTGCCGACCTACCCATACGGCCATTCAGGGGTGCCGTCCTACCCATGTCAAGCCATTCTGGGGTGCTGACTACCCATGTTAAGCCATTCTGGGGTGCTGACTACCCATGTCAAGCCATTCTGGGGTGCTGACTACCCATCGGTCCTAACAACCGATCCTCGGGGACTGGTCCCCTCCTACTACCTCTATCGCATAACATAACAGGCCAACATACAAACATATCATCACATACTTTCAGACATTTCTGGGGTGTCTGACTACCCTTCGGTCCTAACAACCGAACTCTACTACTATCACATATAACGTATCATGCTAGCATTTAACATATCAGGTAGTAGCAACCTAGATGATATCACATAGACAATCATCTATCATACGTCTCCTACTGGTGGGCTGGCATTGTGGCCTTAGACCCACCACTACTGGAAGGTAACTCACCTGATACTACTGAACTGCTGCTGCTAATCCCTTTGACCGCTACCTGACCTCTGTCTTCGAACTGCTGCTCCACTAGCTCCTCGAGCTACCAATATCAATATAACACTTAGTCTAACTGGCCTCCAATGGTCAACTAAGTCAACTATTACCAATGCCAAAGTCCTGGTCACAGTCAACCTTCCAGGCTAACCCTACTCGCTGAGTCACCTTACTGACTCGCCGAGTTCATATACTTAGAGTTATTCCTGTTCGCGACTCGACTCGCCGAGTCAGCCACTGACTCGCTGAGTCTACTGATTCCCGAGTCTTGTCATGTCCAACTTACTGAGTCCTGGCTCAACTCGCTGACTCGAGTCTTAGCTCGAAGGGTTTGGGACCACGTAACCTGACTCGTCGAGTCCAAGAACAGACTCGCCGAGCACAAGGCAATCTCCAACCAACTCGCCGAGTTGTTAATCCAACTCGCCGAGTTCCTGCCCGTCTTCATCCGACTTGTCGAGCTGTTCATCCCACTCGTCGAGTTCCTCCTCATCTTCAAGCTACTCGCTGAGTCCACTCGAAGGACTCGCCGAGTCCATTCGGTTCTACATACATGCAGAGGACTTTTGAGTCATTCATAGACTCCAAACTGTAGATCCACTCTTCTAAGGTCTATTCCTTACGTAAAGTGGAAAACTTTACGTGTGGCTGAGGAGATCTAGGCTCAAAACACTATAAACTAGGGTTTAAGACAAAGGGGCTCAACAATCAACCCAACAACTGATTCTTTATGAGTCTCTAGGCCAAGATACACTTAGATCGGAAGTAGCAACTGCAGATCTGAGCTTCCAACTCGAAATGGGTCTTAATCAACCATAAAACCCCCAAAACTCATAACAAAATAGATCTAGATGCAAGGAAGGGAAAATGTCAACTTAATACCTCCAAGAAGAACACAAACTGAAGTAGATCTCGGATCTACACCTCTCCTTTGAAGCCACCTTCCTGATCTTCAAGTCCCTTCCAAGATTTCCTTCCCCCAAAGCTATTTCTCTCAACTGATGGAGGCTCCCACGAATCTAGGGTTTACAGTTTCTCTAGGATGATATTGAGGCTGAGGGAGGGACATAACTCCCTTTTATATAGGATACAACTCCCAGAATTAGGGTTTTCCTCGCACAGACCAGACTCGCCGAGTCTCCTTGGTCGACTCGCCGAGTCGGTCACTTACTCCACGACCCAGATCCTGCTCGGATTCGCCGAGTCCCTCCTTGGACTCGCCGAGTCGACCCCTAAACTTAGGGTTTTCTTTCGTTTCTTGGTCTTCGAAACTTTGGGTGTTACATTATAAGTAGAAGTAAAGATATTATTTTAATATTGAAATTTAGTTTATTTATGATTACACTTTAGGTTTGATATTTATTTAACCTTATTAACCAACTTATAATCATTATTAGAAAGATAATACAAGTTATCACATTTTATTATTTATAAAATATTATTTGGGTTTTTTATGTTAAATAAAATTTTTTATTTAAATTAACCATGTATTGTTATATTTAAATTAATAATTTAAATATTTTATACCAATTGTTCAAATGTTGTAGCTTTAACATGATAATGGTTTACATTTAGCAGTATATTAAAACCAATAAATTATGTATAACATGTTAAAAGTTAAAAAAACATAACTATATAAGTAGAGGTAAAGATATTATTTGAATATTGAAATTTAGTTTATATATGATTACACTTTTGGTTTGATATTGATTTAACCTTAATAACCAATTTATTATCATTATTAGAAAGAAATTGAAAAGTCATGGGTGTTTCAAATGAATGTGGTGAAAGGAAAAATGCTCCCTTCATAAGTATACTAGGCGAATTCTCGCGCGTTGTGCTTAAACATCTATATAGTTGAAATCTTTACAAATATATGTTTTCTGATAACAATAACGTTGTTGTTAAATTTGATATACTAATTCGTATACCAAGTTGATATAACATATTGATTATTTTGAATTATATGATAATATATGTATTTATTAAAACTGCATAATCTCAATCGTTTGAATGACCATTACCCATTGGTTACTCATGAAAAATAAATATAATATATGATTTAATGTTATTTATAGTTGTTATTGTTACTTAATTTTTTAAAATCTATTTTATTAACTTTTTTATTTCTATCATTGAAATTATATAAAAATGAAACATTATTTTTCGTATTTAAAGGTAACAATATAATCATTCATATAGAGTTATTTTTAACTATTATTATTGTAAGTTATTTTAAGCTACTTATTTGAATACTTTTAATGATTATAAAAATATCTTTAGGAAATATGTTAGTTAAATTGAGATTACAATTTAGTTTTTGCATTTAGCAATACAATTTATCACTTTTAATTATTCACAAAATATTCTTTGGGTTTTTTAAGTGGCACTAAAATTTATATTTAGGTTGATCATGTAATGTTTTAAATTAACAATTTAAGTATTTTATCCAAAATTTTCAAATGTTGTAGCTTTAAGCTGATAATTGGTTACATACAACAACATATTAAATTTAATTAATCAAGTGTAATATGTTAAAAGTTAAAAACATAACTTTGTAAATAGAAGTAGATATATTATTGTAATATCAAAATTTAATATATTTATGATTACACTTTAGGTTTGATATTTATTTAACCTTATTAATCAGCTTATAATCATTATTAGAAAGACACTACAATTCACTTTTAACTATTTACAAACTATTCTTTAGGTTGTTTAAGTTGAATTAAAATTTATATTTAAGTTGACTCTATTTTTAAATTAACAATTTAAGTATCTATCCAAATAGATCAAAAGTTGTAGTTTTAAAATGATAATGGTTTACATATAACAACATATTAAAACTAATAAACTATGTATAATATGTTAAAAGTTGAAGACATAACTTTATAAGTAAAAGTAAAGATACTATTTTAACCAACTTATAATCATTATTAGAACGAAATTGAAAATCATGAGAGTTTCAAAAAAAAATGTGGTGAAAAGAAAAACGCATGATAGTTTCAAATGAATGTGATGAAAGAAAAAATGCTTCCTTTATAAGTATATATAGACTAGGCAAATGCCCGCGAGTGGTGCAGAAATACCTATATAGCTAAAATCTTTACAAATATATGGTTTCTTTTAGATACAACCATAACGTTGTTGTTAAATTTGATATAATAACTTGTATACTAAATTGATATATTATATTCATTAGTTTGAATTATATGATAATATATACATCTATTATAATTGCATAATCTCAATCGTTTGAATGACTTATACCTGCGATTTACTCATGAAAAAATTTATATTTAAGTTGACCATGTATTGTTATATTTAAATTAATAATTTAAATATTTTATACAAATTGTTCAAATGTTGTAGCTTTAAAATGATAATGATTTACATTTAGCAATATATTAAAAGTAATAAATTATGTATAATATGTTAAAAGTTAAAAAACATAACTATATAAGTAAAAGTAAAGATATTATTTTAATATTAAAATTTAGTTTATATATGATTACACTTTAGGTTGGATATTTATTTAACCTTAATAACCAACTTATAATCATTATTAGAAAAAAATTGAATATCATGGAAGTTTCAAATGAACGTGGTGAAAGGAAAAATGTTTCCTTTATAAGTATACTAGGCGAATGCCCACGCGTTGCGCAAAAATACCAATATAGTTAAAATATTTACAAATATATGGTTTCTTTTAAATACAACAATAATGTTGTTATTAAATTTGATCTAATAACTCGTACACTTAATTGATATAATATATTGATTATTTTGAATTATAAGATAATATATACATCTACTATAATTGCATAATCACAATCGTTTGAATGACTTATACCTGCGAGTTACTGATGAATAAAATTAAATATAATATATGGTTTAATGTTATTTATAATTGTTTTATTGTTAAATAACTTGTTAAAATTTATTTGCTTAACATTTTAATTTCTATCATTATGATTATTTAAAACATTAAATCTTGTTTTTTGATTTTAAATGTAACAATATAATCATTTATATAGAGCTATTTTTAATTATTGTTATTGTAAGTTATTTTAAGCTACTTATTTGAAAACTTTCAACGACTATAAAAATATCTTTAGAAAATGTTTTAGTTAAATTGAGATTACAATTTAGTTTTTATATTTAACACTACAATTTATTCCTTTTAAGTATTCACAAAATGTTCTTTGGATTTTTTAAGTGGAACTGAAATTTATATATAAGTTGACACTATAATGTTATATTTAAAGGGAAATCTGCAAAAAAATCCCAATATTTTAGGCCAGTTTACGATTTAGTCCCAAATTAAATTTTGTTTACAAAAAGGGACAGATTACCGGCTAAAACTTCGGATTAACCCTTCGTGGCCGGTTTCACATATTTAACTGTTATCTCGTCTTTTTTCGTTAATTAATCCAAATTTTGGGGCTTTTTCATTAATTAATCAAAATTTTAGGGCTTTTTCATTATTTATTACCAATAAACCAAAATATTTGGACTTTTCTGAAGATTACCTTTAAACTAATATATATTATATGATCTAATTTAATATGTACTATTCCATGTCTTCTTTCTTATGCTCTTCTAGGCTCACTGTGTGTTTTTATTGGTGTCGTCAAACCCAACAACAAAAATCTCACTCACAAGCCTCGTTAACTCCATCAATTTTCCAAAATTATCCATTCACAAATCTATAATCATCTTTCAATCTCCAAATAAATAACAGAGAAAATCCTTGTTGATTACGTGGATGTCCCTATTACCTAACCATGACTTAAACTGTGGTTCCAACACTTGGATGCTCCTATTACCTAACCATGACTTGAACCCTATTTCGAACCCATACACTATTCGCATTGTCCATAGTGTTGTTCACAACAAAATACGAATCCCACATGGTTTAACCACTAATACCTTGGCTCAAGTCTTACATGACCCTTTTTTCCTTACAATATGGCTTGAAAACCATGAAGAATGAACCATTAAGCTTAAAAAACTCAACATAGGCAAAAAAAAATCAACTCGATATTATGTACTGAAAACCATGAATAATGTTAACTCTAATTTTAAAAAAATGTCAACAAGCTATCCATCATAAACTATTAAAATATTAATGTGGTATACCTACGAGCTACGGTTCCAACACTCGGATGTTCCTATTACCTAACCATGACTCGACAGGTTTGACCACGAGAATTTATCTTAGGAAATGTTTAAAAACCGTTTGCTAGGGAAGTATTGTCCTCTGGACATGAGGAGGAGATTACAAGTCAAAATAGCACCAAAAGCCTTACAAAACTCCAGAAAGTCTTAGTGTTGGAACCGTAGCTCGTAGGTATACCAAATTAATATTTTAATAGTTTATGATGCGTAACTTGTTGACATTTTTTTTATAATTAGAGTTAACATTCTTCATTGTTTTCAGTACATAATACCGAGTTGATTTTTTTTACCTATGTTGAGTTTTTTAAGCTTAATGGTTCATTCTTCATAGTTTTCAAGCCCTATTGTAAGGAAACAAGGGTAATGTAAGGCTTGAGTCAAGGTATTAGTGGTTAAACCATGTAGGATTCGTATTTTGTTGTGAACAACACTATGGACAATGCGAATAGTGTATGGGTTCGAAATAGGATTTAAGTCATGGTTAGATAATAGGTGCATCCAAGTGTTGGAACCACGGTTTAAGTCATGGTTAGGTAATAGGGACATCCACGTAATCAACAAGGATTTTCTCCATTCTTTATTTGGAGATTGAAAGATGATTATAGAGTTGTGAATGGATAATTTGGAAAATCGATGGAGTTAACGAGGCTTGTGAGTGAGATTTTTGTTGTTGGGTTTGACGACACCAATAAAAATACACGGTGAGCCTAGAAGAGCATAAGAAAGAAGACATGGAATAGTACATATTAACTTAGATCATATAATATATATTAGTTTAAAGGTAATCTTCAGAAAAGTCCAAATATTTTAGTTTATTGGTAATAAATAATAAAAAAGCTCTAAAATTTTGATTAATTAATGAAAAAGCACCAAAATTTGGATTAATTAACGAAAAAAGATGAGATACCGGCTAAATTTGTGAAATCGGTCACGAAGTGTTAATCCGAAGTTTTAGCCGGTAATTTGTCCTTTTTTGTAAACAAAATTTAATTTGAGACTAAATCGTAAACTGGCCTAAAATATTGGGACTTTTTCGCAGATTTCCCATATTTAAATTAACAATTTAAGTATTTTTTTCAAACTGTTCAAAAGTTGTAGCTTTAAACTGATAACGGTTTACATACAACAACATATTAAATCTAATAAATTAAGTATAATGTGTTCAAAGACATAACTTTATAAGTAGAAGTAAATATATTATTTTAATATTGAAATTTAGTTTACTTATGATAACACTTTAGGTTTTATATTTATTAACCTTATTAACCCACTTATAATCATTATTAGATAGACACTATAATTTATCACTTTTAACTATTTACAAAATATTCTTTGGATTGTTTTAAGTTAAACTAAAATTTATATTTAAGTTGACTGTGTAATATTATTTTTAAATTAATAATTTGCGTACTTTATAGAAATTGGCAAAAGTTGTAACTTTAAAATGGTAATGATTTGCATTCGACAATATACTAAAACTAATAATTTATGAATAATATGTCAAAAATTAAAAAAAAAACATAAATTTATAAATAGAAGTAAAGATATTCTTTTAATATTGAAATTTAGTTTATATATGATTACACTTTAGGATTGATATTTATTTAACCTTATTAACCAACTTATAATCATTATTAGAAAGAAACTGAAAAGTAATGGGAGTTTCAAATACATGTGGTGAAAGGAAAGATGCTTCCTTTATAAAATATATATAAATAGACAGATATATAGATATAGATAAATATAAACATAGATATATATATATATATATATATATATATATATATATATATATATATATATATATATGTAGATATAGATATAGATATATATAGATGAACTAGGCGAATATCCGCGCGTTACACTGAATATTATTATACAATTAATATATGTTATTAAAACTAGTTATGTTGGTATCATTGACTTTGAAATAATATTTATTTACATTGTAATTACTTTAAATATATGATACTATAGATACATATTTAAAATAACTCGTATAAAGAACATTTATTCTAGGATAGTATATAATTTCATTAACTTTTGATTTATTGTATTATTTACAATTCTGATAATTAATCAATTTATGTAACTATCTTTTAGGATTGTATTATCTTAATGATATATATCCAAACACGTTTTTGTTCTCTAACAATAGTAGTTTGATATATTATTTTATTCTCATGGAATACACAATAAGCACTTTCTTTCATTCACGTTCATAAATAAAGATTTAAAATTTTTATATATAATACTTTTAAAAAGTATTTAAATACAATTTTACATAGAGATAAATGTAGATAATGAAGTCATTTTACCTAACGAATATCACACCACCTAATATATTTCATGTCATTTAGGCATGATTGTCAACCGGGTAAGTGAATTTTCAACTTATCGGTTTGATTTTTGTAACTTAACTGAAACGTACAACTTCCGCTAATCCACTTTTTGGTTACTTGGGCCGGGTTTGAAAAACATTCGATTTCATAACTCGAATAACACACCAAATCCAAATTGTTCCATTCATCTTATCTTACTCGTGTAATCTTGACAACTTGTTTAGTATCATCTTGGTTATTATAATAAGTAACTTTTAACTAATTTTTTTTGTTAATTTGACACTTTGATTTAGATTTCCTATTTAAAATTTTTAACT
Source organism: Lactuca saligna (assembly GCF_052625555.1). NCBI lineage: Eukaryota > Viridiplantae > Streptophyta > Magnoliopsida > Asterales > Asteraceae > Lactuca > Lactuca saligna. The sequence goes on along the minus strand of NC_136425.1, from coordinate 81,495,147 downwards.
ACGTAAGAAAATAGGCTTTGAATATAGTATAAAAGTTATGTTTTACATTTAATATCATATTTAGATTAACAAACTAAGTATATATTATATTGAGAATAAATAATTAATATTAAAATTACAGTAATATTTGATTTAATGTATTAATTTAAAAAGATATTCAAAAATTGGGGGATTCAAATGAATATTGTTGAAGAAAAAAATACATATTTTATAAGTATACTAGTTCAATACCCGTGCGTCGTGCATAATACAATTATATATTTGAAATTTTTATAGATATATGTTTTTAAATATATCAATGACATTGTTATTAGCTTTTATATAATTAATCTTATAATAAATTAGTATAAACATTGTTTATTTTGAAATATCTGATAATATAGATATATTTTAAAATTGTATAATCCTAAGTGTTTTAATGATGTCTAACTGCATGTTACTTATAAATAAAATTAAACATAACATATGATTTAATGATATTTATAGTTGTTGTTATGATTAGTAAATTTTAAAAAGTTTATTTGCTTAAGATTTTGATTTCTATCATTGTAATTATTTAAAACATCAAACATTATTTCTGTTTTTAAAGACAACAATATAATTTTACTTTTAACTATTGCTGTTGTAAGTTATTTAAAATAACGTATTTCGAAACTCTTAATTATTTTAATCTGGTTTCAGAAATTTAATGTTTTTAAAATTTATTTGTTAAATAATGTTAGTTTTTATGATTGTAGTTATTTAAAACTAAAAATATTGTTTCTGTTTTTATAGAAAATATTATAGTTTTTTTTTTGTATAATATTACTTTTAGCTATTCTTATTGTAACTTATTTTTAATCTATTTGTTTGAAAATTGTTAATGATTATAAAAAATAGTTTCATTTTTTTTTGTTAATTTAGGATTACAATTTAGATTTAACACTATAATTTATAATCTTTTACTATTTATAAAGCAGTCTTTTGATTTTTTTAAAGTTTAATTGAAATTTTGGTTTAAATTAATTGTTTAATATTATATTGAAATTAATAATTTAACTATTTTGTATCAACTCATAAACTATACAAATATTGTGAATTTAAAATGATAATTGATCACATATAACAACATATTTAAAGTAATAAGTTAACTATAATATGTTAAAAACTCAAACTCATAAATTTATAAATAGAAATATAATATGAAATTTTAGTATTGCAATTTAGTCAATCATTCGAATGACTTCTATCGGCGAGTTGCACATAAAAAAAATATAATATATGGTTTAATGTTATTTATAGTTGTTGTTAGTGTTAACTAATTTTTTAAAATTTATTTGGTTAATGTTTTAATTTCTATCATTATAACCTTTTAAAACACAAAAAAAATGTTTTTTTTATTTTAAAGGTAACAATATAATCATTTATACTGAGTTATTTTTAGCAATTTTTATTGTAAGTTATTTTAAACTACTTTTTTGAAAACTTTTAACGATTATAAAAATAACTTTAGGAAATATTTTAGTTAAATTGATATTACAATTTAGTTTTTGCACTTATCACTACAATTTATCACTCTTAATTATTTACAAAATATTCTTTGGTTTTTTAAGTGGAACTGAAATTTATATTTAAGTTGATACTGTAATGTTATATTTAAATTAATAATTTAAGTATTTTGTCCAAACTGTTCAAAATTTGTAGCTTTAAATTGATAATGGTTTACATACAATAACATTTTAAATATAATAAATTAAGTATAATATATTAAAATTTAAAGACATAACTTTATAAGTATAAGTAAGATATTATTTTAAAATTGAAATTTAGTTTATTTATGATTACACTTTAGGTTTGATATTTATTTAACTTTATTAACAAACTTATAATCATTATTAGAAAGACACTATAATTTATCGCTTTTAAGTATTTACAAAATATTTTTGGTGTTGTTTAAGTTCAAATAAAATTTATATTTAAGTTGACCATGTAATGTTATATTTAAATTAAGAATTTACGTATTTTATACAAATTGCTCCAAAATTGTATCTTTAAAATGATAATGGTTTACATCCAATACTATATTAAAGTTAATGAATTAAGTATAATATGTTAAAAGTTAAAAAAAAAATAACCTGATAAGTAGAAGTAAATATATTATTTTAATATTGAAATTTAGTTTATATATGATTACACTTAAGGTTTAATATTTATTTAACCTTCCAAATGAATGTGGTGAAAGGAAAAATGTTTTCTTTATAATATAGTATAATAAGTATACTAGACGAATATTCACGTGTTGCGGAGAAACACCTATATAGTTGAAATATTTACAAATATATTTTTTGTTAAGTATAATAATAACATTGCTGTTAAATTTGATAAATTAATTCATATATTAAGTTGATAATATATATATATATATATATATATTATTTTGAATTATATATATATTAGAACTACAGAATTACAATTGTTTGAATGACCTCTACCTGCACGTTATTTATGAATAAAATTAAATATAATATATGTTTTAATGTTATTTATAGTTATTGTTATTATTAATTTATTTTTTACAATTTATTTTTTTATTGTTTTAATTTCTATTACTGTAATTATTTAAAACATCAAATATTAGTTTTTGTTTTTATAGGTAACAATATAATCATTTCTACAAAATTATTTTTAAGTATTGTTATTCTAAGTTATTTTAATCTATTTATTTGAAATATTTAATGCTTATAAAAATATGTTTAGGGAATTTGTTTCGTTAAATTGAGATTACAATTTATTTTTTGCATTTAGCACTACAATTTATCACTAGCTATTCACAAAATATTATTTGGATTTTTTAAATGGAACTGAAATTTATATTTAAGTTGAACCTATAATGTTATATTAAAGTAACTGTTTAAGTATTTTATCCAAATTGTTCAAAAGTTATAGTTTAAACTGATAATGGTTTACATACAACAATATATTAAATTTAATAAATTAAGCATAATGGTTTAACCTTATTAATGAACTTAGAATAATTATTAGAAAGATACTACAATTTATCACTTTTAACTATTTACATAATATATTCTGGGTTTTTTAAATTGAACTAAAATTTATATATAAGTTGACCCTGTAGTGTTATATTCAAATTAATAATTTAAATATTTATCAAAATTGTTCAAATGTTGTAGCTTTAAAATGATAATTGTTTACATATAACAACATATTAAAACTATTAAATTAAGTATTTTGTGTTAAAAGTTAAAACATAACTTTATAAGCAGAAGTAAATATCTTATTTAAATATTGAAATTTAATTTATATATGATTACACTTTAGGTTTAATATTTATTTAACCTTATTAACCAACTTATAATCATTATTTGAAAGACACTACAATTTATCATTTTTAACTATTTACAAATTAGTTTTTGGGTTGTTTAAGTCAAACTAAAATTTATATTTTTAAGTTAACCCTATACTATTATATATAAATTAATAATTTATGTATTTATCAAAACGGTTCAAAAGTTGTAGCTTAAAAATGATAATGATTTACATAAAACAACATATTAAAACTAATAAATTAAATATAATATGTTAAAAGTTAAATACATAACTGTATAAGTAGAAGCAAAGATCTTATTTTAATATTGAAAAAACCAAAGTTCTTAAAATTTAATTCTCTACAAAATGAGCACAATCATGAATATTTTAAATAAAAAAATCTTTATATTTTATATTTAAAAAAAAACACAAAATTTTTTTGCTAAAATGTATAAAAATTTAATGAATTACTTCTACACACTATTCTAATGACTTTATAAAAATTATTTTAATAAATAAGATGTTTTAGATACTAAACTTGATTTTAAAAGATTAAAAGTTTTAAAAAAAATATTGAACATAATATGATGCAAATAGAGATGATTCTAAATATTTATGATTCAAAAATATTATGATTCAATATGTTTATTGTTAACGACCCAAAAATCCAAGGTACAAATTTCATTTTTAATATAAACATTGATACCATTTATTCTAAACAATTCAAATCATCATTAAGTAAAACATTTATCAGAGTTCATCCCAAAATCAGTCATTGCGGAAATCATAGGTGTGTGCACTGCGCTCTATCTGAGCCATTCCTTTCCGAAACGATGATACCTGAAACCATAACCGAAACATGTAAGCACAAAGCTTAGTGACTTTCCCAGAGCATACCATACATCACATAATTACTAGCATACCATCTAGCATAAAGCTAACTATCATACCACATAACATAAAATGGGCCGGCCTTTGTGCCTTAGACCCATTGGTATGGTGAGAAGACTCACCTCGAATGCAGAAGCCTCCTAAAGAAATCCTTAGCTGCTTCCCCGTCAGTTTCCCCAGCTGCCACTACCAATCATTATAAGCAGATTAGCAATTGGGCGCCATACCATAATCCTTAATCCATACATGGGGTAAAATGACCATTTTACCCTTGGCCCATATGATCCACAACTAAGGCCCAAACCCAAACCAAAAGCCCAACATTATAATGTCTATAAAACCATCAATGGCCCAATTTTCCAAATTGGGCCTATACCTTTCTAATGGACCTTATACTAAAACCCAATATTCTCCTTAGTCAATAATCCTGACCCAAATGGCCCACTAAGGCCCACAACAACCTAGTCCAAGAATTGGCCCAAACCAAGGCCCATAACGCGAAGTTCATTTCTATATTGGGCCACAAGGCCTAATAGGCCTAACCATTCCATTATTGGCCCAAAGATGCATTCAAGCCCAACTATCAACAAATCCAGGCCCAAAACCATTAGAGCCTAAAGGTCCGAAGTCCACAAAGGCCTAAGTCCTCCTGAGAGTGTACGCCCAACGTACCTCTTCTATACACTTAGCATACTGAGAAAATGGATTGTACGCGCAAGGTACTACATAGTACGCCCAACGTACAAACAACTCATGCACAACATCCATTAAGTGCTTAATACTTATTCCAACAAGTCCAAATCACAGATTTGAGCTATACTTAACATCTAAACCCATAAAGTCACTGACTTGGTGACTTTGCATGCCCCAAACAAACCCAAACTCCAAAAATGGCATTCTACTTCCATAAAAGTGACCCTAACTCAAGCATGAACCCATTAAGACCATCAAGATGGAAACTTTCTGTCTTAGGGACTCAAATAGCATCAAGGGTGGCAACCCCAAGCCTAAAAACGGATTTAGAACCATAAAGATCCATTCTTGGGACCAAAAGATCCAAAACCTAAACATAATAGATCTAAGCATTCAATGGTCAAGTTCAAAGCTTTATACCTTTATCAAGATGAGAATAAGTCCTAAAAGTCAGATCCATAAGCTCTTCCTTGATTCCCATCTTTGCATCAAACTTCATCTTCTTGAAAATGGGTCAAAGACCCCAAAAATGGACTCCATAAGCTCAAAATGCCACCATGGACGATATATGAAGATTTTTAGGGTTTAGAGGGGTGGAGGCTGAAGATATTAGGGTTAGGTTATGAGATAAAGAGTTTAAATAGGGTCCAAGACCCTAAAATAGGGCTCAGGTCTGATTGGCATACGCCTAATGTTCATATGGTACACCCAACATACTCCAAAAGTACGGCCAGCATACTCCTTGTGTACACCCACCGTACTCGACTAAGCCTGAAACTACTAAACTTCTGAAGGCCATAACTTGTTCGTTATAAAACCGTTTCGACGATCCTTATATCCACAGAAAGGTAACGAGTAGCCCTACACTTCTATCAACTCATATCTTCCTAAATACCTGCCGAACAAAAGTACATTTTCCACAAAACCCGAACTACCATTTTACTGAAATACCCCTAGGCTCCAAAACACGAACCGAATACCCGTATCACTTCTAATACATCACCCGCACCCAAAAGGGGCTAGATCTTACCTTCCCAAGAGACATAATCCTTATAATGACTGACCTTCGATCCACCACCTCAGATTAGGAGTTAATTCGGAACAGAGCGTTACATTTATGATCGTTAACTTGTTATGATTTAAAAATATTGTGATTCAAATATTTAATGATCTTTAATTATTATATATTTTATGATTCAAAATTAAATATTTCAAAAACTATAATGAACCAAATATTGTATTGAACAAAAACTTTATTTAATTCAACATATTATGATCCAAATTAAAATGATCCAAATTAATATGATTAAAAAACGTATGATGCATAATATTGTTATGATTCAAAATACTATGATCCAAAAATAATATGACTATATGTATATGACTATATATATACATATGTGAATGGAAAATACTATGATTCTTAATATTCTTCTTATTTTAAATTTTATAATTGTTAAACATTAAAACTTAAACCGATATTTAGTTTAAAAATAAGAAAAACATTTTGAATATTTTTTAACAAAAAATAAAAAAAACGAATAAAAACAAAAATAAATGAAAAAAGAAATGGAAAACCCATTTAAATGACGTTCCATTGACGTTCGTTGCGCATGATTATTCCCTCGAGTCGGTATTATGTTCCAAGGACGTGCGTCGCGTGCAAATGCATCACGACCAAGTAAATGAGTTGGACGTTTGTGTCATTAACGAAATGATTGGTGGAGAACAGTACTCGCGGTTCCTACCAAATTTTGAGTTCCTACTGGATCCGGACTATATATATATATATATATATATATATATATATATATATATATATATATATATATATATATATATATATATATATATATATATGGGAGCGTTCAATCGAGAACATTTCTTATTGCGACAACATTTGAGAACAAATTTGGACCACATAGATTTTTTAATTAAAACTATAGAATAATAGTCATAAAAATCAATCAATTGTTACAAACAATTAAAAAACCTATTGACCAAAACCACTCACAATCCAACCAACACCACCACTTACCAACCACCACCACCTCCACCACCACCCGCTACCACCACTAACCACCACACCCATCACAACCACCCACCACCATGCACCACCACTCATCCCTACCGACCACCACCACCACTCATCACCACTGCCCGCTACCACCATCCCCACCCATCACCCATCACCCACTAAAACCACCACCTGCCACAACCATCACCACCTACCTCCACCACCCATCACCACCACCACCACCCACCTCAATCATCCATCACCACCACCCTTCACCACCACCCTCCACCACCACCACCACCTATCACTACCCACCAAAACCACCAATCGCCACGATTAGCACCGCCACCACCATCACCACCCACTAACACCACCCCCACCCATCACCCACCAAAACCACCACCCATCACTACCACCCTCACCTACATCAATCACCTATCGCCACCACCACCAACCACCACCAACCACCACCACCACCAACTATCACCACCCATCACCACCATCTGTCACCACCATCTCCACCCACCACCCACCAAAACCACAATGAATCTCATCCACATAAATCATATATGATTGAATACATATAATCACATGTGATTATATGTATTTAATCAGATATGATTTATGTAGATAATATTTATTTTTGCCGTTTCGACTAAATAATTTCTTTTATGTAATTAATCACATATGATTTGAGATGGACAAGATTTATTTTTGCCTTCTCGATTCAATAGTTGTGCTTATGTACTTAATCACATACGATTATACATATAATCACATGTGATAAAATACATGAGAACAGCTATTGAATCGACAAAGCAAAAATAAATTTTTTCCATATAAATCATATGTGATTGGATTCAAATAATCACATGTGATTATATCTATTTAATCACATATGATTAATTTGGATAAATACTTTTTTTCGTGTTCTTAGTTCAATATTTTTTATTGTGTATATAATTACATGTGATTGTATGTATCTAATCACATATGATTTAAATAGACAAGATTTTTTTTCCAAATAAAATCATATGTGATTGCAAACATATAATCACATCTGATTAAATGTATTTAATCACATATGATTAAAGTGGAAAAAACAATTATTGAATCCAGAACTCAAAAATGAATCTTAACCACATAAATCATATGTGATTAGATACACATAATCACATGTTATTAGGGTATCCGTGAACAATAACATAAAACAAGTAATGCTTACATATAGGAAAGTTAGTATAACTCACCTCCTTAAGCTTGGAAATTAGCTAGAATGAGCAAGATGGATCATTTCCTTTCCGAGAACCTACACAAAAATTATAACATTATTTAGCTTGTGTTTGTTGTATTAATCTTATAAAACTTATGTACATATTTTCTTATTTTCCTTTTTATTTTAGTCCTCTGTTTGGGATATATTTTCTTATCTTTCAACCCATTCTTAAATTTTTATAAATTTATATTGTTAAAGTTCCCCATTTTACCTTTTCAGAAATATAAATATCTCGTTCTAATGATTTTTGGTTTATTTTATATTAAATTTACAAGTTGGTAACTTTTAGTTGTCACTTTTTGGACCACTCGACACTCTTTGAATAAGTGTATCAATCTACTAAGAATTACATCATTCTCTTTATATGTTGGAAACTATACATCCATATATAACTATAGGCTTTGGACTTTTAGCATTTGTAGTTCTGATGAATTTATTATGATTTTTTTGAAGACATTGCATGAAATATGTGACAACATGGACCATCCTGAGAAGATTGCCAATTTTACCCTTCAAGGAGTTGGAATTTCGAAATGTGATTCTAAGTTCGAGGAAAGTAGACATACTAAGATTTCTAGAAAACTAAGACTCATGATTTTTAGATGTTCGTATTGACTTTCACGGATTTTAGAGGTTGGAGGACAGATTTGGGAAAATTCATCATAATAGCTTCTAAATCACTTTTGGTGTTCTATTAAGGAGTTAATGGTTAAGCCTTACGTTTATCACTTTTAACATGATTGTTGGTTACTTATTAGGCTATAGAGATGTGAAATTCAATTTAACCTAAGGGCCTTAATGCTTGTCTTAATGAGGGTTCAAAGTTAAGGATTTTCAAATAAAATGTCACTTTCATACTTATGAGGTTCTTTCAGACTATACGACAAACACATTGTGTGCATGAAATCCTACAGTGATCATCAATTCTCTAATAAACTCCAATCCAACCCCTATTTTACTAATTAAATGGTCTTTAAGGTTGATCAAAGAGTTTGACCATGAAATCACAGAGGAGGAAAGTAAAATTCCTCTAGAAGTCAGAAAGAAACTCAATAATGAGAAGTAACCAATGATAACTTTATTTGATGTGTTTTTCAATATACAAAGAAATAGAAAATTCTCATTTTACAAAACGATTATGTGTTTGCAGATCAAAGAGTTAAACTCATATGTGACCTTTGAGAAAGACGCAAGTAAAATAAGTAATGTTAACTACAAGGTATGTATTTGGATCTTAATAACAATTATGTTTCTTTGTGACATTTTTTTGTCAAACACCTGGTCGCCGCTATTTTTTTCACCAGGTGAGACACTAATTTCTTAAATATCAATATGATATGAACAAGGAATGATACTATGACAGATGATATGTAAGTGTTATAGCCCAAATCCTATTACTAATTAAATCAAATGAATAATATCTTTTTTCAAACTAAAAGAATATATGAAATTTCGGAAAAAAAAAGATATGAAGATAAAGATGCCAAGAGAATGTGTTATAATAAACGAAATCTAAAATACGCCATTATTGATGAAACGAGATGACCTTGAATTTGATAATAGCGGAGAAGTGAATCGCTCATCAGGAACACACAATCGTCTCCGTGCAAACTGTCAACGTGCATCTTAGCTAAAGCTGAGATGCAGTTAGATATTTATCTTTCTCCATGGGATCAATGATGATCCGTATAATTTGCGTGAGATTGCTGGTGGTGCATTTTACAGCACAACCGCAAAGGATTCTCCTATGTCTAAAAACGAAATTGATCTAATGAAATCAGCCACACCTGGATCTCAAGTTGTTGACGTGTCGTCTGAATTTCCAAAACCGGTGGTGCTCGTCGATTCTCAAGAGGTTGGGATACGATTGGCTCACATGTTGATGTGTGGAGCCAGGGCAAGACAACACAAATTACCTAACAACCACCGGTGAAACAAGATAAGATGCAAAACTACTACCTACCCTGAACGAATAAAAATAATACGTCCATGCTTTAAGGAATTAGATTGGCTGTAATTTGTTCTCAATTTAAAAAATGTTCTCATTATATATATATATATATATATATATATATATATATATATATATATATATATATATATATATATATATATATATATATAATTTTTATTTATTTATTTATAATGGTTTCCCTTTGATTTTATTATATAAAAATTCTAAAGTGACGTCACGAGAAGTAGAACTATAGAAGATCCACCACAGTGACCACACCATGAAATTAGAATCAATTTTATTTTGTTTTCTTCGTTGTCCCTACTCTGTCTGTTTTATACAAAGCCGTCATAATAAATATAAGTTTCCTCTATATTACTTATTGAATTATTATTTAATTTACACCAACTTTCATAATGGAATCCACTTTAAACTTCATGATTAGGATAAGAATGTTTTGTAGTTTTCTGTTTTGATTTCCATACCTATCCATAAGTTCATGAAGAATTTAGCTTACAAAAGCCATTAGGTAAAGTCTAAAAAACATTATCCTTTTGCCGTTACGAATATAACAAAACACAATGGACATGATAATGATCGTAGGTGATTGAAGTTTGAATCTTTTAGGTGTATTTATATAATATTTTAAAGTTAAAATTTTGAAATCAATTGTTGAAAACATTTTATGGAGACTCGCCGTTGGACAAGGACATAAGACATGTAAATTGGGCTATACAAAAATACAATATAAATCAAATTTTATGGAAACACATCCTTATTTAAGTGGTTGTAGATTTGTTGTAATCTGTCGTGGGTGTCACATCAATGTATTATATGAATTTATTTAAAAAAAATTAAATATTAAATTTTAACAATTTAAAAAATATTTGAATTTATAAGAAAAATGAGAAAATTTTTGAATTATTAAAATTAATAAAGTTTTAATGTAGTGAATAGATTACATGTATAAACCTTTTCTAATAATATATATATATATATATATATATATATATATATATATATATATATATATATATATATATATATATCTTCAATATTAAACATAGAATTTTCATTTAATAAAATGAAAAATACAATAAATAATAAGTGGAAAATAGAAAATTCAAAAATTTTAAAAAATACCATGTGTGCAAATAAAAAAGAAAATAACATGTGGTAAAAAGTTCTTTATCTATTAGAGGATGTTGTGTAAAAGTACTACTATATGATCATATTGAAATATGTACTATGTTGAAAATAACTAACTCATTAATTTATAAAATATTTTTTTTTTTGAGATTTTATTATTCATGTCTTTTTATATTTAAAACATATTTTCTAATATAGCTTGTAAAAGATGATCAAGTCAAATCAATTATAAAATACCGATTAGATTTTCAATTGAGTTGAGTCCTCTAAAGTATAAAATTTGATTGCGAGTTTTATAAAAAACATATGATATTTTGGAACAGTATCTCTAATTGTAATTTAAAGTTTTAAATTACCAATAGCTATGACTCTATTTACTTTATGTCTTTATCTTTCAGTAAATAATTAAAGTGACTGGGAAAAGACCTATTGTTTTTCTTTTTTCTAAGTCTTGTTACATCATTTATTTCTTGAGATAATGGAAAAATATAATTCTAAAAGAAAATTCTTCCCACACTACGAGATGAAAAAAATTAATTCAATAGCACTTTTTTTTTTTTTTTTTTTTTTTTTTTTTTTTTTATAAATTCAAAGAAACCTTCTAAACATACTAAAAAATAATTTGTTAGGGTTCTTATCGGTATTTAAGTAAAATATTAGTTTAAAATCTGATAAACAAGTAATCACCATTAGGACCAATTCTGTATAAACACTTCTAAAATCCAAATAATTGGGATCGGTAGTGGTTTCAACGTTCTAACAACCGTTTGTTTTGATTTTGAGACTGATTTTATGAATTTTGATTGTATATTTGTCGGAACACATTCTTTATTAATACAATTTAATCAAATTAATAATGTGAATGATAAATAATTATCCAAAACCATATTAATTTGACATTTTAGATTATAATGGATACTAGATGAAGGCATGTGTATTGTGAAGAATAAAAACTAGCACTTAAATATTGACAAATATATGTATATTGGGGGTCGACAAATTGTAATCAAGTCTATTCTCGGTAGTTTGGGGAGTTGTTTAACATTGATATTTCCGGTTCCCATCACAATTTTGAGAAGTTTGGAGTCTTTACTGTCTTGTTTTTTCTAGGGTGAAAATCTTGAGGATAGGAAGATGCATTGGGTTAGGTGGGATAAGGTGTTAGTGAGTGGGGGTGTCGGTGACCCTTCTCTTCAACCTTTCATAGGGTTTTGGTGTTTGAACCATAAAAGAAGGTCTTCATTAAATACTGATTCCCTTAGGCGTTACTATAAGGGTAGAGCAGGAGCAGTGGTTTGGGGATTTTGGTGTTGTATAATCAAGTTCTTCCTTAGTGCCATTTTATGTCTCTTAAGCCTTTGATCCACCTTCTATAGCATCCAAATCCTTGAGGTACTTAAATTATTGAATTCTTGCATTTTGGGAGGGGGTCTCACGACATGAGCCATAGCTCTCACGATGTGAGTCACCTTTGACCAATTGACCCATATTCTTGAACCTCATGACGTGAGCATGAGGCCTCGCGGCATGAGTAAGGCGCGATGACATAAAACCCCATTTTTTTTAGTATTTAATGGAATGAGAGAGCTAGGGTTGCCCATCCTTAACCTCTCTTGCTCTCTAGCCTCTTAAAACCATAGAGTCGACCTCCTTAGGACCTTTGGCCATTATTGGTGACCTTGAAGAGCGTATTTGGTGGTTTTTGGTCCATTAAAGTGGAAGAGGAATCTTGTGGCGCTTTATTGTGTCAATTTAGCTTCTACCTGTTGGTCTTGCTGAGCTTTTGGACCACTGTAAGTCATAAAGCTCTTACGTTTTTGTCTCTTACATGCTAGATCTAGATTTTGGGAGCTTTCCTTACATGGTTAGGTGGTGTAGCATGCATGGGATCCATAAAGTTGGCAGCTTTATGGAACATTGAGACATCTTATATATATATATATATATATATATATATATATATATATATATATATATATATATATATATATAATATATGAGGATTTAGATATGAGTTTTGGTGTTGGTTTTAGACTCCAAGCATGAGTCTTGATATTATTACCTTTCTTTTGACCTAGTTATTATTTAAGTCATGCATTGGACATGCATGACTAAAAAACTATGGTTTTTATAGTCCTTAGGGTCGAGGAAGGTCCTCTGGAAGGTCCCAATGAATGTCTTAAAGGATTAATAGCTTAATGCTTAAAATTGGTTAGAATAGATCTCACGACGAGAGAAATGGGAATTTCATGACATGAGAAATTAAGTTATCCTGAATTGAGGAATTTGGTTGGATGAGTTGTGACTGAGTCGACTCGTTGAGTGGGGCCAATTCAAGTCCATTCTCATGATGTGACCAGAGATCATGTCACCACGTGAGGGTGAACTGATGGGAATGTTGACCGTTGACCTTAAGCATTGACTTTTGATCAGAGTTGACTTTTGGCCAACTCTTGGTTTTGATGTGTATGAAAGATCGAGTATGCTCAAGAATCATATTAAAGTGATATTTCTAATTAACATATGATACTAATGTTGGATTAGTGTCTAAGTCCATAACTATTTTGGTATGTACTTGACCCAATGGTACATGGTCCTTTTGGGTTGCCTTCACCAAAGCAACTTGATAGGATGAATTATGGAGAGAGAGAGAGGATTAATTATGATTTATTAATATATTATGAGAATAATATATTAAAGGAGAAATCATATTGTTTAATTAATATTAGTCAATAATTAATTAAGAATTAATTTTGTGGCTAAAAGACATTTATTAAACTTAAGGGACTAGAACTGTCAATTGTATGATAGTTGAATATTGGGCTAATGGACTCCATATTAGAGGGTGGGCGAATTCTATGTGGAAACCCATTAGAAATCGTCCTAGGCCTCTAAGGAGGGAATCCATGGGTTGCTTAGGGCCTAAGCAGTCAAATTAGGGTTTCCTTGTTAGATAACCCTAATAGCCTCACTATTTAAGGATCCCTAGGGCACCAAAAACGTGGCCAACTGATTCCTTAGGGGTTCTACACATTTTTGGGTGCCTCCTCTCTTCTCATTCTTCATCCTCTTGCTCTTGGTGTTTGTGAGCCATTAGAGGAATGACACTTGTGACTCTAAGCTTTCTAAAGCCATTACAAAGGAGGATTTGAGATTGTTATTGCCACATAACAATCAAGGTATGATCTAAACCCTAATCTTATGTTAATTTGATTAATTGTATGCTAGATCTGGGGTTTATAGCTTTGGATATTCAATTGCATGTTCATTAGACAAAGTAGATCGAAAAGCTATTAGGGTTTGCATGTACACCATAGGAATGATGTTTTGCTCAAAACCCATAAGTGGTATTAGAGACATGGATGTTTGTTTGATGTATTTGATGCTATTATGGATTATCCTTGCTTAAAATTCGAAATTTAGGGTTTCTGGGGGCTGGACTCGCCGAGTTCCTAGATGAACTCGTCGAGTCCATAGATGAACTCGCCAAGTTCATGGTAAACATGCCGAGTCCATGCCTGACTCGATGAGTCAGTTGGTCAGAAAGAGGGAAAATCGGGATTTTGTGCTATTTTGGCTGTGGGATAGTTACCAAAACGTTTATATATATATATATATATATATATATATATATATATATATATATATATATATATATATATATATATATATATATATATATATATATATATATATAAATCAGATTTTTATGATATTGGGTGATTATCTTTGCCAAAGTTAAAGATAACATCATATTAGTTGAATAATTATTTCCTTATATGATTAGATTTAATTATTTGAATTATTTGGTGAATTATCTTGCAAGAATTTGGACTAGGTGAAATTAGATAACCACCAATTAATTGTTAATTGCCTTATTTGAATTTTGTGATCTAGAATATTCTTGATAAAGTTTGGAAAAGTTTCAAATTAATCCCTTTAGGTTTTATAGTTTAAATTTGAACTTAAAAGTTTTGTTTTTGAAATTTAAATAAGTTAAACCCTAATGTTTTGAAATGTTTCAAAACTTTCCCTCAAGTTTTGGAATTTAAAAGTTGATTAAAAGTTTAATTTAGAAATGTTAAATTCTAAAACCCTAGTATTGTTTTGAAAAGTTCAAATCACACCATTATGGTTTTATTAATTAATTAAGGTGTTTAATTAAAAGAGATTTAATAAATCCATAAAGTTTTGGTTCACATTTAGTTAAATTAAAAGTATAACTTATTAAATTAGACCACATAGTATTTTAAAAGTGTAAAATACACCCTTATACTATATATAACATTAAAATTCTAATATTATATATGTATGGCTTAAACTGCTAGTCTTACCGTTAGTAGGCCTCATTCACGAAGCTACTCTATAAGGGGTGTTTAAGGAAATTGCCTATAAAATGGCGATTGAATGGGTATCCACTCTTACCCACCGCACGCTTGACTAGTGGAGGGTCGTTAGCCGAACGGGTAGGATAGGACAAAAACCTTCCATTATAAGTATAATGAAGTACAAAAGTAACTAAATGCTTTTACAAAATTCCCAATCTTAGTTACTATAGGCAAAAGTGAAGTGATGCAATTCCATGAAATTACACTTTGTGCCCTTTCAAAGATGTTAGTGGAGCGTGTGTGGTTAACCGGTACACTAAATGGTTCTAAGCAAAGGTAGCAAAGGGTGACTCATTGTTTGTCATAGTTCGGTGGAGCGTGTGTGGTTAACTAGCACATCGAATAGGTGACTGTAACATTAGTGGCACCAAGTAAGTTTGCATGGTTATTCACACCCTGTTTTGTGATCATCGGCATCCCAGTCACAAATCGAGGGGCATATCGAGATTTAAACATTCCATTGAAAAGTTCAGTGAATCTCAAAAGATCTAGGAATTTTCAATAGATTTAAAACTTAAATTTCTTTTCTCGTTTTTCATGGTGGAAATTGGTGAATCATCATTTACCTACCTTCAAATATCCTGCAACTGGATTACGGCATCCCTCTTCTAGGTTGTAGAGTATTGTGTTGGATCCTATCCTCGATGTTTCATTTGGGTGTCGCATCGAGGATTCTAATCAACTTAACTTGAAATTTCTCCCGTTTTGTAGATGTCAAAGTATGACAACTATGGTCTTCCCTAATCCCATGGAACAAGCTTTCAAAATGAAGATGATGTTCCACCATATGATCGAGGAATAAGAGATCATGCTTCACTTCCTCCACCTCCTCCAATTATTCTCCCTAACCCACAAGTTCGAAGGCTTGAAAAGTTCAAGCTTACTCAAGCCCTTTTGGCAAGTAAACATGGAAAACCTGTGTGTGTACACGTCTTAGAGATAAAGTCACACATTGATAGGTTAAGGAAGTTAGGTGTCGAGATTTCAGGTAAGTTGGTTGTTGACTGGGTTCTTCAGTCGCTTCCTGAATCATATAGTGAGTTCGTAAGAGAGTATTGTATGACGGATCATGAAGTGACCCTCATTGATTTGACCTATATGCTTATAGCTGCTGAATTAGCAATGATTTGGCGAGCTGGTCGAGCAAATTTGTATGGTAAATCAAACTCCCAAACTTCAATGGATATTGAAAATGCTGACGTTGGAGATCCAGAAAAGGTAAGTTCTGATATAGTTCCTTGTGCCATTCCAAAAGAGTCCACTTGCTTCCATTGCCAAGAGAAGGGGTATTAGAGACGAAGATGCCCTATTTACCTAAGAGATCTAAGAGATGGGAGAGTCAAAACGTATGACTCTACTTTAGGTAAAATTCATTAACTAACTCTTTTAAGTTCCTATTCTAAATTCTTGATACATGATGTGATAAGATTACATTTTGATGTTTTGTAGGATCGAAGAAAAGAAAGGAAGCTTAAGGGAAGAACTGAGCTGAATCTAATCGTGAAGAAATAAATTTCGATCTCATTGCTTGAAGATTAGATTCTTAAGCTACTACTTAGAGTTAGAATAGATTGCTTAGGAATATGTAACAACATAATTTTTCAGTCATTGTAAGGACATTTTTTTCTGCAATAAAATAAATTTTGATTTTATATTATTTATTTATCCTTCCAATGGCGTGTATGAAAAATTGATGTTTGTAAGTTTCTATTATTAGCAATAATAGATTTGATTCTTAATTATGTTATTTGTGGAAAGGTCAAGAATTTACCAAATAGGGAAAGTTTCTCATCACCAAAGTTTCAATTGGACAAAAACTTGGAATCATACAACTTGGTTGCATGATGAATGAGAAATTTCATAGTTGAAAATTAGACTAATTCGTTGACAAAGTGTCGAGTGAAGGACTAGGAGATCGAGTACACAAGGTTGTGTGTTCATCAAGTCCACCACAAGAGTAACAAAGATATTTGTCATGATTTACTAAGGTTAAGTAAATATGATTATACTTATGAGATTAAGTGTAATTCTCAGTTAATTGAAAGAGTTTCAATAAATACCAGAACGAATAAAGAAGAATCAAGTGGGCAGAAAGATAAAGTTTCTCTATTCTATGAAGACGGGAGAGTACCTTTTATTATGTTTTATGATAGGTCTTAATGATTAAGAACTATATCTCAATTGATCCTCTAAGTGAGTCTTAGTACAATTTTATGTCTAAGAAGAGAAATCAAAAAAATTGAAGAAATGGTTAAATCAAGAATTCAATCATACTTCGTTCCAAAATCAAGTCTTAGAATCATACTCCAAGATTGTGAATTGAGTGACACGCATTCATTAAATGTGAAGTAGAAAATTGTTTTCCTACTCCTACACATTTGAATTTGGTATGTTGTGATGTCTTGAAGAAGCCAAAGACCAAATGTGTGTAATGTTTTGTCTTGATATAGACACACACTAACTCTTGGATATTTGTTTATCAAGAAATGTTCTTGATAAAAGAATCTAATATGTCAAGAGGTTCGTGGGAGTCCGAAGATCTTGAAAGGATTCAAGAATTAATCAAGAGTAAACACTAGCACACGACTTGAGGTTTGTAACCTATCGTGTTGACATAATTTTGTTTCTGTGCCATTCCCGTTTAAGTTGACTATGCAATGTGAGTTCTATGAGCTCTCATGTGGATTGCATAGAGTCAAGACGCCCTAATCAATGGAAAGTACATTGATAGGAAGGGGTAATCTTATTGACAACTTGGAAGACATGGTGGGCACCCGTGCTACCATGAGGCTAGAAATCAAAATTAAGTAAGTTCAATCCATAAGAGTTGAATTTTGTTTTGATAAATTCACATGGATAAGAAAACATGCACCTTAAAATCTAAGTGTCATAAGATTTCTCTCCGTTCGTGAAGAAATTCATTCACTAAGAGAGATTTTAAGAAGATAGTGAGAAAATTGCGTTCTCAAATTCGATTATGATTACGGCAGCCCTTTTCATAGTTCAAATTGTGAGGTTTTGCAATTGGTATGAATATTTGAGGACTTAGTATTGTTCAGACACACATATAAGCTATCTATTGAAAGGTGTATGAGTTTAAGAAGATTGATAAAGGCTTATCAACTATTTTCTGAATACATGTCAAAGCTAGTGGGAGCATAAGTGTTATGCTTGTATGATAATAATCATCATGATAGTGGGAGCATAAGTGTTATGCTTATATGATTATAATGGCAAGTATTGCAAGATAGCAATATTAATTATAGAAAACAAGAGTTATACTTTGCAAAGTCGTAAGGGTTGAAAAGTTGTTTTGCTATAATTAAGGGAGAGAATATTGTACTTCATTTCAAAATCTAAAGCTTAGATTGAGAAATTTTAATAAATTTAGTCAAAGGATACATAGTGTGTTCTTAAGTTTCGATTATGATTACGGTATCCCTGTTCATAGTTCGAATTGTAAGAACGAGACACATAAAATATTATGACAGAAGATTGATAACGTATCATATCTTTATGTAAGACATTATGTATTGTGTCCTATACGCTTCGGGTATAGGATTGATTGCCAGTGCTATTAAATGTCCAGCGCATTTAGAGGGAAAAAGGACTAGAATCGGTTTTGACTAAAATAATTAAACAACTATCAAAGGACGATCCAAAGCTCACTGAGGATTGGTTGCTTGTGAGTAGTTGGAAGTACGGTATTGGATGACATTATTATGAATAGATAAGATTCTATTAAGATTGAATTGACAAATATGGAAATGTTTCCATATTGGGAGTTGGATATTGAGAATCTATGTCTAGATTAGAAACTTTTATGCAAGAAGGATGTTCAAAGGAATGTACTTTGAGTGAGAGACATCATATCTATAGAATTGTTTCTGATAGAGATTGACCAAGTCTTGATGATTTTGAGCTATGACTTTACGAAAGAATCATTGCATAAGATGTTAGAGTCTAGCATAAGTAACAAGAATTTGATATTCTTATACTTATGATAAGGATTGGGAGTTGTGAAATGAGTATGATTGGAAATGTGTTCATTTGATCTATTTCACAAAGTAAGGACCGTAGGTAAACATTGTGTGCATGCTGAGAGCATGGGACAAGTGTAGTAATAATTCAAGTAAGAAGTTGATTACTCGAAACAACAAATAATGAGTAATCAATATGGTGATTAAATAAAATGTTTTATTTATACCCAGAGTTTGGGACCATATGGGATTAGTATTATTCTTGTGTTTCACTTTGCATGTTTTGACTTCCTGAATAATTAAATTATTTCAGAATAATCAAATTATTCGTACGGTCCACAGTCGTTCATATGTTGGAAGTAGGTATGAATGAAGACTGTCATAATTGGTGTGTGGATTGTCTAAAGTGTATTAGACATAAGAAAATGTTTGCTGTAATGTTCATGAGTGCTTATGAATATGATTTGAGCATTGGAATAAAACCCACGCTCACAAGAATACTTCATGGATTTTATCACGAGTGACTGTGAGTCGATAATATTGTATATTATTGAAACCGAGACGTGTGAGTTTTTATTTGTTGGTCGGTTGCACATTGATGATAAGTAAACGCACCAGTAACTTGGTGTTATAAAACTTATTGTTGTGTGTGATTCGATGAGTGAATGAAAGTGAGCATTGAGTCGAAGTTTATCCATTCCTTTTACCCAAAGTAGGATAAAAGTGATATCTGTGGGCCCCTCGATGATTTAGTGATGAAACCCTAAGCGCTTGGCCAAGCCTGGACTAATCTGATGTGTTCAATTGTAGTCTGTTGTCAGTCATCATAAATCGGAAATCGGGAAACAACTCATAGACAGAGAGAATGATTTAAATCCATGTCTCAGTCTATACGATATCTAGAATGGAGGAATATATGATCGCTTATCTAAAGGACACATATCTGATAAGATCAGAGTTGACAGCGGCTTTTGAAAGCTACAATTGTAGATCAGGATCTGAATTCATACGCAAAATAGTTATTAGCTTATGTAAGTGGGAGACTGTTGGATTAGTGTCTAAGTCCATAACTATTTTGGTATGTACTCGACCCGATGGTGCATGATCCTTTTAGGTTGCCTTCACCAAAGCAACTTGATAGGATGAATTATGGAGAGAGAGAGGATTAATTATGATTTATTAATATATTATGAGAATAATATATTAAAGGAGATATCATATTGTTTAATTAATATTAGTCAATAATTAATTAAGAATTAATTTTGTGGCTAAAAGACATTAACCAAACTTAAGGGACTAGAACTGTTAATTGTATGATAGTTGAATATTGGACTAATGGACTCCATATTAGAGGGGTGGACGAATTCTATGGGGAAACCCATTAGAAATTGTCCTAGGCCTCTAAGGAGGGAGTCCATGGGTTGCTTAGGGCCTAAGCAGTCAAATTAGGTTTTCCTTGTTAGATATCCCTAATAGCCTCACTATTTAAGGATCCCTAGGGCACCAAAAACGTGGCCAACTGATTCCTTAGGGTTTCTACACGTTTTTGGGTGCCTCCTCTCTTCTCATTCTTCATCCTCTTGCTCTTGGTGTTTGTGAGCCGTTAGAGGAGTGACACTTGTGACTCTAAGCTTTCTAAAGCCATTACAAAGGAGGATTTGAGATTGTTATTGCCACATAACAATCAAGGTAAGATCTAAACCCCAATCTTATGTTAATTTGATTAATTGTATGCTAGATCTAGGCTTTATAGCTTTGGATATTCAATTGCATGTTCATTAGACAAACTAGATCCAAAAGCTATTAGGGTTTGCATGTACACCATAGGAATGGTGTTTTGCTCAAAACCCATCAACTAATGGGTCACACTAACAACAACTTGATACAATTGACTATTTATTAGAACTTGTTTTTAATAAGTATTTAATAAACTCTTATAATTAATTGGAAATTATTTATTTCATAGAAATATTTATTTTCATTAGCAAGAAACGTAATATATATATACATATATATATATATATATATATATATATATATATATATATATATATATATATATCATATTGTATGATTTATTAAGTAATGTACAACATTTTGGATTGCAAAGACTCTTTTGTATTTTACCAAAAAGTTAAGGGTTATATTTTATAAAAGAGTTTATAAAAACTTTTAATTTCTTTTATTAGTCAAACCCATGACTTCCAATATACTAGACAAATTATGGGCTTTTGATTAAACAAATGGAAATTAAGACATGTCTAAATGCATGGGGGAATACTTAGACTTTCTGGGACATGATATGCTTAAAGTTATAAGGACTTAAGGATAAAGAATTAGTTTTATGAAGTGAGAAATCTTTCATTTTGGCGAGCGTAATATCTAAATCCTCTATGTATCTCTTATTCTCTCTTGCTTTTGAAGATCAAGAGTTCAAGTTACTTGTATTTTACTCTCTTGAAGTTCATACTTTGGTTATAAACTTCAAGCTTAAGAGTTAAGACGTATAGACTAGCATCTACATCAAGATGAGCCATTGTTAATGTCTCTTAAGTTCATCATTCTTCATTAACTTCTAAGCCTCCTAAGAGGATCCAAAGAACTACAAAGGTTGTTATTTATCCATCTTCTTCTTTGGTTGTGTTTGTTTTCTTTCCAAACTTTGCAAGAAGATCCTTAGTAGGTTATAAACTTGTTTTATGTTATTCAAATCATCAATTCTTCCATTGCTAAATATTCTGTTTTTGAAACTAGTTTTTGAATAAAAACCCGATAATTGGTATCAGAGCCACCTTCCACGTTTGGTTAGAGTTTTTAATTTTTGGAAATATTACTTTTTAGAGTATATAGATAACTTGGGTTTTTTTTATTATAAAAAAACAAGTTTACAAATGTTTTCTATGACTACTTTATAATTGTTATTTTGTGTGACAAAAGTTTTCATGCATCTTTTGTCTTTTAAAGTTGTCTTAGAAAAACAAAGGTTGTTTAATGTATACGTTGATATGTATAATGTGCATAAACTAGCCAATGACCATTGTGTTTGTTGTGTTGGTTATTTTATAAAAATGGTTGTAATAATTTATTTATTCATATGATGTGTAATAAATTAAGTAGATTACTCTTCTTGGTTTATTTTGTAAGTAATAGATTAGTTGTTAGAAATAATTTATTTGTACAAAAATATAACAAGAAATGACGTTAGAGCCATTTTTTTGAAGACCAAAGAGCAATTTTCGAGTTTAACAACATGCTGAAAGTTAGTAAAAATTTCTGAATAGTGTCACTAATGTTGTTTAAAAAGGGTTGTTAGACTTTTAGTGACAGTTGCTGGTATATTGCTTTCAAGAAGCCTTTCCAATCTTTTGCAAGCAAATGACGTTTTCTCAAGTGGGAGATTCTATAACAACATTACAAGAAGATTTTTTTGGTCCCTTAAAATGTCACTTTAGGAATAGACTTGACATTTTTTTGTTGGCTTACAAAAAGAATGTCATTAATTGGTTATGTTCATGCACATATACTTTTATGCATGTTTGTGTTGTTTATTTTATGCAATTATTATGTGTGGTTGATAAATTGGTTTTTCACATGTTAAAATAATTTTAGACAAAATAAACATCACATGGAGTTTGACTTTCAAAATTTATAATGTGAACATAAGATGCAACAAGTTATTGGTGTAAAATAAAATCTGGTTTTATAAAAACGTTAATAACGTAAAATTTTGAAATACTCAAATATAAGTTTAAAATGGTGATTTTTGTAACTTATAAAAACTCCAAATATAAAAGTAATAAAATTAAGTTTTATTAAAGATATAAGAGGTTCAAAATGCACTCAAACTTAATATCGGCTACTAAAATTGAGTCGCATCAAATTATATAAAAAATAGTTTTTTATATAAAACTTTTAAAAGTGTTTTTCTTTCTAAAATTGGTACCATGGTTTATTATATGTATGTAATAACCATGATATCATATGTTTTTAAAACTATAATTATAAAACATACAAAAGAACCTATTACAAACCTCAAATCTATGCAATCCATTTTGAAGAGCACTCGCACATCTCTTGTATGCACTAGTGGGATAAAGGATACCTAACCGCTTAGTGTTATCTTTTGATGGTCGGGTATCTTCGCGATTTCTATAACCAAGTTATTAGCCGATTACACATATTTTTCAAATTCGAGGATTTAATCGGTAATCTTTTTTGATAAAGGATACCTAAGCGAGAGAGTTCCGAGGCATAGATAGGATCAATTGTATCGCCCGCGTTTCCAGGCTAGGCATTATCGTTAATGTAATAGTCTAGGTTAACCCTTGTAACTCATTTTGAAGTATTAATGATGAAATATTTGAGTATTATGTGAATTATGTGTTTATTTTCTTAACTATTATAATTTAATGAATTAAGAATAAAATAAGCGTCAAAATTAAAGTGTGAGATAAGTCCGATATCTTTGCATGAAGATGTAGTGGTTGAAACAAGGATTCCGGACATATAAAAAATGCCGATATCCGAGTTATAACGAAGAAGTTATGACCTGTCGAAGTTTCGCGATAGAATCGGCGATGCTGAATGACGTAAAAAGTGAAATTTACGTTAGAGCGATACTTAGCCTTAGTGATATAAAAAAAATTCGTAGAGTTCATTAAACCAAGAGCGTGCATAAAAAGAACACCTAAATCTAACTTTGTATGCGGAAGTTATGATTTTCCGAAGTTTCGACTTAGTAGTATGCAACCCGAATACTCGATTTGAGATCGAGCGGTTTTTAGCCAAAACAATCTAAAAGAGAATCGAGATCTCGTTAATATTAGTGAAACGATAAAAAGACAGGCAAAAACGGACGTCAGATGAAGAAGTTATGAATTTATTACGGAGTTTTCCTGTCCCAGCCTACTAAAAAATAAATAATAAAAATAAATTAAAAATTAGCCGACGGAGTCAAAATGAAAGTTGTAGAGTATAGTCTCACTTACATGAGGATATAAAGAACGTCGAAAATGGAGTTCGTATGAGGAAGATATGATTTTTTGAAGTTTAGTAAATAATTAAAATATTAAATTTAATTATAAATTCCGATATTATCCAAAGGGGGGGGGGGGGGGGGGGGGAATCAGCGACCTTATCCGGGTTGCGCCCAATGTAACTAGGATTTACGCCCAGCGTAAATCGAGGATCCAACCCCCTATAAAAGGAAGTCGAGGCTGCCGAGTTTCAGTTGCTATTTTCTTTCCTTCTCTCGTGTTTTTACCTCGTTTTTCGTGCAAGAATTATCCCGAAGCCCCAGTATCATTCCCGAGACCCGAAGCAAGTCCCGAAGCCCTGAAGATCCCGAGAAGTAAAATTCCTGAGCCGAAGCTCTACCCGCGAGGAGCCCGGTTTTTGTGAACATCTTCCAGATCTGCCAAAGAGTACTACTTCTACAAGCCGTAGTGCTGTCCGATCATCTTCTGATCAGGTGAGTGTGTAGTCACTTTCTTATAACGCATAATTATGAAGTATTTTATATGAAATACGTGTTATGTGTATATTTTGTTGTTATATGTGTGAATGTATATTCACTTTCTTCTATCTCATAGATATGATTTATTCTCTATGAAATACGTGTTATGTGTACGTGTCTAATCTGCTGTTTGGAATATGTATTGAATGAGAATGCTATACAGGTTTTAAACTATGTATAAAACATATATTTTTATCTACTAATATGTTTGGTAGAACATGGGTAGATAGTTGATGTGTAATAAATAGATGAGAGGCCTCGATGTTGTTTCTGATTAAGTCATCTAGCGGAGTTTAGATGACGAACACATACTTTTCTAGACAGTCATGTGGAACGCTAGCAGGTTCGCCACCTGTAGGTTTTAATGAACTTGGGTGTTCATTTGCTATACTCCATCCCCCTCATGGTTGCCTTATTTGACATATATTGCTGGGAAACCCTCGAGTGCATGTGTTGTCGCCCTGATGAAATATTCTTAGACTAGGTCCCTTGTGTTAGTTGTCTTAGGGACGTAAAGTGAGAATAACGGGAATGGGTAATTGGGTTATTGTTGGTTGATGAAATTAAATATAATTATTTATTGTGGGTTGAAAACCCAATATGCTCACCAGGCTCCCAAGCCTGACCCACTCAGTTTCTTTGTATTACAGGTAGTGGTGCCAGAGCATAAGTTGGATGATTTGTCAGGATATTTTGGATTATAGAACTGTTGCTGTAAATAACCGTTGTAAGGTCTCTATTGAAATGTTTATGCTTCTGGTATGTTTATAGGAACATGACATCCCAAGTATTGTAATATAATGAAAAATACATTTCTTTAAGAAATGGTTTGGTAAATCTTATTTTTATCATATTTCGTTTTAGGAACAAATTCCGAAACTGTTTTAATCAAAAGATTACTTTGAAATTATTTTAAAAGCATAAATTAAACTGGTCTTTTTTGGCCGTGATTTTGGGGATGTCACATTTGGTATCAGAGCATTAGTTTAAGTGAAGTAGGAATTTGTAGGATTTCTAAACTTAAACTTAGAATGCTAAGTGAAATTGTGAGATGTGTGTCTGTTATATTTTAGACACGAGCACTAGTTTATTTTTGGAAAATTGCCTAAAATGCTTTTATGTGCTAAATGGTATATGTTTACCATATATGATATTATTTGTTCGAATCTATGGTCTGTTGCCGATTGGATCTGGAAACCTTATGTGTGTAGGATTCTAAGCGCATGCCTACGATATTAGAACTTGCATGTAAACGTTTTGGAGTGATAATGATGATTTGAATATCTATCATGAATGAGGATCTAAATTCACCTTATTTGGTGTGTAGAACAAAAATGGTAAGAACCAGAAGTGGCATTGGAAACGCAGATGAAAACAGGAATCAACCACCAGTGATTGAGCGACTACCTATAATAGCAGCAGCACCTGAGCCGATAACAATGGTTTGGGTATAATTGATGATTCAGACGATGTTGGATCGTAAAATGGATGAAACTAGACGTTTTCTTTAGCAAAATTGTGAAGAACTTTCTTTGCCTGTTGAACACCCAAAATTAAATGAAGGGCAGTCTAAAGGAGAGAACTTAAGTGGTATAATTGGTCAAGACAACCCACCCATAGTTCGACAAAACAACCAAAATGGAGGACATAATGGATTGGGATGCAAGTACAAGGACATTTTAATTTGCAAGCCATCGACCTTCACTGGAATGGAGGACCCGATCGTAGTGATGGATTGGATCTCCGAAATGGAGTTAGCCTTCATGACTTGTGGTTGCAGAGGCAAGTTGCAGACTACGTTCGTTGTATGTCAGTTCAGGGGTGGAGCCATTCTTTGGTGGAACACTCTGGGGAAGACCCTAAGCCCTAATGAGCCACTACAACTGACATGGGCAGAGTTCTTGGTGTAGTTCAAGCTCAATTTCTGTTTGGCCCAAAATTTGTTGGAGTTGGAGAACAAGTTTCTAACATTGACAAAGGGAAACATGTCAGTTGATTATTATACAAACGCCTTTACTGAAAAGATGGAGTTTGATTTGCGCATCGTCCCGGACGAGCTGACAAAAGTTG
Source organism: Lactuca saligna (assembly GCF_052625555.1). NCBI lineage: Eukaryota > Viridiplantae > Streptophyta > Magnoliopsida > Asterales > Asteraceae > Lactuca > Lactuca saligna. The sequence goes on along the minus strand of NC_136425.1, from coordinate 81,467,908 downwards.
ATAGGTACGCAAAGGGACTCCCATGGGAGTACGCAGTGCTAGTGCGTCATGCACCTACTCTAGAGGTAAGTATTTGGGCTGCCAAATCTGTTGAGGACATGGTCAAGGGAAGAACCGCCGACAAGGTTGAAGTTGGAAAAAAGAGAAAATTTGAAGGAACTTTAGGTTCCAGTAAGAAAAGTAAATTTTTGAAGTCTACTTCGAAGAAGTTTGCAGGAAAAGGAGGCAAAGCGAAATGGTGCGAGAAGTGCAAGAAAAAGCACTTTGGGAAATGTAGTGAGGAGGTGACTTGTTACAAGTGTGGAAAAACGGGGCATTATGCCAACGAGTGTCCGTCTAACAAGAGGATGTTCTTGTTGGGTTTTGAGTATTCTAACACTCCTAAGTGTACATGCAACCCAAAATACCTTGATCTATGTTTTCTCTATTATACATGCAAATATGAACTTTCCAAGGTATTCATCCTAACTATCATAATAAGATTGATTCATAAGAATATATTAAGTTAGAATTACATACCTCTTTGATGTAGAATGTCTTCATGAAGCTTGAGTGCGTAGTGCCCCAAGTGTGACACCTCGAATGGTTCACACAACACCAAATACACTTGGAATAGATTAGAGAGAAATCCACACTTCATAAAAATCGGCTAGCCCTTCATTCTTACACACATAGTGGCTGATTTTGTCAATAATAAGATGCTTATATAGTTAGTGACAATTATGGTAAACCCTAATTGTCATGGCTTTCCATTTCCTTGGATCCATGGGTTCAAATACACCATGGAGCATCTTATGGGTTTTAGCCCAACTTGATAATCCATGAAGCGTTAGCCCACTATACAAGTATGGATGATTTACACAATCAAACCATATATTTAATTAGTCTTCTTTTGATCACTTAATTAATCCTAGATTAATTCTTGATCAATACAAATTAAATAATCTTATTAATATATTAGAACTTATAATATATTAAAAAAACTTAAGTGTTATTTCTCTCATTATAGTCTATCCAAATGCATGATGCCATGCAACCCAAATGGACCATGCCGGATCAGGTCAAGTCTCACCAATTATAGTTATGGACTTAGACATTAATCCAACAGTGCTTTGGTTGTAACAAGGAAGGGCACATTTTGAAAGACTGTCCGAAGAAGAAGGAGGCAGCTAAGCCCAACATTCCACCAAAGCCGAAGGCGAGAGCCTTTCAGATGACACTTGAGGCTGCGAAGGATGAAGCTAATGTCGCTTCAGGTACCTTTATCGTAAATGAATTACCTGCTCAAATTTTGTTTGCTTCTGGAGCCAATTACTCCTTTATTTCGCATGAGTTTGGTAGAAAACTAGCTTTTCCTGTTGATAGACTAGATAATGCTTTATTAGTCGAAGTTGCTAGTAGCAAGTTTGTACCTGTTAGCCATCGCATGAAAAATATCTTAATTGACTTGAATGGGAATAAGTTTCACGAGGAATTATTGCCTATCGAACTAAATGGTTTCGACATCGTGTTGGGAATGAATTGGCTTAGCGCCAATGATGCCAAGATTTTATGCAAGAAGAAGATAGTAAAAGTAAACCCGCTAGGGAAAGAGTCATTTATGGTGTATGGGGATAAATGCAGAGTGAATTCTGGAATCATTTCCGTAATGAAATCCAGAAAGTGTTTGACCAAGGGATGTACATCATATCTAGCATTTGTGATCGATGCTAAGAAGGAAAAGAAGGTGATGCAGAATATTCCAGTGGTGTGTGATTATCTGGAAGTATTTCTCAAAGATCTTCCTAGATTACCACTTGATAGACAAGTGGAGCTCAGAATAGACTTGTTACCAGGAACCACACCAATAGCAAAATCACCGTACCGATTAGCACCAACGGAGATGAAGGAGCTGATGATGCAATTTCATGAGTTATTGGACAAAGGTTTCATTAGACCTAGTTCATCACCCTGGGGAGCTCCGATGTTATTTGTAAAGAAGAAGGATGGGAGCATGAGAATGTGCATCGATTATAGAGAGCTGAATAAGGCAACAATAAAGAATAGATATCCACTTCCGAGGATTGATGACCTGTTCGATCAACTACAAGGCTCAAGTTATTTTTCAAAGATCGATCTTAGGTCAGGATATCATCAGCTGAAGGTAAGAGAACAATATATCGAGAAGACTGCATTCAGAACTAGATATGGACACTATGAGTTCTTGGTTATGTAGTTTGGACTAACCAATGCTCCAGAAGCGTTCATGGATTTCATGAACAGGGTCTGCAATCCATTCCTTGATAAATCTGTGATAGTGTTCATAGATGACATTCTGATTTACTCGAAAAGCCAAGAGGAGCATGGCAGACACTTGCGAGAAGTGTTAGAAGTTTTGAAGAAGGAGGAGCTATATGCAAAGTTCTCCAAATGTGATTTTTGGATTTGAGAAGTCTAATTCTTGGGTCACGTGGTCAACTAGGAAGGGATAATGGTTGATCCGACATAGATTAAAGCTGTGATGAAGTGGGAACAACCGAAAAGTCCCACGGAGATCCGAAGCTTTTTAGGATTATTCGGATATTACCGAAGGTTTATCCAAGGCTTTTCTTCGATCGTTACTCCATTAACAACTTTGACCCACAAAGGAGCTACTTATGCTTGGAGCGAGAAGTATAAGGAAGCATTCGAGAAGCTAAAGAAGAAGCTATGTAGGGCACCGATTCTTTTTGTACCCGATGGAGTTGAAGACTTCGCTATTTATAGCGATGCATCAGGTGTTGGGTTGGGTTGTGTTTTGACCCAAAGAGAAAAGGTGATAGCATATGCGTCTCAACAGTTGAAGGAGCATGAAAAGAACTACCCTACTCACGATTTGGAGTTGGCAACGGTAGTTTTTGATCTGAAAATATGGAGGCATTACCTCTATGGCACGAAGTGAAAATTTTTCATTGATCATAAAAGTCTCCAATATCTCTTTAATAAGAAGGAATTGAATATGAGGCAACGACGTTGGCTAGAGTTACTTAAGGACTACGACCCGGTAAAGCTAATGTTGTCGCTGATGCTCTCAGTCGGAAAGTCAATGTTGAGAGAAAAAAGCCAAGAGCGTTGAGAATTGAAGTTGTGTCGACAATTGTGGGAAGTATAAAGAAAGCTCAAGAAGAAGATTCAGAAAAGAATGACCGAAAGAAAGAACGTTTGGGTAAAACGTTAATGTTCGGTATAAACAGTCACAGACTGAAGGTGTTCCAAGATCTCATTTGGGTACCTAAGTCTGGAGGAATTAGAGATCTTCTGATGGAAGAAGCTCACAAAACCATGTACTCGATTCATCCTGGCAGCACTAAAATGTATAGGGACCTGAAACCCTACTACTGGTGGCCGACGATGAAGCTTGATGTTGCAAAGTATTCGGCCGAGTGTGTGACTTGTGCGAGGGTTAAGGCACAACATCAGAAACCATATGGGAGTTTAGAACCTTTGCATGTACCCATGGGTAAATGGGAAGACATCGCAATGGATTTTGTCACTAAACTGCCCAGAACAAAGAACGGTCACAACATGATTTGGTGGTCATTGATCGCTTCACTAAGAGTGCGCACTTCATAGCAGCCAATGAGAAATGGTCTATGGATAAGCTTGCAAATTCTTACGTGAAGGAAATTGTGAGGCTTCACGGTGTTCCGTTAATGATTGTGTCAGATCGTGACAGCCGTTTCACCTCAAGGTTTTGGAAAATTCTACAAGAGGAAATAGGTACCAAGTTGTGTTCAAGTATAGCATACCATCCGCAGACTGATGGTTAGAGTGAAAGAACGATACAAACACTTGAAGATATGCTAAGAGCATGTACCCTAGAATTCGTAGGTACTTGGGATGAGGATTTACCTTTGGTAGAATTTTCCTACAATAATAGTTTCCACTCGAGCATAAAGATGGTACCTTATCAAGATTTGTACGGACAGAAGTGTCGTACGCCGTCTTGTTGGCTTGATGCTGGAGAAAAGCAGTTTATGGGCCCCCAGATGGTCCATCAAACCGCTAAAAAGTTGAAAATAATTAGAGAAAGAATGTTAGTAGCTCAGGATCGTCGAAAGAGTTATGCTGACAAAAAGCAAAGACCGATGACTTTTGAAGTTGGAGATTTGGTTTTGTTTAAAGTCTCACCGTGGAAGGGACTTATAAGATTTGGTAAAAGGGGAAAGTTGAGTCCAAGGTTTATTGGATCATTTAAAGTTCTTTTGACGATTGGGAACCAAGCTTATAAGATAGAACTACCAAAAGAACTAAAAGGTATTCATAACACTTTTCTTGTGTGTTATTTGAGGAAGTTCACAGGAGAAGTTCCCGATATAATTCCAATTTCTGAATTGAGAATTGATGAAAACAAGAGGTTAATTGAAGAGCCAGATGCAATTGTTGACCGAAAGACTAAGAAGCTTCGATACAAGAGGGTCGAATTAGTGCTTGTCAGATGGAAACATACGAATGGGCCAAATCTCACCTGGAAAACGGAGAGTGACATGTTGAGTCGCTATCCATATTTTTTTGTTGATGTGTGATTCCGGGAATGGAATCATCCTAAGGGGGAGAGAATTGTAACGCCCACGTTTCCAGGCTAGGCATTATCGTTGATGTAATAGTCTAGGTTAACCCTTGTAACTCATTTTGAAGTATTAATGATGAAACATTTGAGTATTATGTGTTTATTTTCTTAACTATTATAATTTAATAAATTAAGAATAAAATAAGCATCAAAATTAAAGTGTGAGATAAGCCCGATATCTTTGCATGAAGATGTAGTGGTTGAAACAAGGATTCCGGAGATATAAAGAATGTGTAAATCCGAGTTATAACGAAGAAGTTATGACCTGTTGAAGTTTCGCGACAGAACCGACGACGCTGATTGACGTAAAAAGTGAAATTTACGTTAGAGAGATACTTAGCCTCAGTGATATAAACACAATTTGTAGAGTTCATTAAACCGAGAGCGTGCATAAAAAGAACGCCCAAATCTGACTTCGTATGAGGAAGTTATGATTTTCTGAAGTTTCGACTGAGCAATATGAAGCCCGAATACTCGATTTGAGATTGAGCGGTTATTAGTCAAAACAATCTAAACGAGAATCGAAGATCTTGTTAATAGTAGTGAAACGATAAAAAGACAGGCAAAAACGGACGTCAGATGAAGAAGTTATGAATTTATAACGGAGTTTTCCTGTCCCGACCTACTAAAAATAAATAATAAAAATAAATTAAAAATTAGCCAACGGAGTGTAAATGAAAGTTGTAGATTATAGTCTCACCTACGTGGGGATATTTAGAATGTTGAAAATGGAGTTTGTATGAGGAAGATATGAATTTTTGAAGTTTATTAAATAATTAAAATATTAAATTTAATTATAAATTCCGATATTATCCAAAAGGGGGGAGTCAACGACCTTATCCGGGTTACGCCCAGCGTAACTAGGATTTACGCCTAGCGAAAATCGAGGATCCAACCCCCTATAAAAGGAAGTCGAGGTTGTCGAGTTTCAGTTGCTATTTTCTTTCCTTCTCTCGTGTTTTTACCTTGTTTTCGTGCAAGAATTATCCCGAAGCCCCGATATCATTCCCGAGACCCGAAGCAAGTCCCGAAGTCCTGAAGATCCCGAGAAGTAAAATTCCCGAGCCGAAGCTCTGCTTGCGAGGAGCCTGGTTTTTGTGAAGATCTTCCAGATCTGCCGAAGAATACTACTTCTACAAGCTGTAGTGCTGTCCGATCATCTTCTGATCAGGTGAGTGTGTAGTCACTTTCTTCTAACACATAATTATGAAGTATTTTATATGAAATACGTGTTATGTATATATTTTGTTGTTATATGTGTGAATGTATATTCACTTTCTTCTATCTCATAGATATGATTTATTCTCTATGAAATACGTGTTATGTGTACGTGTCTAATCTGCTGTTTGGAATATGTATTGAATGAGAATGCTATACAGGTTTTAAACTATGCATAAAAACATATATTTTTATCTACTAATATGTTTGGTAGAACATGGGTAGATAGTTGATGTGTAATAAATAGATGAGAGGCCTCGATGTTGTTTCTGATTAAGTCATCTAGCGGAGTTTAGATGACGAACACATACTTTTCTAGACAATCATGTGGAACGCTAGCAGGTTCGCCACCTGTAGGTTTTAATGAACTTGGGTGTTCATTTGCTATACTCCATCCCCCTCATGGTTGCCTTATTTGACATATATTGCTGGGAAACCCTCGAGTGCATGTGTTGTCGCCCTGATTAAATATTCTTAGACTAGGTCCCTTGTGTTAGTTGTCTTAGGGACGTAAAGTGAGAATAACGGGAATAGGTAATTGGGTTATTGTTGGTTGATGAAATTAAATATAATTATTTATTGTGGGTTGAAAACCCTATATGCTCACCAGGCTCCCAAGCTTGACCCACTCAGTTTCTTTGTATTACAGGTAGTAGTGCCAGAGCATAAGTTGGATGATTTGTCAGGATATTTTGGATTATATAACTGTTGCTGTAAATAACCGTTGTAAGGTCTGTATTGAAATGTTTATGCTTTTGGTCTGTTTATCGGAACATGACATCCCAAGTATTGTAATATAATGAAAAATACATTTCTTTAAGAAATGGTTTGGTAAATCTTATTTTTATCATATTTCGTTTTAGGAACAAATGCCGAAACTGTTTTAATCAAAAGATTACTTTGAAATTATTTTAAAGCATAAATTAAACCAGTCTTTTCTGGCCGTGATTTTGGGGATGTCACATCAATCATGTCTAATTAAATTTGATATTAGCAATCCCATAAATCTAGGAATTATATAGTAAGATATAGTTGATAATCGAAATCTACCAGGTTAAATTCAAGTATAGTTGATAATCGAAATCTACCAGGTTAAATTCAAGTGTATAGGATAAATGATACCTAACCATTTATTTATTTTGCAACTTGGATCCTAGACATTGATAAATAATGCTTGTGGAAACTAAAAGGGTATTAATTATTAAAGAATTTAAATATAGATAATACTAAATGAATTTTGCTAAAATTTTACAGTTAAATAATCAATTCTTATTACCATGAATTGTCATATTTTTCTTTTATGACTCAATGAAACAATAACATTAACTAGATACAACTTCAATGAATGAGTTCCTGTCTTAAGAGACAATCTTGTGAGGGATATGGAATTGTATAGACTTAAAGTCCTAGTCCTAAACTATTAGTTTTAAGAAAAAAGTCGAAACATTATACCTAGTAAAGGCATCATTGTGATGCTAAAGATGTTTCTAACATCAAACTAGGAATAGTAAAAGGCCCAAAAGAGTAACCTTGTGTGATCTAGGAGGCCCATGTTTTATGGACTGAACAACTTTAAGCCGAAGAAAGCCAATAAGGCCTACATAGATGGATCTTTTTTTTTTTTTTTTTTTTTTTTTTTTTTTTTGGTAGAGAATTTGTACATTGGAAGAGGACCTCCTCCTATTATCTGGAAAGAAAGTCTGGAAGATACTAGCACTTCAAGTATCTACTTTATAGAACTCATACTTTTCATACAAAACTTAGGTACTTGGTAATTAAATGTTAATCTAATATTTGTAAATGGATTGTAGATATTTATAGACGACTAACCAACTGATCACAATCAAGATGGCACTACACACTTGGAGTTTAGTTTATTAATTATGCTAGGAACATAATGCACTTGTATTATGAAACAATATTTGTTTTGGAACAATGTATGTTTTAATTTAGTTTGTCTAAATATATGTCTCAGTTTAATTTATGAATGATTGACTATTTACTTAAATCATTTTTCATAACGATCACCTTCATATTTAGAAATGATTAAAATTCTTTTTATGAGACTAGATCTCTTAATAAGAATTATAAAGTAAATATCAATGTTTAACAAGTTCTATATGCAAAATACTTTTTACTTAAACTTGTTTTAAATCAAACTCATCTTTTCTATTGTTATCTTTATTGTATAAAAGACATTCACATATTCCAACTTCAAGAAAGAGATCCTTGAAGGAAAATAATATAGTTTATTCGACATATTTAAATCTTATTTATATATAAAAGATTCCTAAGGATATTTTGACTAAGTAAAGAAAATAATTATTAAGGAACTGTACATTATAATGTATGACTTCCTTTCTAATGAATGTCTAAGATTTATCATAAAATACCAAATCAACTTTATTAACAACTATAGTAGTTATAAATTATATTTTACATGTTAAAACATAATTGTGAAATCTTTGATGAAGTTTTCAAATATAAAGTTGAAATACAAACCGGTAAGAACTATCTAAGGCCTTAATTAAAATAAAAGATAAATTGAATCATACTTTGTACGTTTTTCTTTCTGATCGGTAGAAATATCCTCATTTTATTTCCTTAGGATAACACCTAGAACACTATCAATTGTACCTTGAGTACATACACCAACTAACTAGCAGACAAAACATTTTCTTTATAAGATTTTACATGGAAGGGATCGACCCTTATCTTATTAAATGTTTTACGGATTTAAAGCCTATGTTGGATTAAAGTTTTAAAACCTAAAATCTACTATATATATATATATATATATATATATAAATATATATATATATATATATATATATATATATATATATATATATATATATATATATATATTGGTATAATACTCTAAATGTGGTTTAGATCCCATCAAGAATAAATTTTCTTATTCCTTTGATTGTTGAGTTAGAAGAAAGCAAGCTCCTAATGACAAAGCAAGTGGGAGGTACCTGGAACTTGAAGTAGCTTGAGAACCATTACCCGATGTTGTAATAGTTGGCACTATTTTTAACAAGTGATTGTTAAACTTGAATAATATTTATGCACAAAAACAAATTTTTCGTATTAGTTGTATGAATCATTTATGACTTGAGAAATGTGGAATCTCCCATTGATGACCTTTTATTGATGATTTATAGAAACTCCATCAAATACCAAGATGCTATGTCAGATCTCGAATATGATTAATGAATTAGAATCATGAACATGAGATATAATTCATGTATGATAATCAAGATGGTCTTAATTGAGCTTCCTCTATATAGCAAGGCTAAAAGGAGTAATTAATTCTTTTAGAAAGAAAAAATTACATGGATAACTATATGCATTTAAAGAAAGACTTGTTATAAATGATTTTTCACATACTCATGTCATTGACTATGATCCTTATCATACTCATGACATGACTATGATCAAACCTTTTTCACAAGTAACTGTGATTAGATCAATAAGGATATTGTTTACTATAAATTCATATTCTAAATATGAAATATAACAAATATATTACCAGAAAAGACCATTTTTCTTAATAGACATCTACTACAAGATATCTATATAGATTAGCCTAGAGGCTTTCTTAATCGATGTTATCGTAACACAATGTGTAAAGCTTGATATCCACTTGTGGAAATAAATCAAGCATCTCAATGTTTCAGTTATCATTTTAATATAAAACAACAAGGTATGATTTTATATCAAAATGAATAATACATACGTGTTTACTAAAAACTGGTGGGAACATAATGACATTCCTAATATTGTGTGAATGAGACACACTTAATCATAAGAAGTTACATTATGACCATGCCAAGCATTTTCACCGTGACTCGGAATATATTTCTAAAATAAAAGACTTAGGAAGAACAAGATACATTCTTCGAATGTAAAATCTATAAAGATAGATAAAATGAATGTTAAAATTTTATATGTCACACCCCCAAACCTGAACGGCGGAAACATCCGGGGGTGGGTGACTTCATGTTAAGTATCACAACACATGCATCTTAGTAATCAAAGTACAACAACCATTGCATTAATAAAGTATAAATTTTATATGTGTGTTCAATCATTGTATATTGACACCAAAATAGATATAGCAAAAGATAGAAGACATGAGTCTATATTGTTCCGTATTCTCAAAATCTTGGGAGGGTACCTGTCTATTGGTTCCCTGAGAATACAAGTATTTTGAAAAAGAGAGAATCAACATTTAAGTTGGTGAGTGCATAAATATTTATGTTTAAAAACTTGTTTTCTGTTCCTTGAAATAGTGGGTATGTTTATTGTTACAAAAAATATAATATTTTCTATTTTAACTAAAAAGTAGTTTTAATACAATAAAACTATTTTGTGTAAGTTTTGTTGTACTATAAAATAGTGTAACATAGTTTTAATTCAAAATAAAATTATAAAAAGAATGTTTTCTATGACATCCCCAATTTCATGGCCAGAAAAGACCGGTTTTGTTTATACTTTATTTCAAAATCAGAGTAACCTTTTAATAAAAGAATTGCGGAATTTGTCCCAAAACAATAATATGATAAAGATTTATCAAAAGCATTTCCTTAGAAATGTATTTCATTAAAAGACTCGGGATGTCATGTTCGATACAGTACACATGTATAAACAATACATTATAAGCCTTACAACAGTTATTTACAACTAATGGCCTATAATCCAAAAGTCCCTCATCATCATCATAATTATGCTCTGAGTTCACTACATGTAAAACAGAAAGCTGAGTTGGTCAGGCTTGGGAGCCTGGTGAGCATATAGAGTTTTCATCCTAGAAATAATAATAAATTTATTAATTTCATCGATCAACAATAAATTTATTAATTTCATCAAACCAACAATAACCCTGATTACCCATTCCCGTTATCCTCACTTTACGTCCCTAAACACCTATACAAGGGACCTAGTTTAAGGATTTTATCATCGGGATGGACACTACTGCTAAGGTGGTTCCTCAACAATAAATGTCCTAAATGCAACCATGAGGGGGATGGAGTACACTGGTGAACACATCGTTCACAACATCTACAGGTTGCGAGCCTACCAGCGTTCCACTGGACTGTCTAGAAGAGTCCGTGGTCGTCATCCATACTCCGCTAAATGACTAGAACAACTACAACATCGAGGCCTCTCATCATTTTAACACACATCAACTATTTCGTCTACCCATGTTTTACCCAACATATTTGTAGATAAAATACATATACAGTTTATAACTTGTATAAAACATTGTATTCAACAATCATCTAAAATAAACAATCAATATAATTACACATAACACGTATTTTATAGAAAATACTTTATATCTATGTGTAAGATGAAAATGACTATACACTCACTTGATTTGATGATAATCAGACAACAATTCGTTCCTTAAAATGATCGTTTCTGATAAAACCGGAAGTTTTATTGAGAAATCGGGCTCTGTGAGAGTTGGAGCTTCAAAACCGAAAAGATAAAATTTTACGGGTTTTCGGGCACTTCGGGATGTATTTCGGGCTTTAAAAATGATACCGGGGCTTCGGGGGAAGTCAAAATAGTCAAAATATAAGTTTTGGGGTGAAAAATGTCAAATTTCTAAAAGTAGTCCGGAGATCTCGCAGCCCCCCTATTTATAGGGTGCGAGGCCGAGGGCTTCGTGGCTGAGAATGCTCCACATAGCAGCTGCGAGGCTCGGTCATGAAGGGAAGACATGGCTACGAAGGAACGAGGCGCGTGGTAGCAGCGAGGCGAGACACGGAGGCGGGCTATGAGGCTCGGAAGGGCCACCGATGCGAGGCGCCTCGATCTTCTATTGGACCTCGGCTTCGGCCTATCAGAAGCTGACACGAAGAAGGAACACGTCGGTTTCGGATTCGGCCACGACTCGGTGACGCAGCAGCTTCGGCCTTGAGGCGGTTTTGCGAGAGGGGTGACGTGGCCGGCTACTGTTCATGCGAATTTTTCGAATTTTGAGCCCCGAACTTCTAAAATCCATAACTTTCGCATACGAGCTCCGTTTTGACGTTCTTTATATGCACGCGTAGCTAAAATTACGCTCTACAAGTTTCATATAGAATTCGTTGGCTAAGTTTGACTTTAATTTTAATATTATTATTTTTAACAGACCAGGACAGGAAAATCCGTTAAAAATTCATTACTTCTTCATCTGACGTCCGTTTTCGTCAGTTTTTTTTACTGTCGTACTACTATTGACAAGACCTTCGATTATCGTTTATGTTGTGTCGGCTAAATATCGCTCGATCTTAAATTCGAGTATTTAGCTGTCTACTGCTAAGCTAAAACTTAGAAAAATCATAACTTCCTCATACAAAGTCAGATTTGGATGTTCTTTTTATCAAAATTCTCGGTTTAACGAATACTATGACTTTCGTTTAGATTGTCAAGGCTAAAAAGCACTTTATCGCAATATTCACTTTTTACGCTTCCCGGTGCCGTGCTGGTTCCATTGCGAAACTTCGACAGATCATAACTTCTTCGTTATAACTCGGATTTCGACGTTCTTTATATCTCCGGAATCCTTGTTTCGGCCACTACAACTTTCTTAAAAGATATCGGATTTCTAATATTTATTTTAAATGCTTATTTTCATTATTAATTAATTAAATCATAATAATTAAGCAAATAAGCATATAATTCACATAATTCCTCTTTATTACTTCAAAATGAGTTACAAAGGTTGACCTAGACTATTACAACTTTATTAATGCTTTTATCCCAGAAACACGGGCGTTACATTTTCTATATTGTTTGTGTTTTCCAAATTCTGAAATTGTATTCTTTGAAAACCTTGTGAAAGTGAGTGTGCGTGGTTCCACCAGCTGTAATTGTAAATTGTAGTATTATACTGTAATTTGTATTATTGTAAACCCAGTACGTTGTATTTGTACTCTTTGGTTTAATTATTCATACACTAATCGTGTTGTTCATATCTTTTTGTGAGTTATTATAACCATACTAAGACCAGTCAGCATGATATAACTCTTTACGGGCGTTAGAACTGTAACGACATTTAGAAGTGAAAAGACAAATATACCCTCATGTGAGATGCACATGAGGAGGTTAACAGCAAAAACATAACGGCAATTAAGTCGGGGGACCGATTTTGCGTACAAACTAGGCCAAAAGGACCATGAATCCAAAAAAGTCGAGGTTTGGACTGAAACCACAAAAAATTGCATACCACAGAGACCATTTTTGCAGTTTTGTCTAAATTTTATATTCATATATATATATATATATATATATATATATATATATATATATATATATATATATATATATATATATATATATATATATATATATATATATATATATACGCATTAGATTACACGAGAGGACGGGGCATGCGTCGGACTCGCAGGCGAAGGGGAGGGACACACGTCGGAATCTCGCAGGCGGCACACATCAGACTTTGGACGCACCACGGACGCGACATGCGTCCGAACCGGATTGGACTTCGCTTCGGATGAGTCATCAGGTCAGACACATGGCATGCTCGCGAGGAATGGGGTGATGTGGCCTAACCCGGGCCTAGCATATGCGAAGGTTCTCGGTTTTTGTGCCCAAAACTTGAAAAATTCATAACGTTCACATACATGCATTGTTTTCGATGTTCTTTATATCTACGCGTAGGTGAGATTATACTTTACGGCTTTTGTTTAGACTCCGTCAGCTAATTTTGATTATTTTTAATATTACATTTTTGATAGGCCAGGAAAAGAAAAACCATAAAAAATTCATAACTTCTTCATCCGTCGTTCGTTTTCATTTGTATTTTTATCGTTGCACTACTATTGATGAGACCTTCGATTCTCATTTAGGTTGTGCCAGCTAAAAATTGCTCGATCTTTATTTCGAATTTCGGGTTGTGTACTGTTATGTCGAATCTAATAAAAATCATAACTTCTTCATACGAAGTCAGATTTGGACGTTATTTTTATGTACGTTCACGGTTTAACGTATTTTATGACTTTCATTTAGATACCTACACAACGTTTTGCTAGTTTTGTCGCGGATCTTCGATAGGTCATAACTTCTTCGTTATAACTCAGATTTTAGTTTTTCTTTATATTTTCGGAATTCTTGTCGCGATCTCTACCAATTTATTCATCCCAATCAAGTTTATCTAACATTTTAATTTTGATGATCATTTTTATTATGTCTTTAAAAATAATTAAATGCACAAAATTTTCAAACAATTTCTCTTTATTACTTTTAAAAATGAATTACAAGTCGATCTATAGTATTACATTGATTTGAAATAAAGGGTCATTACACTATCCCTCCGTTAGAGGAAATTTCGTCTCAAAATTATTTCTAAAGTGGTACTCATGGACTAGGGAAAAGATGTTGATATTTTTGTTTCGTCTGATGTTCCCATTCCCAAATGAATTTAGGTCCCCGCTTGGCATTCCAGCGAACTTTCACGATTGGTATACGACTTTGTTTTGTTCTATTGATTTCCCTTTCCACAATCTCCACTGGTTCTTCTATGAAGCGTAGACTCTCGTTTAATTCAATTTCATCAATTGGAATTACAAGAGTCTCATCCGACAAACACTTGTTGAGATTTGAGACATGAAAAGTGGGATGAATGTTACTGAGTTCATGCGGTAGTTTTAGTTTATAAGCAAGCAGACCAATTCTATCAAGAATCTCGAATGGTCCGATGTAGCTTGGACTTAGTTTTCCACTTTTGCCAAGGTGTATCAGTCCTTTCCAGGGCAAGACCTTTAACAAGAGATGTTCACCAACCTGGAATTCCAAGATTTTTCGTAGTTTGTCCGCATAACTCTTCTGTGTCTCTATAAGCTTTTAACCGTTCCTAAATTTGTACAATATTTTCTGTGGTTTCTTGGATGATTTCGGGACCAGTTAGAGTACTATCGGGTATATGGTTCTTGGCTAGCTGTGTATCGGCCACTTCAGCCCAACATAGAGGAGATCTGCACTTACGGCCATAGAGAGCTTCAAAGGGTACAACTTTGATGCTAGTGTGATAGGTATTTTTGTAGGAGAATTCAACTAGTGGTAAATGGGTATCCCAAGCTTTACCAAAATCTATCACACAAGCCCTTAACATGTCCGATGTTTGTATGGTTCTCTCACTTTGCCCATCAGTTTGAGGATGGTAAGCTGTACTCATGTCAACACTTGTTTCCAAGGACTTTTGCAATGATTGCCAAAACCGCGAGGTAAATCTACTATCTCGGTCAGAGATAATGGATATTGGCACACCATGCAATCAGATTATCTCCTTAATATATGTCCTTGATAACTTCTCCATTTTGCTAGTTTCTTTTATTGGAAGGAAGTGTGTGGATTTGGTTAATCTGTCAACAAGTACGCAAATGATGTCATGAACACCTGTTTTCCTGGGTAGCTTGGTTATGAAGTCCATTGTGATCCGCTCCCACTTACATTTGGGAATTTCTGGCTTTTGGAGAAGACGCAAAGGCTTTTGGTATTCTACCTTAACTTTAGCACAATTTAGACACTTGCCTACATAGGTAGCAATTTCATCTTTCATGTTTGGCCACCAATAAATTTTCTTAATGTACATATACATCTTGTTTGAACTCGGGTGAACGGAGTATCTTGTCTTGTGCGCTTTATTCATGACAACCTCTCTGTAACCACCAAACTTTGGTGTTCAGATCTGGTTCATGAGATATCGGGTTCGATCACCTTTGATTTCGAAGTTCTTGTACATTCCTCTTAAAGATTCACCTGTTACATTTTCGGGTTTCAAGGCCTCAAGTTGAGCTTCTTTAATCTTTGTGGACAGGTGTGAATGGATAGTCATGATCAACGACTTTACTTGACGTCCTGAGTATTCTTTTATGCTAAGGGCATCAACTACTATATTGGCTTTACCAGGATGAAAATGAATTTCACATTCGTAATTGTTTAGTAGTTCCACCCAACGTCGTTGTCTCATGTTCAAATCTTTCTGGTTGAAGATAGCTGAAGACTTTTATGGTCTGTGAATATTGTGCATTTCGTACCATACAAGTAATGGCTCCAGAGCTTGAAAGCAAATATCATTGCTCCGAATTTCAAGGTCGTGAGTTGTATAGTTGACCTCATGTGTCTTAAGCTGTTTCAAGGCATAGGATATGACCTTTCCTCATTGCATAAGAGCACATCCTAGCCCTTGGTTAGACGCATCACAATATACTACAAAGTCTTCTGTCCCTTCTGGTAGAGACAAATTAGGCGCGCTGCACAGGGCTCGCTTTAGCGTTTGAAATGTTGTTTGTTGTTTTTCTCCCCAACTAAAAGTTACACCCTTTTGTGTCAGAGTGGTGAGTGGCTTAGTAACTCGGGAGAAATTCTGAATGAATCGGCGATAGTAGGCAGCAAGGCCTAAGAATTGTCAGATTTCTGTAGGCATTTTGGGTGCTGACCAGTTCTTGATTGCCTTTATTTTTGAAGGATCCAGGTGTATTCCCTCTTCACAAACCACGTAACCGACGAAAATTACTTTCCTAATCCAAAATTCGCATTTTGAGAACTTCACATATAGCTTCTCTGCTCTCAATGTTTGCAAGACTTGTCGGAGATGTTGGGTATGCTCATCCTCACTTTGTGAGTAGATAAGGATATCATCTATGAAGACTATTATGAATTTGTCTAAAACTGGAGTGCACACCCTGTTCATCAAGTCCATGAACTCTACGGGCGTGTTGGTTAATCTGAACGACATCATTACAAACTCGTAGTGACCATAATGAGTTCAGAAGGTTGTTTTGGGAACACCTTCTTCTAAAACTTGTAATTAATGATACCCAGATCTTAAGTTAATCTTTGAAAAGACACCTACACCTTGTAATTGGTTGAATAGATCCTCTATATGAGGTAGAGGGTATCGGTTCTTGATGGTAAGTTTATTTAGGTCGCGACAGTCTATACACATATGGAAAGATCCATTCTTCTTCATAAATAAGACCGATGCTCCCAAGGGTGAGAAGCTTGCTCTAATAAAGCCTTTGCATGAAGTTCGTTCAACTGGATGGATAGTTCCTACATTTCTGATGGTGCAAGATGATAAGGGGATTTTCCCACGGGGGTAGCTCCAAGTATTAAGTCGATTATGAATTCGACTTGTCTTTCAGGTGGAACTCCTGGAAGATCAAAAAGGAAAATTTTGGGGAAATTGCAGACTTCGTAAATGCTCTCTAAGTCCTTACTCCTTGTTTCTTTTCTACTACATGAGCCAGAAAAGCACAGTACTCCTTGAGAATATACTTTTATGCCTTGATACAGGAAATTATTTGTAGGTTCATGTCGGATTTGTCGCTGTAAATGATAAGGGTTTTGTTATCGGGCAGGTTAAGGCGAATAGCTTTCTCGTAACATAGGATGTCAGAACGATTAGGACTTAACCAATCCATACCAACGATGACGTCGAAACTTTTTATGGAGATCAGCATCAGGTCGATTGGGAAGGAAAAGTTATTTGGAGTAAGGGTACATCCTATGTATATATCGTTAGTGCATTCAGTTTTTGGTAAATCGTTAATCATGTAAATGCTAATCAAATAAGAGTGAAAATGATATGAAAGAACACGATATGTAAATATGATCTTGTTTCAGCTCTATTATACTTTCACAGTTTTACAGAGAGTACAAACACAAGTTCCTGTAAAGACTCCTTCTCTAACTCTAAGTAAAGTTCCTATTTATAGGGAAAGAGAACGTATAGAAAAAAATACTAAGACATTACATTTAAGCTTTGAACATACAAACATCTTAGAAAATATAGTACACGTACACGAAGGGTATGGTCTTTGAGTCATTACAAAATCTCTTCGACCCTAACAATCTCCCCCTTTGGAATGAAGTCGAATTCTCAGGTTGTGAGAATCTAGATGGCATACATCATCACCCTTCGAACTTCCGTGTACTAGGATATAATCTTCTTCAGCTCCTTCTTATCTCCTTCGTTATTTTTCTTGCAATTGTTCATACAAACAAAGAATTTAGTATATTAAGACGTTGTATATCTTTCAATTTCAGCGACTTGGAACAAAAATCTCTTCGACTTTCAGATTTATCTTTACCAGCAAATACCAAACCAAAAGGCTTCAAACATATTTCCCCATCAACATATTTCTTCAATTCTTGTTGAGACTTGGATGGCACCATGGGTACTTTGGCTTCAAGCCCTTTCACTGTTGTTAGCTCCACATCTGTAAGTGCTAAACACTCGCAATAATTCTCCAAGAAAATCTTGATGTGAGCCACTCCTAATCGAAAAACATCATGTTCTGTTTCTCGAAGGTATGAGGAATTTTCATCTTTTAGGAGAAGAGCCATTTGAAAAATGTCATACATATTCATGAGTGGAAAATCTGTGACTGTGAAATCACAATTATGACCATTCGCCCTTGCAACAATGAATTTCACATTTTGCATCATGTCTTCGAATAATATTTCCATCTTGATGCTTATAACCTTCTTGATTTTTATCAGTGACCAAATTTCTTCAGGGGCCTTTGTAAGAACTGCATGAAAATGAAGTTTCATGTAGTTATAATCATCTTCTCTCTTGAATTTATCATATATTTTAAATTGAGGCATGAGAAACATCATCTCATTAATTGGAAAATCCAGTTGGCTCATGTCTACATTCGAAACCATGTAATTGGTTTCTTCTCAAATGCATACATGTGGTTGTAAGCCACCTTCACTTCTATCATTTCGTAGTTATAAAATTTGGAAGGATCTCCTTTATTCAAACCTGGAGGGTCACTCGCCCTTTTCCTCATTATGCTTTGAGCTACCCTTAGCTTTTCCATCTCTTCTTTGACTTCTGCTTTCTTGTCTTCTTTGATTTTTCAACAACATTTGTCTTGCCTTTGTCTATTGATTTATCTGTAGCATCCTTTGTTTTCAAAGCTTCACCTTGGCTATTAGATGATCCGATAACAATCCCCTTTGTAATCGATGTTGTGATTGGAATGGATGTTACAACAGTTGAAGTAATTGGTCCAACACTCGAAATTGTAGGCTTAGTGGATGGAATTTTCGAAGGATAAACTTTACCCACAACCTTTGCTTCTCCCTGCGAAGCATCACCTCCAGCCTCCGCATTAGATCTTCTCCAAATCTCTTTTCTCCCCCTTGCACCCCTATCCGAATAGATGGGGAACTAGTTGGAAGAAGATTCAAAATAGTAGACAGAGGAGCTAATTGTTTATGAATAACGACTTCGAGCTGGGTAAAATTTTGAGAGAGGAACTCCGGAGTAATTATCAAAGATGTAGCAGGGTTTAGCATTGACTCCTTTAGATATTTGAGCATCGAAATAACCTCTACAAACTATTGATTGTCAATTGTAGAAAGTTGTGTAATTTGAGGACTCAAGCTTTCATACAACGTAACATACTTTGTGATAGCATCAGAAATGATATCAACTTTCTTATGCAAAGTGGCATAATCATTTTGAACAACTGTAACTTCACGAACCATGTCATCACGAAGCTCTTGAAGCTTTACATTTACATCTTATCTCACCTTCTTCGCATCCATTACGAACAAAGTATGTTTTTCCTTTTGACTGTCGTTAATTCTTTCACAGCCCACACATATTTTGAATTGAAAAAATTTATCCTCAACTATGTTGTCTGATCAGCATGATCTACCTTCTCCAGGATTCTCAACTCTGAGTCCTCAATCATACCAGGCATCCTGCTCACCATTTGTGCCTTACAAGCCTTCATTAGTCCATCAATTTCGAAACTGGACACTAAATTTCCTCCCCCCATGTCCGCTTGTGAATGAATAATTAAATTCAAGTTTTTATTCAATATTTTGAATTGTTTCATAGACATGAGCATATGGTCAGGTAAATCCTCCTCTTCTTCATAAAAAACCATATCTTCAAAGTACTACCAAATCAACCTTGTTGATTATCAGATTCATCATTCGGTTTGGGTGGATTAGTGGATTGAGATGGAAAATGGAAGTAAAAGGTTGGTCGATGATGTTTTGGAAGGTTGGTGAGTTAGTGGTGGAAGTAGTATGGATGAGAAATGGAGGTAAAGAAACAAAGGTACTTGTAATGGGTTTGACAGAAACAATAACTGAAGTACCTTGTGGAGGTTGAGTAGTTTCCTTCGTTAGATCTCCTTCACCCATGATGACATTCACACCCGTATCAGATACATTTGTAGTGATGTCTGAAGTTTGTACCTCCTCATGAGATGATTTGGTAGACAAAAATTTGGGTGGTATGACAACAGTCTTCTCAGGAGAAGTAGGCTCTATAATAGGTTCAGGTTCGGGTGTTTCAGGCACTTGTTCTTCTTAGGATGATTCCATTGGAATTACTAACGACCTCTTCTTTGTCTTCTTCTTTTTCTTTGAAATCTTCTTGGCCATATCCTCAGCCCTTTGTTTATTTAAGTAAGGAGAAACTGGAGCTGGGACTTCGTGCATAACTACCCTTTGATGAGTAATATGAGGCTTACGAACCAAATTCGAAGTAGGAGAATCACCATACTTCAGTTTTAATCTACGAAGAACTCCAGACTTTGAAGGAATGGTAACTGAAGTTGCTTCTGTAACAACAGGTTCAACAGATTGTATCACAACTTTTAAAACTAACTCATCGGCCTTCGTATTTGGAGACTTTGATGTCTTCGTTTATTTAATAATTGGCTCAGGAATTATGATGTCAGTCTCTTTGTCGTCCGAGATTTCTTCGAAGGACCCGCACCTTCTTTTGTTAATAACTTCCCAGTTTTAACTTTGGGATCAATTGTTGTCATGTATGTAATAAGTACATCATTTGTTGGATCGAATTTCTTCAACATGGCATTTGGGATTCGTGCAACATGTGAAAATACTTTTGTATTATCATTCACTTATTTTGGAAAATTTGTAACAACGCAAATTTTCAAATAAAATTTTCATTTAAAACAAAGTGATTTCATTCAACCAATAGTATTTATTTCATGTTTCATATCAAATACATTTATAAAATCCCCAAGATCCAAATTAGCAGCAGTGTGTATGCATCATGCCGGCGCCTTCCCACGGTCCTCGCTAGTACCTGAAACACATACATAACAACTTGTAAGCATAAATGCTTAGTGAGTTCCCCAGTATACCACTACACATATACGCCTTTCCAGGCCCGAACCTTACGGTCCACAGTACTACGCCTTCCGGCCCATGAGATAACTGCCTTCCGGCCCATAATATTTTGCCTTCCGGCCTGTAACATATCGCCTTCCGGCCTGTAACATATCGCCTTCCGGCCTGTAACATATTGCCTTCCGGCCCGTAACATATTGCCTTCCGGCCTGTAACATATTGCCTTCCGGCCTGTAACATATCGCCTTCCGGCCCATAACATATTGCCTTCCGGCCCATAAACATATGCAACACATAGTACAATTACTTAAACACATATAGCACATATATCATATATCATACCTGACCTTTCTGTCACATAATACTTTGCCTTCCGGCCCATAGAACATACGTAGCATGCATATCAACTACCTTTTCAATTATAGCATATATATAACACATAACATATTCGACCTTCCAGTCACACATAGATACCCTTCCGGGTACAGTATAGTGAGAAGACTCACCTCGTGGATAATGAAAGCTAGCAACTCTTGAAATCTCTCGTACTCAATCCGCCGAGCTATAGACTCCCTATGATATCATATATCCCATATTAATACTCTTATCATTCAAGACACTGACCCTAAGAATTTACATGCAGGTCAACGGTCAACGGTCAACTTGACCGGACTCGTCGAGTGCAAAGGCGACTCGGCGAGTCTAGACGTCCTCCCCAATTTTCCCTGTTGTTCCCCTTTCTACTCGTCGAGTATCCCTCTTGACTCGACGAGGTCCTCGTGGAAGAATCGCGGGGCCACCCCGACTCCACTTGCCGAGTCTGAAGAACAACTCGGCGAGTCCTAGTGAATCTTCAAGCTACTCGCCGAGTCTGCTCATCCGACTCGGCGAGTCCATGCCATGCAGTCGATCAACTGCTTCCTGAAACACGTATGGTCCCGAAATACACACTCATGGGACTATCTGGACCTCTAAACATCCTATTACTAGGGTATAAACACTTGGGTAACAACATAATAACCCATCTAATCATCAAATGGGTTCTATAAACCCTAACTTCATATACACATCAATCACAGAAGAACGAAATCCGAGATATTACCTGATTGATGCACTTTCTGTGTCCCCAATCCTCAGAACGTGATTCTCTTGCTGTTCCTTTAGTTAAACCTTCCTTTTCCTTGCACACAACTCTTCCAAACCCAACAATGGTCTTCAATCCTTGCTCCAGATGCACACAATCGTTCTAGGGTTCTTCTCAGTAAGCAAAAACGAACAATGACGGCCTAAGAGGCGTTATATACGATCCAAAACCAAACGGCTAGGGTTTCTGCTGAACAGCGTCGACTCGCCGAGTCCCTAATGGACTCGTCGAGTCCAGTCGTGAATCCGCGACCAAGTCTGTGGTCCTACTCAGCGAGTCTGGCTCCAACTCGCCGAGTCCCTTCCAAAAATGCCCCAAAAATAGCTTTAAAGCAATACCTGAAATTCCGGGCTGTTACAACTCTCCCCCACTAGAACTAGACTTCGCCCTCGAAGTCTCACTCTGCGAATAACTCCGGATGTTGCTCCCGCATTTCACGCTCTGGCTCCCAAGTCATCTCCGATCCCTTCCGGTGTTGTCACTGAACCAACACCAGAGGTACCTCCTTGTTCCGCAGAACCTTGATCTTCCGATCCCTGATAGCTACTGGTCTCTCGGCGTAATTCAGGCTTGCATCCACCTGAATATCCTCTAACGGAACCACCGCCGATTCATCGGCTATACACTTCCTCAACTGTGATACGTGAAAGGTATTGTGAATCTGTCCCAACTCTGCTGGCAACTCCAACCGATAAGCTACCCGACCTACCCTTGCAATTACACGAAATGGACCTATGAACCGGGGCCCCAACTTGACCCTCTTTCTGAACCGGATCACTCCCTTCCAAGGAGAAACCTTCAGGAGAACGAAGTCGCTAACCTGGAATTCTAGCTCGGACCGGCGTCTGTCCGCATAACTCTTCTGTCGGCTCTGGGCGGTCAATAACCTCTGCCTAACCTGTTGAATCTGCTCTGTCGTCTGGAGTACGATCTCGGTACTGCCCATCACTCTCTGTCCCACCTCTCCCCAGCAAATGGGAGTCCGAAACCTCCTACCATACAACAACTCAAAAGGTGGCATACTAATGCTCGAATGATGGCTGTTGTTGTAGGAAAATTCAGCCAAGGGTAAATGCGCATCCCAGCTACCCCCGAAGTCTAGTACACACGCTCTAAGCATGTCTTCCAATGTCTGAATCGTCCGCTCGCTCTGACCGTCTGTCTGGGGATGGTATGCGGTACTAAAATGCAGTTTAGTACCCAGCTCCTCATGGAATTTCTTCCAGAACCTGGAAGTGAAGCGTACATCACGGTCTGAAACAATCAAGATCGGCACTCCATGCCGAGATACTACCTCTCTCACGTATAACTCCGCCAACTTCTCCACTGATGAACTCTCGCTAATGGCAAGGAAGTGTGCACTCTTCATCAATGTATCCACAATCACCCAAATTGCATCGACTCCCCTAGCAGTTCTTGGCAATTTGGTGATGAAATCCATAGTAATCTGCTCCCACTTCCACTCAGGAATCTCCAAGGGCTGCAACTTACCATGCGGTCTCTGGTGCTCGGCTTTAACCCTACGGCAAGTCAAACACCTCTCAACGAACCATGCGACGTCTCTCTTCATACAAGGCCACCAATATTCCTTCCTCAAGTCCAAATACATCTTCGTAGCACCGGGATGGATCGAGAATTTCGATCTATGAGCCTCCTCCATCAAAATAGTATGCGTACCGCCCACGAATGGTACCCAAATCCGACCCTAAAACGTCAGAAGTCCTCGTCCATCCTTAACGAACTCTGAAATTAACCCAACGACTCTCTCTTTCTTC
Organism: Lactuca saligna; assembly: GCF_052625555.1. Taxonomy (NCBI): domain Eukaryota; kingdom Viridiplantae; phylum Streptophyta; class Magnoliopsida; order Asterales; family Asteraceae; genus Lactuca; species Lactuca saligna. Next base: position 81,444,027 of record NC_136425.1, on the reverse strand, counting down.
TGCATCTCGGATCTCACAACCTTGGCCTGCGCCCCACGAATAGCATCCAATACCGTGGTCATCACCGTCAGTCTCAGACATACATCTCGCAATGGAATGCTCTTCCCCCTATGACTCAATGCATCTGCTACCACATTAGCCTTGCCTGGGTGGTATAGGATCTCACAGTCATAATCCTTAACCACGTCCAACCATCTCCTCTGACGCATATTTAGGTTGGGTTGATCCATCAAATACTTCAAACTCTTATGGTCCGTGTATATAGTACAACGAACCCCGTATAGGTAGTGACGCCAAATCTTGAGAGCGAACACTACTGCCCCCAACTCTAAGTCATGCGTGGGATATCTCGCCTTGTGAGGCTTTAGCTGCCTCGATGCATAAGCTATCACATGGCCCCTCTGCATCAACACTGCACCCAGTCCCGAAATCGATGCGTCGCAATATACGACAAAGTCCTCCATCCCTTCCGGGAGAGCTAATACCGGGGCTTTGCACAGTCTCTGACGAAGTGTCTCGAAGGAAGTCTGCTGCTCGGGTCCCCATGAGAATGTAACACCCTTCCGGGTCAATCTGGTGAGCGGTACCGCGATCTTGGAGAAGTCCCTAATAAACCTCCGATAGTACCCCGCCAACCCAAGGAAACTCCTGATCTCGGAAGGTGACTTCGGTGCCTCCCAACTCATCACTGCTTCCACCTTGGCTGGATCGACCAATATCCCTACCTGATTAACAACATGTCCAAGAAATTGGACCTCCCGCAACCAGAAGTCACATTTGGAGAATTTTTCATATAGCTTCTCCGACTTCAGTACCTCAAGGACCTCCCTCAAATGTTCCTCATGCTGCTCTCTAGTTCGCGAATATACTAGGATGTCGTCGATAAATACAATCACAGACCGATCCAGCATCGGCCTGCATACCCTGTTCATGAGGTCCATGAACACTGCCGGGGCATTGGTGAGCCCGAAAGGCATCACCACGAACTCGTAATGCCCATACCGCGTCCTGAATGCTGTCTTCTGGACGTCCTCATCCCGCACTCTTACCTGATGGTACCCTGATCTCAGATCGATCTTGGAAAACCAAGATGCCCCTTGCAACTGATCGAATAGATCATCGATCCTCGGTAACGGATAGCGGTTCTTGACCGTCACCTTGTTCAACTCCTGGTAATCAATACACATCCGGTGTGAACCATCCTTCTTCTTGACGAATAGAATCGGTGCTCCCCACGGCGAGCTACTCGGCCGAATAAATCCCTTCCCCAGCAACTCCTGGAGTTGCGAGGACAACTCTTGCATCTCTGGAGGTGCAAGACGATAAGGCACCTTCGCAATAGGCGCAGCCCCCGGAATCAGATCGATACCAAACTCTACTTGCCTCGCAGGAGGTATTCCCGGCAACTCCTCAGGAAAAACATCTGAAAACTCGCGCACTACTGGAACCTCCTCCACTGTCCTCGGTCTCTCGGAAGCCTCCTGCGTATCCATCACATACGCCACAAAGCCTCTACATCCTTGCTGTAGGCATTGCCTTGCCCTAGCAGCCGAACAAAAAGCTGATCCCGAACGGGTACCCTCGCCGTACACCGTAAGAACTCCCCCACTAGGGTCTCGTATAGTCACCAGCTGGCGCTCACAGTCGATGACGGCGCTGAATCGGCTCAACCAGTCCATGCCCACGATGACACAGACATCACCCATCGCAATAGGAATTAGGTCAATCGGAAACGCAACCCCAAAAATCTCTAGTACGCATCCCCGAAGAACCTCCGTAGCACAAACCACCCTTTCGGCCGCTATAGAAACGCTCAGAGGCCGACTTAACGACTCACGACTAATGCTGATATGCTGACTAAAAGCTAAAGATACAAAGGATCTAGTCGCACCCGAATCAAATAACACAAGAGTAGGCATAGAGTTCACAAGAAAAGTACCTACACATACATTAACATAAGCATAACATTTCAACTTTAAATAAATGCGCGAATTACAGTATACCTGCCACAACATCGGGTGCAGCGCGGACCTCCTCCGCAGTCAGCTGAAAGGCTCTCCCGCGAGCCCTCGGGGCCTCGACCTTCGCCGGTCGTGTCTCGGTAGTCCTGGTAGTAGGTGTAGATCCCTGATGAAGGTGCGGGCACTCGGCCTTCCGATGGCCTGTCTGGTTGCAATGAAAGCAAACCATAAACCCCTTAGGGCAATCCCTGGTAGAGATGCACAAAACCCGAATCCGATCCGATCCGATCCGGATCCGAATCCGATCCGGTTTCGCTTATGTCATCAAAAATCCGATCCAGTCAAAATCCGATCCGAATCCGGTCAAATCCGATCCGGTTCTAACCAAAATCCGAATCCGATTCTAATCCGATTTGAAATCGGTTTAAACCGATTTTAGTGGGTTTTAATCGGATTTTGGGGTGGATTTGGATCCGGTTTTTAGCGAATCCGGTTTACGATCCGGTATCAAATCCGATTTGGAATATAGGATTAGGATCCGATTGAAAATCCGGTTTTAAATCCGATCCGATCCGGTTTGGTCAAAACCGGTTTTGACCCAATCCGGTTTCGGATTGGATCCGGTTTTGAATAGTGAAACCGGTTTTTGTGTGCATCTCTAATCCCTGGCAATGTGTCCTTCCTTGCCACACTTGTAGCAACCCCCCGCTCGACACGCCCCCTCATGACTCTTGCCGCACTTTCCGCAAGTGCGGCCCTTCGAACCTCCCATCCTCGAATCAGCGGACTTGGTTCGCTTGGCTGCCGGCTGAAACTGAGCCGGTCGCCGGTCCGCCCGCCGAGACTCGGCCTCCTCCCTGGCCTGGGTCTCTAACTCGATCTCGCGCTTCCTGGCGTTCGCCTAAAGCTTAGTAAAAGTACGATAGGTGGAGTTTGACACAAACTCCCGGATATCCCTCCTCAACATGCCCAAGTACCGGCTCATCCGTGACTGCTCTGTAGACACCAGCTCGGGGCAGAACATCGCCCTCTCGTGAAACTTCCGTGTGACCACCGCAACGGAATCAGTACCCTGCTTAAGGGTCAAGAACTCCTGAATCAATCGTTCCCTCTCCACTGGGGGAACGTACTCATCCCTGAACATCTCGGTAAACCTCTCCCATGTCACCGCTGAAATCTCCGCCAGAGTGAAGTTCGCCGTTACGAACTTCCACCAATCCTTCGCTCCCAGACGGAGCTGGTTCAAGGCGAACCGTACCCTCAGGTGCTCCGGGCATGAGCAAGTATAGAAGCACCCCTCAATGTCGGCGATCCACCTCATCGCTGCAATTGGATCCTGTGTCCCATCGAACGCAGGGGGTTTCGTGTTGCTGAATTCCCAGAATAGCAACGAATCACCCCCTTGCGGCCTAGCAGCGGCCACAGCTGCGGTGGTGGCAGCGACTGCAGCTTCAGTCAGTGCGGCGTACCGCTCCTCAAACTCCTCCATCAGGGTGGTCTTAATGGACCCAAACATCTCCGGGATCTCAGCCTAAACCGCCGCAGCTACCTCCTCCTGAATCATCTGACGAATCTCCTCGTCACTCATACTGCTCGAACTCGCTCCGTGGCGTGTCGCAACCATAATGTCTCTGAAATATAACATAAGATTATCAGAGACTCAATCAAGTACTGTTGCCCTCGATAACGCAACCCTACTCAGTCTCCGACATCCAGGGATTCTTACTTGGGTCGCCAACCGACCCGGTGTCTTCGGTAGTACGGGCCCAATACTACCGACCACACCGTATCAGCATTCGTCCCAAATTTTCCTCCCCGAACCCCGAATAGTGAGTACTCTACTTCTAATATGCACTACCTACCTGCACGCTACCGAATATCTCATATAAGCAATCTTTCTAGACTAAGGCATCACAAAACAGGCCATTCTAGTCCTATCATGTATACCTAGTCTTCTAGCATGCATAACAATTCATAATTCAGTGCATAACATAACATTGTAAGGTATTCTGGGGATCTTTACCTTTCGGGCGCTGGCTGTTCGTACACACTGCTTCTTTCTTGTTTACCACTTTACCATTTATAAAAGTTTATGAATTTATTATTTTTAAAAAGATTTTTCCTCAAATCCTCGGTTTGAGTTCAGTTACACCCGAAGGTACACCCGAATCCCTCAAACCAAGGCTCTGATACCAATTGTACCAACGCAAATTTTCAAATAAAATTTTCATTTAAAACAAAGTGATTTCATTCAACCAATAGTATTTATTTCAAGTTTCATATCAAATACATTTATAAAATCCCCAAGATCCAAATTAGCAGCAGTGTGTATGCATCATGCCGGCGCCTTCCCACGGTCCTCGCTAGTACCTGAAACACATACATAACAACTTGTAAGCATAAATGCTTAGTGAGTTCCCCAGTATACCACTACACATATACGCCTTTCCAGGCCCGAACCTTACGGTCCACAGTACTACGCCTTCCGGCCCATGAGATAATCGCCTTCCGGCCCATAATATTTTGCCTTCCGGCCCATAACATATCGCCTTCCGGCCTGTAACATATTGCCTTCCGGCCCGTAACATATTGCCTTCCGGCCCGTAACATATTTCCTTCCGGCCCATAAACATATGCAACACATAGTACAATTACTTAAACACATATAGCACATATATCATATATCATACCTGACCTTTCTGTCACATAATACTTTGCCTTCCGGCCCATAGAACATACGTAGCATGCATATCAACTACCTTTTCAATTATAGCATATATATAACACATAACATATTCGACCTTCCGGTCACACATAGATACCCTTCCGGGTACAGTATAGTGAGAAGACTCACCTCGTGGATAATGAAAGCTAGCAACTCTTGAAATCTCTCGTACTCAATCTGCCGAGCTACAGACTCCCTATGATATCATATATCCCATATTAATACTCTTATCATTCAAGACACTGACCCTAAGAATTTACATGCAGGTCAACGGTCAACGGTCAACTTGACCGGACTCGTAGAGTGCAAAGGTGACTCGGCGAGTCTAGACGTCCTCCCCAATTTTCCCTGTTGTTCCCCTTTCTACTCGTCGAGTATCCCTCTTGACTCGACGAGGTCCTCGTGGAAGAATCGCGGGGCCACCCCGACTCCACTTGCCGAGTCTGAAGAACAACTCGGCGAGTCCCAGTGAATCTTCAAGCTACTCGTCGAGTTTGCTCATCCGACTCGGCGAGTCCATGCCATTAAGTCGATCAACTGCTTCCTGAAACACGTATGGTCCCGAAATACACACTTATGGGACTATCTGGACCTCTAAACATCCTATTACTGGGGTATAAACACTTGGGTAACAACATAATAACCCATCTAATCATCAAATGGGTTCTATAAACCCTAACTTCATATACACATCAATCACAGAAGAACGAAATCCGAGATATTACCTGATTGATGCACTTTCTGTGTCCCCAATCCTCAGAACGTGATTCTCTTGCTGTCCCTTTAGTTAAACCTTCCTCTTCCTTGCACACAAATCTTCCAAACCCAACAATGGTCTTCAATCCTTGCTCCAGATGCACACAATCGTTCTAGGGTTCTTCTCAGTAAGCAAAAACGAACAATGACGGCCTAAGAGGCGTTATATACGATCCAAAACCAAACGGCTAGGGTTTCTGCTGAACAGCGTCGACTCGCCGAGTCCCTAATGGACTCGTCGAGTCCAGTCGTGAATCCGCGACCAAGTCTGTGGTCCTACTCGGCGAGTCTGGCTCCAACTCGCCGAGTCCTTTCCAAAAATGCCCCAAAAATAGCTTTAAAGCAATACCTGAGATTCCGGGCTGTTACAAAATTATACTTCAAAAAATATGTTGTTTCCTCTTCAGCATCCACTAGAATTCCCTCTTTATCATAGAAATATCTGAGAATAAGACTCTAATATCGTGCACATGAAATACCTTGCACGACATTTATATGCTCTACACTCTTTTGAAATTCTTTCCATAGTTGTGTAGAGTAGTCCACCGGTATATCATAATAAATGCCTGCAACCACTGCGTATACTTCCATGCGTCCTTTATCAAGCCCAACACTTCGACCTGTTAAGAACCTCAGAAAGATTCCAAAAAAGAAATCCCAGATTGTTGGAAGACAAGATTTTTTAAAATTGCTAATCTTTGTAGTTGGGGTTTGATGACTAATCTCATTAAACATGTAGCTCAATTGCTCAGTTGAAAGAGCAGTAAATGGTTGAGGATTTGGAATATTCAAAATTTGACAAAACAACTTGTTCGTCAATCGTACATTCTTATCATTCACCAAGTTGAATGTGATGACATCTAGGGATTTAGAGTAAGTTGCAGTAGAACCTGCTTGTGAAAGCCAGGATAGAGGAACTGCAAAAAAATTGAACGTAGTTGTCGAAAGAACACAACTCTTTAAAGCAACCACCAACATCTTCAATCCTTCAGGGTAAAGTGATTCATCTGTTTCTACTTGAGTCTTCATCATTGGTTTCGGAGTTACATCTTCAGTGGTTTGTGATGGTGCATTAACATTAGTTTGATCAGCCATGACTAGGGTTGTAAAATCATATGAAGAACAATTGGAATTTTCAGAGAGAATTTGGGAATTTTTCTTCTGAAAGTGTAAAATGATAACAAACCCTTGATTTCCTTTTTATATGTAACCCTGGTATTTGAATTTGAAGCGGGATGTGCATTTAATGAAATCCGACGTGGCACCTTGAAACTCGCACCACTATTCTGATAAAGTAGCCACGCGTGAAAAAGTAACTATCACTTCTCCTTGAAAACTAGATAGATTACAAAACGTCACTTCTCACAGCCTGTTTATTTTCCCCAATGTAATATGAACCATCAGCAACCTTCGGATGGAGGTTAGGCTCTTTCACTTTTGGGATTTAAAGCGAAGTCATGTGCCAGACTTTTGAAATCATCAACCTGAGTTGGTACTACTCAGAACCTCAAGGATTTCATGAGTGTAGTGTACCAAAGACAAAGATAAGAAGCAAATAAAGAGAAACTTTGGATTTGTGATGTCCAAATTATTTTGACACGAAAGGAGTGAAACCCCAGGGAAAGGTTACTTCGTTAATTATCAAGAGAGATAATCAACTGCTTGTGTGGTTTCCCGTAAATTACAATCGAAAACTTATTGAGAAGTTTCGAAGGGCTTCTTTTTCAAGGCTTCATGGGTGGGTACATGACTTAGTTACATATCATCCAAAACATAAGGTGAGAAATTGTAATAGAAATCACTTGTTTGACCAGTGTAGTTAGTGACAAGTATGCTTTGAATTAAATTTGAAAGTGACTTAGAAATCAAATGAAACTCACATGGAAATCATATTCATAATTTTTTTTTGCTAGATCCTGTTGAGTAACAAACATCGTGGGTTTCGATAATTTGATCAAGATCACTCATATGAAATGAATATGATTTGGAGTTTCGAATCTAGGTATAGAAACAAAAGTTTCGTTAAAAACTGGAGCAAAGTTCGCTGCCAATTCCTTAAAATGTTGAGAATTAGGTTACACTTTCATCACAGTCTTATGATGTTAGATCATTAACACAAATTTTTGATATGTCTAAGTCTTGATGAGTTTGATCAAAGACCTCTTGGACATATGTCATTGTGTGTGATCGTGAAAGAATGTTTAGATGAAAAAGAGTGGTTTAAGAATTCATGTGTAGCTTTGTTATTATGGACAAAATAGTAAACTCTTAACTCATGTGAGAAGAGTCAGGTAGTTCATGTGACTAATGTGAATATAAGACTGTCTTGGGAAGAAATTTTCATATGAAATATTTCATTAAGGATTTCGTTAAACACACATAGAGTCATTCGAGGCTTTGGTCAATATATTGTAGCATGCTTCTAGGGACACCTTAACTAATTCAAGACTTTCGAAAGAATTACCTGACCCTATGACTGCAAGCATTAACCATTGAAAATCAGCTTTGTTACCTGAAAGATAATATGAAAACAAAACAAACAAAATAAAAATCTTTTTGTTGTTTTTGTGTTTTTCGAAAAGGAATGACAAAACAAACAAAATAAAAATATTTTTGTTGCTTTTGAATTTTTCAAAAATAAAGGACAAAACAAACGACAAATCTTTTTGTTGTTTTTGAAGTTTTCAAAAATAAAGGACAAAACAAACGAAAAATCTTTTGTTGTTTTTGAATTTTTCAGAAATAAAAATTATTTGACGAAAATATTTGAAATGTACCGGACACACGAATTTTCCAATTTCAATTTACGAAGACGAATGGTAACGAATCGTTGACTATGAACAGTAATCGTTGAATTTGACAGCTGTCCCCCGATATCTCTATTCTTTCGAAATTGAACCCCCTTCGATCATTCCAAGTCCACCTAAAATTCTCACAAATGATTTTTTATCTAATGGTTTTGGGAAAATATCAGCCAACTGATCGGTGGTTTTCACAAAATGCACTTCAATATTACCATGTTCTACATGATCTTTTATGAAATGGTAACGAAGAGCAATATGCTTAGTCTTCGAATGCTGCACAAGATTATGATAAATACGAATTGCACTTTGAGAATCACAATATAATGGAATTCTTTTCATGTTTATTGCATAATCACACAATTGACTTTGAATTCAAATTATTTTTGATGTGCAAGCAGCAACAGTTATATATTTAGCTTCAACAGTCGAAATTGATACACATGTTTGCTTCTTTGATTGCCAGCTTACCAATTTCCCATCCAATGATTGACATCCTCCACTCGTGCTTTTGCGATCAAGATTGCAACCTCCCAAGTCAGCATCTGGAAAATCTTGAATAAAGAAACTAGTTTTCGAAGGATACCAGAATCCTAACGAAATTGAGCCTTTGAGATAACGAATAATATTCTTGACTGCAGTAAGATGTGCTTCTCGAGGATTTGACTGGTACCTAGCACAATTACACACAGAAAACATGATATCAGGTCTACTTGTAGTGAGATAAACTAATGAACCTATCATGCTTCGATAAAGAGTTAGGTCAACTATAGGTTTATCTAACGAAGGTGTCAGCCTTGTTCTAGTTGTCATTGGTACTCGTAATTTTGTGCTATTCATCAATCCAAACTTTTCAAGTAGATTCTTCATATATTTTTCTTGGTTGATAAAAATTCCTTCTCCGCTTTCAATATTTAGACCAAGAAAATTATTAATTTTTCCCATCATGCTCATTTCAAATTTGCTTGTCATCAGATTCTCAAATTCTTTAGACAAAGCAGGGTCAGTAGAGCCAAAAATAATATCATCGACATAAATTTGAACAAGTATAAGATGATTCCCAACTTTCTTTTGAAATAATGTGGGATCAACTGATCCTTGTTTAAATTTCGATTGTTTTAAGAAAGAGGTAAGAGTTGCACACCAAGCTCTTGGTGCTTGTTTTAACCCATAAACTGCCTTATCTAAAATATAACAATAATCAGGATGATCTTTATTGACAAAACCTGGGGGTTGTTCCACAAATACTGTTTCTTCGAGCTCTCCATTCAAAAATGAACACTTCGCATCCGTTTAATATACATCGAAATCTTTGTGAGTTGCATAAGCTAGAAATATAGGAACAACATCTACTCTCGCGACAAGGGCAAAAATTTCGTCATAGTCTATTGCCTCTTGTTGGGAGTAACCTTTTACAACAAGTTTGACTTTGTTTCGTATAACGTTTCCATCTTTTTCTATTTTATTTTTGAAAATCCATTTTAACCCGACAATCGAAATATTTTCAGGTTTAGGAATTAATCTCCAAACTTTATTTCGTTCTAACTCAGCCAATTCAGATTGCATTGAAACAACCCAATTAGAGTGTTCCATTGCATCCTTAATTGTCTTTGGTTCAATTTTCGAAATGAAAACATTGAACATGAAAAATTCTTGATGAGTATTTAATACCTCATTGTTTGCACGAAGTTGAACTATCGTTAAAACTCCATCATGTGGATTCCTAAGTACTTGTTCTTTCGAATGATCTTTTGTCCATTTTTCGAGTGGTGGATAAGTTGGATCAAAATCCAAATGCGCATCTTCGTATAAATCTTCAATTTCTGATCCTGCAACAGAAAGATTATCATTAATTTCGTGAAATTCATCATTTAGATCAAGACTTATTGTATCACTATTAATTAGATTCTGTTGCTCCCCCTCAACTAGATGCTCCCCCTCAACATCTTCATTCATTCTCCTATTCCCCCCCTCTAAAGAATGCTCCCCCTCAATTTGAGTATTCGTATCGAAGTGCTCCCCCTCCACTGGATTATTTAGCATACTTTCACAGTTTCTTGCAAAATTCGATGTTGAAAAAGTGTCATCAGGAATTTGGGTAAGATCCGATCCCTCAATGTGCTTCGAAGAGTCTAATTGATTATTATCATTCGCATGAACTTCAACATCTATTGCCCTGTCAGGAACACCAAAAATTAAACGATAATCAAAATCAGATGAAGTTATAATTTCAGCTTCATGATTTGATTCATTAATAATTGGCTTTTGTTCGAAGAGTTTTTCTACTTGTTTAACATAATAGTCATCAAAAGTAAGATTGAATGTTTCTTCGACTTTCCGTGTTTGTTTATTTAACACTTGATATGTAACCGAATTGTGCGAATATCCCAGAAATACTCCTTCGCCAGCCTTATCTTGAAACTTCGAAAGATTATCCTTGAGATTCATGATAAAGCACCATGAAAGAATTTAACATTTGGTTTTCATTTATTGATTATTTCATATGGAGTGATATTGAAACGTCTATGAATAAATGAACGATTCTGAGTAAAAACATTGTGGATACAGCTTCAACCCAAAAATATTGAGGAAGATTCGCATATGTCAAAGGTTCATCATTTTTCTAAGAAATTTCAAAATCGAATTGTTGAAAATCGTTTTCCAAATCAAAAGAAAATTTTTCAACAAAGATATATTCTGGAAGCAATTGATACAAACAAATTTGATGGAAGTTATGCTTAGAAATTTCGTCCAAATTCAAATGTTGATTTTGTTCCACAAAAGCCAAACTTTCCAAATCCTTCGGTGAAACAACCTTCAAAAGTTTCGTACACAAAAGGTTTATCTCAAGCGAAAAATATTGATTATTGGCTTGAAAGAAAAGGTCGCGTGTATCAGTCCAAGAATTATTCTCAACAACAAATCAAAGATTCTTATGAAAAGTATGTGAATACTTCGTCAACTGGAAGATCATCGTCAGATGATTCGAATGTCTCAATAAATAAATAGAGAGCAGTTGTGAAAGCAATGAAAGTCGAATCACAATATAAGAAGATGAAGGATGATGTCAGTAACAATCCCAAACTATCGAAAACTTATGTTTCGATTCCATTACCTAGTTATGAGGACTTAATCGATAGTTTCAAAACTAAAATTGGTGATTGGGTTAAGAGTACTGCATTTCAATTTATTCTTAAAACTAATTTCCAAGGACCCAAATGGCCTTGGGTACCTAAATTCTTTCAATAATCGCATGAATTATGTGAAGAGCAATATGATGAGAAATGCTATATCGATAGTGGTTGCTCACGTCATATGACTGGATGAAAGGAGAATTTGCGAGATTATAGAAGCCTGGATAATGTTGGAGTTGTGAAGTTTGGTAACAATCAAAAATGTCAAGTCAAAGGCTATGGCAAAGTAACGAATGGTCAATTCACTATGACTCGAGTTACGTATGTCGAAGGCCTTAAACATAATTTGCTAAGTGTTTCACAACTAGTTGTGGGCACTGGAAATCAAGTTGTGTTTAATGAAGAAGGCAATATTATTTCGAAGATAGAAACAAAAGAAGTGTTGCTAAAATCTAAACGTCATGGCGATATGTTTACCCTTGATATCAAACAGATTATTTGGAAACCTTTAATTTGTTTATTTTCGAAAGCTAAATCTGATGTTAGCTAGTTATGGCATTGATGGTTATCTAATTTAAATTTTCGAAATTTAAATAAGTTGGTAACTAAAGATCTTCTTCGAGGTTTACTAGGTTTAAAATTTGATAATGATTTTCTATGTGCAGCTTGTGAACAAGGGAAACAACATCGAAAAGGACATCCAATTCTGATAGATTTGAAAATCATGGAACTATTGGAACTTCTTCATATTGACCTTTGTGGACCATCAACTGTTGAAACTTTCAACAAAAAACGATACATTTTGGTGATTGTTGATGATTTTTCACGATTTACATGGGTGTATTTTCTCAGGTTAAAATAAGAAGTCGCTCAGACGATGATCAAATTTATCAAGCAAATTGAGAAAAGTCTAAAGAAGAGTGTTCGGAAGATTAAGAGTGATAATGGGTCTAACTTGAAGAACAAAGTCATAGATTCGTTCTTAATTGAAAAAGGGATTTCGCATAATTTTTCATCACCATATACACTACACCAAAATGGTGTCGTTGAACAAAGGAATAGGTCACTTTTTGAAGCAGCAAGAAGAATGTTGACATATGTGAATCTTCCTCAATATTTTTGGGAGGAAGCTGTATCCACAATGTGTTTTACTCAAAATCATTCATTTATTCATAGAAGTTTCAATATCACTCCGTATGAAATAATCAATAATTGAAAACCAAATGTTAAATTCTTTCATGTGTTTGGTTGTAGGTGCGTTTTGCCTTCGCTCTAACTTCCTCCAGCTTCTCTGAATAATATGCATCATCCTTTACCTTGTTCTTCTTCTCCTCTTTCTTACAAAGCATACAATCATTCGCAAGATGATTGGCCCCGTTATATTAGTGACAATCTATTTCAGAATCTCCTTTCAATTTCTTCTCTTTCTTCTACTCAACAACTTTTATATCTTTCTTTTCTATCTTCTTCTTCTCTTCTCCACCAGCCTCATTCAGATAATTTACTCTTCGTTCACTCTGCCTCAACTTCGGATTAAACGGTTTCTTAAAGAACTTTTTGAATTTGTTGTTTGAGTAGAATGCAATTGCTTCATCGTCAGAATTCATTAAAAGTCCTTCTTCAGCATTCGAATCACCACTTTTAGCAGTTTCTTTTTTAGTAACTTTCGAGACAAGAGCCAAAGGACCACCTATAGTAAGCTTTGACTCCTCAGCCATCTCATTAACCTCACTTTCGTGAGTCTTTAGTTGATTATACAAATCATTCAATGAAGATGTGTTGAAACTTTGATGATTTTTAACCATCATACTCATGCTTCTCCATTCTTTTCGGAGTCCCATCGTAAACGTAAGATTGAGTTCCGTTGTAGACCGAGTGATACCATATCGATTGCATCGATATATCAACTCGTTGAAGCGATCATAGTAGACTTCAATTGTCTCATTTTCCTTCTGTCGAAATTACTTCAGCTCCACCAAACATTTCTTCACTGAGTTAATTTTCGTCTTTTCGCTTCCTTAATACTTTTCCTTAAGAGTGTTCCATATCTCATTTCCAATTTTACAACCATGAACATATTTGTAAACCACTGGTAGCAATGCACCTCTCAGCTCCCTCAAGCATATTTTCTCATTTTTCTTCATTCTGTCAGCACGTTCATCAACAACAACAGTTGAATTCGACGAACCAATGTTTTGAATATTTGCAGGAGGTTGCATTGTTCCAGAGATGCAAATCCATAATTCTTCATCTAGACCATTTAGATAATCCTCCATTCTGTCAGCCCATTGATCATAATATTTTGGAATCAGCATCATAATTTTTGTAGAAGATCCTAAGAGATGCGAGAAAGAAGTCATCGTGTTCATATTAGAATTCGCCAGTGTTGTACAAATTTGCATATTTCAGAAAGTTTGAAGAAATTTGTATATGAATGAATGAATTTAACATAAATTGAAGTACAAACACTCGATTAAGTAGATTCAACGCAGAATCGAATCGAAACTTATGATCGTTGATGATTTTCTAAATCTAATTGTGCGGAAACTTTTGAATAAAATTTTACGATTCAAATACAATAGATTCAACAGAAAATCAGATCGCAGTTATGAATCCTATTCTGATACTAATTGATGAATCGTTAATCAAGTAAATACGAATCAAATCATAGTGAAAACGATATGAAATAATAGGAGATGTAAATATGATCTTGTTTCAGCTCTATTATACTTTCACAGTTTTACAGAGTGTACAAAGACAAGTTCCTGTAAAGACTATTTCTCTTACTCTAAGTAAAGTTCCTATTTATAGGGAACAAGAAAGTATACAAAAAATACTAAGACATTTCATTTAAGCTTCGAACATACATACATCTTAGTAAATACATTACAAGTACACGAAGGGTACGGTCTTCGACTCATTAGTGAATGTATCTTTTAGTGGTTGAGAATTTTGTTTAAGTAGGTGTTCGAATTTATGGCTCACAAAACGTGTCTCTGCACCATTATCAAATAGAATCCAGGAGTATGATTTGTTAAGAAGAAACGTACCCGTTACCATCGCAGGGTCTACAATGACTTCCTCGTGACCAATAGCCAATATTCTTCCCACACTACCAACATTCCTTGCCTTTGGACAATCCTTTTTGAAATGTCCAGTTTCACCGCACTCATAACATGGCTGAGTTATTCTAACACTGAGAACTTGGGTGATCGGTTGCACAGGTAACCTACAGAAACGGGCAGTGTGCCCCTTTCTGTTGAAATTCTTACAGTGCATTTCACAAAAATTTCCTATGTGATGTAAATTACACTTGTTGCACTTTGGTAAGTTTCCAACTTATTGCTTTACTGGGGTAGGGGCAACATGAATTGCAGTAGGAATAGTAGCAACATGAACGGCCACTATCTGCTATTTCTTGGAAGGCTCTTGGGAAGATTGACCCTTAGTTTTTCCAGGACCTTTTCTTGTTGTTGTTGTTGTTGTTGCCTTTGTGTTATTCTGGAATGACTGTCATGAAGCCCTAACGAACTCCATGATCTACTACAGAGTGTGCTAGTTGTTTGGCACTATCAAAGGTAACATGCTTTGAAGCTAAAACACTTCCTTGGATCTGAGGCGATAGTCCCCAAATATTCCTTTAAGTTTTCTGTCTCTCCAGAGCAACCATTCCAGGACATAGGATTGCTAGATCACTGAATCTATTAGTGTAAGTTACTATGTCTGTACCTTTTAGGGTAAGGCGCCAACGCTATTGATCGAGCTTTTGCACTTCACCCCTCGGGTAGTACTCATGCATCATCACCGATTTCAGATTCTCCCAGCTCATTGAGTTAGCCACTGTAAGAGTTAGTGACTTTACATGGACATTCCACCATGTAAGAGCTCGATCAGAAAAGGTGCAGGCAACAAATTTCACCTTGCTCCCTTCAAGGCACGAGCAAATTTCAAAGACTGCTTTAGTTTTCTCTATTCATTGAGTTAGAGCCATGACTCCCCCAGTCCCATTAAAGGTTCTAGGTTTGCCATTTGTAAAGTCCTTATAAGAATAGTCCTGTGGGTGTCCATGACTTTCACCATGATTGGAGGGATGAGCACCACTCCCAGATCCACTGGAACCATTTGTATTTATATGTGACATGGCGGTTGTCACTACTGCAATGACCGCTGCCTGAAACATAGTAGTGTCAAATTGTGGAGGTGACAACGGAGGTGGAGGTGGTGTCGGAACTGTATTGACATTGACAAGCCTTGGATTTCTTCTTGGAGGTATCTTTATCTATAATAATTTAAGAAACAGGGTGATAAGTATTCTTTAGTGATCAGGTGATATTGAATAAGACATATCTTAATTCTAATTGTATTATTTCCTGACTGACATAGTGTTCTATTAAGTTATTTACAATAAATGTCTACTAATATAAGTAAACAACCGCAATTTTTTTTATAGCTACACTTGTATTGTATAATGTATTCCGTACCAGGTTCTTCTACGCTCATTCAGTGTATACAAGTTGTATGTAATTAAAATTGAACCAACTGTTGAACATAATAGGTCTGCCTTAAGTCCACAACCAAACAAGGAATAGGTCCTAAAGCGGACCTACCATTTCTAGGTCAATAAACTATTAACTACATAATACTTATAAATATTAAATAATTATAGATTTACCATGAGTACTGAAAACGTTAAGAAAATTGTGGCAACTCCCAATGAAAATAAGATGCTTTATTTGATACATATTGTTGTATATATATACAGTTGAACATATTTAACCTTGATATAGATTTATATAATATCTATATAAGGGAAAATTTGACAGTATTACAACCTACGAGTAGTGCATTCACTTAATCGTAGGGTAGATTTTTACATAAAATAAAAGTAATATACATATCTAAGATTCCATTTCATATTAAAATAGAAGTAGTGTAAACACTACTTGCAACCAGTACAGTTCTTGGCAATGTAATCTATATCCTGGTGTGCTCTTCCTCTTAAACGCCTTTCTAGTGTGGTTTGATGCTCCCTGAGTGCTTTAATTTCAACTTGAGCAGCAATCATTTCTTCGTGAAGCATCTCAGTGTGATGTCTAGTGTGTTTGTGATCTCTGTCCATTTGACAAAGGTTAATGACGTTTACTTGGGAGGAAGCGTTAGCTTCCAAAATTTGGTTGATCGATATTCTCGATTGATCAACCTGGCGGGAAATGCGGCGTACTATAATTGGGAGGGCCCTGTCAGCTGAACCTCCATTTATGATGTTATACAAGCCTTTGTTCATACAAAAAGGAAGGCATTTTCCTTGCAGCTAGCTCCACCTATGTAGTTCTTCACCCCAGGCTGGTATCGGACCTTGGTAATCCTGTCCGGCTGTGGGGTTTTGATCAACCGACGGTGGATTGTATACTTCTGCATCTGAGTCCATATTTTCTAAATCCTCCTTGAGATCATCTTCAGGATATTTTTCAAACCAACCATTATTCCCTTTACCAGGGAAGTAAGGATCTCCATGTTGGGGATATCCTTCCATAAAGTCTATATGAGAAATTAAAAGTAAGATGCATAGAAAGAATGTAGTTTTATAGTATTACAAAATACTCCTATAGTATTTTAAATTTGTATGTTAAAGGTTCTCTATATGGTTTATCGGTAAGTTTTAGACTTGTCGCGACACTACCATCACTTACAAACACATGTTGGTCGTATCTCAAATTAATATAGTTGATCAGGCTATATTTATCTTGGATATGATTACATAACTGTTGAAGTTTAATTGTCGTGTCCAACATCCAAATACTTTTATGTTGTTACTTACTATGATGTTGTTCCTGTATGCATGAATGTTAATATACTTCTTAAAAAATACTTATCTTGTAAAAGTATACTTGTAGTAAGAGATATTTAGCCCCAATATATTTAAAATTGTATATCTTTTATGATTTGATATACTAAGTTCACTATAAACAATGTTTTGATACCAATCTGTCACATCTCCAAACCTGAATGACGGAAACATCCGGGAGTGGGTGACTTCATGTTAAGTATCACAACACATGCATCATAGTAATCAAAGTACAACAACCATTGCATTAATAAAGTATAAATTTTACATGTGTGTTCAATCATTGTATATTGACACCAAAATAGATAGAGCAAAAGATTGAATACATGACTCTATACGACTCCGTCTTCTCAAAATCTTGGGAGGGTACCAACATTTAAGTTGGTGAGTGCATATGTATTTATGTTTAAAAACTTGTTTTCTGTTCCTTGAAATAGTGGGTATGTTTATTGTTTTAGAAAATCCAATATTTTCTATTTTAACTAAAAAGTAGTTTTAATACCATAAAACTATTCTGTGTAAATATTATTGTACTACAAAATAGTGTAACATAGTTTTAATTCAAAATAAAATTATAAAAACAATGTTTTCTGTATTGTTTATGTTTTCCAAATTCTAAAATTGTATTCTTTGAAAACCTTGTAAAAGTGAGTGTGCCTGGTTACCAGCTGTAATATTAAATTGTAGTATTATACTGTAATTTGTATTATTGTAAAACCAGTACGTTGTATTTGTACTCTTTGGTTTAATTATTCATACACTAATAAGACTGATACAACGCTTTACGAGCGTTAGAATTGTAATGACATTTGTCACTCAAAGGCATACCAACCTAACTGTAGCGAACAGTCTGAGTGCGAGATTGTCAATCCCATATAGATCTATACACATTTGTCTCACTCTATGTTCGGAGATTCTGGTTATGATTATCAGGATTTTAATAATATTGCTTAAATGAATAAGCGAGTGAGCTTTATATTACAAAAACCATATTGATGATTATGTGTATAATAATGATAAAAAGTAATTTTGAAATTAATTAACTGATAGTATGTCTCTTTTCTAATACACTTGACTGTAAAGTATTTGTGCGAAAGTGTACCATTAAACTTTGTATAATTGATTAATGAAAATTGTATGAGAGTTCCGTAAATTATACATATTATAATTTATATGTGTATTCTATTTGACATGTAATATTAATGAAAAATATCCCGTTTACTTGACATGTTAAAATGGAAATATAAATCTGATTGAAATAACTTTTATAATGGAAATATAAATCTGATTGAAACAATTTTAAATGTTTTATAAACTCTTTTTAACATATATTTTACCATATATATATATATATATATATATATATATATATATATATATATATATATATATATATATATATATATATATATATATATATATATATATATATATATATATATATATATATGGTAAAATATATGTTAAAAAGAGTTTATAAAACATTTAAAATTGTTTTAGAAATATTTAAAAATCATTTATTTGTAAACACAATATTCTTGTGTTAGACTTGTATCCCCCCCCCCCCCCCCCCCCCCCCCCCCTAAAATAGTGAAAAGTAGTAAAAACGCAAGGTATGAACTCAGTTGATATGTGGTGATTTGGGCAGCTGTTCGTTTCTAGAAAGGATTTTTCTTGAAGAAACTGTGAGTTTCTGATGAAAACCGGGCTTTGCAAGGGTCGAGTTAGAAACGAAAAGACACTTTTCTTGTGGACTTTAGGTGCTTCGGGATGTTCTTTGGGTGTTAGATATGTTTCCGGGACTACGGGGGGTTTGTAAGAAGGTTTAAGGAAGTAAGAAATGTGAAAAGGTGTAAAAATGGTGTAAATTTTGCAAAGGAACCGGGAGGGTTCGCACCTGTTATATAGGGAGTGAGGTCTCGGCTGGGAGGAGGGGGCATGCGTCGGACTTGCATGCGAACGGGAGGTGCATGCATTGGACTTTGGTTGCGCCACAGACGCAACAGGTGTCGGAACCGGGTTGGACCTTGCTTTGGATGAGTCATCAGGTCGGACACAGGGTATGCTCGCGAGGAATGGGGCAACGTGGCTGAACTCGGGCCTAGCATATGCAAAGGTTTTCAATTTTTGTGCCCAAAACTTCAAAAATTCATAACGTTCGCATACGAGCTCTGTTTTCGATGTTCTTTATATCTACACGTAGGTGACATTATACTCTACAACTTTTGTTTAGACTCTATCGACTAATTTTGACTTTATTTTTAATATTATATTTATAATAGGCCGAGACAGGAAAAACTGTTAAAAAATCGTAACTTCTTCATCCGACGTCTGTTTCGTCTGTCTTTTTATCATTTTACTACTATTTAAGAGACCATTGATTCTCGTTTAGGTTGTGTCGGCTAAAAATTGCTCGATCTTTGTTTCGAATTTCGGACTGTGTACTGCTATGTCGAATCCTAGAAACATCATAACTTATTGATACGAAGTCAGATTTGGATATTCTTTTTATGTACCTTCATGGTTTAACGTATTCTACGACTCCCATTTAAATGTCTAAGGCTAAAAAGCATTTTATTGTAAACTAACTTCTTACGCTACACAACGGTTTGCCGGTTTTGTCGCGGATCTTCGATAGGTCATAACTTCTTCGTTATAACTCGGATTTTTGTTTTCTTTATATTTTCGGAATTCTTGTCACTATCTCTACCACTTTACTCATCGCATTCAAGTTTATCTAACATTTTAATTTTGATGATAATTTTTATTATATCTTTAAAAATAATTAAAAGCACAAAATTTTCAAATAATTTCTCTTTATTATTTTTAAAAATGAATTACAAGTTGATCTAACTATTACATTGATTTGAAATAACGGGTCGTTACATTATATCCTTAAGAATATATGGAAAGGGATTCAGATATAAAATTCCTTTGGAGGAATCTTGGTATTATCACGTAGTAGTAAGTTTGAGCCAACTTTAAAAGAACCTTGCACTTAGGTTTGAACTAGCTGTAATGATTTATATTTAATTTTTCTATGCAAATAAATCCATCAGTTATGCCATATTTTACATAAGACTTGGTATATGATCATGCTATGAGCATATCATAATATTTATGCCATATTTTACATAAGACTTGGTATATGATCATGCTATGAGCATATCATAATATACCAATTGAATACACGGTTAAATCACCATATGACTATAAGAACATTCTAAGAGTACTTTAGAAGAAGTAAGAGATTGTATATAAGACAATTTGTTTAGTATAAGATTGTCATGTAAAGAGATACATAAGATTTTGATTTTTAAACAAATATATATAATTATGAATTATAATTGGATTATGACCTAATTGTGAGATGTAGAGTAAGTTTTTTTGGAATGAGGTCCAACCAAAACAAAATGCTATAATATACTACAAAAGAAGAGTGCAATTCTTTAGAAGTTTAAATCTAATATGATTGGATAAAAGAGTTCATTGAAAAATATGTTGATCTCAAGCATTCAAGGATCATATATAAATCTTTGTGACTTTTAAGAGTATACTTAATCGAGCTAAGCGACTCTATGTCATGAAAGAACATCAATCATATATTACAAGATATGTAACTATAACTACAATATAGTTAAATATGGAGATGATGGTATTCACAGAATTCACACAAATTAAGTTTAGTCGAACCCATTAATAATGTCCTTCTTTTAAGCTAAGTATGAATTCTCACACTTCAGCTATAAGAGTTTATTATTCTAAAAATGGAATTTTTATTTGGACTTAGTATTTAGATATTAGAAGATTGTAACAACTATTATATAATGTTTTGATATACTGGGATATGATCATAACATCAATACTTGTTGTGTTCTATATTAACATGTTTAATCCATGAATATTCTTATTATTCTAAAGGTTCACAGGTGATTATAATTATGGAAGCAATTATAAAATAAAAGTAATTTGAATTGGATTGGTTGACTTTCACCGGATTAATGTTGGCAATGGGCTGTAACCAAGTTTCATAGGTACTTGCCAAATAATTGGAATTGAACTAACCCGTATCAAGATCATCTCATGGATCACTATCATGAATGATAATTGATTAAAAGTTAATATATTTTTAGTGGCACTTAAGTGTAGGGAGTATTATACTTAGATATGGTGAAACGCTAGTCCTTAGTCACGTAGTTATAAAAAGCCATTTTTAGGTATGGTATGATCTATGCAAGAGGCTTATGTAGTTAAGATGGGATTTGTTCCACTTATGTGTTGAGTGTTAGACATCTAAGGTGCCTTAACAAAAGTTGAACACCAGATGAGATTCATTGAGATTCGCGTCTCAAGTTTAACATGATGTTTGTGACAAAGGGATAACTGATAAACCTACATTAGACACCAATTGTAGCTTTGAGCTTTTTGTGAAATATACATTGATAGAATGACACAAAGTCATATATTTATGGGGGTAGTGAAATGTTGATAGACGTTCATCACTGTCTATATCAGTCTAATACGAGTCTTGTGCAAATGAGAGATTGAAAGATCTAGTATGCTCTAGAATCATATTAAAGTGATATTGCTAATTAATATATGATACTAATGGGTCATACTAACAACAACTTGATACAATTAACTATTTATTAGAAATTGATTTTAATAAATATATAATACACTCTTATAATTAATTGGAAATTATTTATTTCATGGAAATATTAATTTTTATTAGCAAGTAAGATAATATATATATATATATATATATATATATATATATATATATATATATCATATGGTATGATTTATTAAGTCATATACAACATTTTAGACTATAAAGACTCTTTTGTCTTTTACCAAAAAGCTAAGGTTTATATTTTATAAAAAAGTTTATGAAATTCACAAAATTTTCTATTCCTTTTATTAGTCAAACCCATGACTTCCTATATGCTAGACAAGTTATGGGCTTTTGATTAAATAAATGGAAAGTAAGACATGTCTAAAAGCATGGGGAACACTTACACTTTATGGGCTATGATATGCTTAAAGTGCTAAGGACCTAAGGATAGAGAATTATCTTTATGAAGTGAGAAAATTTTCTTTTTGGCAACCATTATTTGGAAATCCTGTCTATCTCTCTCATTATCTCTTGCTTTTGAAGATCCATAGTTCAAGTTAGTTGCATTTTTACTCTCTTGAAGTTCATACTTTGGTTATGAACTTCAAGCTTAAGAGTTAAGAGTTTTATACTAGCATCTACATCAACTTGAACCATTGTTGGTGTCTCTATAGTTCATCATTCTTCAACAACTTCCAAGCCTCCTAATAGGATCCAAAGAACTAAAAAGGTTTTTATTTCTTCATCTTCTTCTTTGGGTGTGTTTGTTTTCTTTCCAAACATTGCAAGAAGATCCTTGGTGGGTTATATACTTATTTCATGTTATTGAAATCATCAAGTCTTGCATTGCTAAATATTATGTTTAGTTTTGAATAAAAACCCAACAGGGCAGACTAAAGGTTTGCTTTGTATGATTATCTAGGTATGGTGTAGCATCGGTGTATCTAATATGAGAGTAGTAGTAGTTGATTATAGAACGAGAGGTGTGATATGAATTATTAACATTGGTTTGGCATGCGGAATTAAATAACACACAAAGAACACGGTGATTTCAGTGTTTAAGAGATGCATTCGATTATGAAAGGTGTTTACAAAAAAGGATCTACATCTAAATCTCAAACACACCTTTACAAGTGATATGAACCCACCTTATATAGATGTGTTTACATCTCTCTCTCTCTCTCTCTCTCTCTCTCTCTTTCTCTTCTCTTTGTCTCTATCTCTCTCTCTCTCTCTCTCTCTATTTCTATCTTTCATGTCACAAGGCTAATTTACCATATGCAAGTGGGTCTACAAAAGTTAAAACATTTACAAAGTCATACATGGATAACTTTGTATCGAACATTCTCCCCCTCAATGTTAGGAATGGATGACCCGCTTCAAATCTTGCAAATTCGATCAACTTCACGAACGTAGCCTCAAACATGACACATGTAGAGATGAACATAAAATATTCAATTCTTCCATGATTCTTTAATTTGGGTTCTAGAATGTGAGACCATACGAACTGAGCATCAAAAGGTAATTAGGAGTTTCTTAATCTCCAAAAAAATTACTCAAGTTTGAGCATAAAAGCACACTCTAAAAATCTTCAATAAGTCCAAACCCATCATGAACCGATACCACTTTCAAATCTCCAATCAAATCATCTCATGATCTTCAAATACTCAGGTCACTTCGTTGTTCAAGTCCGCGTCTTATGAAAAATTCAACTTTCGAATTTCCATACTTAAAACTCTCCCCTTTTTATAATCAAAACATGATTATAAAATCAAAAAGGGAATGAGAAAGCGTTCAATTCAAAAAATTTCTTTCCAAAAATCCCCCTTAACACATGGCATAAATATTTTGCTTCAATTTGGAAAATCCAAAAAATCTCCAATTTTTAGCTTCGTTCACGGACCGCATTTGACAAAATTTCTCAAAATTGGGTACAAAATTGTGAATTTCAAAATTCTGCAGTGACTCAGTGCGCCCAAAATAGCAAAAAGTGCGAAAGTCTCACCCATTTGCGAAACTGGGTAGAAAGCTTCAATTCGCATTAACTATATGGGCCTGATTTGAAAATTATTCCATTTATCAGATTTTATTACACTATTTTAAAAGTCTGGTATAAACTGCCAAACTTTCGAAACTGCAGGTGCTACTTTCGACACCTCTGCCTCTTTTCTTCAAACTTTCTTAAATAAGGTCCTAATGTCGAATATGGTACAAACTGTGAAACTTTCCAAAGTTGCAGGGATCAATTCGAAAATTCTGCCTTATTTCTTTCGAACCTATGAAAATTTCCCCAAATATTGAAGGTGGGTAAGGAATTTCAAACTTTCAAAACTTTAAGGACCAATTTCGAAATTTCTGCTCCACTCTTCAAAATATTGAAAATTAGGCCAAATTTCGAATATGGGTTTAAAGTGTTAAACCTTCGAAACTTTATGGTCTAATTTTGAAACTTTTATGTTTTCTTCCCCAATTTGTTCCAGTCGCAAATCATCAACAAACTAACAAAAAAATTTCACAGCACCATTAAAACGGAATTTTTTCTTGATGGAATATCGAAAAGGAAGGTATGTGAAGCCCCTGAATCTCATCTGAACCATTTAGTCGCTGATTCGACATTCAAATCATCGATAAAAAAACTTTTGCTTTTCATTCAACAACTCAATCATCACGAACAAAAAATTAACACAGACTTCAAATACACCAGCAACACTTCGTTGATTCCAAATCACGGTTTGTTGTTCCCAGACCATCGAAATGACTAAACAACTCTTTGATTTCAGTTACCAGCCCAAAACACTGATATCAAACTATCAACTCCAAACATTTCATCATCTTTTGGCTTTCAACTCAAAAAAATGTTAGTCAACATTACCAATTCCACTGTTGATACCAAACGAATCCTACAATCAACTCCTACAAATTTCGAAATCAGCAATCAAATTGCTTTATCTCTTTGTTATCAAGCTATCTGTTAACAAACATCGATTTCTTGACTCCATTCGTTCATCAATCGATTCCAACCATTCAAAATAAAATTTGCCTTTATCATTCAAATCAAATTTCGTTCTCAAGTAAAACACCAACCATTGAACTTGATTTCAACACAGGTTTGTTCTTCACTAACAAACCCAATTCATCGACACCAGACTTCTAAAATCAATCAAGTCTCAGATTTTTAAATCAACCACCCAAAATTGTTCAATTTCTAACCCAAAAATCACCAAAGTCGATTCCACTGTTTACCAATCAACACCGAATGATTATTAAATACGAAGTAATGAAATCGGGACTCAAGAACAATCGATTAATGAAAAATCGCTGAAAGAGAAACCGATGAAGACTGAAATCAACCTGGAACAAATTGTACAACTAGGTTTCAACAGATCCGCAATTATATGATATCGGCTAATGTAAGATGCGAATGGGCTCAATCAATGTTATCGAGAAGAATACTGGATTTGATAAAACGGGCTTAAAAATTGGGTGAACAGTAAATGCTTTAAACAAAATGAATTTGTTGAAATTGATTGGGCTCATGATAAACAGTGCATAAAAAATTTTGAGAATAAAATTTTGATTTTGAATTGATATAAACAAAAATAATTGGATCAATCAATGAGATTTGAAACGAATTAGATCCAATGAATCAAAACGATCAAAATTCATGAATGTAAAGCACGAATCAACAAAATTTAGAGAGATCATAGAGAGACTCACCATAAATGCTCGAATTGTGACGAATTTAGCCAAACCAAGAACTGTTTCTTCAAAAAATCATGCTGATCTTCGAAGACCCCCTCTGATACCAATTGATGTGAATTATGAACATTGGTTTGGCATGCAGAATTAAAGAACACACAAAGAGCATAGTGATTTCGGTGTTTAAGATATGCATTCAATTATGAAAGGTGTTTACAAAAAAGGATCTATATCTAAATCTATAGATTTAACACACACTAACACTCTCAATGTTATATCTCTCAAGCACACCTCTAGAAGTGGTATGTCCCCACCTTAAATAGAGGTGTTTACATCTCTCTCTCTCTTTCTCTCTCTCTCTCTTTCTCTGTCTCTCATGTCACAAGGCTAATTTGCCACATGCAAATGGGTCTATAAAAGTCAAACCATTTACAAATTCATACACGGTGAGCTTTGTAGCCAACAAGGTGAGTCTCCTCACTATTTTTGGCAGGTCAAAGGAGGCAATGCTAGTCCATGATTTATTATGATTAGGATGCTACTTGTATCTGTGACTCTTACATGTGTGGTATGCGGTATGTATATAGGGCAGGGTCCAATACCAGGTGGGGCCTGATGAGTGTATGGTATGATATTTATCTTAGTGATTCATGCACGTAATTTATGTGTCTGTATGTATGCCGAGCAAGGCCTCTCGAGTAGGATGGGGCAGGGCCAATTTCATGTTATTGGCAGATCTGTTCCGAGCGGGTCTCGATACCAGGGGGGATGGTTGTCGGACATAGCCAATCGTATGTTAATATGTATGGTATGTGGTGTTTTGGGGAACTTACTAAGATTCATCTTACGGTTTTTAATTTATGTTTCAAGCACTTCCGGGTCAAAGGGGGAGAGTTCGGGATGCTCACATCGCACACACCATGGTTTCCGTTTTATTTGACTCTGATGTATTAAAATGATCGATTGACATACTTTGATTTTCTTATATGGTTTTACGAACATGATTCTCTTGACAGTTTATTTATTAAGAATACAAAATTTTTGGCCTTCAATTTTGGGACGTTACAAGTTGGTATTAGAGCCTTCGTTTGAGGGGTTCATGCATACTCTCGGGTGTGTCTAAACTCAAACTAAAGGTTTGGTAGATTTTTCATAAAAGGAAATGTGTTATAAAAAAATAAATTTTTTTATACAAGAAAGGGGTGTGTTGCATGCAATCCACCAAGCTCAAGTAAGTTTTCCCAAAATACCCATACATGTGTTATGGTATGCTTTGAATTGTGTACTGATGAATCTCATGCTAGATTAGGGTTAAGGATTTGCATAGGATTGCATGATAGAATGCTAGGAGAGTTGCATTTGTATGCCTACTTTATGAGCTTGTAAACTTGCATGCTAGTGCTGATCATTCAGTGATAAGATGACCTGATTAGGTTATGCTTGATTCCGATTACTCGATGATCGAATGTTTCTTGCTTTGTACTTTTAGGAGTTCCCATTATAATCAGCTAGCTCGTAAGCAAATATGTTAAGTTACATGTTATCAACACTAGATAATTTTTGAAGGTTAGGTTTTAACCCTATTGCTTAGCTCTTGTTTGAGTCTAACCGTTGTGGTGTGAGACCTTTCATTCAAAGAATTGTCTGGTGTCGATGATACGTAATTATATTTGTGTGTTAGTTAGAGGTTGTTATGGGGAATTCCTTCTGCAGCTGATAGTGGAGAGTGGTGTGGGGGTTAGCTTAGGAAAACCTAGGAGCTGATTCGGTTTTGAGAGCCTTCTCTTATTGTGAGTTGTGGGTTTAATAAGGGAGTGACCTAGAGGATTCGGGGTGATCCTTGAGGAAAGTATGGATATATGTGGAAGGTAGTATGAGCCCTTACTAATCGAAGTAGAGGATCCATTCTTGAATCAATGAAAACCATGATGATACCAGGAAGCTTGTATAGTATGGGATTCTTCTATCATGCTCTCTCTCTCTCACTGTCTCTTTCTCTCCCCCTTTCTTTCTTTCTCTCTCTCTCTCTCTCTATATATATATATATATATATATATATATATATAGTATTCTTGAGCAGGATCATGTGATATTCGGTACAGTCAAGGAGGGTATCATTGAGATTCTGGATGCACACGTGGACGTTTTTCATTCTGAAATGGTGGTGATGATGGGAAGCTGCACTTTGACTTTCCATTAGTTTTGGGTAAGTAGAGCCCCAGAGTTCTAAGGGAAGAAGGACCTGATGGTGAGCATGTGATGGTTGGTAAATGTTGGGAACACATTCCAATCTATCATTTTTCCTGAGGAGGCAAATACCAGAAGTGCATCCTGTCTTTTGAAAGACAAAGCTCGAGACTAGTGGTCGGAGGTTGGACATGCCTTCGTAGGCGAGGTGATTGAGTCGATGAATTAGGAGGATTTCGTATTGAGGTTTTGAGATAAGTTTACACCGGTGATTGAGGTCCAACAGTTAGCGAGGGAGTTCCAGGGCCTTCGCCAGACTACTAAGATAGTCGCAGAGATTGCTGCTATGTTCTGAGATAGGGCGTTGTTGTAGGGTTTTGAGGATTCTAACACTCCTAAAACCTTGGATCTATGTTTGTCTAAAATACATGCAAAAATTGATTTCCAAGGTTCTTAATCCTATCTAGCATACATGGCGAATTTTAAACATAAAAGATAGCTAGAAATACATACCATTTAGTAATTTGGACTCCTTGAAAACCTTGTGAGCCTAGCACCCCAAGTGTGATGCCTCAAATGTTTCACACAAAACCAAATGCACTTGGAATAAACTTTGAGAGAAATGTCACACTTAGAAAATCGGCTAGCCCTTACTTGTATCTTCTAGTCGCCAATTTTGGTGAGCATAAGCATCCATATATGGTGTGTAACAATTAGGGCTACACCATGTAAACCCTAAATGTCATGACCTTTCATTTCCATGGCCCATGGGTCCTATACACACCATAAAGCATCCATGGAGTATCCTCTGAGCCTTATCCTAACTTGATAATCCATGGAGCATTAAGCCCACTATACAAGTATGAGTGATTTACACAATCAACCCATATATTTAATTAGTCATATTTTGATCACTTAATTAATTCTAAACTAATTCTTGATCAATACTAATTAAATAATAATATTATTAATATATTAGATCTTATAATATATCAACAAACCACAAGTGTTATTTCTCCTATTTTACCTATCCAAATGCATGATGCCATGCAACCCAAATGGACCATGCCAAACCGGGTCAAGTGCAGACCAAAAATAGTTATGGACTTAGAAACCTTATCCAATAGTCTCCCACTTGGATAATTCTAATAACTATAACTGCAAGTATGACTTCAGGATCGGATTAGCAATCGAAGCTCTTTCAAGGTCTCTCGGAATTGAGATGATGATGATACACCATTTAAGATAAGTGATCATATAATCCTCTTTTCTAGATATCAGCCGAATAAATACATGGAACACTGTCTTACTTATTATCCAGCATATTGTTTCCCGATTTCCGATTTGTTTGACAAATAACTTAATTAAACACATCAATTTAGTTCTAACCCGGCCCAGTACATAGGTCAAAACAAAATCATTGTGGGGCCCAAATATCACTTCTAATCCAAGAACGAACATATAAACTTCGACTCATATGCTTGTTCTACTACTTGTTGAATCACACACAAAAGTACATTTTATAACACCGAGTTACCAATGCGGTTTCGTACGATCAATGCATAACCAACTCATAGGCAACAAGTCATATCTCTAGGTTTAAAGACTTATGTGATATTACCGTCTGACAATCACTCGAGATAAATTCCATGAAGTGACTCTAGTGAGCGTGGGTTGAATCCAATACTCAGAACTTATGAGTACTCATGAAGTGTTGTAGCACCACTTTGCTACAAGCCAATATCATGATAGTCTTGATTCATATCTACTTCCGACATATAACCAACTATGGAGAATTTGAATAATATGTAATACACAACATAAATATTCTGGAAGTCAAAACTTGCAAAAGAAATTATAGTAAACGATTGACAAAAGATAGCAACACTTTACTCATAAATAAACACAACTTTTATTCATCATCAAATGTCAATTACACTTTACAAATTTATGAGCTATCTAACTACTAAAAACTAATATCATCCTTCAGCCCTGTGCGTCTTGCATGCTGGAGATGCTTAACCCTACCCAGTCCCTTCGTGAGGGGATCTGCTGGGTTCTCATCCGATGATACCCTCTTTGCCATGAGGAGTCCTTCTTCCATTCAATATCTGATGAAATGGTATTTTCTGTTGATGTGTCTGGATCTCCCATGATCCCTAGGTTCTTTTGCTAAGGCAACTGCACTCTCACTATCACAGAAAATTTCCATAGGATCCTTTATAGCTGGTACTACTGCAAGGTCTCCATTGAAGTTCTTTAGCCATATTGCCTCCTTTGCTGCCTCACTTGCTGCTATATACTCTCATTTGCAAGTTGAATCACCCACTTTCTCCTTCTTAGAACTTTTCCAAGTAATTTCTCCTCCATCTAAGGTAAAGACCCAGTCCGACTGAGAGCAGTATTTATCCCTATCAGTCTGGAAGCTAGCATCACTATACCCTACAACTCTTAAGTCATCACTCCCACCGATGGTAAGGACCCAATCCTTAGTCCTCCGAAGGTACTTGAGAATATTGTTTACTGTAGTCCAGTGAGCCTTTCCAGGGTTCCCCCGATATCTGTTGACCATGCTCAAGGAAACGGCCATATCAGGACGAGTACAAGTCATAACATACATGATCGATCCTACAGCAGATGCATAAGGTACTTGACTCATTTATCCTATCTCAGCACCTTATCCAAGTAGGTACTCTGACTAAGTCCATTTAGTCTTTTACTCCGGTCTCTTAGAATCCTTATCCCTAGAAAATAGTCATCTTCTCTTAGGTCTTTCATAGAGAAACAATTCCCAAGCCAAGACTGTAACAATCGAATTTCTAGGTATTATATTTTTATCATTTATTTTTGGAGTTTAGAGAGGGACTCGACGAGTTGACGCCTAGACTCATTGAGTAAGATCATGTATTGTTGACTGATAAATGAGGGGACTCCACGAGTCCGTGCTGACGACTAAACCCTTAAATCCCCAGGCATGTGCCTTATTTAAAGGGCCTTATAGCCCTCTTGTGCGGCTACTTTTCCAGAGAGAGTGCCCCTTGAGAGATTGAGCGAGTTGAGAGAGATATAAGGCTATATTGATCAATTTTGGTGTGATTTAGCAAAGGAGAAGTTGTTTCCAGCAAAAGGAGGTCAAAGGAGCTGTGGATCTAGGGTTTTCAAGTTCAGATCTACACTTTTGAGGTATCTAATCGAACTTCCTTTTTGTTTTGGGTTAAGATCCATGATCTAGGGTTTTCTATAGCCGTTTTAGAGTTTGATAAGTGGAGTTTATGGTCTTTTGCTATGTTAGACCTCAAATCTGGACCCATAGAGGTCCAGAGAGCCTTCCCCATTCTGCTTTATGTTGGTTTATGGAGGAAATGAGACTAGGTTGCCACGTTAGAAAGAATTTCACCAAAAAAAGACTTTTGTGCAATGCATGTGTAGCAAGATTTGACCTTTGCATGGTTATTGGCTATGGGGAAGTCAGATCTATAGATTAGGGAAGTAGATCTGACCTCAGAAGGTCAGATGGGTGTCGTCATGGGAGCAACTCGCCGAGTTCATGAGTGGACTCGACGAGTCGAGTCGGGGTTACCCCGCGATTCGTTACTGAGTAACCCGGCGAGTGGAGAGGGGACTCATCATGCCAATTGAGGATTGGAAGATTTCAGAGGACCAGTGTGGACTCGCCGAGTCACCCGAGTGCACTCCACGAGTTTGGTCAAAGTTTGACCGTTGACTTCGTTGACTTTTAGGGTTTAGTTAATGTTTGGACTTATGATCCATTAGAGGGGTAGAATGGCCTTTTACCCTTCTTTGAGAACTTATAGAGAGGGTTTAGCCTAGCCTTTAGAAGTTGTATTAATTAGAGTAATTATTATCTGATTAGGCGGAGGCTAGTGCAGAATTTCAGAGTTCGAGGTTTATCGAGTTATCTGAGATGATTCTTCTCACTATACTTTACATTGAGTGGTAATTAGAGTTATGTGATAGAGTATCTTGTATGATATTTATGTGATGTGTTGCACAACATTATTGCTATGTGATTTATGTTGTGTGTATGTCAGAGTTTACAGAGTTAGGACCGAAAGGTCCATAGAGTTAGGACCACAGGGTCCACAGAGTTAGAGCCAGAGGGCTCACAGAGTTATAGCCTCGAGTAGCTATTATGTGTTAAATGTGGTATTTTGGAGAAATCACTAAGCATTTATGCTTACAGTGTTTTGTGTTATGTGTTTCAGGTACCAGTGAGGATCGTGGGAAGGCGTCGACATGATCAGTACACACTATTGGAGTTTTTATACATTTTGATCTTTGGATGTGTTTTTATGGATTTGATATGTGATACAATGAGATATGAGAATATTTATGAATTAAAATTATAAATTTTAAAAGTGAAAAATTGTTTTGAAATTTATGTTGTTACAAGGACTTCACTTCCTGCAAGGTTGGGATGTCATTTCCTATAAGTAG
This sequence comes from Lactuca saligna, assembly GCF_052625555.1. Taxonomy (NCBI): domain Eukaryota; kingdom Viridiplantae; phylum Streptophyta; class Magnoliopsida; order Asterales; family Asteraceae; genus Lactuca; species Lactuca saligna. Next base: position 81,411,843 of record NC_136425.1, on the reverse strand, counting down.
TATGTCATCCACATAAAGTAACAAAAAGCTAACTATACTCCCACTAGCCTTGACATATACACAAGATTCATCTTCACTCCTCGAAAAGTCAAACTCTTTGATCTTTTCATTGAAACAAAGATTCCATCTGCAAGGTGCTTGTTTCAATCCATAGATGGATTTCTCAAGCTTACACACTCTATTAGCGTATTATGTACCGACAAAACCCTCTGGCTGACACATAAAAACATCTTCAGCCAAACTTCCATTAAGGAAGGCGGTCTTGACATCCATTTGCCATATTTCATAATCATGAAATGCAACAATGGCTAATAGGACCCTAATAGACTACCATCCATGTCGGTCTTCTTCTTGAAGATCCATTTGCACCCAACTATCTTACGACCTGGTACATTGTCAACCAAGTTCCAAACTTGATTGTCATGCATGGATTGTATCTCGTTGTCCATTGCCTCTTTCCATTTAGTAGAATCGGGGCCTGCCATGGCTTCCGCATAGTTGTTAGGTTCATCCAGACTTAGTAGTGTCTCATCACTAATAATTATTTTACCTTCTGCAGTAATATGGAAACCATAGTAGTGCTCAGGAGCATTCCTAACTCTTGTGGAATGCGTCAGGGGTACAGACTTGTCAATTGGATCAACAGGAGTTTCCTCCTAAGATTGACTGCTAGGGTTTAAGGTTCCCTCACCTCTTGACTCTTGAATTTCTTCAAGGTCAATTTGCCTCCCACTGATTTCTTGGCTTATGAACTCTCTTTCTCGAAAGACACCCCTCCTTGCTACAAAGATCACATTCTCATTGGGTCTGTAGAAGAGGTAACCAATGGATTTCTATGGGTAGCCGATGAAAATAGACCTCTCACTTCGAGGTTCACGCTTATCGTGTGTCTCACGCCTCACGAAAGCCTCACAACCCCAAATCTTGATCTGGGCTAGACTAGGAACTTTTCTAGTCCATATCTTGTGAGGTGTTTTGGCAACCTTCTTTGTTGGGACTAGATTAAGGATATGGGCGGTAGTCTCTAAGGCATACCCTCAGAATGAGATTGGTAGTGAAGCTCGACTCATCATGGAACGAACCATATCCAACAAGGTTTGATTATGCCTCTCAGTCACGCCATTCAACTGTGGTGTCCTGGGAGGTGTCAATTGTGAGACAAACCCACATTCCTTAAGATAGTCGAGGAAATTTGTACTAAGATACTCACCACCTCGACCGGATTGAAGCATCTTAATGTTCCTACCCAATTGATTCTCGACTTCTTGTTTAAACTCTTTAAACCTTTCAAAAGTCTCTAAATTATGCTTGATTAAGTAGACATATCCATATCTACTATAATCATCTGTAAAAGTCACATAATAACGATTAGCATCCTTTGTGGAAGTTTTGAAGGGTCCACACACATCTGTGTGCACTAGATCCAACAAACCTTCACCCTTACACAAGAACCAATAAAGGGTGACTTTGTCATTTTTCCAAGTAAGCATGATTCACAACTATCATCTAACTTTAGGTCAAATGACTCTAAGACTCCACCCTTTTGGAGTTGGCCTATTCTTTTCTTGCTTACATGTCCAAGACGACAATGCCATAATGATGATTTATCCAAGTTATCATTAGAAGAATCAATACACAACACATTATTTCCTAGGTTATCTACAACATACACAACTTCATACACACCATCACAAGGTAATGCTTTAAAATAAAGAACATTATTAAAGAAAGCATTTATTCCACCAATTTCATTATCAAAGGAAAAGGTAAAACCTTGTTTGTACAAAGCATGAAAGGAAATAATATTTCTTACCATTTCAGGCGAGTAACAACATTTATTCAAATCTAATGTACATCCACTACTTACAAACAAAGAATAAACTCCAATCTTGGTGATAGGTGAAGCTTTCCTATTCCCCGTGATGAAGTTTATCTTTCCATGCTCCACATTCTCACTTATTCTTAGTCCCAACAAATCAGAATATATGTGAATTCCACAACCTATATGAAGGACCCAAGAGTTAGAATAGGGTGAGTTATTAGACAATATTGTGTAAATACCTGCATGGGTGGGTTTTACTTTCCCATCCTTAATATCTTGCTGGTGCTTTGGGCAGTTTCGCTTCCAGCGTGACCTTTCATGGCAATAGAAGCATTCAACCTATTTTGGGTCAGAAGAAGGAGTGATGAAACCTTTCTTGGTTCCAATTGAAGAGGAGCCTTCAAAGGTCTTACCCTTGGTACCCTTAAAAGGGTTCTTCCTCTTTTTCCCTCTACCTTTCCCAATTGCCAGGACAGGGGCGGAGTTTGGAGTAGGAGTATGAATGGTAACAACCGACTTTCCTTTAAAACCTGTTTCTGTGGTCTTAAGGAGTCCTTGAAGTTTTCTGAGGGTAACTTCATCCTTGTTCATGTGGTATGTCATGCAAAATTGATCATAACACGAGGGTAAGGAGTGCAAAATGATATCTACTGCCAAATCCTTGGGGAAGTTCACATTTAGCTCCAGCAACTGGTCCACATATCTTTGCATTTTTTACAAGTGGATGGTGATGGGTTCACCATCCTTCATTCGACTTGTTATCATGGAGCAAATGTTTTCATACCACTCTTGCTGAGCACTCTGATGGTAGAGGTTCATCAAGTCCTGGTGCATCTCAAAAGGGTAATAGTCCTCATATGACTTTTGGAGCTCGACTGTCATCGTAGCCATCATAATACAAGCCACTTTCATGGCATCTCTCTCATGAGTCCGGAATTCATCAATCTCCTCAGGAGTAACAGGTTACTTATCAATATCCTTTAGCTCATTGTCGAGGACATATTACTTGTCCTCATAGTGAGTGACCATCCTGATGTTCTGGATCCAATCCATAAAGTTGGAACCATCAAAGACGACTCTTCCACAAAGGTTCATGAGAGAGAAGGAGCCAGTAAGGTTTTAGACAGAGGCAATATTATTGGAAGACATCTGAAAAGAAGAAAACAAGTTTAGATTAGATATAAAGATAGTCCTTAATAAAACACTCAAATGTAATATTAAGGCTAGGATCCAATCACAATATATGATAACTTAGAAGAGGGATGCCGTAATCTAAGCTCTAACATATTTGAAAAGTTGGTGAATGACGATTCACAAATTTGCACCATGAAAAACGAAATATAATTATTAGGTTTTTAATTGGTTTTAGAAACTCCTAGATTCTTTTAAGATTCATTGAACTTTTCAATGACATGTTTCAATCTTGAGTGTGCCCTTAATGTTTTGTGACTGGGATGCCGAGGATCACAAAACAAGGTGTGAAGTAACCATGCAAATAACTTGGTACCCTTAATATTTTCCACTTAATCGATGTGCCGGTTAACCACACGGGATCCACTGACCTATGAAAACCTTATGTCACCCTTTTCCTACCTTTTTAAGTGCAAGTTAGTGTGTCGGTTAACCACACACGCTCCACTAATGACTTAATCAAAGTGAAAAGTGTAATTTCATGGTTTTGCACCTTATTCACATTTTCCTAAAGTAACTAAGATTTGGAATTGATAAAAAACATTTAGTTACTTTATAATAATCATTATACTTTTAATGAGAATTTTAAGTCATTGTCATATGCGTTCGGCTAACGACCCTTCACCAGTCAAGGAAGCGGTGGGTGAGAGTGGACACGCATTAAGCTATCATTTTATAGGCAACAAACTTATACCTCCCCCCCCCCCCCTTTATAGTCCGACTTCATGAAAGAGGCCTACTAACGTTAAACCACTTTTTGTTCTTATATATATATATATATATATATATATATATATATATATATATATATATATATATATATATATATGTGTGTGTGTGTGTGTGTGTGTGTGTGTGTGTATGTGTGTGCGTGTTATTAACTTTTAATATTATAAAGTATAAGGGTTGAATTTTAACTTTTAAAATTTTAGGTATTAGAACTAAACTTTTTAAGTGACTTTACATGTTCCAAAACTTGAGGGCAAGTTTTGTAACTTTACAAAACCTTTCAATTGATAACTTATGAGTTATTAAAAATGAAGACTCTTCATTTTTGTAAATTTTGTGTTCTTTTAATGGTTTTAATACAAAGTGGCTTTTGGTTATCCATAACTTGAGGACACGTTATGGACTCCATTAAAACACATCAAGATCATGAATTAAGCATTAAACAAGAATTCCTATGATCTATCGAGAACTTATAAGAACATGAATATACATATCAAAATTTCAAGAACATATGAACACATGTCAACATGGAATTTTGATATTAGCCATTGTAAATGGATAAGAACAACCATTACACCATCTAAAACAAGTTTTAAAACAACAAAACAGTTTAGGGTAATGTTTCTAGTCCATTTCCGGCAGCAAAAATGAAAAATTTGCACTCTGCATGGACAACTCGTCGAGTGCAAGAACCAACTCGCAGAGTTGATTGGAGATTCACTTGGACTCGTTGAGTCCCCCCATGGACTCGGCGAGTCCCTTATACAGACAGCAAGAAATTTGATTTTTTTCACTATTTTGCATCAAGTATCAAACAAATAAGCATAGTATCTCTATACCATTGTATGGTTTTTAGCATTCTAACACTCTTAAGGTGTACACAAAACCCTAGAAGCCTTGGATCTATATTTGTCTAAAATACATGCAAAATTTAATTTCCAAGGATCTTAATCTTATCTAGCATACATGGGGAACTTTAAACAAAAAATATAGCTAGAAATACATACATTGTAGTAATTTGGATTCCTTGAAAACCTTGTGAGCCTAGTACCCCAAATGTGATGCCCCAAATGTCTCACACAACACCAAATGCACTTGGAATAAACTTTGAGAGAAATATCACACTTAGAAAATCGGCTAGCCATCACTTGTATCTTCTAGTCGCCGATTTTGTTGAGCATAAGCATCCTTATATAGTGTGTTACAATTAGGGTTACACCATGTAAACCCTAATTGTCATGACCTTTCATTTCCATGACCCATGGGTCCTATAAACACCATGGAGCATCCTATGAGCCTTAGCCCAATTTGATAATCCATGGAGCATTAAGCCCACTATACAAGTATGAGTGATTTACAAAATCAACCCATATATTTAATTAGTCATCTTTTGATCACTTAATTAATTCTAGATTAATTCTTGATCAATAATAATTAAAGATTATTATTATTAATATCTTAGAACTTATAATATATTAATAAACCACAAGTGTTATTTCTCTCATTTTAGTCTATTCAAATGCATGATGCCATGCAACCCAAATGGACCAAGCCAAACCGGGTCAAGTACATACCAAAAATAGTTATGGACTTAGACACCTTATCCAACAGTTGTTCGTTCTGCAATATGTGGTGGATGAGGAGATGAAGAAAGCGAGATATCATGAGATGTTGAGGAGTGATATCTGGCAGTTTATGAGTCAATACAGTTGCAGGACAATGGATAATATGATAGCACGAGCCAGAGAGAGGGTTAGGGCCACTGCAATAAGTACAAAAAAATGCATGATGGGGCGTGCAGGGTTGGTGGCTCTGGCTGCTTCAAGTACGGCAGGACAAGTCATTTCAACAAGGATCGCACTGCCACCACCACCACCCAGGTAACTGATATGATTTGCTTTCATTTCAACCAAAGGGTCCATAACAAGGCTAATTTCCCGAGTTTAGAATCAGGGGGAACAGTTGCAGCATCCGCTCTGGAAACTTTGAGGATCACAGATGGCCGCCAAGGCAAGGCATTGTTGGGTTTTGAGCAATCTAACACTTCCTAAGTGTGCATGCAACCCTAAATAAACCTTGGATCTATGTTTGTCTAAATACATGCAAAATAATAATTTTCCAAGGTTTATAACCTATCTAACATGGCATGGGGAACATTTCAACATAAAAGAGTTAGAAGAGATTACATACCTTTTGGTGAGTTTGGTTCTAAGGAGTTTGAGGGCGAAGCACCAATAGTGTGAATGCCTCAAATGGAATCACAAACACCACAAACTCTTGGAAAACTTTGAGAGAGTATACACCTTGTATAAAACCGGCCACACACATGCACACACACACTAGTTCACTAGTTTTCTCTTAGGCTCCATTTCATGCTCCATAAGCATGCTTATATAGTGTGCATGGTTAGGGTGAAACCCTAATAACCCATGTCTTTTCCTTTTCCAAGGATCCATGGGTTAAAAGCTCCATGGATCATCCATGGACTTCCACATAAGCCTAGCCCATTAACGAATGAGTATTAGCCCACACTATATAAAACAAATAGCCCATAATTTAATTAGTCTTCCTTTTAATCTCTAAATTAATTCATAATTAATTTAAGACTAAAACTAATTAAATAACGTAACTTCATATTAATCTATTATAACTCATAATATATTAATAAACATATGTGTATAACTCTCATAAAATTATCCATAATAGTTTGGATGAGATGCAACCCAAATGGACCATGCCGGTCGGGTCAAGTATATACCAAATAAGTTATGGACTTAGACACCTTATCCAACAGGCATATCCACCTGTTGTGAGGAGCATGAATTTTTAGTTGAAATCCGAGGAGACACGTGCAACACCTGATGTGGTGACGAGTATGTATCTTATCCTTATCTCTTTATTTGTGCTAAATTTTATGCTTATATCAGTTTGTTTTGTTTTAGGATCGTTCCTTGTGAATGGTATCTATGATTTGGTATTGTTTGTTTTGGGGGCTACCCGGTCTTTTGAATCTCTTGTCTTGTCTAGAGGTTTGCCGATGCTCCGAGGGAGCTAGATTGTCCATTAGAGGTTAAGATTGATGATGATCATCTTGTACGAGTGTCGAGGGTTCACCGGGGTTGTGTTGTGGAGTCGTTTAGCAAGCAGTATCCTATTGATTTTGGTTCTTATTACCATGAATGATAGAAAGGTTATTGTGAGGATGTATTGGCTGATCCCCAATGGCGCAACGATTGATTGCGAGCCATAGTTGGTGCGTATTGAGACTCCAAGTGGGGGAGAGTTGGTACTTCAAGGAGGGGGTGTTTAGCATGGGCCTGTTCTATGTTTAGTAGCTAGGGTCAGACACTATCTTTAGTAGGGTTGTTTTGGATTTTTCACGTATGTTATGGACACCTGGGAGAACTGTAAGGAAACTATTGATGGCATACCAGTTGTTTAGGAGTATCCAGATGTGTTCTCAGATGATTTGTATGGAGTGCCTCCAGAGAGGCAAGTGGAGTTTCGGATTGAATTGGTTACTGGTGCGGCTCCGGTAGCCAAAGCACCTTATCGGTTAGCACCTCCAGAGATGTTGGAGTTGTCTACACTGCTACAGGAGCTTTTAGATAAAGGATTTATTCGACTGAGTAGTTCACTATTGGGAGTACCAATCCTGTTTGCGAAGAAGAAGGATGGGTCGTATTAGATGTGTATCGACTAGCGAGAGCTGAATAAGATAGTAGTGAAGAACCATTATTCACTACCGAGTATTGATGATTTATTTGACCAACTTTAGAGTGCATGTTGGTTTCCCAAGATTGATCTATGTTTAGGTTATCATCAAATGAGAGTCATAGAGGATGACACGCAGAAGACAACCTTTCAAACTCGTTATGGTCATTATGAGTTGGTGGTGATTATGAGTTCGTAGTGACGCCCTTCGGGCTCACCAATGCTTCATCCACATTCTTGGATCTCATTAATTGTGTATGCAGATCCATGTTAGATCGGTTTGTGATTATTTTTATTGATGTCATCCTGTTCTATCTGAAGACCCAGGAGCTACATGAGGAACATCTGAGGAAGGTATTAGAGACTCTGAGGAGGGAGAAACTGTATGTTAAGCTCTCCAAGTGTGAGTTTTAGTTGTGCGAGGTATAGTTTTTGGACACCTTGTCAACCAGAATGATATTCTAGTTAATCTGGCCAAGGTCGAGGCAGTGATGAGGTGGAAGGTTGCAAGGTCTCCATCTAATATTTAGAGCTTCCTTGGACTTGCAGGCTACTATCAGATATTTATTTAGGATTTCTCCAAGATAACAGTTCCTATAACTCGGTTAACAAAGAAGATTGTCACGTTTCGTTAGGGGTCTAAGCAACAAGCAACATTTGAGACTCTAAGGCAACGTTCATGTGAGGCCCTGATGCTGAACTTGCCCGAGGGCGTTAAGGAGAGTCTACACTTCATAGAAGAACTTGTAGAAATCATGGATAGAGAGATCAAGAGAACAAAACAAAGGTGTGTGACAATAATGAATTTCTACTGGAACGCCAAGCGAGGACCTGAATTCACTTGGGAACAAGAAAGATCATATGAAACAAAAGTACCCACATCTCTTCCCTAACTCATGAGTAACCACTCTAGAACTAATTTTGAGATGAAATTCCCTCTAATGGTGGGATGATGTGACAACTGGAAAATTCCTAAAGCAAATGAGGTCTAAACTTTAACCATATACAAGTGAGTTCACATCATAACATTAATGCATTAGAACTTTAAAAGCTAAGAGGTCATATTTATATAAGTTATTATATGCATATACCTTGAATTCCATGTTAAGATAAACTTTAGAAAGTCCATACATGTCAACAAAGCAACAAAGAGTCAAAAAAAATCAAATGATTTAACATAATAACATGTTATTGTGCCATACCTTTGAGTTTTCAGCCTAGGACCCCACCATCCTTATGATTTTGGTTACCTTGGACCAAAATTACACACTTTTGGATCCGAATTACTTGCCTAGACCAAAATCTCCCCTTCATTGACTTACCATATGGCCGAAATCTGAAGAGAATTGTTATCGAGATTTAGAATGCAATCATGATTTATATGAAAGAAAAGTATGAACATAAGATGTAAATATTAATCAGATCTTATACTGATGAAGAAACTGATTACAATAAGCAGAGAGAAAAAGTCCCCTCATACTTCTATCCTCAGTCCCTATTTATAGGAACTTGAGTGTAGAAAAAATATACTAAGTCTAGAGCAATACACTTCGCACAAACTGTGAGTTAGTAAAATAACTAATTACGCGAAACAAAAGAAAAAACTCTTTCGACTTTTACAACATATAGCCTCTACAATCTCGCCGTTTGTAAACAGTCGAAACTATTCAGTCTAAGAGACGTTGAATAGTTGAGTTAATTGTTCTTCTGATTTTTGAATACCATGAAATAATCTTTTTGAGCTCCTTCCTATCTCCTTCATTGTTCTTCAAGCAATTATTAATACGAACTATGAAATTCGTATATTGCGAAGTTGTATATCTTTCGATTTTTGAGACTTTGAACAAAAATTTCTTTGGCTTCCCTTTCGTATCCTTCCCTGCGAAAACCATGCCAAAAGGTTTAAGGGATATCTCTCCATATGAATATTTCCTTAATTCTGTTTGAGATAAAGTAAACTCCCAAGGAACAGTCACTTGTTTTCCCCGAACAGATGCAAGTTCTTCATCTATTAACGCCAAGCAATCATAGTAGTTATCTATGAATTTCTTGATATGTGCGAAACCAAACTTGAACATGTTTGTATCATATCCGTTGAATTTATTCTCTTCCATTTCCTTCAAGATCAGATCCACTTGAATAAGATCATTCATACTCATCAACGGAAAGTCAACTATTGTAAAATCAACTTGCTTGTTATCTGCTCGAACAACAAAATATCTGAAATTTTGAAGCATGTTCTCAAACATTTCATCCTTCTTGATTGTTAGCACCTTCTTAATTTTCATCAAGGACCACACCTCATCCTGATCCTTCACAAGTACTGCATGAAATCTTATTTTCATTGTAGTGTATTCATCTGCATCTTTGAGTTTCTCACTAATCTTGTACTGCGTTGTCATGAAAATCATCTCATTTATTGGAAAGTCAAATTGACACCTGTCTGAATTTGCAATATCGTAACTTCTTCTTGGCTTTTTCTCAAATTCATACAAATTTCTTTCAACGACTTTAGATTCGATAGTTTCATATGAGTATAACTTCACAGGATCACCTTTGTTCATTGTTGGTGGGTCATTTGCTCTTTGCCTCATGATACTCTGAACTTGCCTTAATTTTTCAATTTCAGCTTCAGCTTCAGCTTTCTTTTCTTCTTTTGATTTTTCAATAAGTATCTCTTTACCTTTTCCAGCATCCACATTTTGAGGTGTCGCACTTGAGCTCCCTAGTTCAGTTGATCCTATTACAATTCCCTTGAAAATTGACCTTGTTGTTACTGTTGTTGAAGAAATTGGTTTCGTGATTATTGGCAAAAATGTTTTGAGCTGAGTAGAATAGACCTTCCCAACAACCTTCGCATCTTCAACTTTACTTCCTTTTATTTCTCCCCTTTGCACCCCTTTGTTACCAGGTGGGGCATTCTTTGGTAGTAGAAACGTAAAGTTGGTAATCGGGGCTAACGATTTTTGAATAGCTTGCTCCAGAGTATTAAATTTGAGAGTTAAAAATTCTGGAGTAAGAATCGTCTGTTGAGAAGTTTGCAAAATACAGCTTTTTAATTCAATAGCCAACTGAATTAATTTTGAAAACTTCTCCTTATTCTCTTGATGCTTGGCTTCGATTAGTTGAGCAGACGGTTGATAATCAGTGGCAAGCTTGGTCACTGCTCCAGCTATGATATCAACACGTTTTTGAACCTCTGTATTTTGCGAATGAAGGTCCTGAATTTCTTTTGCAATTTCCACCTTTAACTCTCGATCTTGAAGTTAACATCTTCCCTGACCTTTTTGACATCTTGTACAAAAAGAACATGACGTTCTTTTGTAACACTTTTCAATTCCTTGATTACAGCCTCAAAAGATTTTCCTTGAGCTTGAATACGAAGCTCATTATTTTCATCATTGTCATCAACTTTCGCAACGAGACGCTTCTCAGCAGCTCTAATCATTGACTCAACTTCCAAGCCAGAGATAAATGACTTTGTACCAGCATCTTATTGAGATTGAATAATGGCATTTAATTTGCGATTCAGAATTTTAAACTGCTTACCTGACATAAGCATATGATCAGGCATTTCCTCCTCCTCTGAATCAAAGTGAATCGCTTCAAATATTCCTCCAAAATCTCCTCCTTTAGTTTCTTCATCAGACTGAGCTTGCGAAGGTATAGGTTGTGGTGTTTCAGGGGATTGAGATGGAAACAAAGTGGTGAATGGATGTTTTAAAGGATGATCAAGTATTGATGAAGTTAGTGTTTGTGTATTTGGTAAAGGAAATGGTGGTAACGAAGTAATTGGATCTGTGAGTTGAATACTTTTGATAATTGTCTCCGTATTAGATACGTTAACAACATTATCAAAAATAAGTTCTTCCTCTTGAATTGAAGTTTGTGTAACTTCTAGTAGTGTGGATGTGGTAGTGACTACTTCAATTGGAATAGATGTTGTGGTAGAAATTTGCGAAGTTGGAGGAATGGAAACAGTTACCACAGGTGGAGTCTCTGGAACAACTTCTTCATCATAGGATTCATTACGAATGATTAACTTGCGTTTCTTGGAAATTGTTGCCTTCATATGCTTTGCAACCTCTTGAGCTCTTTTGCGCTTTGAACCAGGAGAAACCGGAGCTGGAACATCACGAAACGCTGCTCCTTTACTACTGATTTCCATCTTACGAATAATGGGAGAAGAAGTTTTGTGAAGCTTCTTTAATACCCCAGATTTTGAGGGTATAATATCCTTTGTTTTTGTAGAAGTTTCTTGATTTTCAACCTCTTCAGCTTGTGAGACTTTAGAAGACTGAAGTTTTTCTTTCTTTTGTGTTCTCTTCTTCTTCTTTGAGGATTCACTAGTAACTTCCAGTAAAACTCCAGTTTGTACAGCTGGATCAAAATTTTGCATATATCTAACCAAAACTTTGTGAGTTGAGTGTACTTTGCGAAACATCGCATCCGGAATGCGAGTTACACTGGTGAAGATATTTTCATCATCTTCAACAACTTTAGGGAATTGATATAATGAAAAATTTTCAACCTCTCCATCTTCTAGAACTTGAATACCTTCCTTTTCATACACCTTTTCAAGAATTAGACTCTAGTACCTGGCACACGAAATCCCCTTCTCAACATTTGTGTTTTCAAGACTTTTGATGAACTCCTTCCACAATTGAGTTCCATAATCCACACTCACATCATAGGAGAGACCCATCATCATTGCATAAACTTCCATCTGAGCCCTGTCTAGACCAACAGTCCTCCCTGTTAAACACCTTAGGAAAATTCCAAAGAGAAAGTTCCACATACAGGGTAAACTTGATTTTCTGAAATCACTAATTTTTTCAAGAGTGGGTTGATGAACCATCTCATTGAACATAATAATTTGGGAATTGATGGGTTTGAAGAACGGAGGATTATTAGGAATGTTCAAGAAATCAATGAACATCTTCTTGTTCAGACGAACCTTCTTGTTTTTCATCATGTTGAAGGTGATAATATCAGTGGCATAGTTGTAAGATGTTGTTGATGCCGCCATGGACAACCATGTCATCGGGACTGGAAAAGAACTGAACATTGCGGTTGCTAAAGGTGATCTTTTAAGTGCAACAATCATCATCTTTAGTTCTTCTGGGTAAGAGGAGACTTTAGGATCAACAAGGTAATTTGTGCTTTGAATCTTCATTAGTGATTATGAAAGAACTTCGTCTGTGTTGGATTGAGTAGCAGCCATTTTTAGGGTTTGAAGAAGATAAAGAATCAGAGAATTTGGGAATTTTTGTTTTGATCGCGTAACCATATAACACCTTCTTGAACCCCCTTTTATACATAATCCTGATTGATTTGAATTTGAAGCGGGATGCATTTAATGAGATCTAACGTGGCACCTTCAAAATCGGACCATTACTGCAAAAGTTAGCTATGTGTGAAAAAGAAACTGTTACATCGCCTTGAAAACCGCGCAGAATACCATTCATCACGTATACACAGCCTTTCAATATTCTCGTTGTTGAATTGTAACCGTTAGAACCCTTCGCATGGAGGCAAGGCTCTTTCACTTTTGGGATGAAAATCGAAGTTATATGCCAGACTTGCGAAATCATCAGTCTGAGTTGGTATTACTCAGAACCTCAAGGATTTCGTGAGTGCAGTGTTCCAAAGAAATAAGATAAGAAACAAATAATTTTTTTTTGGAATTCTGTGATGTCAAAAATTCAATTTGACACAAAGGCAGTTAAACCCCAGGCAAAGGTTACTTTGTTAATCATCAAGAGAGATGATCAATAGCTTGTGTATGTTCCCGTGAATTACAATCGAATACTTTTTGATAAGTATCAAAGGGCTTCTTTTGAAAAGTTAATGTTGGGTTGGTTTAAAATTTCATTACATATCAACCTTAACATAAGGTGAGAAATTGTAACTGAAATTACTTGTATGACCAGTGTAGTCAGTGACAAGTCGGCTTTTGAAAATGTTTCTCATGGATAGTATATGCGAATGAGACTCACACTGAAATCATATTCAAAAAAAATTTGTTGTATTGGACCTTGTTGGGTAACAAACATCGTGGGTTACGAATGTTTGATCAAGACCATGCATGCGAATTGAATATGATTTGGAGTTTTGAATTTTCGTACTGAAACAAAAGTTTCGTTAAGATCTGGAACAATGTTCCCCATTAATTCCTTAAGTTGAAAGATGTTTAGGTTTCACCTTCATCACGGACTCATGATGTTAGATCCTTAACACAGAATGTTTGTATATCTAGGTCTCAATGGGTTTGATCAGAGACCTCTTGGACATACGTCTTTGTATGGATTTGTGTTAAGAATTTATGATGAAAAAGATTGGTTATAAGATCGAATGTACCTCTGTTATGTGTGGACCAAACAGAAAACTCTTAACTCATTTGAGAAGAGTAAGGTAGCTCTTTTAACTAATGCGAATATAAGCCTTATTGGGAAGAAATTTTCATGTGATAATTTCATTAAGGCTTTCGTTTCGTACACATAGAGTCATATGAGGCTTGAGGCAACATGTTGCAGCATGCTTCTAGGGACATCCTAACTAGTACAAAGTTGAAAAAAATAGTACCTTCCCATAGAAACATACAAGCATGACCTCTTCGCATTAAGCTCTGAACTAAAATAAAAACACACAATACTTAAAGAACAAAGTTAAAAAAATATTTTTGTGAATTTTTGAATTTTTCAAAAGAAAAAAAATAACAAAAATCTTTTTGGATTTTTGGTTTTTCGAAAATAAGAACAAAACAACAAAAAATTTTTTTTTTTGATTTTTCAAGTTTTTCACGAAAACAATTGAATCTTTGTTACCATGTGTACGGATGCGAAGCCATGCGAAGCCTCTGAATGCACAGTAACTTCTGAACAATTCTGACTTAGAGCTACTGAATGTACCTTTCATTCTTACAAATGATTTTTCATCAAGAGGTTTAGTAAAAATATCAGCAAGTTGTTCAATGGTTTTAACAAAATGAATTTCAATATTCCCATCTTCCACATGATCCTTGATAAAATGATATCTAAGAGCTATGTGTTTTGTCTTTGAGTGTTATACTGGATTATGACAAATGCGAATTGCACCTTGCGAATCACAATACAAGGGAATCTTTTTCATGTTTATTGCATAATCACATAGTTGACTCTGAATCCAAATGATTTGCGAAGTGCAAGCAACAGCTGAAATATATTCAGCCTCAGCAGTTGATATAGCAACACAAGTTTGCTTCTTTGACTGCCAACTGACCAATTTTCCATCTAATAGATGACATCCACCACTTGTACTTTTCCTATCCAAAGAACATCCTCCAAGATCAGAATCTGAAAAAGCTTGAATGAAAAATCCTGATTTCGCAGGATACCAAAGTCCTAACGAAATTGTTCCTTTAAGATAGCGAAAAATATTTTTCACTGCAGATAAGTGAGGTTCTCTAGGATTGGCTTGATACCTAGCACAATTACACACAGAAAACATAATATAGGTCTACTTGCAGTTAAGTACAATAAAAACCCTATCATGCTTCGATAAAGTGTTAAATCAACAGCAGGAGTATCTAATGAAGGAGTTAGTCTTGTTCCCACTGCCATTGGTACTTTAAGCTTCGTGCTATTTGTCATTCCAAACTTTTCTAGTAAATTCTTTGTATATTTTTCTTGGTTGATCAAAATTCCATCCCTGTTATATCTTATATTCAAACCAAGAAAAGTGTTAATTTTTCCCATCATGCTCATCTCAAATTTACTTTTCATGAGATTTTCAAATTCATTAGACAATGTTGGATCAGTTGAGCCAAAAATAATATCATCAACATAAATTTGAACACGCATAAGATGATTCCCAACTTTCTTGCAAAATGATGTGGGATCAACATATCCTTGTTTAAATTTAGATTGTTTCAAAAAATTGGTAAATGTTGCGTACCAGGCTCTTGGTGCTTGTTTTAACCTATAAACTGCTTTGTCTAAAATGTATACATGATCAGGATGTTCTTCATTTACAAATCCTGGTGGCTATTCAACATAAATCGTTTCCTCAAGTTCTCCATTTAAAAATGCACACTTAACATCCATGTGAAAAACATCAAAGTCTTTGTGAGTTGCATAAGCAAAAAATATGCGAACTGTTTCGAGTCTTGCAACAGGTGCGAAAGTTTCTTCATAGTCTATTCCTTCTTGTTGTGAATATCATTTAACAACTAGTCTAGCCTTATTTCAAATAATATTGCCATCTTTGTCGGTTTTATTTTTAAAGATCCATTTTAATCTGACAATTGAAACATCGGAAGGTTTAGGAATTAATCTCCAAACCTTGTTTCGTTCAAATTCAGCCAGTTCAGATTGCATAGCAACAACCCAATCTGAGTGTTCCATAGCATTCTTTACTGTCTTTGGCTCTATTTTCAAAATAAAAACATTAAACATGCACAATTCTTGGTTCGCATTTAGTACCTCATTTTTCGCACGAATTTGAGCTCTTGTCAACACACCATCTTGTGGATTCCCAATCACCTATTCTTTGGGATGATTTCTTGTCCGTTTCTCAAGTGGTGAAAAATCAGGATTAAATTCCAATGGTGCATCTTCGTACATATCTTCATTTTTAGATCCTGCAACAGAAAAATTATCATTTAATTCATGAAATTCATCATTTTCATTAAGATTAATTATCTCTGTTTCATCATGCTCCCCCTCAACATGATGTTCATCATGATGCTCCCCCTCAAAATGATATTTCTGTTGATTTTGCGAATGCTCCCCCTCAACTTGGTGATTCATATTTTCTTTCTCCCCCTCGAAAGTTTGCTCTTCCACTATATCAACTCCAGGCACACTTTCACAAGATATCGACGTTGCAGTGATTGTTGAATCATCATTATGTTTTGAGGATTCTGATGTTTGATTATCAGGAGCATTAAATTCTGCATCTATTGCCCTGTCAGGAGTTCCAAAAATTAAGTCATAATCAAAATCATTTATTTCCAAATTTTCAATCTGAGTATCTGAATCAACAAGAATTGATTTATGTTCAATTATACTATCCGTTTGTTTAAGATAGTAATCATCAAAAGTTAAATTGAAAGTTTCTTCAAATTTTCTTGTTCTCTTGTTTAACACCCTGTATGCAACTGAATTTTGCGAATATCCTAAGAATATGCCTTCATCAGCTTTAGCTTGGAACTTTGTCAAATTATCTTTTAAATTCATTATAAAACACTTGCAACCAAAAACATGGAAAAATTTGACATTAGGCTTTCAATTGTTGAGTATTTCATATGGAGTGAGATTGAATCTGTAATGAATAAATGACCGATTCTGAGTAAAACATGTAGTTGATACTGCTTCAGCCCAAAAATATTGAGGTAACTTCGCATATGTTAACATGGTTCTGGCTGCTTCACATAAAGACCTATTTCTTCTTTCAACAACACCATTCTTTTGTGGAGTATATGGTGAGGAGAAATTATGCGAAATGCATTTGTTTGTGAGAAAAGAGTCCAGTGTTTGATTTTTAAACTCAGAACCATTATCACTTTTAACTTTGCGAACATTCTTTTTAAGGCTAATGTCAATCTTTTGGATAAAATCAATCATCGTCTGAGCAACTTCAGATTTTAAACTGAGAAAAAATACTCATGTGAATCGTGAAAAATCATCAACAGTAACTAAAATGTACCGCTTTTTATTGCTCGTAGCAACAGTTGACGGTCCACATAAGTCAATGTGAAGAAGTTCCAATTGTTCCACGATTTTTGAATCTATCACAATCGGATAACCTTTTCTATGTTGTTTTCCTTGTTCGCAAGCTGCACACAAAGTATCATTGTCAAATTTTAGTATAGGTAAACCTCTAACTAAATCTTCAGTGACAAGTTTGTTAATGTTGCGAAAGTTCAAATGCGACAATCTTCGATGCCAAAGCCAGCTAACACCATTAGATGCCTTTGTTAGTAAACACACAGCAGGTTTGGCCACGATTGGTTTGATGTCCAGTGTAAACATATTACCATATCTTTTGGATTTGAGAAGTACTTCGTTTGTCTTCACATTTGAAATGATACTTCCTTCTTCGTTAAACACAACCTGATTTCCAGTACCCACAACAAGTTGCGAAACATTAATCAAGTTATGTTGAATACCTTCAACATAAGCAACCCTGTTAACTGTGAATTGTCCATTTGTGACATTTCCATATCCTTTCACTTGACACTTGTGATTATTTCCAAATTTGACTACTCCAGCATTCTCCAAGCTTCTATAATCTTGCAAGTTTTCCTTTCTTACAGTCATGTGACGAGAGCAACCACTATCACTATACCATTTTGCATCATATTGGTCGTCACACATCACCTGCATTTATTGAAAAAATTAGAAACCCAAAACTTATTGGGTCCATCATTAGTAGTTTTGAACAAATTCTTTGAATTTAAAAACCATGTTTTCACTTTATCTGAGACAGTATCCATTAAACCAACATAATCATATCTAGATATAGAAATATAGTTATTCAACTATTTTGGATTTCCATTGACTTTCATTTCATCCTTCACAACATTCGCAACTTTGATAATTGGTTTCCATTTTTGTACTGGAACTTGCGAATTATGAGATGCTGAACTACCAGTAGAAGAGTTATTCACGAACTTGTCAAATGCAATCTTTATCTGTTGCTCTGAGAACTTCCCATTTTGATATTGTTTTCCTTTTCCTTCAAGCCAATGATTGATCGTATAAACATCAGATTTTCCTTTTGTATACGAAACTTTGGTTGGTTTGAAATCGAAGGATTTGGAAAATTTGGTTGTTTAGATGAAAATTTTGGTTTTGTTCGAGTTTTGACATTCAAAGTTGACGATTTATTCGTAAATTTGCCAACATTAAGAAGCTTATGAGCATTCACAATTTTTTGCGAAGTCTCAAATTTTCTAATGTTGTCATATTTAGAAACAAATTTATCATTCTTTTTCATTGGAATTTTGTCAACAGTATGTATTGATTTGTGAAAACTTGTATCCTTTTGAACTTGTGATGATTGTTTCTTTGAAATTTGTTCTTTTTCACCTTTTGGTTTATCATTAGATACCACTTGCCAAAAGATTTCTTTTCTTGCTTTTCTTTTTGAAACATTATTTTTTGTTGAATAATTCCAACCATCAATTTAAATTCATGAGAATTTAGTTTCAATTCCAACTTTGGTTTTTCAACTTTTTCAAAAACTTGGTTTTCTTTTTCACATTTAACCACCCATTTTTGTGATGATTTTTGACCTTGAAAAACATAAGAATTTTGAGTCAAATTATATTCTACTGTATTTTGATTTGCAAAGAAACCTTCAGTAGTTAATCTTTGATTATCATTTTCAACCATTTTGTTGAATTCAGGTTCAATATTCTCAACATTCCCAGTTGTGACAAAAAATTGATTTGGAAAAATTGTGTTTTCTGTGCATGTAAAAGTTGGATAAACCACAGTATTAGTTTGCAAATAATGTGCACCTTTGTCATTAAGAATTTGGTCGAATTCTTTTGTATCACCAAACACTTGATCAACAACAACTCGTTAAGTTGTCTCATGCGAATCCTTCACTTCTTCTTTTTGTTTATCAGTATCATCAGACTTCCAACTTTCAACTTCCACTTTATCCAAGTCACTTTGTTGTGAATTAGAGGGTTGATCTTTTTCATCCTTTACTACTGAATCAACTATAATATCTTTACTACTAAATCAACTATAATATCTTTTAAGATTTTCACATGTTCATTCTTTGTCAAACTTTCATTAACAATACTAACCAACTCATCAGCATTCAAGAATTCATCAATTTTGAAAATACCATATGCGAATCTATCATCAGGTATTTTGTCAAATTGTGCAATTGTGTTTTCACAATCATAAGAAACAACATCAACTTTTTCACGTTCATATTCAAGAAAAGGTAAAAGTTTCCTATGTTGTTCTTTGCTAATTTCAGATGAATGATGTAAAGCAGTTAATTTTGCATACAAACGCTTAGCAGAGTTACATTAGATATTTCTTTGTGCTAGTAACAACCTACCTTCATTTCCAAGTATGTCCGTATCACAATTTACATTTTTGATCTGCAATTCAAGTTTGTCTACTCAGCTTCGTTTTATTTCTAATTCTCTCCGTGTCTCAACTAGTTGCATATTTAAATTTTGAGCTTCAGTACTAGCAGACATAATAACAGAATCAAAATAAGCCACAGTATCATCAAATGAATTAATTTCAGCATCATAAGCAGATAAAGGAATATTAAAAGATTCAAGAATAGCACGTACCTTGGTGGTCATTGGAGATTTGTCTGAGGATTTGGACACAAAGCATCGTCCTACAACATTCTCTTTGCAATTGTTTTCAAAACATGCGAACATTGCACCATGAGTTGGATGCCTCATTTCTTCATCATCAGATCCTGAAGACCAGATCTGATATGTTCCACTCTCTTCTTCATAAGATTCTCCTCTTGCAACTAATGACATTCCTTTCGCCTTCGCACGTACTTCTTCGAGATTTTCAGAATTGTAGGCTTCATCTTTAATTTTTCTCTTCTTCTCCTCTTTCTTTCTTAGCATGCAATCAGCTGCGAAGTGATTTGCACCATTGCAGTAGTGACAATAAATTCTCGAATCACCTTTTAACTTCTTCATATCCTTCGCATCTTTTTGCTTTTCTTCATTTTTGTCCAATTTCTTCTTCTCCTCACCTTCAGCTTTTGAAACACCACTCTTTGCATCATTAGGCTTTCCTTTTGGATTGAAAGGCTTTTTGAAAATTTTCTTAATTCTGTTGTTTGAGTAGAATGCAATAGCTTCATCATCAAAGTTCATTAAAAATCCTTCATTGTCTGAACCATCTGTTTCATTAATATCACCCTCTGAAACCTTTGAAACAAAAGCCAAAGGACCCCCTAGACTTTGTTTTGATTCTTCAAACATTTCTGAAACTTTAGTTTCATGTGTTTTCAGCTGGTTGTAGAGATCATTCAAGCTAGTTGTATCAAAACTTTGTTGATTCTTTATCAGCATACTCACACTTCGCCATTCCTTGTGAAGGCCCATGATGAATGTTAGATTGAATTCCATGAGAGACCTTGTGATTCCATACCTATTGCAGCGATAAACAAGCTCATTCAGACGATCATAGTAGTTTTCGAGAGTTTCAGCATCCTTTTGTCTGAATTCCTTAAGTTCAACAAGACATTGCTTCATAGAGTTGATCTTCGTCTTTTCGCTACCTTGATACTTCTCTTTCAAAGTAATCCAAATTTCCTTTGTTGTTTTACAACTACGAATGTAATTGTAAACCACAGGAGGTAAAGCACCTCTTAGTTCCCTCAAGCATCTCTTTTCGTTCTTCTTCAAGCGGTTTTGTTGTTAAGCAACTTCAACTGTTGTAGCAGATTGTCCAATTGGTTGAACATATGCAGGAGCTTGAACTGTTCCTTTGATACAATTCCAAAGTTCTTCATCAATTCCATTTAAGTAATCCTCCATCCTGTCAGCCCATTGATCATAGTATTCAGGGATTAACATCGGAATTTTGGTTGAAGAACCAAGTAAGTGAGAGAAAGAAGTCATGGTGTTCATGTTGAAGTTCGCCATTGATGAACACGAGAAATTTTTAGAAAGCTTGAAAAACTTGATGTAACAGTGAATTGATCAAGCAAATTGATCACCAACTGCTAATCGATCACTCGACTAAACAATTCAAATGCAAAATTGATTCAAATTTGAAGATCAAAAGAGATTTTCAAAACCAAAAAGCACGGAAAATTTTGAGTAATTATACTACTCAAAAAGCAAATGATTCTTAAACAAAAATCAGATCAATGCAGTTTGAATTCCTGCTCTGATACCAATTGAAGAGAATTGTTATCGAGATTTAGAATGAAATCATGATTTATATGAATGAAAAGTATGAACATAAGATGTAAATATTAATCAGATCTTATATTGATGAAGAAACTGATTACAATAAGCAGAGAGAAAAAGTCCCCTTATACTTCTATCCTCAGTCCCTATTTATAGGAAACCTAGGTGTACAAAAAATATTCTAAGTCTAGAGCAATACACTTCGCACAAACTGTGACTTAGTAAAATAACTATTTATGTGAAACAAAAGAAACAACTATTTCGACTTTTACAACATATAGCCTCTACAAAATCACTACTTAAAGGCCCATTAGAACCGAAAGGGGAGATTTCGGTCCTATGACCAAAATCACTACTTTAAGTCCCATCTTTGAAGTTCTAGGATAGTAAAACAAGTAGTTCCACCAAGACTATCCCAACATAATGGTGTGTCTAAAAGGAGATATCAAACATTGCTTGAGATGGTTCATTTGATGATGAGTCGAGCTACCCTTCCAATTAGTTTATGGGGTTATGCTCTAGAAACAGTTTCTTATATTATAAACCACGTAACAACTAATAAGGTTAAGAAAACACCATTCGAAATATAGAAAAGGACACTTCCCTCTCTTATACAAATCAACTTTTAGGGTTCTGAGGCTTTCATTCATCGACAAGTTCTAGAAAAACATGAACTCATATCCGAAAGGTGTTACTTTATTGGTTATCCCAAAGATTCTTTTGGATACTCATTTACAAGGCTATTGAGAACAAGATATTTTTCTGGTTGTAGAGAAATGTTTCGTGAGAGAGAACTGATATCTCAAGAAATTAGTGGGAGCCAAATCGATCTTGATAAGATTGAAGAATCAACCAATGAAGAACCTGAAGTTGACACTAGACCTCAACAAGAGGTTGAATAGCCTGTTGAGAAATCTAATGTACTTTCACCTCCACCTTGTAGATCTGATAGAGAACATCATCAACTTGCGTACTATGGATTCCTAATTACTCCAGAGGATGACAACCTGTTATGTAATAATTAGTCGTGCACCTATCAGGAATCTATAGCGAGCCCAGATGTTACAAAATAGAAATAGATGATGGATAATGAGATTTAGTCCATATATGATAACCAAGTATGTAACTTGGTTGATCCTACACCTATTCTTAAAACCATTGGATGTAGATGGGTGTTTAAGAAGAAAAGTGACATCGATGGGAATATATAGACTTATAAGGATCGAGTGGTCATGAAAGGTTATACTTAGACTCAAGGAATTGATTATGATGAAACCTTCTCAGCAGTAGCTGTGATTAAGTCTATTAGGATACTACCTGCCATAGCAACATTTCATGATTATGAAATATGGAAAATGGATGTAAAAATTGCTTTCCTTAATGGGAAACTAGATAAGGATGTTTACATGGCTTAGGAATCATTAGGCAACAACAACTTAACCCATCGCACTTTCCAAGAAATCAAGAAATGAAGAACCCCTAATTACTTGCTATTTATATAGTTAAACTTTAGTAGAGATTTGAGCTGTTAATCAATCTCGTTCCCCTTGTGTTCGATATCCTACTTTCTTACTATACTACACTTTGATTAGGTACACTACTTATTGTATTTGGATAGCTAAGATTGTTTGGTTTATAAATTAAAAACTAGTATATAAATTGTGTATCACGTTTTTGGTGAGTTTTTGGGGAACAGATTTATTATAGTTAATTTATTCTCCTATTTATTATCAATCCTTTGTTTGAATGTTATTTGATACAAAGTTAATTATAGTGGGCCTCATTTGACCAAGGATTATGATATTGATGAAAATGGAAGCTGGAAAGCACAATGATTCTACTCAAGTGGTGATAGACACAATGAGGATTAGGGGACACCCAAGAAGGAGTAGCTGCCATACAATGAGTGCAAGAAGGAAAAGGAAGAGAAGTATAAGCAACAAGGTTGGGATTTTGTTATCAAAAGGAGCCAAGCAAGACAAGCATGAAATGGATTACAAGAAATTTTGGAACACATAAAATCCCTTTAAATCGATATCCAATTTATAGAAGCCGTTGCACAAATGTCAAAGTATGCAAAGTTCTTGACATATCTTCTCATGAACAAAAAGAAAAGGGACGAGGCCTCTAGTATGATATTGAACAAGAACTTATTAGCAGAAATGTTTAAAAAGTTACTAAAGAAGATGGGAGATTCTAGGAGCTTGACACTTCCTTTTCAATTTGGTAATTTAGCCACAAGTTATGCTCTTACCGATTCGGGAGCTCGCATGAACATAATTTCTTATTCACTCTTCAAGAAGTTGAATCTCCTGGAGCCAAGACCAATTTGAATGACCATTCATCCAGCCAACAAGATGATGAAATTCTCGAGAGGTATATGTGAAGATTTTTTGGTTAAAATTGATAAGTTTGTGTATCCTGCAGATTTTGTAGTACTTGACATGGAAGAGAAAAATCAAGCCCCTAATATTCTTAGGAGACCAATTCTTAGCATCGTACGGGCCTTAGACGACATTATACAATCAAAAGATGACCATTCAAGTTAAAGAGGATGAGATAACATTTGGAGATGATCGAGCGCTAAATCACTCGAAGATCTATGACGAAACAGTCTTTTCGGTTGATACTTTCAATATTATTTTAGAAAAATAAATGAAAGAATGGAGAGAGAACAATTCAGAGGGGCATATGACTCTAAAGGAGGATGATTTTGATGTTGTTGGAAGAAAGCGACCTCGAAGAACTAGAGAAGCTGCTAGAAGAAAGCGAGTATGAAGAAAAGAAAAATAAAGACGTAGAATCCCCACAACATGGCAAATCATATGCTACAACGTGGGAAGCAGTGAACTAACGATCTGATGGGCAAAAACGCAGCCCCAAAACATGGCAATTGGAAGCCCACGTTTTGGCCACTACATAAAGCCAAAAATCAGAACTGAATCCATTACCCTATCATTTGGAGTATGCTTTCTAAGAAGATAATGAACAAAAACTAATGATCATTGCATTTTATTTGAAGCCTAAAGAGAAGAAGAGCTGAATTGAGGTGTTGAAAAATCAAAAGAATACCATTGCATGGAAGATTAATAACATCAAGGGAATAAGCCCCTCTTTTGCTCACATAAAATCATCTTGGAGTAAGGTTCAAATCCAGTGGTACAGCCACAATGAAGATTGAACCCGAGCATGCAAGAGGTGGTGAAAAGGAGATAATGAAATTGATGAATAGTGAGATAATTTACTCAAATTTGGATAGCTAATGGGTGAGCCCGATTCATATGGTTCCAAAGAAGGGTGGAATGATGGTGGTGAAAAACTAAAAGAACGAGCTCATTCCTATGTGAATGGTAGCCAGTTGGTGCGTGTGCATCAATTATCTCAAGTTAAATGATGTTACTTGCAAAGACCATTTTTATTTACCTTTATTGGTCAAATGATCGAACTTTTATCTGTACACCTTTTTCTATTTTTTCTTAGATGGCTTTTCAGGTTACTTACAAATACTAATTAATCCAACTAACCAAGAGAATATCATATTCACATGTCCAAGTGGGACCTTTGCTTATCATCAAATTCCTTTTGGTGTTTGTAACACATCGACCAATTTTCAAAGATGCATGGCCACTATCTTCCACAACATGGTGGAGAAGTTAAAGGAAGTCTCCATGGATGATTATTCTGTTTTTGGTGATTCATTTGATAATTTTTTATCTAACCTTGATTTGATGCTTGCTAGGTGCTAAGAGAACAACTTGGTCTTGAATCAGGAAATTTTCATTTAATTATTAATGAGGGCATAGTGCTACGAAATAAGGTTTCCAAGGCAGGGATAAAGGTGGATCGCGCAATGATCGACACAATCTCGACTTTACCACCTCTAAAAAATATGGAAGGCATTTAGATTTTTTTAGGTCATACGTGATATTACCTCCAGTTTATGAAATTTTTACAAGAATAACAAGACCCTTGACTCAATTGCTTTTGAAAAATGCTAACGTTGATTTTTCTTTTAATTGCTTGAAAGCTTTTGAACTTGTTAAAGAAAAATTAACGATCGCACCAATCATGATCGCTCCAAATTGGAAGCTTCAATTTGAGTTAATGTGTGATGCTAGAGATTATGCATTAGGAGCAGTTTTGGGACAATGGGTTCAAAACCGTTTTCAACCAATCTACTATGCGAGCAAAAAAAAATCAACCCGACCCAAGAAAAATCCAACACTATGGAGAAGGAATTATTAGACGTTGTTTATGCTTTTGATAAATCATGTCCTTACTTAATCTTGTCTAAACAATTGTTTCTCTGACCATTCTGCCTTGAAATATTTGTTTAGAAAGAAGGATGCAAAACCAAGGTTGATACGAAGGGTGTTATTACTTCAGGAGTTTGATATTAAGATAAAAGAAAAGAATGGACCAGATAATGTGATGGCATATCATCTCTTAATATTAGAGAACCCGGAACTCAAGGACATGAAAGAAGAAGAGATTGATGATAACACTCTGCACGAATACTCAATGGTGATGGCGGGAGAAAAGCCTTGGTTCGTGGGCATCGTGAACTACCTTACAAGGAATTTCCTTCTAAAAG
The DNA here is from genome assembly GCF_052625555.1 of Lactuca saligna. Lineage (NCBI taxonomy): Eukaryota > Viridiplantae > Streptophyta > Magnoliopsida > Asterales > Asteraceae > Lactuca > Lactuca saligna. Next base: position 81,385,890 of record NC_136425.1, on the reverse strand, counting down.
GTCTTTCCTATTAGCAAAAGAAGAAGCTATTTTATGACATTACACACTATTTTGGGGACGATCCACATCTATTCTAGAGTTGTGTTGATGGTATCATAAGAAGATGTGTGTTTGGGAAAGAGGCCAGTGACATATTGCAACATTGTCATGCTAGGCCAAATGGAGGACATCATGGGGCATAATACATGACAAAGAAGGTCTTCAATTTCGAGTCATTTTGGCCCAAAACGTTCGTTAAAGGATATGATTCAGGTTAAAGATCGGGCAACATTCTTCACGTAATGAAATGCCTCGAATATCGTTCAAGTTTGCGAGGTATTTGATATTTAGGGAATCGACTTTATGGGACTGCTTCCAGCCTCACAATGTAATGCCCCGATCTTCAGGTAATTGAATTACGTAAGAACTTTCTTGATTTCAAGGTCTACTCGACGAGTTGGTAGCCCTGCTCTTTGAGTAGTAGCGGATTAGCTCATATATTTAGTAATCTACTCGACGAGTCCAAATAAGGACTCGAAGAGTAGGAGCTGGCAGTTGAAACCCTAAATCCCAGAGTTTGGCACCCCATTTAAAGGTCACATATTCCCCTTAGCCTCTATCGCTGCCACTCTTGGATCCAGAAACCCTAATTCGTGTTTACCCTCTTTTGTGTGTGCTTTTTTTTACATTGAAAAAAGATCCATTGGGGTTAAGAGCTTGGAGTTCAAGAAGTTGGACCTAGTAGCTGTTGTAGATCCGGATTCTTCCTTGCCTTGGCATCATTTTAAAGGTAACAAGTTGTTACCTTGATTCTCCTTTGATTAGAGCCCCTCATGGTTGGGTTTAGAGCCCTTTTTAGGGTTTTGTGGTGATTCTATGTGTTAGGTCAAGATCTGGGGTTGCAGCCTCAAATCTGAGCTCCTTTAGCCTCCCTTTATCATAAAGTTCAGTAATAGCCTAATTATGACCTATCCCATTGCCTTAAGCCACTCCTTTTAGCTTGTTTTAGGTCATATCATCTTGCATGCACGCAAAGTTTGCTACTTTATGTGATAATCATGCCCTAGAAGCTTAGATCTGTAGTTTAGAGGCTTTGCATGACTTAAAAAGATTCTGTATGGATGAAGGATTTAAGTTACCCAGCGAGTCGCATAGTCGACTCGGCGAGTCATTTGAAGATGGTCATGGACTCGACGAGTTGGATGAAAAACTTGGCGAGTTTGATGAAGATTTCCTTAGACTCGGAGAGCCTGTAGAGTGGCTCAGCGAGTCGGTTATGGTTTTTACGATCATTAGGTGTGTATAAACTTGTCGAGTTTCACGCGGGAACCTCGATAGGTGGTCTTAGAGCTTCGATCGTGGGGCTTAGGAACTCAACGAGTCACTCTGGTGACTTGGCGAGTGGGCGATTATTCAAGAAACTCGGCGAGCAGTTGAGGGTATTCGACGAGTTAAGGTCAACATGGACTATTGACCTTGACTGGGCTCACCAACGCGCCGGCAGTATTCATGGATTTGATGAATCGGGTCTGCAGACCAATGCTTGACTGCTCAGTCATAGTGTTTATAGATCATATCTTGGTGTATTCCAAGACCAGAGAGCAGCAAGTAGAGCACCTCAGGGAATTGTTAGAAGTTCTAAGACGAGAACGACTATATGCCAAATTCTTGAAGTGAGAATTTTTGTTACGAGAGGTCCAGTTCCTCGGGCATCTTGTTAACCAGGAGGGGATTTTGGTCGATCCAGCCAAAATCGAGGCGGTTATGCAGTGGGAGGTTCCCAGGTACCCTTCGGATATCAGGAGTTTTCTAGGATTAGCAGGGTACTACCAGAGCTTCATTTGAGACTTCTACAAGATTGTAGTACCCGTCACTCGTCTGGTAAGGAAATGGGTGGATTTACGGTGGAGCCCTATGCAGCAGAGGGCGTTCGAGGCCCTTCGACAGTGTTTGTACGAGGCTCCGGTTTTGACACTCCCCGAGGGATTTGAGGATTTTGTAGTATTCTGTGATGCACCCATCACAGGATTGGAGGCGGTCCTCATGCAAAGAGGATGAATGATAGCTTATGCATCGCGGCAGCTGAAGCCGCATGAGACGAGATACCCTACACATGATCTGGAGTTGGGAGCGGTAGTTTTCTCTTTCAAAATTTGGAGGCACTACATCTATGGGGTCCGATGTACCATATATACAGACCACAAGAGCTTGAGACACATCATGGAACAGCCAAATCTGAATATGAGGCAGTGTAGGTGGCTGGATGTAGGTAAGGACTACGATTGCTAGATCCTTTACCACCCTGGTAAAGAGAATGTGGTTGCAGATGCTTTGAGCCGCAAGTCTAATGGGTCTTCCACCCCAACAACATGTATGAGGATTACGGTGGATTCTCCTCTTGTGGGATTGATCAGAGATTCCCAGGTTGAGGGCATGCAACAGGAGAACTGAAAGATGGAAAGGATCAAGGGCGAGAACGCCCAGTTTGTGAAAGATAGTCAGGGATTATTGACCCAATGTGGTCGAGTTTGGGTTCCGATGTCTGGTGGGGTTAGACAGACCGTTATGGAGGAGGCTCATAAGTCTCATTTCTCTATACATTTGGGGGCCACCAAGATGTATCGAGACCCGAGTTTGATTTATTGGTGGTCGTGTATGAAGCGAGAGATCGCTTGGTATGTCGAGAGATGCTTGACCTGTAGGATAATCAAGGCCGAGCACTAGAGGCCACATGGTTTGCTGCAGCCTCTCGAGATTCCCATGTGGAAATGGGAGCAGATCACGATGGATGTCATTACCAAACTACCAAAGACAAAAAAGGGGTTTGATGCAATTTGGGTCATTGTAGATCGAATGACCAAGAGTGCCCATTTCTTAGCAATACGGGAGAGTTCTTCGGCCGAAAAGCTGGCCGACTTGTATGTTCGTGAGGGTGTCGCTCGCCATGGGGTTCCGGTCTCTATTGTTTCGGACCGAGATGTTAGATTTACTTCCTATTTCTGGCAGAAGTTCCACGAGGAACTGGGCACACTTCTACACTTTAGTACATCGTTTCATTTGCAGACAGATGGTCAGAGCGAGCGGACCATCCAGACCCTTGAGGATATGTTAAGGGCATGCGTCATTGATTTCGGTTGGAGCTGGGATTCCCACCTACCTCTCGCATAGTTCGCCTACAATAACAACTATCATTCCAGCATCGGTGCCCTGCCATTTGAGCTGTTGTATGGGCAGAGATGTCGCACTCCAGTTTGTTGGGGCGAGGTCGAACACAGGGTGATGGGGCGGACGGACGTAGTATTGCAAACTACAAAAAGAATCCAGCAGATTAGGCAGCGATTGCAGACCGCCCAAAGTCGACAGAAGAGTTACGTCGACTGACATCGTTTTGAGTTGGAATTTCAAGTGGTTGATATGGTACTCCTGTAAGTCTCACCCTGGAAGGGTGTTATCCACTTCAGGAAGAGAGTGAAATTAGGTCCCCCATTATATTGGGCCGTTTGAGATCATTATCAGGGTCGGCAAGGTGGCTTACAGGTTAGAGCTACCGGAGGAGCTAAGTCGGGTACATAGAAGTTTCCACATCTCGCAACTACGAAAGTGCTTCATGGATCAAGAGGCGGTGGTGTCATTGGATGATATCCAGGTTGATGAGCGTTTAAATTATGTGGACAGGCTGGTGGCCATTCTGGAAAGGAAGAAGAAAGTAATGCGAAACAAGGAGATACCGTTGGTGAAGGTGCAGTGGGAGCATCGGAGAGGATCCGAGTGGACGTGGGAGTTGGAGGCCGAGATGCGGGAGCATTACCCGACATTTTTTTCCTCGGTGGAATTTGAGGATATAGTCTAGTTAAAGTGGGGGAGAATTGTAATGCCCCGATCTTCAGGTAATTGAATTACGTAAGAACTTTCTTGATTTCAAGGTCTACTCGACGAGTTAGTAGCCCTACTCGTCGAGTAGCAGCTGATTGGCTCGCATGTTTAGTAATCTACTCGACGAGTCCAAATAGGGACTCGACGAGTAGGAACTGGCAGATCAAACCCTAAATCCCGGGGTTTGGCACCCTATTTAAAGGTCACATATTCCCCTTAGCCTCCCTCACTGCCTCTCTTTGATCCAGAAACCCTAATTCTTGTTTACCCTATTTTGTGTGTGCTTTTTTTAATTGAAAGAAGATCCTTTAGAGTTAAAAGCTTGGAGTTCAAGAAGTTGGAGCTAGTGGTTGTTGTAGATTCAGATTCTTCTTTGCCTTGGCATCATTTTAAAGGTAACAAGTTATTACCTTGATTCTCCTTTGATTAGAACCCCTCATGGTTGGGTTAGAGCCCTTTTTAGGGTTTTGTGGTGATTCTTTGTGTTGGGTCAAGATCTGGGGTTGCAACATCAGATATGAGCTCCATTAGCCTCCCTTTATCATAAAGCTCAGTAATTGCCAAGTTATGACCTATCCAACTGACTTAAGCCACTCCTTTTAGATTTTTTTGGGTCATACCATCTTGCATGCACGTAAAGTTTGAAACTTTATGTGATAATCATGCCCTAGAAGCTTAGATCTATAGTTTGGAGCCTTTACATGACTTAAAAAGCTTTTGTATGGATGAATGATTTAAGGTTCTTGGCAAGTCGCATGGTTGACGCGGCGAGTTGGATGAACAAGTCGACGAGTTTGATGAAGATTTCCTTAGACTCGGCGAGCCAGTAGAATGGCTCAGTGAGTCGGTTATGGTTTTCGCAATCATTAGGTGTGTATAAACTTTTCGAGTTGCATGCGAGAACCTTGACGGGTGGTCTCAGAGCTTCCATCGCGGGGCTTAGAAACTTGACGAGTCACTCTGGTGACTTGGCGAGTGGGCGAGTATTAAAGAAACTCGGCGAGCGGCTGAGGGTACTCGACGTGTTGAGGTCAACATGGACTGTTGACCTTGACTGATGGCTTTGACTTTGATCATGAGTTGACCCGTTGACTCTTGACACAGTTTTGGGAAGGTTGGAGATTTACGAGTATGATTCGTAATAAATATAGGTGGTGGTGTTCGTGTCATCGATCCGAGAGTTGGAGCTTATTCTTGCGTGCCGGCATTGCAAGGTGAGTTATCCTCACTATACTCAAGGGTCTAAGGCACCAAGCTCAGCCCTTTGGAATTTATCTGGTTATGTGATGCTAGTATGATATATTAGATTGGTATCCTAGAGGGTAGGATAATGTTATATGATACGTAGTAAGAATTGATAGATCGGTATCCCGATAGATAGGATGATATAATGAGCTATGTCGTATGATTTGTTAGGTTAGTTTTTTCTATAGACAGTTACGTGATTATCTGTTATATGTACACATGTCTGTTTGGTGGTTGAGGTTTATCTGCTTCGTGCAGAGGCCAATAGACCGGGGCATTCCAACCTATTATGTAACATCCATAAAATTTCCAATAAATTTAAACTTCTCAAAAACAACCCAAATCCATTAATTATTACAAAAAGGTTTTCAGTTTGCTTATTATCAGAGTATCCCAGAAACATCATAGTAAAAATGAGGAGCGGAATGATCACGTCTTCGCCTTGTCACGATCTCCTGAAGTACCAGAAATAAAACACTAAAACTGTAAGCCCGAAAGCTTAGTGAGTTACCCCCAAAATACCATCCACATATAACCATACTCACAACATATCTCAATACAGAACAGCCATGCATATCGAGTATACAATGTGACTGGTCTGCCCTCACCGGGCCTTCGATCGACTTGATCCACCCTCTGAGTCACAGTATGACTGGTCCGCCTGCACCGGGCCTTCATTCGGTCTGGTCCACTCTCCGAGCCTCGGCACGTCTGGACCGCCCTCTTGGGGCCTTCAGCCTATCCAGACCACTCGCTGGGCCTACGGTCTATCCGGTCCACCCTGGTATGTTGGCCTACATCATAAAGCAGGACTCGCCTCAACCCAACCCCAGTCAAACAACCATGTGCACATAAAATAGTTAATCACATAACAATCCTCAGCCAAACAAACGGTTCAATCAGATCATAAAACATAACAACATCCTAACCAGGATACCGACCTAACCGGTCACTAACATAACATTACCATATATACCAGGATACCGACCTTAACCAGGTCACTAACATGATACCATCCTAATACCAGGATGCAAATCTAGCAACTCAATAACATATCAAACAAATACCCAGATTCCCATCCAATAAGGGGTCGGCCTTGGTGCCTTAGACACTGTTGATATAGTGAGGATAACTCACCTTGCACTTGCCGAGCTGGAGAGATAGAATCAAATCTCCCGATCACCACCACGAACACCACCACCTGATACTCCAAAGAAACTATAACCATTAGAACCAAAATTACAAACATACCCTCGAAAGTCAACTGGTAAACTCTTGGTTAAAGTCAACCTTCCTGGTTGACCCTACTCGCCGAATCAACCTAGTGACTCATCGAGTTTACTTAACTCTGAAACCCACCATAAACAACTCGACTCGCTGAGTCATCTCCCAGACTCACCGAGTCACTAAGCGACTCCGTGCCTGAAACCCCAGACCAACTCGCCGAGTTATCTACCAGACTCGTCGAGTTCACTTGGAACTTAATCGAACCAAAACCCAATCCTACTCATTGATTCATCTCCCATACTCGCCGAGTTCATACGGGTACTCCCATAATTGAAAGATACAGAGATATTCCTTTGCTCCAAACAGTAGATCTGGGTCCCTAGAGTGCATTAGCAACATAAACATGCTACCTTTACGTGCTTTCATGTCCCAAAATTCAAAAACCAAGCTATAAAGGAACTTAACTCATGGGGGTGGCTTTTGCATAGCAATTCAAAGGACTTTCTGCATATTAGATCCAAATAGAACTAAGATCTGGAGTTTCAACTCCAGATCTAACTCATGCACCAAAATCTCATCATATTATGCTCAAACAAACCCTAAAACTCCATGAAAGATGGATCTAGAAAGGAGAAGGTCAAGATAACGATTCATTACCTCCAAAACGACCTCCCACTGAACAATAATCTGAATCTCCACAAATCTCATTAATCCAAGCTTCTTGATCTTCAAGATCTCTTCACAAAATCACTTATCTTCGCTCCAAATTGCTTCCAAGGACTCTCACTCACGATTTTGGGGTTTCTAGATCTCAAAAGGGTAGTAAGGGGCTGAGGGGTGGACAATAGATCCTTTAAATAGGGTGAAAACCCTAAATCTTAGGGTTTTCTCTTCCCAGCACAACTCGTTGAGTCCAGCTGCTGACTCGGCGAGTTGGTCACTTAACTCGCGACCAAATCCCATTTCGACTCGATGAGTAACCGCACCTACTCGCCGAGTCCACCCTCCTAATAACACTTTACACCCCTGAACTCTTGCTTCTAAACTTGGGATGTTACAATTCTACCCCACTTAAATTAGGCTTCGTTCTTGTAGCCACCTGCAACACACGATTCGAAAAATCATTTCTACAATGCAACCTCCCGCCTTGAACCGAACCCTGGTCTCTACAGACATTACTTATCGAATCCCTTATGAAACCACTTCTTCCCATGCCAAACCTTGCCAACTGATATAAGACGGCCACCAGCTTCTTTCCCCTGATAACTACACATATCAACTAAGTATCACCTGATGATACTATCATATTCCTGTCTTGCACCTACATCCACAGCCTGAGAAAACCGGATACCATTATAAACCACAGGACTCTACCATAGCTCTAAGCTATCTTCCTCTTGTCAAAACTGACGACAACCCGGGTACGCGCAATATTGGAAACTCAGCCAGTTCTTCTCCTGAATCTAATCTCTTTTTAGTGCTAAGATAACACATCCTTCAACGTCCAAACAACTCTAATGGACAACCAGCTAAATCACATAAACACTCATACCTGGCCCAATCAGCCTCGGGCTAGAATTCCAGGTACGTCTACGACGGGTCCAGCTATCCCTCGGATGGAACACCACCACGTACATAACCCATGACTACAACCATACTTGGAACCCAGGATCTCTCCATGCATCACTTCCGAACTGCTCTGATTCGACATCAATGATAATCATTCCACAACCTCAACGGACACCAACCCGGAAGTGCTTCCATATAACTGGTACAATCTTAGTGCTCACTATCCATAACTGAAATACTTTCGCTCATCCATTCACACTACTATTTTCACTCCTGTTACCCAATACTTCTTCCCTGATCTACTTACATTTCCTTTCAATTATTCAAGGAAGTCTACTCGACGACTTTTACCACATCATCAAGTGCCACAGTGCTAAAACTCCACTCTACACTACCCCGTATAGAGCAAATGTTACTCCATAACTCCCATATACTCTAAATCTGATCACATAACTAACAAAGCCCATATGCGGCCATTAGCTAACTCCATTATCATGATCAATACTTGAGGCCAGACCTATTGATTGCTATTGCATGGAAACATACTCACTCATTCTCCACATACAAGTCTACTAACACATATAGAGTCTTCAGCATGACTGGACCGCCTTACCATGCCTTCAGCCTATCTGGACCACTCTCAGAACCTTCAGCATGTCTGAACCGCCCTCTTGGGCCTTCAGCCTGACTGGTACGCCCACCGGCCTTCAGTCTCTCTGAACAACTCAAAACTATTGTACATCACCCTGAACCATTCTTCCCAGGAATCTCTCACATGCATTCTGTTCTAGCCCTCCAAGGGCTCCGAACTCCAGATCCATCCCATGAATTTTACCCCGACCTAATCCCAGGCCTCATGTCGATCAACTACCTTATCTGAAACCATGGTCTGTTCCCTTCCCCACATGTCTATCACCTACTATAACCAGTTCACACTCTCGGCTAAATACATTGCTAAATCCAATTAGCTAACCAACCCTAAATACTTGCTGATTCACTTGAGAATTTTCCATTTCTCCCCACTTAGTGCACCAACTACTAACTACCGATGGCGAAACCGGCATGACTCGATCGATCCCACTTGATATAGTCCCCCTTCTCCATGAACTGATTCCCTTTGGAGTGAGCAACCTCCACAGAACAACTATCCTGACATCGCACATCCCGAACTCCAAGGAAGTTCGAATCTCAACTGAACACTTCTCACCTCGCGGTTGTTATTCCTAGCAAAGAGATCATATATCTTATCTTTCGATCATCAATCATCCTGGATGCTAACCGACTGCCACTCCTAACTACTAAGATCCTCAATCCTATTACGAATCATGCAGAAAAGACAGACATGTTTACAATACCACACAAATAACAAGATAACAAGATAACAAGATGGAAACATACCCGCAACTGCATCTGGCTCCGTCCTGACCTCCTCTACTATAAGCTGGAAAGCGCATCCCTGAGCCCTTGGAGTCTCCGCTCCAGCCTAACCCCCACTCGTAATCATCAAGTTGGTCGGTGTTAGAGCCTGCACCGGTCTTGCAACACGTTGTGGACAGTTGACCCTCAATTGTCCAACCTGGTGGCAATGATAACAAATCCACATATCCTGAACTGGGGCCGACTGACGGAAATCCATCGCATAATGCCCTTCTCTCCCGCACTTGCGACACGCACCACCGGACCTACAAACTCCGGTATGACCCTTCCCACACTTCTCACAAGTGTGGTTGTTCTGACGTCCAATCCTAGAGTCAACGGTTCTGGACCGTTTTGGCGCCAGCTGCGACTGCACTGGGGCCTACCTCTGCTCTCACAACTGCAACTCAATGTCCAACTCACACCGCCTGGCAGCCTCCTACAACTCTAACAAGGTATCACATCTCTGCATGGACACAAATTTCTGGATATCCCTCTTGAGCATACTCAGATACCAAGACATCTGAGCCTATTTTGAAGCAAACTCAGGGCAACACATTGCCCTCTCCATGAACATCCTGGTGATCTTCGTCACCGACTCTGAATCCTGCTTTAGCTCCAAAACCTCCTGAGCCAACCTCTCTCTCAACCCGCAGAACATAACGAGTATTGAACATCCCCCGAAAATGATCCCAAGTGACTGTAGCCTATTGCGCATCCAAATAAAATCCCGTAGTCAACCTCGAGCAATCCTTTGCTCTAAGCCTCAAAAGGTTCATAGCACACCACACCCTATGATCCGCAGGGCATGAACATGTGAAGAAACAACCCTCCACTTTTGACAACCATCTCATAGCAATGATCAGATCCTGAACTCCATCAAAGGTAGGGGCTTCGTATTATCGAAGACCCGATACTGAAACCTTGACTGGCTCATCCCCCTGCCGCTGCTACATCCATTGTAGCTACTGCGGAATCCGTCTCCGCAAGAGCTGCATAGCGCTCATCAAAGTACTCAACCATGGGGGTCTTGATCGACCCAAACATCTCCGGCAACTAAGCCTGAAACATAGCAGCAACCTCATCATGCAGGATCTCATGAATCCTAGCATCCAACTCATCCGTACTTATCTGACCAATGACCTCTGGTGGCACTGATCCACCCTGACCATCCTCTTATGATCCCGATCCCGAACCGGATCCTTCCCAGAAGCGTCTCGTAACCACCATACTACAACACACCAACAAGACCCTTAGATACAACACATACCCGCCCAAGAACTAAATTATAACCAACACCCTAGGGGGTTGTGACTTCCTTGATACGCGTATGAGTCCTGTGCTTTCAGTAGTACAGGCCCATACTACCTTCCACACCTACCCATATTTGTCTCAAGTATCACCACAACACCCTAACCATATATGCACACACCGCAAGCACTCAATCCTCACTCTTAGAGGAATGTTGAATATCTCATATAAGGGAAAACATGGGCTTGAAGGCATCATGTAATCAAGCAATTCTATCATGCAATCCCTGAAGATCCCCAGCGTAGTACTAGCATACTGTTCTAACACATCACATAATCAAATAACTTGTATGGTATTTTGGGGACAACTTACTGGCTTCGACTGATCGTACACTCTACCTCCTCATTTTCTTATTTGAAAACCATTTTAGAAATCACTTTGAAAACTTCCCTTGATTTGAGACTAGATTTACATGAATGTTCCTCCAATTCAATCAAACCAAGACTCTGATACCAACTTGTAACATCCATAAAATTTCCAATAAATTTAAACTTCTCAAAAACAAACCAAATCCATTAATTATTACTAAAAGGTTTTCAGTTTGCTTATTATCAGAGTATCCCAGAAACATCATTGTAAAAATGAGGAGCGGTACGATCACGCCTTCGCCTTGCCACGATCTCCTAAAGTACCTGAAACAAAACAATAAAAATGTAAGCCCGAAAGCTTAGTGAGTTACCCCCAAAATACCATCTACGTATAACCATACTTGTAACATATCTTAATACCGAACAACCATGTATATCGAGTCTACAGTGTGACTGGTCCGCCTTCATCGGGCCTTCAATCCACATGGTCCACCCTGTGAGTCTACTATATGACTGGTCCGCCCGCACGATGCCTTCAGTCGGTCTGGTCCACTCTCCGAGCCTCGGCACGTCTGGACCGCCCTCTTGGGGCCTTCACCCTCTAAGTCTACCGTATGATTGGTCCACCCGCACCGGGCCTTCAATCCACATGGTCCACCCTCTGAGCCTACCGTATGACTGGTCCGCCCGCACGACGCCTTCAGTCGGTCTGGTCCACTCTCCGAGCCTCGGCACGTCTGGACCGCCCTCTTGGGGCCTTCACCCTATCCGGACTGCTCGTTGGGGCTACGGTGTATCCGGTCTTCCCTGGGTATGTTGGCTTACAGCACAAAGCAGGACCTGCCTTAACCCAACCCAAGTCAAACAACAATGTGCACATATAACAGTTAATCACATAACACTCCTCAGCCAAACAAATGGTTCAATCAGATCATATTGCATAACAACATCCTAGCCAGGATACCGACCTAACCGGTCACTAACATAACATTACCCTATATACTAGGATACCGACCTTAACCAGGTCACTAACATGATACCATCATAATACCAAGATTCAAATCTACCAACTCAATAACATATCAAACAAATACCCGGATTCCCATCCAACAAAGGTTCGACCTTGGTGACTTAGACCCTGTTGATATAGTGAGCATAACTCACCTTGCACTTGCCGAGCTGGAGAGATAGAATCAAAACTCCCGATCACCGCCACGAACACCACCACCTGATACTCCAAGGAAACCATAACCATCATAACCAAAATTACCAACATACCCTCGAAAGTTAACTGGTCAACTCTTGGTCAATGTCAACCTTCCTGGTTGACCCTATTCGCTGAGTCAACCTAGTGACTCGCCGAGTTCACTTAACTCTGAAACCCACCATAAACAACTCAAATCGCTGAGTCACTACGCGACTCCGTGCCTGAAACCTCAGACCAACTCGTCGAGTCATCTCCCAGACTCGTCAAGTTTACATGGAACTTAATCGAAGCAAACCTCAACCCTACTCTCCGAGTCATCTCCCAGACTCACCGAGACTATACGGGTAGTCCCATAATTGAAAGATACAGAGCTACTCCTTTTCTGCAAACAGTAGATTTCGGTCCCCAAAGTGCATTAGCAACATAAAGTTGCTACCTTTACGTGATTTCATGTCCCAAAATTCAAAAACAAGCAAGAAAGGAACTTAACTCATAGGTGTGGCTTTCTTCATAGCAATTCAAATAGAACTCAGATCTGGAGTTGCAGCTCCAGATCTAACTCATGCACCAAAATCTCATCATATTATCCCCAAACAAACCCTAAAATTCCATGAAATATTGATCTAGAAAGGAGAAGGTCAAGATAACGATTCATTACCTCCAAAACGACCTCCCACTGAAGAATAATCCGAATCTCCACAAATCTCCTTGATCCAAGGTTCTTGATCTTCAAGATCTCTTCACAAAATCACTTATCTAGGCTCCAAATTGCCTCCAAGGACTCTCACTCACGATTTAGGGTTTCTGGATCTCAAAAGGGTAGTAAGGGGTTGAGGGGTGGAAAATAGATCCTTTAAATAGGGTGCACACCCTAAATCTTAGGGTTTTCTCTTCCTAACACCAACTTGTCGAGTCCAGTTGTCGACTCGGCGAGTTGGTCACTTAACTCATGACCAAATCCCGTTCCGACTCGACAAGTAACCGCACCTACTTGCCGAGTCCACCCTCCTAATAACACTATACACCCCAGAACTCTTGCTTCTGAACTTGGGATGTTACATATTGGTTGAGGCCCTGGGTTATTCCATCCTAAGGATGATTAGACCCATAGGGTGTTGGCATTCCAACCTACTAGTTGAGGGCCTGTGGTATTCCAACCCGATGGTTGACTGGACCCATTGTATAATGTGTTCATGATGATTTGTATATTTGTAAGTATCGGTATTTGGGGGAACTCACTAAGCTTTCGGGCTTACAGTTTCAGTTTATTATTTTAGGTACATCTGAGGATCGAGGAAAGGCAAAGGCGTGATCGTACCACTCCTCACATTTTGATATGTATTCTGGGAAAACTCTGATAAAGACTATTTTGGAAACAAACTTGTAGTAACTATTTTTTTAAATGTTTTGGAAAGTTTAAATTTGGCTTAAATTTTATGGGTGTTATATACATGGTAACAAATACATCCTTGTAGTGGTCGACTACATGTTGAAGTGGGTGAAAGTGCAAGCTTCGCCCACCAATGATGCACGAGCTGTCATTAAATTTCTTAAAAGGTAATTTTCTCCTTTTGGCATGCCTAAAGCATTAATTAGTGATTGAGGAACCCACTTTTGCAATGAAGAACTTGCAAAAGTGCTACAAAGATATGGTGTATATCATAGGTTTGTAACACCTTATCATCCTCAAACAAGTGAGCAAACCAAAGTCACAAATTGGGCATTAAAAAGAATACTTGAAATAGTGGTGGATAATAACAAAAAGGAATGGTCTGAGAAGCTTGATGATGAATTATGGGCATTTTGAACCGCTTTTAAAACCGCAATTGGTACTAGGCCTTATAGGTAAATTTTTGGTAAAAATTGTAACATTCCGGTTGAAATTGAAAACAAGGCATTTTGGGCTTTAAAGACTTTTAATTTTGAATTATTTATATTGCGCACTAACCATTTGATGCAAATTAATGTGTTAAAAGAGTTAAGAAATGAATCATACACTAACTCTTCGATCTATAAGGAAAAACTAAAAAATGGCATGATGCAAGGTTAAGAGGGAACAAAGAGTTAGAACTCGGTCAAAAAGTCCTACTCTTCAAATCAAGCATGAAGATTTTTCCGGAAAAATTGCAGACATGATGGTACAAACCATTTGTGGTCAAGGAAACATTTCCACACGGAGCTATTGACCTATTTAAGGTAGATGGGACAAATTTTAAAGTCAACGGGAACCAAATGAAATGTTACAAAGAAAGAATTCCAAAGGAAGATGAGGAAGGAGGGGAAGTGGTCTTGGAAGCAACTATTGCAACGTAGAGCGGGAAAGAGTCCAACTCAAGACTCCTAAAAAAGAAGCGCTTACGGGAGGCAACCTGCACTTTGCATTTTCCGTTCCTTTCATTTTACTTTTTGAGTTTAGTTTTCTTTTATTTCTTTTTAGCTTGTCTTAAATGGATTTTCACTCATTAATCATTGTCTATTAATTGTTCTTATGAGGGCAAGTAACAAAAAAGTGTGAACTGCGTTTAATGTCCTAAATGATTTCAATAACAATAAGTTGCATCGGCATCTTAGCATTGAGAATAAGTAGCGAATACGTCATCAATTATTCATTGGAGCACAACATAAGTACTATCAAACGTGTTAATCAAACTACAAACAGCATGAAGATAAGAACCCCAACGTGTATCACCGACTCTTCTTAATGTCCTAACTTGATTCAATGATTTTCCTGATTCAATTTCACCAAGTTCCATAAATGTTCAATCTCAGTTTCCTTTTCCTTTTGTAACTCATCATGACGCTTACTAGAAGCACAAAACATATTAATTGCAAAAATTAAGTTTGAAAAAAATTGGTGTACATGAATAATTTCTCTTGAAGCAGCCACTAGTGCTAGTTGTAATTTGTGAGCAAAGTAGTGAACATAATACGCATAAGGACAATCATTAAAAACAAGTGTCCGTAATCTGTTCCATTATCCTCTCATATTACTAGCACCATCATACCCTTGGCCACAGATTTTACTAACATCAAACTGATAGTGTAAAAGTTGTCTCCACATATTTGTTTTCAAGGTTAATGATAATGTATCCCTGATATGAACCAAATCCAAGAACCTTTCCCATATGATCCCTTCTTCGTCAACAAAGCTCAAAACTATGGTCATTTGCTCTTTTTTAGACTTATCCCATGACTCATCAACCATGACACTAAAGTATGAATCCTCCACGTCACCATGAATATGCTTTCAAACTTTATTTGCAATAATACTAGGAATTTCTTTTTGAATTTCTCCAGAAGTATACTTTAATTTATAAGGAGTTTTCACTAATATAACATTTGTAACTTCATCATTTTAAGATTCTAGAAGTTTTAGTAGTTGGAGAAAATTACCACGATTTTTGGAATTAGGACTTTCATCATTTCCTCGTAAAGCACAAGCTTGGAATGTAAACCAACGAACTGTGTCAATCGAAGCTTTTAATCCTAAACGATTCTTCAATATTTGCGCTTTATTTTACTTCACTATGATATTTTTAATGTGTGCTTCCATGTTCATCAAGTTTTCAGCAAATGCAACTGCATTTCTATATTGTGAACAACCAATGTGCTTCAAGAATGCACAATTTTTCCGGTCAATAACTTTTTTTCAATTGTCAAATCCTTTAACAGTAAATGCATCATAACCATGTTAGACACCTTGTTTATCGTTAAATATATAACACATAAAACAATAAGATGAGTGTTTTGTTAGAGAATATTCTAACCAATTAGGGAAAATGTTGAACCAAGAATATTAGAATCTCTGAGGATGTTTCTTTGAACTTTTAGCATGATGCTCTTTAAAACGTATTTTGAAGGATCCTAAAGTCATATAAGCTCGTCTTACTTCTTCTCTTAAATAACTGGATAATCCCACATTTGTTTTCGTTTAGTAGGATCTATTTCTACTTGTTTAAGATCCACCTCATTAGGATTTGATTGTGTTGCTTCATAAATGTCATTCTCTTGTTGATTTCCATGTTCTTGCGCTTGTGACTCACTTGTTGAAGCTTTTAGACGTTTGCTCTCTAGATTTTCATTAAGCGGTTCTTCATCATCACCCATTCTTTTGAAAAAAGAATGATGGTTTTCATCTTGCCCACGATTGTATCTATAAAAAAATCAATACGGATGAATAATTCATTCAAAATTAGCCAACTAGCTTAAATTTATGCAAAACAAAACATTTAACAGTATGTGAATTATGAAATCCTAATTATGGACTCCCATATAGTGAAATACCAACAACAAGAAAATGGTGGAACAATTCATATTAATTATCAATCTAAGCTTATTCTAGACAAACAACAAGCAATTGGAAATAATTGATTTTCTGATTTTCTTTCGTGAACTGAACACTTAACAAGAAAAAACAACAAAACTATAGAAGAGAAGACTAAAGATAGAACAATACAACAGGTCTGCTGCGTCTGCATCTGCAGAGGCCGGAGGGTACAGGGTGGACCTACGGTGGTGGTGCTGCGGTGGATGGTGGTGACTGTGTCGATGGCGTGAGGTGTCCGTTGTCCGATTAGCAATGAGCAACGAAGAGCTGAAGAACGGAGATGAGGATTGATTAGGGTTCGATTCGATTCACCGTTTACGTCTTCCAAATACGATTGCTTCTAAAACTCATGGATTAGACAATTTACAATTGGACACGAGGGCCACAACCTAATTTTTACATTCATGGGCCTATATCTCGAAATTTTAATTTATTTGGATTAGTTCTAACTCAAAATCCAGAGAGGATAATTTAAGCCACAAAGCTCTTTTTGTTTATCATGTGTCTTGTGATGCATACAAATTGATCATCAATTACGTCATATTATTGTGTAGTCAAATACCATCTATAGCCACAAAATTTTCATTACATTCAAGCAAAGTCAAAATACAAGCTCTTTTTAGAAGAATCCCGCACATAAAAAATCCCTTCCGATTGACCTCTAAAACAACTACATGCAAAGTCAAAATACAAGTTACCCCATACACTTCTTACAAACGAGAGATCCAATCTACATATTTTTGTTTCTTGGACACCCGACAAATTGACAGAAGTTTTTTATCCAACTATTTTTTAAACATTTCCAATCCCTTGTATATTAGTGGACAAACAATTAAACGTTCGACTTCATTTCCCCCATTCTTTTTAATAATGGCTTCCATAGCTCTTTGATAACCCAATGTTCTCCGAAAAAGAACTGTGGCATTAAGCTCTTCTAAAATATAAAACCATCAGCTTTTCGCTTGAAAGTAGAAGATATTTTTAAACTTGATTGTTGTTGATCATTGGGGAAAGAAAATTGATTAGTTGTAGGAAAAACTTCAGATCGAATGTTGCATATTTTGTGTACCTGAACTGAACAATGCCAATCCGTAACAAACATTTTGGCCTGCAACAGGCCTATTAGAATCACCGAAGTGGACCAAATTGGACCCAAAAAGGTTTATTTGTGTCATAACAACATTTATAAATCCATTACTATTTATGTGCTTGGTTATATGACACAACATCTATAATTCAAATTATATGTTTGAAGTTTTATTCAAATCGCGTTGTTTGTTTAGATATAAAATTTAAAATCTATTAAGAAGAGCATAAAGCATAAATCTATCACATATATAGTATTTTAATGGAAATAATCTATTTAATAACAACGATCGATATAACAATATTTGCTGAAAAGAATCTTCAAATAACTCACCTAATGAAATTTAATTTAATGCATATTTCTCATACTTAACTATTTATATTGGATATCCGGTAAAACCGAAAAACATCAAATCTTCATTGGTAATTGGATTAAATCAGACCCAAATTTTCAATTTTCAAATTGAATCGATGGCAACAAAACAAACAAAATTGATACAACCAAATTATTTACGTAATATTTGGTTATCATCCGGTTATCATATGCATCCAATTACCATCCAATATTGCAATTACGGTAAAATATTAAAATTATTAGTATCTGAAAATAAAATAAGATTGCATATTTGCATTTGTTTGTCATAGGATAAATCCAGTCGAGTATTTTGAATTACCATCACTAAATATTTAATGGAAAGACCAATCCAATCCAATATTCATTGGATTACAATCACTGGATAGGTTGAGAATTTATAATGTGCAATTAGTAATTAGAATCGATTGATTTTATGTAAACATATTGAATGTGAACCGATAAACACTCACTTTAATTTTGATAAATGGGCTAATATTTATCGATTGATTAAAAACGGAAAAATTATATATATATATATATATATATATATATATATATATATATATATATATATATATATATATATATATATATAAAAGTCCAAAATCTACCCATGTATCAGTAAGATCCGTTTGCTGGTGTGGAATCTCAATCAAACGGATGATGTCGGACTAAATAAAACAAAAGGAGAAGAAGAATAATATGAATTTTGAATGTCTTGATAATATGAATTAAGTTCCTTACACAAAAGATTCACCCACACACGATGCTCTCTGGCCGTAAACTCCTTAGGGTTCATCAATCTCTACTCTTCACCCTAACACCTCTTTTTATACTTGGAATATGGGTTGGATAACACATGGGCCGTAAATGAGTTTACCGTCGTAAGGTGTTTACGGCCGTAAACTAGAACATAAATTCATAAGTATTACAGAAATATACAATTGCCTAGAAAAGTAAAGTATAAACCATATTTTGACCCAACAATCTCCCCCTTGGTTTGTAGCTTTCTTTTCTTAATGACCCGACAAAGCTCCCCCTAAAAAGTAGCTGGCTCTTCTTGTCAATCTTCAATGAAAGCTTGGCTTCAGCTTTAACCTTCAATTTCTTCACAGCATCAGGATGAACATGTGAATCTTCAATGAATGACTTCATCTTGCGCACTTGAGGTTTTCTTCAGAATTTGGAATTGAATGCACATTGGGTGAGGATGCTTGATGAACTGATTCTTGAAAATCGGTGCTTTCAGTTTGAGAATCTTCAGAGAGAACATCAGAGAGAACAAATCTTCTAGATCACTTCAGCAGGTACAACAATAGCAGCATACTGATTGAGGAGGCTTCAATGCAATCCGTCACATATTTTTCAAATCAATTTGACCTTTCTTTTGGGGTTGAAGGATTGAACGTCGAAAGAATAATCTTCATTTCTTGCTCTTTCGAATGCGAATTCTTCGATGCTCACG
This sequence comes from Lactuca saligna, assembly GCF_052625555.1. NCBI lineage: Eukaryota > Viridiplantae > Streptophyta > Magnoliopsida > Asterales > Asteraceae > Lactuca > Lactuca saligna. Next base: position 81,366,522 of record NC_136425.1, on the reverse strand, counting down.
GACGAGGCTTTGGCTCAGAAGTCTTCAACACAAACTCCATGAGTCTTATCTATACCTGAAATCACTTTTCAAGACAAAACAAAACTAAAATAAAACTTAGCAGACAAATGAAAACATAAACAAAAATATTTTTAGATTTTTGATTTTTCTGAAGAAGAAATAAAACAGAAATAACACTAGTTTTTGGATTTTTAATTTTTCTGATTTTTTTTTTAATTTTAAATTTTTTTTTTTTTAATTCTCCCCTAATATTTAAATTAGAAGAAACTATGACAAATTTAACAAAAACAAAAATAATATCTAACTTTAAGAGTGATTTGGGATCAAAGTTTTTAGACAGTCTTTATCCACTTGTCGGTACCTTCTATCTTCACGTCTTTGTCTGGTCGATCGTCGATATTGTTGTCCACTTAAACACGAAAAATTATGACAGATTTAGGACATACTATTTGTTACAAGACAGGGTGAACTTAAAATCCTAAAATTTATATCTTATCCTAATTCTTTAGATACTATATCTTAAGGACCATTCATCTGACGACGACCAGGGATGTTGCTGTCCACCTAAATTGAGCAGCGAGATCTATAAACAATCGATATGTGTTTCATTTTAAGTGTACTGGAACGTGTTTCCCGCTACATGATATGCCCCAGCCATCAAGAACTTCCAGAGTACTCCTTACATTGGGTGAGCAGACCATCATTAGGAGAGAAGATAGATTCAGATTATTATCACTTATAATTTTAGAGGGATTGTGAATTAGAAGGTTGCATATGCTGTGTACCAGGTCGGATTGGAAGTCACGCAAAGGAGAGAGCATATGGCTAACAGATAAGATGAATTTCATATATATAACTTGCAGAGAAATAGAGTTGCATATGTTGTGTACCAGGTCGGATTTGAGGTCACGCAAAGGAGACAACATATGACTAATAGATAGAAAAGAAAGAAAACAATTTTCTACAGACCTAATTTATCGGAATTTACCAGTCGCCTCATCCAACCGGAATTAAGGACAGAATGCGCACATCGAGGAAAAGTTAAGCCACGGTTCCAAGTACGGGTTCAATTAATGTGACGAGTAGATTCTCATATATATCTCCCTGGTCAACCTATCCGAGCATCGTATTGTCAGGCTGAACGGATCTAACTAGGTCAAGATTTGTTAAGTCTATAAATTTCCTACGTTCAACTCTGCCTAGTCAAGTGCATTTAGAATCTTTCGTGTCTACCGACGCATCAAGTCAGAGCATAGACCCTTCAACTTTGGGTACATTACGCAGACTCGGGTTGTCTGTTATCACTTGATAATATCACTTCCCAAAACATCTCCCTCAAGCACATTTCATAACCAGCATAATTTTTTTTATTTTTTTTTAATAATTTTCTAATTTTTGTTTTGTTTTTATTTCTCCCCCTAAATTTGTGCATACGAGAGAAACAAAATTAAATGCGCAAATTTAAACTATCCTAAAACAAAAATTAGTCTTTAAAGCGAATCAACTTAAGAAAAATTTAGGAGAATAGAGAAGAAAACGCAAACCGTAATTCACCAATTGAATCTGCATTCAGAAGGTCTGAGAACAACACGCGTAATCTCAGAACAGATCCGAAAATTCTTCATATTATTAAGCACTAACCCCATGAGTGATCCCTTCCTTTCTTCCCTTCCAGCAAAGGACACATACTCTCAAATAATTTTCTGAGTGTTGTACAGTTGAGAGATGTGCCCAATCATATGCTAGGAGCAGCCACTACGAAGAAACCGAAGTTTGATGATATGCCTCCATAGCTGCTCCGACACAAAGCGGGATCAGTTGGTCTTTGGAACCCAGTCCATTTTGAAACCGGGTCGACCTTTGTCATCAATGCACGGTACTCACTCCCATGACATATCCTGCTTATCACAAACATAAGATGTAGAAACGTTAGAAGCATTAGGAGATTTGGGAGTTTTCACCTTTGGTACCCATTTGTAGTTGGGTTTAACCCAGTTCTTTTTCGATCCGATGGGTGTCTCGGCACTTGATTTGGAACTTGAAGCCGGCTGCCAAGATGACCTTGACCTAACTGGTCTTGGCTTCACTGGAGCATCTTTCGAACTAGACTTCTGGGCCAACATTCCCTTCTTGTTCTTGGGAGTTGGATGCTTGTCCTTGGGAGTTGGATGCTTGGCCTTGTGGGTTTGATGCTTGGCCTTCTACGCGTTCCAGTAACCATTGTCTGAACGTGACCTGGAAGGGTTTCTTTTGAAGTATCTCCCACTTAGCATGTTTTTCCATCGTTGTGCATAGTAGGGAACGTATGCACGATTAGGACAATTTCTGGCAATGTGTCCAAGTGTTCCACAGTGAAAACGAGTCTTTTTCTTCATTGTGAAGTTATTTATTCCTGCCCCTGGTGGCATATCCTGGCCTTGTCTCTTGTTGTTCCCATATGCACAGTTGCAACAAGCACTCTGTTTAGCTTTAAATGTTGGCCTGTATTTACCAACGGCAGGTTGATTAGAAGCAACAGATTCAGATTTCAAGGGGTCGTTTGTTTGTTCAGAAGAACTCTCCTTGTTCTCATCCTCTGTTACTTTGCCTGCACAAGAAGTAGCAACATTAGTATCTTCAATATTAATAACTCCTCCTGACACAAATCCAGCTCGTTTTCCATATTGAAGATGTGGCTCCCTGTCAGTTTCGTCCTGTGTCATAGGTATGGATGTGTAGTTATGATAATAAGGAGGAGGTACACTATCATACCCTAGACCCTTGTTTTGATTTTCTTTGAATTTCAATTGGGTTTCATATAAGGACTCGACTATCTGACTTGACGCAGTATAATTTTTGAAACTGACATCTGTTTTTCCACGCTTAATTTTTAAAAGCGTCAAGTTCTTCAGTTACAGCAGCAAGTTGTCTTTTAATATAATCATAATTTTCACACTTGTTGCTATACTCTTCCTGAAGTTTCCTATAGTCCTTGGTTTTTGCTTCTAATTCAGCCTTCAGGGGTTTCCGTCCTTTCCTGAGTTGATATGCTTTATATCTTAGGTCCTCAACTTCCCTTTTTAATAAATCAATTTGTTCCCGAAGAAATTTAATCGTATCTTCACATTATTGAGAACATGAAACATCACATGATTGAGAACACAACACTTCATTGACTGGAAGGTTTGTTGAACTCATTGTTTTTCGACAATTCAAAGCGTTAAGTTCTTCAATTATATCAGCCAGACTAAGACAATTGAGATCTTTTGTCTTCTTGATGTCGGCCACATCCATATCCCACGATTTTGGAAGTGCATTTAGCAGCTTTTTGTTTATCTCAGATTTACATAAGAAGATCTCAGCTATATTCTGATGGGTTTTGGTCATAAGAACATCCTCTGTGCTCATACAAACCCTAATGCTCGGATCTAGGTTTCTCTATTATACATGCAAGTTTATCCAAGACTATAAACCCTAGATCTAGCATATGAGAATCAATATAACATATAATTAGAGTTTAGATCATACCTTGATTGTTATGTAGCAATAACAATCCAATTCCTCCTTGTATTGACTTTAGAAAGCTTAGAGTCACAAATGTCACTCCTCTAATGGTTCACAAACACCAAAAGCAAGAGGATGAAGAGGTGAGAGGATGGAGGCTTCCCTAAAACGTGTGAAACCCTAGAAGGATGCTTAGCCACGTTTTTAGGTCATAAGGGATGTATATATAGTTAGGCTATTAGGGTTATCTAACAAGGAAACCCTAAATTGGATGCTTAAGCCCTAAGCAACCCATAGATTCCTTTCCTTAAGGCCTTGGATGATTTCCTCATGGGCTTTCCCATAGAATTCATCCACTCCTTAATATAAGGTAATGCATAGCCCAAATTGCAATTATCTTATAATTACAATTCCAGTCCCTTAAGTTTAATTAATCCCTTTTAGGCACAAAACTAATTACCAATTAATTCTTGACTAATATTAATTTAAACAATATGATTTCTTCTTTAATATATTATTCTCATAATATATTAATAAATCATATTTAATCCTTTCTCTACATAATTCATCCTATCAAGTTGCTTTGGTGAAGGCAACCCAAAAGGACCATGCACCATCGGGTCAAGTACATACCAAAATAGTTATGGACTTAGACACTAATCCAACATTCTCCCACTTGGATAAGTCTAATAACTATTATGCGTATGACTTCAGATCCTGATCTGCAATCGTAGCTTTCCAAAGCCGCTGTCAACTCTGATCCTATCAGTTATGCGTGTCCTTTAGATAAGCGATCATATATTCCTCCATTCTAGATAACGTATGAGAAATGATTTCAAATCATTCTCTTTGTACTATTTCTCGACTTCCGATTTATGACGACTGACTAATTGAACAAATCAAATTAGCCCTAGCCCGACCGAGCATTTACGTTTGTCATCACTAAATCATCGAATGGCCCAAAGATATCGCTTTTATCCTACTTGGGATAAAAGGAATGGATAAACTTTGATTCAATGCTCGCTTGCACTCACTCACCAAATCATACACAATAATATGTTTTATGACACCAAGTTACTAGTGCGTTTACATATTATCAATGTGCAACCGATTTGCAAGATACAACTCACACATCTCGGTTTCAAGAATATAAGATGTTATCGTCTCACCAATCACTCGTGATACAATCCATGGAGTGATCCAAGTGAGCGTGGGTTTGATCCAATGCTCAAATTCATATTCATAAGCACTCATGAACGTTGCAGCAAACATTCTCTTATGTCTAATACTCTTTTAGACAATCCACACACCAATTCACGACAGTCTTCATTCATACCTACTTCCAACATATGAACGACTGTGGCCCGTTCGAATAATTTGACTGTTCTTAACCAATTAAATTATTCAGGAAGTCAAAACATGCAAAGTGAAACACAGGAATAATACTAATCCCATATGGCCTTAAACCTTTGAGTATAAATAAAACACCTTTTATTTATCACCATATCGATTACTCATTATTTGTTGTTTCGGGTAATCAACTTCTTACTTGAATTATTAAAGTTGTCCCATGCTCTTAGTATGCACACAATGTTTACCTATGGTTCTTACTTTGTGAAATAGATCAAATTGAACACATTTTCAATCATTCTCATTTCACAACTCCTAATCCATTTTATAAATGTAAGAATATCAATTCTTGCCACTTATAGAATATGCTAAATTCTAACATTTTATGCAATGATCCTTTTGTAATATCACTGCACCAAAGTCACAAAGACTATTGCCAATGAAATTACAATTTCCTCTATCGGAGATTGTTACAAGACAATTCCATAGATGTGATGTCTCTCACTCAAACCACATTCCTTTGAACAACCTTTTGCAAAAACTTTATAATCTAGACATAGATTTTCAATATTCAATTCCCAATATGGAAAACTTTCCATACTTAACATATGACAACTCATTTTCAATAGAATCTTATCTATATAATATTGTCGATATGGTCCATCCAATACTATACTTCCAACTACTCACAAGCAACCAATCCTAGGTGAACTTTAGATTTTCCTTTGATAGTTGTTTAATTATTTTGGTCAAAAACAGATTCTAGTCCTTTTTCCCTCTAAATGCGCTAAACATTTGGAAAATTTTAGAATGGTCAAATATTATAGCATTCGCAATCGATCCTGTACTCGAAGCGTATGGGACACGATGCAAAATGTCTTACATAAAGATTTGATACTTTATCAATCTTTTGCCATAATATTTTATTTGCTATGTTCTCAAAATTCGAATTGTGAAGAGGAATGCCGTAATCATAATCGAAATTTTAAGAACACACTATGTACTTTTGACTAAATTTATTAACATTTCTCAACCTAAGCCTTTAGATTTGAAATGAAGCATAATATTCTCTCCCTTAATTATAGCAAAACAACTTTACAACCCTTACGACTTTGTAAGGTATAACTCTTGTTTTCTATAATTAATATTGCTAACTTGCAATACTTTCCATAATAATCATACAATCATAACATTTATGGTCCCACTGTCATGATGATTATTATAAACATAACACTTATGCCCCCACTAGCTGCAACATGTATTCATAAACATCTTAACTTTCATAAAAACAATACCTATTGAATTTCTTAAGTCCATGTTTCTAATACTTAGTGCTTTGATAATCTTTTATCAAAGCTTCTTGAACTTATACACCTTTGCCTTAGATAGTTCATATGCGTGTCTAAATAATTAAGACTAATTGCCAACGCTCACAATTCAAATTATGGAAAGGGATACCGTAACCATAATCGAATTCGAGAATTCAATTTTACAATCACTATCTTTTTTAAAATCTTTCTTAGTGAAAGCATTTCCTCACAATCATTTTCATGAAGGAGGAAATCTTATGACACTTAGATTTAAACGGTGTATGTGTTCCTATCCATGTGAATTTGTTAAAACCAAAGTTTACGACAAATTCAAACTCATATGGACCGAACTTTCTTAATCTTGATTTCTTTCCTTATGGTAGCACAACTGCCCACCATGTCTTCCAAGTAGTTAAGCAGTTCACCTTTGCCTATCAAAGTACTTTCCATTGATCAAGGTCCTTGCCTTTTGTGCATTCAAACGAGAACTCATAGGACTCATATGCACAATTAACTCAATTGGAATGGCATAGAAAACAAAATAGTGTCAACACGATAGGTTGTAAACCTCAACTCGTGTGCTAGTGATGATCGATAAGGTTTATTTTATTTGTTCTTGAAACCTTTCAAGACCATTAAGACTCCCACTGACTCCTTGACATCTAAGATTCTCTTGTCAATAACCATTTCTTGACAAACAAATATTCAAGAGTTAGTGTAGCTTTTATCAAAACACTTCATAAATTGGTCCTAGTTGGTCTTTGTCTTATCCAAGACATCACAACTTTCCACATTTGATGAATGTTATAAACTTTCTTAATACTTTTTCACTCAATGTCACAATCTTAACTTTAAGACTTGTTATTGGAACGAAGTATGATTGACTTTTTGATTTAACCATTTCTTCAATTCTTGATTCCTCTTCTTAAACATACAATTGTACTAAGACTCACTTAGAGGATCAATTGAGATATGGTTCTTAATCATTAAGACCTATCATAAAGCATAAAAGCTACTCTCCGTTCTTCTTAGAATGGAGAAACTTTTATCTTTCTGCCTACTTGATTCTTCTTATTCATTTTGCTATTGATTTAAACCTTTTTAATCAATTCCGAATTACACTTAATCTTATAAGTATAATCATATTTACTAAACCTTTAGTAAATCATGAAGAATATCTTTGTTACTCTTATGGTGGACTTGATCAACACGCAACTTTGTGTACTCAATCTCCTAGTGCTTCACGTGACACTTTGTCAATGAATTAGTCTAATTTCCAAATATGAAATTTCTCATTCATCATGCAACCAAGTTGCGTGATTCCAAATTTCTGTCCAATTGAAATTCGGGCGATGAGAAACTTTACCTATTTGGTAAATTCTCGACTTTCCCATAAACACCATAAATAAGAATCATATCCATTTGTTGTAGAAATATGCAAACACCAATTTTTATAACGATTTCATTGCAAGTAAATAAACAAATAAGTCAAATGAAAATTTATTTTATTTATAAAAGCAGCGGAAAACATTTGTCCTGACAATGCAAAATCTATTGAAAACTATGTATTTCAAAAGGAAAATTTCTAACAACTCTATCATAACTATCTAAGCTCAAAATCTAATCTTCAAGTCCATGCGATCAAGATCCATTCCTTGTGATTAGATTCATCTTGCTCTTTCACCAAGCTTCTTTTCTTTTCACCGATCCTGCAAAACATTCAAATGCAATCTTATCACATCATGTATTAAGAATCAATGAATAGGAACTTAACGGAGTTAGATAGTGGATTTTACCTGAAGTGCAGCCATACTCTATGACTCTCCCATCTTCTGGACTCTTTAGGTTCTTTAGGCAGACTTGTATCCAACGCCCTTTCTTTGGGCAGCAAACGCAGGTCGGTTCTCCTAGAACGTCCTCGGAAGCATGATTGGTTGACTTTCCCAACAAATACGCTCCATTGCTTCGCCAAATCATTTTTGATTCAGCAACAATGAGCATGTAAGTTAGGTGAATGAGGTTGTCGTCATGATCCATCATATAATACTTTCTTTTGAACTCATTATATGATTTAGGAAGTGACTGTAACACCCAATTCACAGCCAACTCATCTGGGAATGACACACCCAACATTATCAACCTATCAATGTGTGATTTCATTCCTAGAACGTGGGTACACACGGGTTTACCATCTTCATGTTTCATTTCCAATAGGGCTTTAGTGATATTGAACCTTTCAATTCTTCGATCTTGTGGGTTAGGGAGAACAATTGGAGGAGGTGGAGGAAGTGAAGCATGATTTCTTGTTCCTCGATCGAATCGTGGAATACCATCTTCATGTGGAATGCTTGTTCCATAGGATTTGGGAAGACCATAGTTATCAAACTTAGACATCTACAAAACGGGAGAAACAAATTCAAGTTAGTTGCTTGATTGAGTCCTTAGTAAATCACCCAAATGAGATACTAAGGCTAGGACCCAACACAATATTCTACAACTCGGGAGAGGGATGTCGTAACCCAAATTGTAGAACATTTGAAGATAAGTGAATGACGATTCACTAATTTCCACCATGAAAAACGAAAAAGAAATTAAGTTTTGAATCTATGAAAACTCATAGATCCTATGAGATTCATTGAACATTTCAATGGCATGTTTTAATCTCGATATGCCCTTCTTGTTTGTGACTGGGATGCCGAGGATCACAAAGCGGGTGTGAATAACCATGCAAACTTACATGGTGCCCTCACATGTTACAATTACCTATTCGATGTACCGGTAAACCACACACGCTCCACCGAATTATGACAAACATGGAGTCACCCTTTGCTACCTTTGCTTAGAACCTTTTAGTGTGCCGGTAAACCACACACGCTCCACTAACGTCTTCGCAAGGGCACAAAGTGTAATTTCATGGAATTGCATCAATTCACTTTGCCTAAGTAACTAAGATTGGGAATTTGTAAAAACATTTAGGTACTTTTGTATTTCATTATACTTATAATGGAAGGTTTCGTCCTATCCTACCCGTTCGGCTAACGACCCTCCACTAATCAACACTGCGGTGGGTAAGAGTGGATACCCATTAAATCTCCATTTTATAGGCAATTTCCTTAAACATCCCTTATAGACCAGCTTCGTGAATGAGGCCTACTAACGGTAAGACTGACTTTTACTCATACATATATATAATGTCAGACTTTTAATGTTATATATAGTATAGGGTGTATTTTACACTTTGAAAATACTAGGTGGTCAAATTTAATAATATACCTTTAATTCAATTAAATTGTAAACCAAATCTATTATGAATTTATTAAGCCTCTTTTAATTATACTCCTTAATTAATTAATAAAACCATAAGGGTGTGATTTGAACTTTTTCAAAAGAATACTAGGGTCTTAGAATTTAACATTCCTAATTAAACTTTTAATCAACTTTTAAATTCCAAAACTTGAGGGCAAGTTTTGAAACATTTCAAAACATTAGGGTTTAGAATTTAAATATACATCAAAATTAAACTATTAATCAAAATTTAAATTCCAAAACTTGAGGGCAAGTTTTGAAACCTTTTTCAAAACATTAAGGTTTTAACTATTTAAATTTCAAAACAACAAAACTTTTAGGTTCAAATTTAAACTATAAAACCTAAAGGGGAAAATATGAAACTTTTCATAACAACAAGGATCAAATAACAAATAATCTTAATTAACATTTAATCATATAATTATCCATATTTGATTTATTTAACGATTTCTTGCAAAACAATTTACCAATTTAATCAAAATAATTAATCAATTATCACATAAGGAAACAAATATTTTATTAATTGATAAATATCTTCAATTAGATCAAGAATATACTAAAATATTTCAAAAAAACGGATTTATATTGATCTAATATGATAATGCAAGTATCCTCAAGCAAAAATAGCAAGAAATCCCGTTTTTCCCTCTTTCTGACCGACTGACTCGTCAAGTCAGGCATGGACTCTGTGAGTTCATCTATAGACTCGGTGAGTTCAGCCCCCAGAATCCCAAATTTTCGATTTTTAAAGCTTCAACAAACAAACAAAGCATCAATACAATAGAAACCAATCATGGCTTTGATACCACTGATGGGTTTTGGTCATAAGAATATCCTATGTGCTCATACAAACCCTAATGCTCGGATCTAGGTTTCTCTATTGTACATGCAAGTTATCCAAGACTATAAACCCTAGATCTAGCATATGAGAATCAATATAACATATAATTAGAGTTTAGATCATACCTTCATTGTTATGTAGGAATAACAATCCAATTCCTCCCTGTATTGACTTTAGAAAGCTTAGAGTCACTAATGTCACTCATCTAATGGTTCACAAACACCAAGAGTAAGAGGATGAAGAGGAGAGAGGATGGAGGCTGCCCTAAAATGTGTGAAACCCTAGAAGGATGCTTAGCCACATTTTTAGGTCATAAGGGATGTATATATAGTTAGGCTATTAGGGTTATCTAACAAGAAAACCCTAAATTGGATGCTTAAGCCCTAAGCAACCCATAGATTCCTTTCCTTAAGGCCTTGGACGATTTCCTCATGGGCTTTCCTATAGAATTCGTCCACTTCTTAATATAAGGCAATCCATAGCCCAAATTGCCATTATCTTATAATTACAATTCAAGTGCCTTAAATTTAATTAATCTCTTTTAGTCACAAAACTAATTACCAATTAATTTTTTACTAATATTAATTTAAACAATATGATTTCTCCTTTAATATATTATTCTTATAATATATTAATAAATCATATTTAATCCTTTCTCTCCATAATTCATCCTATTAAGTTGCTTTGGTGAAGGAAACCCAAAAGGACCATGCACCATCGGGTCAAGTACATACCAAAATAGTTATGGACTTAGACACTAATCCAACATATTCATCTCGGTAATAAGTGTAGTAAATCGCTACAACTGGGTTTCGAGGGTTTCTCCAGGGATATAATCGAACATGTTGAAATTTTGTCTTAAGATATTCTGACGACTCTCTTTCATGTTATCAGCTCCCTCGTAGACCTTAAAATCAATTAAAAAGCACAACTAGAAGCTAAGATAAAAATTAACCGTCAAATTTAAAATGCCTTTTTTTTAAGTCAACCTTAGAAGTCAAATTTAAAAAGTCAAACTTAAAATTTGAAATAAAAAGTCAAAAATAAAAGAAAAAATAAAAACAATTTATTATTATTATTATTATTATTATTATTATTATTATTTTATATATATATATATATATATATATATATATATATATATATATATATTTATTTTGAATGAAAATATAATTTAAAAATAAAAGAAATTGAGTTTTTGGGTTAAAAGTATCAAAATTCGAAATTTGGTGCAAAAAAAAGACGGGTTATATTTTAATTTTCGAAGGAATGTAACAAGTTATCAACTAGCTGAGTTGGTAAGGCGAGTTTGCTCTTGATCTGGAGGTCGCGGGTTCGAAAGCAGGCACCCCCACCTTTTTTTAATTAAAGCGTTGCCGCTGCTTAGCCGGCTTCCCTAGCCGAGCCGAAATCCGAGCCGTATACTTCCAACCGAGTCGCAAACTCCGGCCGCAAACCTCCAGCGACCGTGAACTGTTTCTGACAGTAAGCTCCGGCCGTGAACTCAGAAACCCTAGCCGCCGGCCGCAAACTCCGACCAAAAACACCGATTTTTCGCCTTTGAAGCTCCAAAACTCGATCAAAAACCATTTTTTACGAAAAACACGAAGAACAAACCCTCCTTATTTTTGCGAGATCTATCCAAAAACGCAAAAATATTTCGAAAATAAGATCAAATAATGGCCCAAATCTGACAAAATTGACTGATACAACTTGGCTCTAATACCAATTGTAAGTCCAAAATCTGCCCGTGTATCAGTCTTATCCGTTTGATGGTGCGGAATCACAATCAAAGGGATGATGTCAGATCAAATAGAAGAGAAGGAGAAGAAGAATGATATGAATCTTAAATGTATTGATAATATGAATTAAGTTCCTTACACAAAAATTCACCCACACACGATGCTCTCTGACCGTAAACTCCTTAGGGTTCATCAATCTCTACTCCTCACCCTAACACCTCTATTTATACTTGGAATACGGGCCGGATAACACATGGGCCGTAAATGAGTTTACGGCCGTAAGGTGTTTACGGCCGTAAACTAGACCATAAATTCATAAGTATTACACAAAACTACAATTGCTCAGAAAAGTAAGTATAAACCGTATTTTGACCCAACAATATATATATATATATATATATATATATATATATATATATATATATATATATATATATATACATATCATGGTTGCAGAAATCGAGATTAATCACTTGGCGTTCTTCAACCGACGAGGATTAAGGCATTAATCAGAAATTTAGGATTAATCGGGTTTGACGTGATTAATCGGCCTTGGCGGGATTAATCAGTCAACAAAAGTCAAAAAAATCGACAAAAGTCGAAAAAGTCAAAAAAAAAAAAAAAAAAAAAAAAAAACTCAAAAAAGGGTCAAAAATTTTAAAAAAAATTCAAAAAACCAACTTTTTATTTTTATTTTTTTTACTACAAAATTTTCAAAATTTCAAATATTATATCAAAATGTTCATATTTTCGTATTTCCAAATTACAATTTTCTTATTTTCTAATTTTAATGTACTTGTTTTTTCTTAAGATATATTAATATTTAATTAAATTTAATATTTTACTAATAATTTATGGTCCCGATTAATCATCGATTAATCCCCGCCAAAACCGATTAATCCCTTAACACCAGTCGACCGTCGAACTACCGTCAAACGATTTTTACAACCTTGATATATATATATATATATATATATATATATATATATATATATATATATATATATATATATATATATATATATATATATATGTTTGAAATCGTTTGAAAACTCATATTTTTCCAAGAACCCGAGAACTAAAAGTCGAGCGTTGGATCAAAAGTAATTCATTAAAGACAAGATCATCATTTTATCAATCTCATTTAATGTTTATTTATTTTGTGGTATTTAATATATTAATATAAATGTCTAAAAATTTACATCGTAAATCAAATTTTCAGATTTTTTTAAAATATAATATTTTTTGTTTTTTAAAAAAAATGCAGATTGTTTTTTATAGAAAACATGATTTTTTGAAAAAAAAATTTTTTTTTTTTTAAAAACTGCATTTTTTTTTTAAAAAAAAAGTAAATTTTTAGGTACATATATGCATATTTTTTCTTATGCATATATATAGATATATATATGTATATATATCTATATATATATATATATATATATATATATATATATATATATATATATATATATATATATATATATAATTCTTATACTATAATATTCATAAGTAAAGAACAAAAAATATAAAAATATAAAAATTAAAAAATGCTACATAATAAAATATAAAAATTAAAAAATGCTACAAATTTCAAAGCATTTTCATGTCTTCATGTCAAGGGTTCCTTATTTTATTCAATTTATCATTTTCAACTCTTAAATATTCACCACAATTTCTTTCAAATCTAAAGAAAATTAAAAAAAAAATGATTTATGCAAAAACAGTCACAAAAATACATATGTGATTTACATATGAATCACATGTAATTCATATAATTCATATGTGAATCATATGCAATTCATATGTGATTTACATGTGAATCATATATAATTCAAATGTGAATCACATGTAATTCATATGTGATTTACATGTGAATCACATGTAATTCATATATGATTCATATATGATTCATATACGATTCACCTGTGATTCCCTTGTGATTTGCATGTGATTCACTTGTGATTTACATGTAAATCATATGTAATTTACATGTGAATCACATTTATTAATATGTAATTCATATGTGATTCATTTGTGATTTACATGTTAATGTAATTCATATGTGAATTACATGTGATTTACATATGAATCATACATAATTTATATGTGATTTATATATAATTTACATGTGAATCGCATGTGCTTCACATGTGAATCACATACTTCAAACACCTATAATCCTTATACAGTACATTCTAATTTAATTACGGAAAAAACTATATCTTTTTTTTTTGGGACCCGCACTATGTTAAATTCTATCATCTGTTAAAAACTACAAAAATGTTTATTTTAGTGGAAAAAAAAAACAAAGAACCATCTTGCATTTGTATTTTCTCTAAGTATCCACTTGCACATGTGAGGAAACCTTCTATTTCTTTTCTTCTATGTTGAAGGTATAACTTTATAAAAAGCGTCACTCTTTCCATGTAGCCATTTTCCTCAAAATCGCATTTAAAAAACCGTGTGGTCTCAATGTTCACTCCCATGGCTGCAAGAATAATGGCAAAGTTGTCCTCTTCTCCACCCGACTGTAAAATCAAAATTTCTCAGTCTTTTGTGTATTTGATACTGCTAAAATCACATAAAATTCACTTTGGTGTAAAAAACAAAAATCAAGAGAAATAACAATGTATTTTCTTTTCACATATAATAGCAATATACTTACATTTTGCTATAACGGGTAAAGAATTGTATGTAGATTGCTACTGTGGGTAAAAAAGGCAAGTAGATTGTCCACATTGATTAAAAAAAAGATAAAGTACATTGCTATGTCGTGCAAGAGTACCTCAAGCAAGTTTCCAATTTTTTCCAATCGCTTGACTAAACTAGCTTGACAACAGATTTGAGTAGCAATCTCATTGTAAGGAAGACCAACAACAGAAAACAAAGGAATCTTTTGTCCTCTAGCAATTGAATTCATCACATAAATTGTGGAGATACCATTCTAGACCATTTCTTATGGATATGATCTCTCACTAGGATTGATAAAACTTCTTGAAATAATAATAACTACTTGCTAATAATAATGCAAATCCAACAGCAACTAATCTTCTATACCTCAGTTATGCTGGATAATTTATAGACTAAAATATCGACAATCATCTCATTAGATTTAAACATCTTGATTTGCAAATCATCAAGCAAAGCAGTAGCCAATTTGTAATGTCTGTAGATCCGAGCTAGTCAATTTAGAGGTAATAGGGGTCGAAAATGACTTTTCAACAAAAGATTATTTAGAATAAATAATCTTAACCAAGTTGTATAATATGTCACAAGGTTTTCATACATATAAAGAGCGTCGAAATCCTAGTTATAACGAAGAAGTTAAGACCCGTTGAAGTTTCGCGACGGAAACGACACGACACCGGGAAGCGTAAATAGTGATTTTATGATGGAGGACTTTTTAGCCTTAGTGATCTAAACGAAAGTCGTATAATATGTTAAACTGAGAAAATCCATAAAAAGAACGCCCAAATCTGACTTCGTATGAAGAAGTTATGATTTTTCTAAGATTCGCCTTAGCAGTGCACGGCCCGAAACTCGAATTTTACTTCGAGCGGTTTTTGGCTTACCTGACTTAAATGAGAGTTGAAGATCTCATTAATAGGAACTTAACAGTAAAAAGACAGACAAAAACAGAGTTCGTATGAAGGAGTTACGAATTCTTCGCAGTCATTTAACAGAATAAACGCCTCGTACTGTTAAATTTAAGATCAGTCGAGAATTATCCGACGGAGTCAAAATGAAAGTGGTAGATATTATTTTTACCTACGCGTGGATATAAATAACGTCAAAAACGGAGGTTGTATTTGGAAGTTACGGATTTTAGAAGTCGGAAGTGTGCTGTACGAAAATGGGTGATGTGGCACAATCTTAGCCATTGCTTTCTCCCCAAGTCTTGCCACTAGATGGTGACATGTGGCATCAAGTTCAGCCATTTTCACCCTATAAATAGAACCTCTCCCACCCTTATTTTCTTCACACCTTCCTTATTCTTTCTTCTCTTAATCTCTCTCTAGAACCTCTCTCTAGCCCCGAAACCCCCCGAAAAGCCTAGGGAACCTCCCTAGCCCGAGGCGGAAGCCCCTCAGTGCTCGATGGCTCCGAGAAGAAGAGCTTTTCCGTACGGAAATGTTGCTCCAAACAAAGCCTGGTTTTCTATAAAACCCGCTGTAAGTGAGCCACGCCTACGCTATTTTTAATATAGCTTTTATTTAATTATATTAACGTTATTAAGAACATATGATAAGTAATTGGGCTATTATTATGCGTTATAGGAGTATTATTTAACAGTTATATAATAGTAATAATAGCTTGACTATTAATTAGTCTCAGTGAATATTAGACTAAACTCTAGTGGTACTAATACTAGGTTTCGTCGAAGGAATTTTTTTTTTCAAGAAGTGAAGCGCTGTCTGAGTTCGGAATCTCCACCTTTTCAAGTGAGTGCATAGTTACTTTCATCTTACACATAGATATGAAGTATTTTATATAAATTACATGCTACGTGTGCATATTATCTGAGTACTTGTTGTCTATGCTAAATGAACGATTTTATACATGTTTTAAATGATTTAAACTGTATATGTATTTTATATCTATGATAATGTTGGGGGTAAACATGGGTAGATATAATAGATGGAATATGAATTTAATGATGAGTTGAGAGGTGTTATAGACCACGAGGTGAAGATGAGAGGTGGATGACGTGAGAAGCCTTTTTCCCAAATGATGGCCCCGTCATTCAGCAGAGTATGGATGACAACCACGGACTATTCTAGACAGTCCAGTAGAACACTACTAGGCTTGCAACCTGTAGGTGTTGTGAACGATGTGTTCACTCGGTGAACTCTAAACCCTGGTGATCATGCAGACTTGATGCCTAAACCCTGGTGATCATGCAGACTTGATGCCTAAACCCTGGTGATCATGCAGACTTGATGCCTAAACCTTGGTGATCATGCAGACTTGATGCCTAAACCCTGGCGACTATGCAGACTTAGTGCCCGTTGTGTAAACCGTGGAAACGATGGACTTTGTGCCGATTTCGTAGGATGATCCTTAGGAATGAATGAACGAGGAATAGCTGATTCTTATGGTAGATCCTTAAGATTAAAGAAGATAACGGGGATGGGTAATTGGGTTGATTGTTTGATTGTTTAAACATAATAATTATATTATTGTGGGTTGAAAACCCTATGTACTCACCAGGTTTTGCCTACCTGACCCACTCAGTTTATATATACCATAGGTGTTAATATGAAGTCACATTACACTAAGAGATTAAGGAGATATAGATCACTAATGATAATGAATGTAAGTCCTGTTAATGCTTATCTTTCTGTATTAACGATGACATCCCAAATGTTTTAAAATGAATAAAAATACATTTCTTCAGAAATGCTTTGATAACATATTTATCATATTTTACTGGGAACAAATTCCGCAACATTTTTAATTAAAAGAAGTACTCTGATTTTTATAAAGCATAAACAAAATCGGTCTTTTCTGGCCTTGAAAAATGGGGATGTGACAGTTGGTATGAGAGCATTAGTTTAAGCGAACTAGGAATAAGGATTTATTTGTAGACTAAAACTTAGAATGCTAAGCGATGATTGTGAGATGAGTGTCTACTATAATTTAGACACAAGCACTAGTTTATTTTAGGAAAATGCCTAAAATGTTTTATGTGCTAAATGATTTATGTTATAGCTATAAAAATGCCTTATATGCTGTTATTTGTTCGGATCTATGGTCTGTTGCCGACCGGATCTGGAAACCTTATGTGGTAAGGATTCTAAGCGTATGATTACAATATTAGAACTAGCATGTAATGTTTCAGAGTAATAAGGAGACTTATACGTCTATTGTAAATAATATCTTTCCTATCTTAAATTCTCATCTCGGTACACCGAGCGTCTGCTTGGGTGTACAAAACAACATGAAGATGACAACCTGAGCCTAAGAATGTTATTGGTCACGCATCGGTTGTTGCGCCTGCACCCGAACCTATCACAATGACAGAAGTTCAGGAAGTGATGCGAGCCATGATAAACTGAGAAAATAGAGGAAAAGAGACGGCTTACGATACCGAATAATACCTAACAGAAGATATAATAAGAGAGGTATCTTGCCTTTAGAATACGTAAGATAAAATAGTAGTACGTCTATAGAAGTATGGTACATCTGAATGTACACATTTGATTGACGGGATGATAGAACGGTTAATATAATTCCTAAAGTTTTCCTATCATCTGGAATGTCCATCACCAACCGAGTTGAAGCAGAATTGATGATTGAAGATATGCATGGAAGAAGTCCTAGTAGAGTCTAGGGAAAATTTTATGATTATTTGGACACACTCGTATGTGCTAAAGTGTTTCGTGATTTTAGGACTTTGGGACTGCGAGACAATACTTGGGACGAGTATGAGTAAGTGTGAAAGGTAGTAGATGCATATACTACTAAAAGCACATGACTCATGCTTGGATCAAGGAAATTCACAAGGTTACCAAGAAGCTAGTAATTGATACCGTTTTATTCAAGTATGTCGTTACCATCGCTTCGGTATTGACTAAAAAGATTGTTGATATTCCAACCCTAGTGGTCATATAGAATTGAGTCCGACTACACTGAGTATGCTATGTGGTTTAGAAAATCAAGTTCGATGTAGCATCTGACTTAAGACGGAAGAGTGGAATAAAAAGCGATCAGTAGAGGTATCACGAAAAGTTGTTTGTAGCTAGAAATGCTACCATTTAAAATGTGATTATATCACATTAGAACATGAAGGAAGGTATAGTCTGTTTTGGAATATAACTATAAGAGACCTGAGTCTAAACGTGTATCACATGATGGTAGGTCATAATTTGGAGTCTAACCTGAGATAGAAAGCAGATGTACGATCAAGTACAACTTACAGTCAATGAGTCTAAGAGATAGACTTGAAGGAATATAGAAGTTATAATTATTACCTAGGATGAAGAGATGACGTATGGAGTCATTATACGAGCCCTATTTCGTTGATGATTCCGGGACGTAATCATCCTAAGGCGGAGATAGTTGTAACGCCCGTAGATCCGGGCTAGTCAATTTAGAGGTAATAGGGGTCGAAAATGACTTTTCGACAAAAGATTATTTAGACTAAATAATCTTAACCAAGTTGTAGAATATGTCACAAGGTTTCTGTACATATAAAGAGCGTCGAAATCCTAGTTATAACGAAGAAGTTATGACCCGTCGAAGTTTCGCGACGGAACCGACACGACACTGGGAAGCGTAAATAGTGGTTTTATGATGGAGGACTTTTTAGCCTTAGTGATCTAAGCGAAAGTCGTAGAATATGTTAAACCGAGAAAATCCAAAAAAAGAACGCCCAAATCTAACTTCGTATGAAGAAGTTATGATTTTTCTAATATTCGGCTTAGCAGTGCACGGCCCGAAACTCGAATTTTAGTTCGAGCGGTTTTTGGCTTACGTGACTTAAAGGAGAGTTGAAGATCTCATTAATAGGAACTTAACAGTAAAAAGATAGACGAAAACAGAGTTCGTATGAAGGAGTTACGAATTCTTCGCGACCATTTAACAGTCTAAACGCCTCGTACTGTTAAATTTAAGACCAGTCGAGAATTAGCCGACGGAGTCAAAATGAAAATTGTAGATATTATTTGTCCCTACGCGTGGATATAAATAACATAAAAAACGGAGGTCGTATGTGAACGTTACGGATTTTTGAAGTCCGAAGAGTGTTGTACGAAAATGGATGATGTGGCACAATCTTGGCCATTGGTTTCTCCCCAAGGCACCAAGTTCAACCATTTTCACCCTATAAATAGAACCTCTCCCACCCTCATTTTCTTCACACCTTTCTCATTCTTTCTTCTCTTAATCTTTCTCTAGAACCTCTCTCTAGCCCCCGCAACCATCTGAAAAGCCTAGGGAACCTCCCTAGCACGAGGCAGAATCCCCTAAATGCTCAACGGCTCCGAGAAGAAGATCTTTTCCGCACGGGAATGCTGCTCCAAGCAAATCCTGGTTTTCTAGAAAACTCGTTGTAAGTGAGCTACGCCTACGCTATTTTTAATATATCTTTTATCTAATTATATTAACGTTATTAAGAACATATAATAAGTAATTGGGCTATTATTATGGGTTATAGGAGTATTATTTAACAGTTATATAATAGTAATAATAGCTAGACTATTTATTAGTCTGAGTGAATATTAGACTAAACTCTAGTGGTACTAATACTAGGTTTCATCGAAGGAATTTTTTTTTCAAGAAGTGAAGCCTTGTCTGAGTTCAGAATCTCCACCGTTTCAAGTGAGTGCATAGTTACTTTCATTTTACACATAGATATGAAGTATTTTAGATAAATTACGTGCTATGTGTACATATTATCTGAGTACTCGTTGTCTATGCTAAATGAACGATTTTATACATGTTTTAAATGATTTAAACTGTGTATGTGTTTTATATCTACGATAATGTTAGGGTAAACATGGGTAGATATAATAGATGGAATATGAATTGAATGCTGAGTTGAGAGGTGTTATAGACCACGAGGTGAAGGTGAGAGGTGGACGATGTGAGAAGCCTTTTTCCCAAATGATGGCCCCATCATTCAGCAGAGTATGGATGACAACCACAGACTATTCTAGGCAGTCTGGTAGAAAACTAGCAGGCTCGCAACCTGTAGGTGTTGCGAACGATGTGTTCACCCGGTGTACTCTAAACCCTGGTGATCATGCAGACTTGATGCCTAAACCCTGGTGATCATGCAGACTTGATGCCTAAACCCTGGTGATCATCCAGACTTGATGCCTAAACCTTGGTGATCATGCAGACTTGATGCCTAAACCCTGGCGACTATGTAGACTTAGTGCACGTAGTGTAAACCGTGGCAACGATGGACCTTGTGCCGATCCCTTAGGATGATCCTTAGGAATGAATGAATGAGGAATAGCTGATTCTTAGGGTAGATCCTTAAGATTAAAGAAGATAATGGAGATGGGTAATTGGGTTGATTATTTGATTGTTTGAACATAATAATTATATTATTATGGGTTGAAAACCCTATGTACTCACCAGGTTTCCCAACTTGACCCACTCAGTTTATTTATATCACAGGTGTTAATATGAAGTCACATTACTCTGAGAGATTAAGGAGATATAGATCACTAGTGATAATGAATGTAAGTTCTGTTTATGCTTATGTTTCTGTATTAACGATGACATCCCAAATGTTTTAAAATGAATAAAAATACACTTCTTCAGAAATGCTTTAATAACATATTTATCATATTTTACTGGGAACAAATTCCGTAACATTTTTATTAAAAGAAGTACTCTAATTTTTATAAAGCGTAAACAAAATCGGTCTTTTCTGTCCGTGAAAAATGGCGATGTGACAGTTGGTATGAGAGCATTAGTTTAAGAGAACTAGGAATACGGATTTATTTCTAGACTTAAACTTAGAACGCTAAGCGATGATTGTCAGATGAGTGTCTGCTATAATTTAGACACGAGCACTAGTTTATTTTAGGAAAATCCCTAAAATGTTTTCTGTACTAAATGATTTATGTTACAACTATAAAGATGCCTTAAATGTTGTTATTTGTTCGGATCTATGGTCTGTTGCCGACCGGATCTGGAAACCTTATGTGTTCGGGATTCTATGCGTATGATTATGATATTAGAACTACCTTGTAACGTTTCAGAGTAATAAGGAGATTTATACGTCTATCGTAAGTAATATCTTTCCTATCTTAAATTCTCGTCTCGGTACACCGAGCGTCTGCTTGGGTGTACAAAACAAAAGGAAGATGACAACCTGAGCCAAAGAATGTGATTGGTCATGCATTAGTCGTTGCGCCTGCACATGAATCTATCACAATGACAGAAGTTCAGGAAGTGATGCGAACCATGATAAACTAAGAAAATAGAGGAAAATAGACGGCATACAATACTGAATAATAGCTATCAGAAGATATAATAAGAGAGGTATCTTGCCTTTAGAATACGTCTGATAAAATAGTAGTACGTCTATAGAAGTAGGGTACATCTGAATGTACACATTTGATTGGCGGGATGATAGAACGATTGATGTAATTCCTAAAGTTTTCCTATCATCTGGAATGTCCATCACCAACCGAGTTGAAGCAGAATTGATGATTGAAGATATGCATGGAAGAAGTCCTAGTAGAGTCTAGGGAAATTTTTATGATTAGTTGGACACACTCGTATGTGTTAAAGTGTTTCGTGATTTTAGGACTTGGGGACTGCGAGACAATACTTGGGACGAGTATGAGTAAGTGTGAAAGGTAGTAGATGCATATACTACTAAAAGCACATGACTCACACTTGGATCAGGGAAATTCACAAGGTTACCAAGAAGCTAGTAATTGATACCGTTTTATTCATGTATGTCGTTACCATCGTTTCGGTATTGACTAAAAAGATTGTTGATATTCCAACCCTAGTGGTCATATAGAATTGATTCCGACTACACTGAGTATGCTATGTGGTTTAGAAAATCAAGTTCGATGTAGCATCTGACTTAAGACGGAAGATTGGAATAAAAAGCGATCAGTAGAGGTATCACAAAAAGTTGTTTGTAGCTAGAAATGCTACCTTTTAAAATGTGATTATATCACATTAGAACATGAACGAAAGTATAGTTTGTTTTGGAATATAACTATAAGAGACCTGAGTCTAAACATGCATCACATGATGGTAGGTCATAATTTGCAGACTAACCTGAGATAGAAAGCAAATGCACGATCGAGTACTACTCACAGTCAATAAGTCTAAGAGATAAACTTGAAGGAATATAGAAGTTATAATTATTACCTAGGATGAAGAGATGACGTATGGAGTCATTATACGAGCCCTGTTTCGTTGATGATTCCGGGACGTAATCATCCTAAGGGGGAGATAGTTGTAACGCCCGTAGATCTGGGCTAGTCAATTTAGAGGTAATAGGGGTCGAAAATGACTTTTCGACAAAATATTATTTAGAATAAATAATCTTAACCAAGTTGTACAATATGTCACAAGGTTTCCGTACATATAAAGAGCATCGAAATCCTAGTTATAATGAAGAAGTTATGACCCGTCGAAGTTTTGCGACGGAACCGGCACGGCACCGGGAAGCGTAAATAGTGATTTTATGATGGAGGAATTTTTATCCTTAGTGATCTAAACTAAAGTCTTAGAATATGTTAAACCGAGAAAATCCATAAAAATAACGCCCAAATCTGACTTCGTATGAAGAAGTTATGATTTTTCTAAGATTCGGCTTAGCAATGCACGACTCAAAACTCGAATTTTAGTTCGAGCGGTTTTTGGCTTACGTGACTTAAATGAGAGTTGAAGATCTCATTAATAGGAACTTAACAGTAAAAAGACAGACGAAAACAGAGTTCGTATGAAGGAGTTACGAATTCTTCACGGCCATTTAACAGTCTAAACGCCTCGTACTGTTAAATTTAAGATCAGTCGAGAATTAGCCGACGGAGTCAAAATGAAAGTTGTAGATATTATTTTTACCAACGCGTGGATATAAAGAACGTCAAAAATGGAGGTCGTATGTGAAAGTTACGGATTTTAGAAGTCAGAAGTGTGCTGTACGAAAATGGGTGATGTGGCACAATCTTGGCCATTGCTTTCTCCCCAAGTTTTGCCACTAAATGGTGACATGTGGCACCAAGTTCAACCATTTTCACCCTATAAATAGAACCTCTCCCACCCTCATTTTCTTCACACCTTTATCATTCTTTCTTCTCTTAATCTTTCTCTAGAACCTCTCTCTAGCCCCCACAACCATCCGAAAACCCTAGGGAACCTCCCTAGCACGAGGCGGAAGCCCCTGAGTGCTCGATGGCTCCGAGAAGAAGAGATTTTTCCACACGGGAATGCTGCTCCAAGCAAATCCTGGTTTTCTATAAAACTCCTTGCAAGTGAGCTACGCCTACGCTATTTTTAATATATCTTTTATTTAATTATATTAACGTTATTAAGAACATATAATAAGTAATTGGGCTATTATTATGGGTTATATGAGTAGTATTTAATAGTTATATAATAGTAATAATAGCTAGACTATTAATTAGTCTGAGTGAATATTAGACTAAACTCTACTGGTACTAATAGTAGGTTTCGTCGAAGGAATTGTTTTTTTTCAAGAAGTAAAGCGTTGTCTGAGTTCGGAATCTCCACCTTTTCAAGTGAGTCCATAGTTACTTTCATCTTACACATAGATATGAAGTATTTTATATAAATTACGTGCTATGTGTGCATATTATCTGAGTACTTGTTGTCTATGCTAAATGAACGATTTTATACATGTTTTAAATGATTTAAACTGTATATGTGTTTTATTTCTACGATAATGTTGGGGTAAACATGGGTAGATATAATAGATGGAATATGAATTGAATGATGAGTTGAGAGGTATTATAGACCACGAGGTGAGGGTGAGAGGTGGACGATGTGAGAAGCCTTTTTCCCAAATGATGGCTCCGTCATTCAGCAGAGTATGGATGACAACCACGAACTATTCTAGACAGTCCGGTGGAACACTAGCAGGCTCGCAACCTATAGGTGTTGTGAATGATGTGTTCACCCGGTGTACTCTAAACCATGGTGATCATCAAGACTTGATGCCTAAACCCTGGTGATCATGCAGACTTGATGCCTAAACCCTGGTGATCATCCATACTTGATGCCTAAACCTTGGTGATCATGCAGACTTGATGCCTAAACCCTAGCGACTATGCAGACTTAGTGCACGTAGTGTAAACCGTGGCAACGATGGACTTTGTGCCGATCCCTTAGGATGATCCTTAGGAGTCAATGAACGAGGAATAGCTGATTCTTAGGGTAGATCCTTAAGATTAAAGAAGATAATGGGGATGGGTAATTGGGTTGATTATTTGATTGTTTAAACATAATAATTATATTATTGTGGGTTGAAAACCCTATGTACTCACCAGGTTTCCCGACCTGACCCACTCAGTTTATTTATATCACATGTGTTAATATGAAGTCACATTACACTGTGAGATTAAGGAGATATTGAGCACTAGTGATAATGAATGTAAGTTCTGTTTATGCTTATGTTTCTGTATTAACGATGACATCCCAAATGTTTTAAAATGAATAAAAATACATTTCTTCAGAAATGCTTTGATAACGTGTTTATCATATTTTACTGGGAACAAATTCCACAACATTTTTATTAAAAGAAGTACTCTGATTTTTATAAAGCATAAAAAAAAATCGGTCTTTTCTGGCCGTGAAAAATAGGGATGTCACACAATTGATTATCATGGTCTGAACAATAGTTTTTTATATTTGCCCGAGGCTTTATAAAAACTTAAAAATCATCACTGTTCCCAAGTAGTTATCAACCTAGAAATGAAAGCAATTTAATTATCCACCAAAGTTAAAATCAAATGATTAGAAACAAGATTACCATATAAATAGTCGAGCCATTTTTTATTTTATTTATTACTTGTTTGAATAGACACCAATAAAAAAAGTCACTTACATCAGATTTAAACATTGGCTGGAGTATATCAGCAACATCATGAATTTGATACATCACTATCTCTTTCAGCATCAACTTATCACTAGAATTGCGTAGATGGATAGTATCAAAAGTTTCCCCATCATAAATGTCACACCCCCGAACCAGACAGCGGAAACGTTTGAGGGCCCACGTGACTCAAATTGAATATCATCATAATGAATATACATGAAAGATAACATAAACTTCACCATGCATTAATACGTTACAACTGAAATTATTCACATCAAGTACATTGTTCAAATACTACATATGCATAGCATAAATTGTTTGAAAGTTTTCAAAGCGTAACACCCTAATGTACTTGGTATTACTCTTCAGCTTACTGATTACCTAAGAATACAAATTATTTTGAAAACGTCAACATATAGAATGTTAGTGAGTTCATAAGCAGGTTTAATATGAAAAATGTTTGGTGTAGTTTATAAAACCCAGAAAAATCCGATATTTTCTGAAACGGCAATTGTTTATACAAAAAGTGTGATGATCCATAGGTATATGCATGAATGATTTCAAATCGTGTATAAATGAGAAGTTTTTCTTTATAGTTATTGAAAGTACAAGTGAATAATGTTGATTTCCCCGGAAAACCCAATGTTTTCTGTTAAAACAGTATGACCGTTTTGTATTATTGTATTGTCGTATCGAATGGATATCATTTCCCCTGATTACTTAGATGGTATTGGATTTTTATGTGAGTCGTTATAACCATGCATGATAATGACTAGTTTGTCTATCTTGGCATTCTAGTGAACGCCGACATTAATCTTAAGATTTTGTCACCCTAGACTGGCTGAGTCTAACTGTAGCGAACAACTGAGGTGTGGGGGAGTCACCCCCGTATAGATCTATACACAAACTCCCGCTCTCCCTCCAGGAGACTTTGATTATAACTACAGACTACGACCGACACTCAATGGTGTCATCCGTTATTACTCACTTAATCCAAATGAATTTGATTACTCTTGATTAACAGTCTGATTTTTGTTGACTTGAATAGAAGGTAAGCCTAACAGACGAGGAGAAGAGGACCACGAGGTCCTACTAATCGTGTATGTTATCTAAGGCTGTCGAGTATACGTAGGGTGCGTTGGCCTATTTCACATATGATTTATTTGGACCTTACTAGCAATGGTAATGGGCCACTGAGGCCCAATAGCATGTGAAAGCCATTTAGTGTCCCTTAAGCATGTAATTGGGTCACAAGAGGCCCAATAAACATTTATTATTATTGTTAGGCCCAAAATTCATGTTAATGGGTCACGAAGGCCCAATAAGCATGATTAGAATCTTTCAAGCCCAACGATTTGAATATTTACGTGTTTTATGTATAGTATAATTGTCGGATGTTTGATTGAACAATTGCTAAATCACAAGGGCACGAAGTTATCGATTGTTTATAACGATATTTGAAAATATATGTATATTCTTCATTCTATTTTCATAGGTTATAACTTGGTATTTTGACCCAAATATCATAGTAATAAAATAATTGACTCAAAAATATTGGTTCGACCTATTTAGCCATTCTTTAATAAAAATTAAAATCTTAGTCCATTTTTTTAAAAAAATGACATTTTAGGCCCTTAAACTATTTTCTTGACATCTTTGGCCCATAGACTAATTTAAATAATGTTTTTAGCCCAAAATTTACTCTTTGGCAGTTTCAGCCCCCTTTTGGAAAGGATTTTCACTTAAAGTCCAAGCTTTTCGCAAATTTTACAATTTTGTCCCAAAATAAAAAAACTTTGCATTTTTAATCATATTTGGCAAAAAGGGTCATTTTAACCCCTGAAATAGATTTATTTACCCCTTTTACCCCCTGTTTTGAGAAATTTACCATTTCACTCCCTTAAAACGCATTTTTCGCAATTTTTGGGCCTATAGGCCACAAAGCCCAAAAATTGGCCCATTAGGCTAAAATTTTCATTTATAGTCTTTTGGAGAGCATAATATTCATAAAAAACATTTATTTTAACTGTTGTTACTCATATGGTCCTTAAGAAAACTGTGAATGACAACTTTTAACCCAACTTCTTTTTATTTGACAAATATAGCCCAAAAATGAGTTTTATGTTGCAATGTGTTTATTATAACCTTAGAAGGTAATTTTTCTTGACTTGTTTAGTGTAATATATCTTAGATCATGTTTATTTTCCTCCTTGAGCCATAGATCTCGAGGTTTCTTGTAACACCCAGAATCAGAAAGACCAAGAAAGGAAAGGAAAAACCCTAGGTCAAAGGGTTCAACTCGTCGAGTACAGGGTAGAACTCGACGAGTCCGAGCGGGAACCGGGTTGAAGATTAAGTGACCGAATCGACAAGTCGGAAACTGGACTAGGCGAGTCCAGTCTGGATTGGGAAACCCTAAGTTCGGGACTTGGTGCCCTATTTAAACATCTCATTCTCTTTCCTAGGGTTCATGTACAGTCTCCCTCACCCAGAATACCGAAATCTAGCCACCATATCCATTTTGAGTAAGATCTAGCCTTGGTGAAGTGATTTGAAGCTCGAAAGGGAAGGAGGTTCATAGTGGTGCAAGAGGAAGCCTTGGATATAGGTTGGTGTGACTACCTTATGATTGAGATTTGGGTATTTTGAGTAGGGAGAAGGTCTATTTCGAGTTTGGAGTAGATCTGAGGTTGCTACCTCAGATCTAGGCTATTAAGGATCCAGAAAGCCATAAAGTTTATACCAATAAGTTGTTGGTGAAGCCCCTTTGTCACAAACCCTAGCCCTAGAGTGTTTTAAGCCCATACCTATTTGGTTTCACGTAAAGTTTGCAACTTTACATGTGGAATAAACTTAGGAAGAGTGGATCTATGAGTTGAAGCCCCTGCATGGCTCGAAAATCCACTGTATGGATTAAGAACTGAAGCGACTCGGCGAGTCACATGGGTGGACTCGGCGAGTTGGATGAAGGTGGGCATGGACTCGACGAGTTGGAAGAACAACTCGGCGATTCTGTTGAAGATTGTCATGGACTCGGCGAGTCTGTTCTTGGACTCAGTGATTCAAGTGGAGAAAGACTAATCCCTTCTGGTTAAGGCTCAGATCAGTGAGTTGAATGGTGACCCAGTGAGTTGGACAGGATGGGACTCAGAGATCGTTGAACTCAATGAGTCTTGGGGTAACTCAGCGAGGTGGGTCGCATTATGAGAATTCTAAGTATATGTACTCGACGAGTCAAAGGATTGACTCGGCGAGTAGAGTCGGCCAGAAAGATTGACTTTGACCAAAGTTGACTTAGTTTGGCTTCTAGAGTTCAGTTGGAACTAAGTGATATATGTATTGATATTGGTAGCTCGGGGAGCTAGTGGAGCAGCAGTTCAGAGAATTGTCGATCAGTAGCAAGAGGGTTATCAGCAAGTTCAGCAGTGTAGGTGAGTTTCTCTTTGTGTGAATGGGTCTACGGCTACAATGCCAGCCCATGTAGTTATGAGTAGGAAGACCCGAGGGTTAGCCCTAGGCATTGTTTGCTAGTATGATATTCCGGACCAAGTTCCGATGTCGGGCGGGTGACCAAGGAATGGTTTACATGATAGAGTATACTTGTTGTCTGTGTGATGCATGTATGTGTCCGGTAGGAAGGTGAGTGTGGGCGAGGTCCCATATCTCACCAATAGCATAGTATGGACGGTGTTCCATATCTCATTAGTAGCAAAGCATGGGTGAGGCCCGAGATAGGCATGGAGTTTTCTTACTGTAGGAGCTTGGACGGGGTTCCATGACTCACTAGTGACCGGACAGGGGCGAGGCCCAAGATAGGCGAGGCCTAAGGACAAGATTGCAGTAGGGTATGTTCAGTTATGTGTTATATGTTATTTTGTACTATATATGGTTAGCGGGCGGGGCCCGGAGACAGGCGGGGCCTAAAAGAAACAAATCTGTATCCGAGCAGGGCTCGAAGCCAGGCCGGGCCTGGAGCTCACTAAATATTGGGTGTGGCCCAGTATATGTTGTATGTGTTTGTGCAGGGTATGTGGTAGGTTGGGGAACTCACTAAGCTTCGTGCTTATAGTTTTCAGTTTTGGTTTCAGGTACTTCCGGTAGCGGAGGGAAGAGCTCGGTGTGATTGCGTGGCACACACCATTGATTAGTCAGCCTGGGATGTTTTACTGTGATAATGAAATATGTTTTGGAATTAATACTCTGAATTTATGTTATAACTTATGACATGTTTTTATGAATATGGCTTTGATAATGATTTAAAGAAAAATTATTGGTACGGATTTTTGGGATGTTACATTTCTTTCCTTTTTGTTACATATTTACCACATAAACACATGAAATCATACATTACATACACATACACATAGATCCACATATTTTACTTGTATTATCCCCCATAAAACTTGTGAAAAACCGAAAATAGAGGGGTATGAACTCACCTTTGATTGTTGTTTTCGATTTGAAGAAGAAATGGAAGAGTTTGATGCTATTGTTCGGCCCTAGCAAGCTTTCATGGGTTGATTTTGAA
Organism: Lactuca saligna; assembly: GCF_052625555.1. Taxonomy (NCBI): domain Eukaryota; kingdom Viridiplantae; phylum Streptophyta; class Magnoliopsida; order Asterales; family Asteraceae; genus Lactuca; species Lactuca saligna. Next base: position 81,336,419 of record NC_136425.1, on the reverse strand, counting down.
CATAAGAAGCTTCTAAGGAGTAGATCACGAAAATTGTGTGAGTTAGGAAGACGTTTTGACGAAATAAAGAGACTAGGTTATGGATATAAACAATAACTTACCAATGATGGTGATTCTTATAGGATAACCTCCTTGAAAATCCCTAACTCTCGAAAATTTTGAAGGACAAGTGAAGGTGTTATTGAGAGGACTTAGAAGTGAAATAAGTGTGTGTGTGGGTTGATACTCTCGGCCGAGAGTAGAAGAAGGTGAAGAGAGAGACAGATAGAGAGAGAGAGAGAGAGAGGTGAAGGGATGGATGCATGGAGATATGTGATATTGCATGGAAGTCCAAAATGTAATAAGGAGGTGGCTAACCCTCCTTATTTCATTAATTCTATTTTTTTTGTCTTCCACTTGGGCCGAGAGAGAGAGAGAGAGATAGATAGATAGATAGATAGATAGATAGAGAGAGAAGAGAGGAAAGGATTTTGGCCTTTAGTGATTAAGTTCCATAATGTGAAGCCTAAGTTAATGGTTTTCGGCTCATTGGGCCCTTAAGAGGTTTTATGGCCCACTTTGTATAAAAGAGTGACCTTTATGACCCATTTGGGCTAATTAGATTTGATATGGCCCAATAAGGATATTTTATTTCATTCTAGGCCCATTATGGCCCAAAGTGTTGAAATAAATGAAAGTGGGTCCAATTAGACCCCATTTAAGAGTTCTAAGCCCAAAATAGTCAAAATTGGAAGCATATTGGCCCATTAGGCCCAATAAGGAGATCCTAGTCCAATTGGACTTAAACCGGGTTTTATAATGTTTCCAATCTTTACTTGACTATTAGCAGTGTTTGTATAGAGTATTTGATGAAACTTTGGTTGTTATTGAATAAGCATCATACATGCTTTCACATTTTTGGTTCACAAATGCTATCATTGTTGTTGTTAGAAAGCATAGAATTTCTAGTTGTGACAATAAACGTCATTGTCTTCATCGCCCACTGGTTCTGGAAGAGAAAGAACATCGATCTGGAACTCCATGAATCATAAGCCAATCACTTAATACATGTTCAGAAATGTGATTGGAAGTTCATTCACCATCGACTTTCTTTAAAAATTAATCTAAATTCCTAAAAATTACTAAAAATGCATAAATGGTTCCACTCTTTAATCTACAACAAAAAACTTACAATTCATATAATCATTCATAAAAACGTATTTTTAAATCACAAATCAACAGTCGACATGATATATAAAAACTAATAGGAAACCGATTGAAAGAAATAGAAAATCGACTTGAGTAGTTATCAGAGATTAAAAATTTGATCAAAAGTGTCGGAAATCGATTTGATTGTAATATACCTGGTTCGTTGTGAACGAAGACAAACTTCCAGATCGTGCATGCGATTTCAATCCCTAGTGTTTTAACAATCTATGAAGTGGTGTTTGTAGACAACAATTGTAGGGGAAATTGGTGGTGATTGTGGCGTAAATCGGTACTGATTGAGGTTAACAATCCATCCATAGTGAGTGTGTCTCATTTGATCCTCAATGTGGTGTTGAAAGTGGTGGAAATCGACATCAGAGACATTCGTTAGACGGAGGAGACGATTGGAGAGGGAGGCGTGAAGAAGATGAGATAAGAGAGAGATGGAGAGAAAGAAGACATAAGAGAGAGAGAGAGAGAGAGAGAGAGAGGTTCAATTAAAATTAATTATAACTAGTTAATAAATCGAAATATTGATATGTTTTATGTCTATTATGCCCTTGTGATCTTTTTCAAAAAGTCTAACATACCATTAAGATTAGCGATAATTACAATTATACTATCATCAAAGTAATCCGTCCAAAATATTGATCCGACGTTCCACTATTACGAAACATTTTTTTATAAAAACATCGCTGGTTTTTTAGTAAATTCGCTGAAAAAAAAATAATTGTAAAAAAAAAAAAACTAATTTTTTTTTCAAAAAAAAATTAGCGAATTTATTTAAAAACTTACGATTTTTTAATAAAAAATTTAAAAACAAGTTTTGTGATCTCTAAGTGTAAGAGTAAATATGTTGTAATAAGTCGAAGGGTGTAGGTTGTCATACGAAGGGTTTCATGTCTTCGTACGTTTAGTGTCTTCATATGATATGTATTTATTTCACTAAGGCAATGTATTAAGTGCGCTTCACGCTTAGTCCTTAGTATATTTTTTGTATGCTTTGTTCTCCTATAAATAGGAGTCTTTACTAGAGGAGTAGATAACGTTTTTACAAATTTTGTCTAAGAATTCTCTGTAAACACAAAGCATAATATTGAGCTGAAAACAGATTTTATTTACATCCTTGTGCAAATCTCTCGTACTTTCATAGATTCATACTCTGATTAATTTCATTCTCGAATTCACGATTCATCAATTGGTATCAAAGCAGGAATCATATATCTGATATAATAAAGCAGGAATCATATATCTGATATGATTTTCATTTTTTTAAAAGTTTTTAAATCAGTCGTCTGGTTTAAAAGTTTCTGCACTTTTCTGAAAAGTCAAAAATTGGTTTAGATCTCAGTCTGTGATTCGATTCTGCTATTGAATCATTGAATCGAGTATTCTGCTAGTGATTTTGACTTGAACCATCTAGTTTGTTAATAAATTCTTAAAGTTTTCTTCAAATTCTCAAAGCTTTCTTCTGTTCATCAATGATGTCATTCAATCTCAATTCAATGACTTCGTTCTCTCATTTGTTAGGCTCATTAACTAAAATTTCAATGTTGATTCCCGAATACTATGATCAATGGGCAGATCGTATGCAAGACTATCTCAATGGTCTGGATGAAGAACTATGGTATTGCATTTCTGGTGATGTTAATCCTCCTACTAATGTTCAGCCCATCGGATCATCTTCATAAAATTCTGAAGTTACAAATCAAATCAGTCATCAGAAGCAACTGGAGAAAACATGTATGAGGGAGTTGCGAGGTGCTTTGCCTCCTTTTGTATACAATTACGTGAGATCGTGTACTACTGCAAAGGAGATCTGGAACAATTTGAAGGATAAATTCCAGGGAAGTGAGAAAACTAAAATCACTTCAGTCAAACAATGTCTAGTGGAACTGAAAGACTTCAAGCAAAAGGATGCTGAAACCATAAAAGTTTATTATGATTGTCTTAATGAATTAATATATCGTTGCAACCGACATGGAATCACCCGTTCAGCCATGGAATACAATTTGATTTTTGTGATGAGTCTTCGTAAAGATTGGCTTAGTGTAAGCATGTGGTTAAAAATTAACAGAGTTTTGATACGTCAACTCTGAATGATGTTTACAATCAATTGAAGTCACATGAAAGTGAAGTGAATGAAATTGCTGAAGAGGCAAAGGCAAGCTTGGGTGGTCCACTGGCATTGGTTTCAAAAATTTCTGAAAGAGAAACTGAAAGAGAGGGTTCTGACGAAGACGAAGAATTTATCATGAATTATGATGATGAAGCAATTGCTTTTTATTATAACAATCGTGTGAAAAAGTTTATCAAAAAGCCATTCAATTCGAAGGCAAAGTCATTGGAAACAAAAGGAAATTTTGGAAGTAAGAGTGCTGTGGATGAGAAGAAGAAGGAAGAGAAGAATGATTCGAAGATTGTTGAAGGAAAAAACTGAGAAAAAGTTGAAGGGAGATACTAGCTTGGATTGTCATTACTGCAATGGGCCTAATCATTTGGCTAATGACTGCATGTTGAGGAAGAGAGAAGAGAAGAAGAATAAGACAAAAGATGAAGCATACTATGTGGAAAAATTAGAGGAGATACATACAAAGACAAAGAATCTCTCATTGGTTGCTCATGGTGAACAAGAAGAGGATGGTACGTATCAAATCTAGTCGTCTGGATCAGATGATGATGAAATGCGAAACCCAACTCATGGAGAAATGTTTGCTAAGATGGAGGAAGAGTCAGATGAAGAGGAACGCAAAGTCCATGGGAGATGCTTCGTATCTAAAATAGCTGATAAGTCTCCAATGACCACAAAGGTACGTAATATTCTTGAATCTTTTAATATTCCATTACATGCATATAATTCTGAATTAATTTCTTTTGATGATACAGTTACTTCTTTGATTCAATCGTGGTATCTGCTAACAATGAGGTTAAGAAGCCGTCTGATCAGTTGCTAGAGACAAAGAAGAAACTTGATGTAAAAATTGCTAAAATTGAATGTTTAGAACTTCAAATAACGAATATTATGGTAGATAGAGATAATCTAGCTAGGGACTCTAAAATGTTATTAGCTCAAAGGAATATCTACTGTAATTCAGCAAAAAGATTATATGGTAAATTGATAGAATTACATCATTCATGTGAGATCAGTAAAGAACAACATAGAAAATTGCTGCCATTTTTAGCTTTTGAGAGAGCTAAAGTAGATAATCTTTTGTATGATTGTGAAAAGGAAATTACTGATTTTAACAAAGTTCCAAATGATAGATATAGATATGGAATTGTTAATGTTGATGAATGTCTTGATACAACTAATTTGGTTAACATTATAAACAAAACTTTAACTAAGTCTGAACACATTCAAATTTTGAAAAGAATTGAAAAATCAACATCTGATTATCAATCAAAATTTGCTGATATTGAGGATAATTCTGACAATATTAGTGAAATTAGTGATCTTGAGGATATTGATTGTTTTCAGTTGTCTATTATTAATGTGACATCATCATCTAAAGGGAAGGAAAAAGTTAAGGATTTGTTGGTTAATATTGACACTGATCAACCTTCAACTTCGAAAGTTTATGATATGAACTTTGTGGAAGTTAGAGATATTCAAACAGATGATAGTGATGATGAACAAGAAAGATAACATACGAAGAAAAAGGAAGTTTCAAAATATGAAGAAATTCCTCGAGTGGTTGTGGATCAAGTGTATGAAGATACACAGAAATTTGAAAAAGTGTTAACTGAATAGGGTGCTCATTACTTAGAAACAAACACTATTGTGCACCCAATATTCAAGTGCATTGATGATGTTGTTTTTCCAAACCAAGTCTTTGTAACATCAGGCAATGATGAAAATGTAAAGCCTGAATTCAAAAAGCTTGTTGATGAAGACAACTTGAATACAACAGATAAAGGTTTCTTCGCAAATCAGAGCATGACTGAAAATAACCTAACCAAAAATTCTTATATTTTCCAAAGACAAAAATCAAAAAGAAGATGGGTTGAAAAGTCAACAGTTGTAAAAGAAGAAATCAAACAAGTTGAAAATTCTAAGATTGAAAAAGAAGTAAATAAAATTGTTGAATTAGCAAATGAAAAAGTCTTAAAATTAAATTCTAAGGAATTTAAAGAAAAAATTGCCAAATTTTCAAAAGATAATAATGTTTCAAAAAGGCAAGCAAGAAATAAATTTTTTTGGCAAAAAATTGAATCTCAAAAGAAGTTAAAAGCAACAAAAAAATCTTTTTCAGATAAGAAGTCAACAACCGTTTCGAATAGAAAGATGGGTCTTAATAAAACAAACACGCTAGTGTCTGAAAACAAGTCAACTAAACAAGTTTTTCAATCAAAGTATGAAATGAATAATCAATCAAAATTTTCGAAAGTTTCAAAAACAACACTTTCAAGGAACAATTTTCAGAAAAAGGATGGAAAACAATTTTCTTTAAATTCAAAAAGTCAAAATTTTCAAACGCCTGTTAGCAGATCTTATAAAGAGTCATATCTTTCAAACCCTAAAGTTGATTTTGTTCCTCAAAAGCCAAACTTTCCTAATCACACGAATAAACAAACATTGAAAGCTTCGTATGAAAAAGGCATTAATCCAAAATAGAATATTGATCATTAGCTCGAAGGAAAAGGAAAAATGTATCAATCGAGCAAAATTCTCAAATGAGCAGATACACGAAGCATATGAAAAGTATGTGAATACATCATTAAATAGGGCTAGATTTTAGTCTAATATTTATTGTGACTCTTTACAAGCGATATGGTTTTATAAGTGTTAAAAAATAATTTTCAACCACTATGTACAGACAGGGGCTAGACATGAAACACCAAAGCGCATGACCATTTTTGCATTCAAGCACTTTTGAAATCAAAGAACCCCATGCGACCCTTCAAACCAGATTCCCTGTACTCTGCGAGGGTAGAACTTTCGAGCTGTAATCTCTTCTTCTCGAAGCCTTCTGGTGATCCGAGACTCGCCTATAGCACTTAGTAAGTACTAGGGAAGGGAAGGGATAGTTTTGGAGTGTTAAGAGAGAAATAAAGGTTGAGGTGTGAAGAAATGGGAGAAAACTTGCACCTGTGTATAAGAGGCCAGATGGACGTGCGCGGGGCGTACCTTCGGTGTACTTAGTATGTGGGGCACCCAAAGTGCTACACTGCGCATATGAAGGCCAATTGTCAACATCCGAAGCGAAGATCATGGGGAGCAAGCAAGGGTCAGAATTCAGCCACATCACTCTCTTCGCATCAGCATATATAGAACTTCTAAATTCCGTAACTTTTGCATACGAGCTCCGATTTTGATGTTCTTTATATCCACGTCTAGGTGGTGACGGACTCTACAACTTTTTTCATATGAAGTCCGTTTTCGTCTGTCTTTATGTCGCTGTGCTCCTATTAATGAGATATTCAGTTCTCGTTTAGATTATGTCAGCTAAAGATCAATCGATCTAAAATTCGAATTCCGGGCTATGCATTGCTATGTTAAATCTTAGAAAAATCATAACTTCTTCATAGGAAATCAGATTTGGATGTTCTTGTTATGCAAGCTCCTTGTTTAACGTATACTACGACTTTCGTTTAGATTGCTAAGGCTAGAATGTATTTTATCGCAAAGTCACTTTTTACAATTCCCGGTGTTGTGCCGGTTTTGCCGCAAAACTTTGACATGCCATAACTTCTTTGTTATAAGTTGGATTTGAGTGTTCCTTATTACCCTAAAAGTCTTATTACGCCCACTTCAAAATTCTTCATAGATATTGGGTCTATCTATTATTTTATTTTTGACACTTATTTTTTTTATTACATCGTTATAAATAAGTATAATGCACACAAAATCACATAAATCACATAATACTCAAGTAATTCCTTTTTATTACTTCAAAATAAGTTAAAATTATTGACCCTAACTATTGCATCGTTATGATAATGCTTAGCCTAGAAACACGTGCGTTACAAATTTAAGTCAATCATTGAGGAAAGTACGAATAGATGTGGAAGGTAGTATGGGGCCGTACTACTGGAATCAGATGATCCGTACTCAAGTCAAGTAGGACTAAGATGACACCTTGAAGCTTGTAGAGGTTATGATCCCTCAATCTATTATGATGCTTATTTGTATGGTTTATATGGTCCATTTTCAGTATGGTGACATTGTGAGGCAGACCTGTTGTCAGTTCTAGTGCTGGAGAGGGCTCAGGTTCAGGTTCTGGAGCTAGGCGGCTAGATGATCAAACTAAAGAGTTCATCTCGTCTGAGATTACGAGTTGCACGTATCAGAAGACTCATGTGATCTTTGGCACAACCAAGGAGGGTATTCTGGAGATTTTGGAGGAGCGGTTGAGTGTCGTTCGTTCTGAGATGTTGGATTTGGTGGGGGCACATTCATTGACCTTCAGGGAGTTTCAGGCAAGCGGAGCTCCAAACTATCACGAAAGGACCCGATAGGACTAGGAGGTAGTTAGTGGATGTTGCTAATGCCTTTCACACCAATAGTTTCCCCGATGGGGCAACGGTCAGAATTGCATCTTGTCTTTTAAAGGACAGAGATTAGGATTGGTGAGAGGAGGTCGGGCGCACAATGGGTGATGTTGATGTTGATTCGATAAACTGGGATGATTTTTATGACCAGGTCTAGGGTTGAGTTTGCACCTATGATTGAGATGCAACAGTTGGTGTGAGAGTTTCTAGATCTCCACTAGACAACTGTGACGATGGCTGAGTTCACCTCTATGTTCGGGAGAGGGCACTTTTGATTCTGCAGTATGTGACAGATGAGGAGATGAAGAAGTCCTGGTATCATGAGATGTTGAGGAGTGACATTCAGCAATTTGTGAGCCAATCTAGCTACAAGAAGCTAAAGGATATGATAGCATGAGCTGGGGAGAGGGAGATTGATCTGGAGATGGAGAAGAAGAGGAAGCTAGATTATGTGTCGAGTACTGAGGGTTTCGGCAAGAGGCCCAAGGTATCTGGTTCTAGATTGAGAGGCCATCAGGTCCATAGTCGTTATGTCAATTGTAGTAAGGTACATGAGGGAGTTTGAATGGTGGGTGGTTTTGGCTGCTTTAAGTGCATCCAGACTGGTCATATTATTAGAGATTTTACTGCTACCACCACCACCTCCCCAACATCTGATCTGATTTGCTTTCATTGCAATCAGAGGTGCCACAAGAAGGCTCATTGTCCGAGTTTAGCTTCCACAGGACCGGTGACGGGTATGTATCTTGTCCTTATCTCTTTATTTATTTATATTGATTTCTTTTGTTTATGTGTTTTATTTTTAGGATCATTACTCGTGAATGGTATTTCTACTATAGTATTGTTTGATTCGGGGACTACCCGATCTTTTGTGTCACTTGCGCTTAGCAAGAGGTTTGTTGGATCTCTGGGGAGCTGGTTTGTCCTCTTGATGTCGAGATTGCTGATGATTGGACTGTTTGAGTTGCGAGGGGGTTTGTACTCTTCAGTTATTCAGTAAGAAGTATCCAGTTGATTTGGTTCTCATTCCTTTGCGTGGGAACAAGGTTATTGTGGGCATGGATTGGTTGAGCCCAAATGTGGCGGTGATTGACTGTGAGCAACAATTAGTTTGGGTTCTGGTCTCAAGTGGGGGGGACTTAGTTGTTCATGGGGAGATATCTTAGTGTGGGCCAATTTTTTGTATAGGAGGAAGGGCCAGACGCTTTCTTCATCAGGGTTGCTTTGGTTATGTCGCCTATGTTATGGATACCCGAGATAAGGGTAAGGCGACCATTGATGATGTGTCGATTGTGTAGGATTACCTGAATGTGTTCTCGGAGGATTTTCCTAGGGTGCCTCCGGAGAGGCAGGTTGAGTCCAAGATTGATCTGGTTCCTGGTGTGGCTCTATTAGCCAAAGCAATGTATCAGTTGGCTCCTCCTGAGATGCATGATTTGCCTACATAGCTACATGAGCTGTTAGACAAGGGTTTCATTCAAAATAGTAGTTCGACTTAGGGAGCACCGATCTTGTTTGTGAAGAAGAAGGATGGGTCTCATCATATATGCATTGACTACCATGAGCTGAATACGGTATCAGTAAAGAGCCGTTATCTACTCCCAAGGATCAATGATCTTTTTGACCAACTTCAGGGTGCATCTTGGTTCTCCAATATTTATTTGGGATCAGGTTATCATCATAAACGAGCTAGGGATGAGGATATGCAGAAGACAACTTTTCGGTCTCATTATGGTCATTACGAGTTCGTGGTGATGGCTTTTGGATTCACCAATGCTCCAACCGCGTTCATGGATCTCATGAACCGCATGTTAAGACCGATGTTGGATTGGTCTGTGATTGTATTCATTGATGATATCTTGGTTTATTCTAAGACTCAGGAGCAGCATGAGGAGCACTTGAGGAAAGTGCTGGAGACTTTGAGGAAAGAAAGACTTTTCACAAAGTTCTCCAAGTGTGAGTTCTAGTTGCGTGAGGTGCAATTTATGGGGTACCTTGTCAACCAGAATGGTATTCTAGTCGATCCGGCCAAGGATGAGGCCGTCATATAGTGGGAGGTTCCGAGGTTTCCATCTAAGATTAAGATTTTTCTAGGTTTGGCGGGTTATTATCGGAGATTCAACTAGGAATTCTTCAGGATAGGTGATCCATTGTCCCGACTGACAAAGAAGACGGTTACATTTTGTTGGGGCTTTGAGAGTAGGAAGCTTTAGATACTTTGAGACAATAGCTGTGTAAGGCATCGATTCTAACCCTTACGAAGGGTATTGATAATGTTATGGTTTATTGTGAGGCTTTGATCATAGGATTGCGGGCAGTGTTGATGCAGAGGGGTCGCATGATCACCTACGATTCAAAGCAGCGAAAGCCTCATGAGGCGTATTATCGGACGCATGATTTGGAGTTGGGAGCCATGGTTTTCGCCCTCAAGATTTTGCAGAATTACCACTATGGGGTCTATTGTACTATTTACATAGATCCCAAGAGCTTGAGGTATTTGCTAGGTCAGCTGAATCTGAATATGAGGTAGCACCAGTGGTTGGATGTGATGAAGGATTATGATTATGAGATCCTTTATCACCCAGGGAATGCCAATGAGGTGGCCTATGCTCTTAGCCGCAAGGCGATGGTGGATCCGATCAAAGAAATATGTTTGAGGATGACTGATATTAATCCGTTGTTGGGGTGGATTTGTGAGGCTCAGGTTGAGGCTATGAAGGAGTAGCACATAAATTGATCATGTATTTTGGGTCAGGTGGCTTCCTTTGACTATGATACCCATGGATTGTTGACTCTACGTCGACGAGTTTGGGTTTCGCATCGGGGCAGTGTGCATTAGGTTCTGATGGAGGAGGCACTCAAGTCTAAGTTCTCTATTCATCTAGAGGCGATGAAGATGTATAGGGATCTTCGTCCTGATTGTTGGTAGTACTTCATGAAATGGGATGTGGCCTGGTATGTGGAGTGATGCTTGACTTGCAGGGCAGTCAAGGAAAAACATCAATGACCTCATGATAAGATGCAGTCGTTGGAGATTTCCATATAGAAATGGGAAGATATTACTATGGATTTTTATCAAGAAGCTATCCCAGACTGCGCGTATAGTGGATTTAATTTGGTTTATCGTGGATCGTTTGACCAAGAGCGTGCATTTCATTCCGATTCAGGAGAGTATTTTTGCAGTGAAGTTGGCTGAGATTTATATCAGGGAGGGTGTGACACGTCATGGGGTGCCAATATCGGGGGTGTCTGACAGAGATGTATGTTTTACTTCCAGGTTTTGGAACAGGTTTCATGATGTGTTGGGCACTCGTCTTCATTTTAGCACATCATTATATCCGCAGACCGATGGTTAGAGTGAGCGGACTATTCATACCCTAGAGGATATGGTGCAGTATGTGTTCTTGATTTCGGTAGGATTAGGGATGCATATCTTCCGTTAGCGGAATTTTCGTATAACAACAATTGTCACATCATCATTGATCGACCTCCTTTCAATATACTTTATGGGAGGAAGTGTAGGACCCCGAGTTGTTGGCACGAGGTTGGTCAGTGGGTTATAGGGTGTACCGAAGTGGTACTTATGACCACTAAGCTGATTCAGCAAGTTCAAAGTAGACTCTAGACAACTCAGAGTCAGCAAAAGAGTTATGTCGATAGGTGCTGGTTAAATTTAGAGTTCCAGGTGGGAGATATGCTTCTCCTGAAGGTATCATCTCAAAAACGTGTCATCTGTTTCAGAAAGTGGGGAGAGTTGGGTCCCAGGTATATTAATCCTTTCAGGGTTTTGGCTCGGGTGGGCCGGGTTGCTTATCGCTTGGATCTTCCAGGTAAGCTTAGTCAGATTCGTAGCATGTTCCATGTCTCTCAGCTGCAGAAGTGCTTAATGGATGGTTCAGCAGTGGTACCATTAAAGGATATTCAGGTGGATGACCGCCTGTATTTTATTGAGAGACCAATGGTGATGCTAGATCGAAAGTCGAAAATCTTGAGGAACAAGGTTGTGGAGTTGATGAAGGTGCAATGGCAGCATCACAAATGTTTGGAGTAGAGTTGGGAGCCCACAGATGAGATGAGGGAGCATTTTTCGGAGTTATTTAGGGTCGTGGACTTTGAGGACGAAGTCTAATTCAAGTGGGGGAGAATTGTAATAATTGGTTTGGGTATTTTCCTTTATAGCCCTTTTATATTTAATTATTGCATTTTGGTCCCTCGAGTAGTATACGGGGTGTACCACATGGTACGCTTAGTGTATTAGTTGGGAAGCCACTACACACGACGTACCATATGCTACACTTAGCGTGCTAAGTTGGAGTTGGATTGCGTACGCGAGGCCTCGTATGCTAGGCATACGAGGATTATGCATGGCGTAATAAACAGACTTGAAAAACCTAATTTTAGGGTGTTGTACCCTATATAAAGACCTTAAGTCCCTAGGACTGACCACTTAGTCTCATCTACCCTCAAACCCTAAAATCGACCTTTAGCCTCCATTGTTGTATATTTCTATCTCTTGAGAAGTAGTTGGTGTTTGTTTTGCTCATTTTGAAGAGATTGTAGAAGGTTGAAGGTTCATAGATTGGTGGAAAGCTTAGAGATCCAGAACCCAATACTAGAAAAACAGCCATAAAACGCTCAGACGATGCACAAATATGTGTCAAGGAAGGCCTTGTCATAACGAAAGACAACATGATTTTGCGTGTCGTCTATTTACGACATGCATTTACGACACGCATTTATGACACGCCTTTGCGACGTGCAGTTTTGACACACAATGCGTATCAAGGAAGGCTTTGTCATAAATGAAGATGACACGCATTTGCGTGTCATCAACTTCAGTAAGCATTTATGATATGCATTTACAATGCGTCTTTACAATACTCATTTATTCATAATGCAAAAATATGTAAACAAATATATACCAAACCAATCAATTTCATCCAATAACACCATGCCAAAAAATTGTAATACATTGATACTAAGGGGATCTAATTGTACATTGTTATTAAGAGGTTTTCCCTAACTATATAACGTAATACTATATTGCTATTAAGGGACACCTTCTGCAATGTAATGCTATACAAAGTAAAAAGATATACACAGAGATGATAAACATCAAATTCCAACTAAGTAGAGTTGCATCTTGCCTTTCATAATTCTTTAAGACTAATATTGAACCCCTGCTCCGATAATTCTTGTGACCTAATTAAATAAAAGTCAAAAAATTAATATGCTAATATAGATATTAGAAGAATCAAACATGGAATGTTAGTTTTAAAAGACGTAATTACCCTTTTCTTCATCCAAATAATGTGGGATTTGGAATAAATAGACTACAATATGAATGACCTGATATCAACAATAACAATCGCAATGACAAGAATACCCCCAAACAAATGGTAAATATTACCTGTAAAGCTATTAACAATGACAGTCACAATGACTATCCTTGATCCTATGAACTAGAGAGTATATAATCACAATTCCATCTAACACCACCCATGAGATACTTGAAGACTAGAAGAACTTGAAAGCTCTATTGCTAGATCCTATAAAAGATGTAAAAAAGAATAAACTGATTATTAATTATAAATTATAATTAATACACTTAGGTTAAGTGAAAATGATTAAACCTACTTGCAGCGTAGTAAAAGCTTCTTTACGCTTTTGATCCTCCCCAAGTGACCAGAGGTATTTTAAATACGCAAGCACTACTTGTGGAGGCCCATGGTATCTTACAGTTTCAGTACTTGTTTCAGCGTCAAACTATTCAAAATTGTAATGAATTACAAATTTGACATTTGAATGACTGATTTAGATTAAACTAATAAAAAAATTAAATACTAACTAATCCAACCGCTTTTAGAACACAAATTTTATTAAATCATAAAAATTATTAAAGGAAATATGAATACCTCTTCTAACTCAGACAGTTGTTGACTGTGGACCATAATGATGTAGGCTCGCTCATAACACTCAAGAACCTACACATTTAGACATAGTCATCACACGTAAGGGTTTAGGGTTTTGGGTTTGAAGTTGGAAATTGGAAATGGAAACTAACTAAAGTAGTGTTCCAAGCAGCATCAGCAGCCTAAGCAAAGGACAAAATGGTAAATATTATTGAAAAACAAATCAAGGATGCTTGAGAGTTGAGAGAGATATAAATTATGAATAGACCATTGGTGCCATTTCTAATCGAACAGTTGGATCAGCAGGTGTCCAATATTCCCTACATAGATTGTTAAGCTCTTCCCAACGAGCTAGTGCAGCAAGACTCCTCATTCGTCCTAAGAATGAACAAATATTTTAATTAATTACCATGGCATGATAATAATATAAATATTATAACACCATGGCATGGTATATTTGAACAATACCTAGTGTAGCATCTAAGATAAGATGTTGACTTGTTGCTTGAGTAGATTTTGCAGTGTATACTTTAAGGGCATCATCCCACCGTTGCATCTTTTCATACCTTGTATTTGGAAGCAACATAAACACTTAATTTCAATTGCTACTCTAATTATTCACTAACACACCTAGCACTATTTGTGTTGATAAAAGTGAAGCAAAAAAAGAGAGTCCAGGTCCCTCCAAATTGAATAGAATATACTTGGTTTGGATAATATTAGGATGAGCCTAATTACATAATCGTTAAGAACATTTTTATGTAATTATATCAAAAATATTATGCGCACATATACAAGGGTAAAAAGGTAAAATACTCATGTGGTGAATTACACATCAATGTCTTCTAACCACTATGTTGAGTCTGCCAAACTGGTGTAGAGATTTTCATCAGCACCAATTAGACGAATAAGCACCTGTTTAATAAAAATATTTTGGATTAGAAGGGATAAAGATACAGGGGTAAAACCGTTAAAGAAGGTAAGGAATAGGAAGTTAGAGAATAATTATACACCTCCATGATTGAGTGATGATGATTATTTATAGAACAAAAGAGGAAAAATCCATACTTTAGGACCAAGGACACACACACACACAAACAAATATATACATATATATATATATATATATATATATATGTGTGTGTGTGTGTGTGTGTGTGTGTGTGAAAGATATGAATCCCATCCTTACTATGTTTTTTCATTCACCTGTATTACAGGTCACACACAGTTCACAGTCTGGTAAGGAAAGCACTGTATGGTATTGCTCCTACTCATCAAATACTAATTCACAAATAATCGAAAAGAAAATTAAACCCTTACAGAGAAAAAGTGATCGATCCTTTTGTATCTGCTTGTACCTTCATTCCCAGCCAAGAACACCTCCAAACGGTGGTGTTGATCATAAGTATTTCAGCTAACCATCAAGGGCAGAAACGCCTTTGGTTTCTTTTCTTCTTTCCCATAAATTTTACAACCCCTATTGTACTCCTTCTTCCCTGTCAAATGAAACAAACCAAACAGAATCCTTTTAATTTTTGATGTTTTCTTTTCCCAGTAAACTTAAACACCCAAACATCCCAGTATTTATTAATATTGGTTGACACAAACAAACAAACAAAAAAGAAGAATACAACCTGTGAGGTTCAAGCAAATGCCATCCGTTTACCTTCAATCACCGAAGACCACCACAACTTTGTAATTCTTTTTCCTTTGATCTATCTAACCCCTAGAGGTCCCCCCTTCATTCTGAACGACCACTAGAGATGGAGTAGCATCCGACGAGACTAAGAGGCTCCCACTGTTTTCATCTATCATACCTCCACCCAAACCTTTCCTCCCTCGGTTGATTTCACTGAAATAAGATAAAAACCCGA
Organism: Lactuca saligna; assembly: GCF_052625555.1. Classification (NCBI taxonomy): domain Eukaryota; kingdom Viridiplantae; phylum Streptophyta; class Magnoliopsida; order Asterales; family Asteraceae; genus Lactuca; species Lactuca saligna. Next base: position 81,320,953 of record NC_136425.1, on the reverse strand, counting down.
CTCGTTTACCTCTATTTCTACCGATGATGGAGTCTAAGAAACCGAGGAAGGATCACCGGGAACCAATAATTACCTCCTCCTCCTCATGAATAGATCGATCGTACTGATCTACCAATCGCTACTTGCCATGCTCCATCGGACTACTTGAGCCCCCCCCATATATTTAATCTGCTGGAGACAAGGTAGAACAGCCAAGGAGACCGCCGGAGCCGCCCCCTATCTGCGACATACAAGAGAAGCGTCGATGTTTCTCCCTTCTCCTTTCTTCAAATCGATCCCGCACCAGAGGTGCTTCCCCTTTCTCGATTGATTTCCATCATTGAGCCGCCATGGATGCTTGCGTTCCCATCTTTCTTGCTCGACAGATGAACCACGACCAACAGAATAAAAAACTCCCACTACCTTCGTCATTCTAATTCCCCTTTTTGATTTATCTGTGGGGAATCAGAAACAAACCAGAATCAAGATTTTCATTCCTAATATTGAGAATTGAGAGTATAATACTGAATAGGGCTTTTTCTGGAAATTTCAACATCGAGTGGGAGATATGGTGGTTCCAATGGGTAGAAGTAAGTGAGCCTTGATCGATGTTAATGAATGGGGAAGAATCGGCGGTGGCAGTCGGAGTGCAAGGGAAAGAAGCAAGCGACTCTCGATGTAGCGAGGCGGAGGAAGACCAGAGAAGATTTTTGTGGTCAAAGAACACACCCAGAGCTAAAGAGGGAAAACAAGGAAGGAAGGCAAGTTTTCTAATTTTTTTGATTTCCTTTTTTCTCGCTGCTAGTGCTGAAGAGTGCGTTTGTAAAATTATAAAGCGACATTTCTAGACGATACACCTTTAACATAAGCGACCTCAGTGTTTTTTTTGTGAGAAACTAATTCTAGGGCACTCAAAAATGTGTGTCCTAAATTCTTCAAATTTCTTAAGATATGACATTATTTTTAGAGCATGCCCTTTTGCGTATCATTAATCAGTACATGACGTAAAAAGCGTGTCATTAAAGGTATGTTTTCTAGTAATGATCATCACTCATTTTGCAAGTATTTTGAGGTATCAAGTTCACACCTTGGCTTTTAAATGCTTAGATCTCTTTATGTCTTGGTTTTTATGCTTTTAGACCCTTTTTGGGTTAGTTTGATAAGTTAAGACATTGAGGGGCTTATACTTTTAGATCTGAGCATGTTGTGAGGTTCTTAGGCATAAATGGGCAAGCCGTATGGGGTTTCTGGTTTGATGCATGTACTAACTCACTTATTATGTCCTTTTGAGCTTTAAGAGCTTCATAAAGCCATGCATGCACGTAAAGTTAGAAACTTAACATGATAAATCAACTCAAGGAATTCAGATATAGGTTTGGAGTAAGGTCCTTATGGATTAAGAGTTGGAAATGAGAATTGGCTGAATGGGGGAGTATGTCGGGCGTACAAGTAGGTACACTTAGCATATAAGCCCTAAAGTGAGTACGTTGCATGTACGTGCTGAGTATGCCCCACATACGCATTGAATTGGGCTTGAGATGTTTTGGGCTTCGGTTTGGGCTATATTTTGGGCTTAGATGATTAGGGACTTATTAGGCCATAAAGTGTTGCATTAATGCTTCTTTTTGGTCCTTGGAAAAGGTCCATGAAAGTGGTTGGGCCCAATTTGGAAAATTTGGCTATGATTTGGACCTTAGGTCGCTAATTAGGATTTGGGCCTTGTGGATTGTAAGTTTGGTCCTTAGTCTTGGAACAAACTAGGTAAGGAGTAAAATGGTCTTTTTACCCTAATTATGGACTGCTGATTATGGTTTGGAATCAAATTATTAATAAGATGTTATTTGGTATCGATAGCTCGAGGATTTTTCAGACCAACAACTAGAGATCTTTCAGTATGATTCAGCAGTGCGAGGTGAGTTTCCTCACTGTGTTTAGTAGGTTGATGGCACCAATACCGACCCATGATTATGCTAAGTTAGGGTGCTAGATGTATGCGTGACTCTTGCATGTGTTATGTACTTAAATGCTTACTGGGCAGGGCCCCATGACCATTTTGTATACTATGTATCTTTGTGATTATTGCATGTGTATGCGTTTATTTTATATATGTTATATGTATACTATGAGTTGTCCGATCTGTATACCGAGCAGGGCTCAAAGCCGGGTATGGCCCGATGACGGGAAAGGCCCATTATATGTTTATTATGCATAGTATGTGGTATTTTGGGGAACCCACTAAGCTTTGTGACTACGGTTTTCAGTTTATGTTTCAGGCACTTCCAGTTCCAAAGGGAAGGGATCGAGATGATTTTAGAGCACACACCACCTCGTTCCGTGTTTTATATTATACTCTGATTTGATATGATGATTGATACACTTGTTTTATTTGGATCGTATTGATGATGTTTTTGGAATACTTATTTTATTAAATTAAAAATGAAATTTTTCGGCCATTGTTTGAGGATGTCACAGGTAGAAGCTATATTGCCAGAATGAAGTACCACAAGAGTCATCTTCCACTTAAATGGACTAAAAACCACTAAATAAGCTCTTCAAGATCACCAACAATATACAACGGTCTCAAGGAGGTTGAATATAAGGTTTTTAGGAGGCTACAGAGTGAGAGAGGTTGAAGATGGGAAACCCTATCTCTCTCATTCCTATAAATACTCAAAAATTAGGTATTTGGGTCATCAGGCCTTGCTTAAGTCATGAGTCATCATGCCTTATGTCATAAGTCTTCAAGAGTGCCAGTCAAATTAGTAATGGGCACTACCATCGTCATCACTATGGCTCACATCGTGACCCTCCTCCCAAAATGTAAGAATTCAATAAATTAAGTACCTCAAGAATTTGGATGCTACAATTCTCCCTCACTTCAATCAGTCTTCATCCTCGAAGTCCAAGCTACACATAACTATGGATAATTCTCCCTCATCTCATCCTTAAGCTCTCGTGTCCATTATGTACCATTTCGGCATTGCCACTGCACTTTTACCAAACCCACAACCTTGTTCCTCAAGGCCTTCATCTCCCGATCAAGGATAACCACCAGTCTCTCAATATAATTTAGACGATCATCCACCTAAATATCCTACAATGGAACCACCAAAGAATCATCAACCAAACATTTCTACAGCTGAGAGACGTGAAGCTTACTATCGATCTAACTAAACTCCTAGGGTAGATCTAAACGATAAGCAACCTTGCTTATCCGGGCCAAAACCCTGAAAGGACCGATATACCTGGGGTCCAACATGCTCCTCTTCTTGAATTGGATGATACCTTCAAGAGAACCATGTCTCTAACCTGGAACTCTAAATTTAATCGGTGCTTGTCAGCATAGTTTTTTTCCGAATCTGTGTTGTATGAAGTCTACCTCGAACTGGCTAAATCAACTCAGCAGTCTTGAGTACCACATCATTTATCCCCATGAATCATTGACCAACCTCACACCAACATATCGGATTCCTACACTTCCTCCCATAGAGCATCTCAAAAGGAGTTCAATCAATGTTGGCATGATAAATGGTTTTATACAAAAACTCAAGGGAGATACATATCCTAACTCCCATCAAAATCCAATACACATACACAAAACATATCCTCCAAGGTCTGGATAGTACGCTCACCCTATCCATCAGTTTATGGGTAAAAATCCTTGTTGAAAAGTATATGTGTAGCCAGCTCCTTGTGAAACCTCTTCTAGAACCCGATAGTAAATCAAACATCCATGTCTGAAACAATTGAAACAGCAACCCATGCTGTGACACAACCTCCCTGATGTAAATGTTAGCCAACCTCTCAGCATATATACTCTCCTAAATCGAAATAAAATGCATGCTCTTGGTTAATTGATCCATGATGAGCCACATCGAATCCACTTTGCATGCTGTCTGTGGCAACTTCGTGATGAAATCCATAATAATCTCTTCCCATTTCCAAACGGGAATGTCTAATGGATGCAACTTGTCGTGAGGTCGCTGATGCTCGACCTTGAATTTTCTACAATTCAAGCACCACTCCACATACTAGGCCACATCTCGCTTCATGCATGGCCACCAATATTTGAATTGGAGATCTCTATACATCTGTTTTGCCCCGAGATGAATAGAGAACCTTGATTTATGTGCCTCCCCCATCAAAACCTGGCACATACCACCCAAATACGAAACCCACACCCTCTGATGAAGGGTCAATAACCCTTGGCTATCATAATCGGAGGAAGCCACTTGACCCACTAGGCACTCAATGTTCCAAAGCTCTTCCTTTATAACCTTAACCTGAGCCTCTCGGATCTGCTCTAAAACTGGAGTAATCAACGTCATTTCCAAACATATATCCCTGATCAGAGCCGCGACTACTTTGCAACTGAGAGCATCGACCACCACGTTGGCCTTCTGCGAGTAATAAAGGATATCGAAATCATAATCTTGTTGGATTAGGTGTCTAAGCCCACAACTATTTTGGTATGTACTTGACCCGATTGTGAGCATGGTCCTTTTGGGTTGCCTTCACCATATCAATTGATAGGATTAACTAAGGAGAAAGAGAATTAATTATTATTTATTAATATATTAAAGGAGAAATTATACTATTTAATTAATATTAGTCAAGAATTGATTAAGAATTAGTTTTGTAACTAACAGAGATTAATTAAATAAAGGGGATTGACATTGCAATTATATGATAGTTGCAATTGGGCTATGGATTCCTAATGGAAAGGGGATTGGGTGAAATCTATGGGAAGCCCATACAGATTTCATCCAAGGGCTTTCTAAAGGGACTCCATGAGTTGCTTAAGGCCTAAGTAGAGAATTAGGGTTTCACCTGAATCCCTAGCAGCCTACACAAGTATAAAAAAACCCCTAGGCTCCTAAAAATGGGGCTAAGCATTGTCTAGTAGATCTTGGATGTTTTTGGTGTTCCTCCTACTTCTCCCAAGTCATCTTGTTGCTCATGGTTTTTGTGATTCCATTAGAGGTGCAACATTTGAGGCACTGAGCTTTCAAGAGTCAAGATCAAGAGGACTTGATATTGTTATTGCTCCATAAAAATCAAGGTAAGATCTAAACCCTTTTATTTTAATGATATTGATTATTGTATGGTAGATATGGGGTTTATGAGCTTTGGATGATTATTGCATGTTCATTAGACAAACTAGATCCAAAGCTTTAGGGTTTGCATGTACACCAAAAGATTGATGTTTTGCTCAAAACCCATCAGTGGTATCAGAGCCTAAGCTATTTGTTTGATGTATTTGATGCTTTACATAGTCGTTCAAGCTGAAAATCACAAAAATTTGCATTTTGGAGCCTGAAATCGCCGAGTTCACTGGAAACTCAACGAGTCCATCCCTGAGTCGACGAGTCAGTAGGTCTGATTGATGATTTTGCGGGATTTTCACTTGTTTTGGCTGTGGATAATTACCAAAAACGTGTTTATTGATACAATCCAATTTTTATTAATTTGGAGTGATTATCCTTACCAAAATAGAAGATAATAGTCAAATTAATTAGATAATCATTTCCTTATCTGATAAACTTATCTAATTTGAATTATTTGATGAATTAGGTCAAATTTAGATAATCACCTGTTATTTGATTAATTGAATTATTTGTAATTTGATGTATATAGTTTTGAAAAGTTTCAAAAATTTCCCTCAAGTTTTGGAATTTAAATTTTTTATTGAAAGTTTAATTTTGAAATATTTAAATTCTAAACCCCAATATTTTGAAAAGTTCAAAACTTCCCCTTAAGTTTTGGAATTTTTTTTTTATTAAAGGTTTGATTTTGAAGTTTTTAAATTCTAAAACACTATTTGTTTGAAAAGTTTAAAATTACAACCTTATGGTTTCATTAAGTTAATTAAATGTATAATTAAAAGAGAGTTGTTGGAATAAAACTTCTTATAGATCGTTAGATTCAAGCAGAAAAATAAAGATAAAGAATTGATGAACACAAGAATGGTTTAACTGATGTCGAATGATTAACTTGAACACCTCAGAAGAGTTCGATTAAGAACTTCGATTGTAGAGGTGTTTAGGGTTACAATCTAATAGGGATAATAAAATGACTATGGTATTTAAGGCATACATGCATGCGCTATATATATAACATAATCCTAATCTATAATCACAGTTGGACAGACACATACCGGATATACAAAAGAATGGTCCATGACGCAACACATAATACCCAACAATCTCCCCCTTTACGTCAATGGAGTTGAGAGCTCAGTTTGGTTGAGGTACAGTAGACTTCTTGACCGTCTTGAACACACTCGGTATGATGGCCAAAAAAGTATGCCTGAATGTGATGTACCATCGAAGCATGTCTATGAAGTTCTTCTTAGCTGAAGCAGAATTCTCCTTACACCGATGAATAAGATTGATAATGTATTCCAAGCAATCGGTGGAGAAATGGTGCTTGTCAACAAGAGCAAACAAAAACTTTTCACCTTTGGCTCTTGTGAACATAACGGTGAGGTAAGCAGAATCAATATGACCAAGATTCATTTAGTTGACATCTCCTGGCTTTGCAGTAGGCTTCACCGTTGGTTTCTTCCTTAAAATAGAAGCTATTTCCTGATCCATCTTGGAAACTTCATGGATATAGGAAGCCAACTGTTGGATTAATGTCTAAGTCCATAACTATAATTGGTAAGACTTGACCCGACCCGGCATGGTCCATTTGGGTTGCATACCATCATGCACTTGGATAGACTAAATGAGAGAAATAAGACACTTATGGTTATTAATATATTATAAGTTCTAGTATATTAATAATAAGAATAATGAGATTATTTAATTAGTATTGATCAAGAATTAATCTAGGATTAATTGAGTGATCAAAAGAAGACTAATTAAATATATATGGGTTGATTGTGTAAATCATCCATACTTGTATAGTGGGCTAATGCTTCATGGATTATCTAGTTGGGCCAAAACCCATATGATGCTCCATGGATGCTCCATGGTGTATTTGAACCCATGGATCCAAGGAAATGGAAAGTCATGACAATTAGGGTTTACCCTAATTGTATAACTATATAAGCATCTTATTATTGAGGAAAATCGGCCACTAGAGAGACTAGTATTATTCTTGAAGAGGGCTAGCCGATTTCATGAAGTGTAGAATTCTCTCTAAGTTATTCTAAGTGTTTTGATGATTGTGAACCATTTGAGGTGTCACACTTGGGGCACTAGGCACTCAAGCTTCATGAAGACAAGCACTAACTTAAAGGTATGTATTCTATCTTGTTATATCCATTGTTTTGTATGTTAGATTAGGATAATACCTTGGATGTTCATATTTGCATGTATAATAGAGAAAACATAGATCCAAGGTATTTAGGGTTGCATGTACACTTAAGAGTGTTAGAATGCTCATAACCCAACAGTGGTATCAGAGCCTAGGCTTGTTTTCTTGTTATACCTGCAATAGAAGCTGAAAAATCGAGTTTTGATGCTGTCAGCCCAGCAGACTCGCCGAGTTATGTTCATGCACTCGACGAGTTGGACCCCATACAACATATTTTCGAGGTTCTTGGCTAGAAATGGACTAGGAACATTACCCTAAGTTGTTTTTGAACTTATAAACTTGTTTTTAATGTGGTAATGTTCATGCTAATCCATTTTCAAAGATAATTGTCAATAGATTCATGTTTTGTATTAGTTTAAAGGTTAGACTAATTACATGAAAAAGTTTGATTTGAATTATCTTGTTCTTATGAGTTGCTTAGATTAATAGAAAATTTAATTGAAATAGTTGTTTTCAATCCATTTTAATCTAAGAGTTGAGTACAAAATGTGTTTGTGTAACTTATCCTCAAGTTACATGAAGAGTCACATTAAAGACTCATAAAACTCATAAAGTTGGCAAAGGTTACAAAAATGAAGAGTCTAGTTCTAATTAATTGGAGTTATGACTCCATAATTTGTCCTCAAGTTATGGAGGACCAAGAGTCTCTTCATTAAATAAAAAAAATAATAATAAAAAAAATAATGTAACCTTAATTAATTCCATAAGTTATAAAAATAAAGAAAAGATAATTCTTTTATTAGTTTAAAGTCTTCCATAAGTTATGGAACTTGAAGAGTTTTTGGATTAAAACTACTTTAAACACATAAGTTATGGAATTAATTAGTTTTGAATAGTTTCAAAACTTGCCCTCAAGTTTTGGAATTTGTAAAGTTTTCTCTTATGAATACTTTAATTCCAAGTTAGCCCTTAGAATTTTAAAAGTTAAAATTCAACCCTTATACTTTATAATATTATAAGTTAATATATATATATATATATATATATATATATATATATATATATATATATATATATATATATGTATAAGAGTAAAGTCAGTCTTACCGCTAGTACGCCTCATTCACGAAGCCGGTCTATAAGGTGGGTATAAGGTTGTTGCCTATAAAATGGCAACTTAATGGGTGTCCACTCTCACCCACCGCTTGCTTGACTGGTGGAGGGTCGTTAGCCGAGCGGGTTTGACAGGACTATAATTCTCCCTTCATTAAAAGTATTAATGATAAATACTAAGTAACTAAACTCTTAATAATTCCCAATCTTAGTTACTTAGGAAAATGTGAATAAGGTGCTAATCCATGAAATTACACTTTGCACTTTGTTTAAGTCGGTTAGTGGAGCGTGTGTGGTTAACCGGCACACTAACTTGGACTTAACAAGGTAGGCAAAGGGTGACTTAATATTTATCATAGTATCGATGGAGCGTGTGTGGTTAACCGGCACATCGATTGAGGGGTAATTTATTAAGGGTACCAAGTAATTTGCATGGTTACTTCACACCTTGTTTTGTGATCCTCGGCATCCCAGTCACAAAACCTGAAGGGCACACTCGAGATTGAAACATGCCATTGAACAGTTCAATGAATCTCAAAAGATCTAGGAGTTTCAAAACCAATTAAAACCTAATAATACATTTCGTTTATCTTGGTGGAAATTGGTGAATCGTCATTCACCTACCTTCAAATTGTTTTATAGCTTGGATTACGGCATACCTCTTCTAAGTTATAAAATAGTTTGTTGGGTCCTAGCCTTAATATTTCATATTGGGTGTCATATTAAGGACTTTAAAATCAACTATCTTGAATATCTCCCAAAACATGTCTGGTTTAGACATTTATGATCTTCCCAAATCTCTTGAAACAAGCCTTCCTAAATGAAGATGATGTTCCAATGGAAATCATACTTCTTTCAGCTCCTCCAATTATTCTCCCAACCCCACAAGTTCTTGAAAAGTTTAAGGTCACTCAAGCCCTATTGGCAAGGCAAGGTCTAGGTGTGATCACATCTTGGGGATGTAGTCACATATTGACAAGCCGGGAGAGTTGGGTGTCAAAGTCTTGAGAAAGATGGTGGTTCAACTACTTTCTAAGTCACATAGTGAGTTCTTTTTGGAACACCTATGAAACAGACTATGACAAGACCCTTAATGATCTTATTTATTTGTTAAGATCAACTTCCTCAAAAACTTGATGGACATTGACAATAGTGACACAGGAAATCCAGAAAAGCATTCTCTTCCCAATGGAAAGGGATCGGCCATAGTCAACTCGGTTGAACAAATGGTAAAGAGAAAAGCTAAGTCTGTGATAGTCCCGTGTACCATTATCAAAGGGTCCATATGTTTATATTGCCCAAGAAAGGGTCATTAGTTGCGAAGCTGCCAAATTTACCTAAGGATGTTAAAGTCAATAAGTTTGACTCTATTTCAGGTAAAGTCCACTATCTAACTATGTTAAGTTTCTATTCTGAGATTCCTGATACATGATGTGACTGTGTCACATGGTAATGTTTTAAGAATCAAAGAAAAGTGAAGAAACTTAAGGAAAGAATATGCTGAATCTGATCGCGTAGATGGATTTCTATCGCGTAGTTTGAAGATCGAATTCTTGAGCTACTTCTTAGGAGTTATGAGGTATTGCTTAGGAATAGATAACAACAAGTTTTCATATGGATTGTAAGGATAAGTTTTTCCGCATAGTTTTAAAATAAAAGAAAATTTTGATTTTAGTTATTTTAAAATATCCTTACAATGGCATTTGAGGAAAAATTGTTGCTTATATGATTCCATTAATAGCAAGAGTGGAAGTATGAAATTGATTCTTTCATTTGTGGTAATGTCTAAATTTACCAAATAAGGAAAGATTCTCATCATCCAAAGTCTCAATTGGACTGGGACTTGGAATCATGCAAGTTGTATAGCATGATGAATGAGAACTTTCAAGTATTGGAAAAATTAAGACTAATTACTTGTTCACATGGATGTGTGAGTCAAGTAATGGACTAAGGGATCGAGTACATAGTCATGTGCACTGATTAAGTCCACCACAAAAGATTGATCAGACTATTTGTCATAGTTTACTAAAGCTTAGTAAATATGATTATACTTACAAGCTTAAGTGTAACTCTGAGACATTGGAAAAGGTTCCAATGTAAGGCAGAACGAATAAGAAGAATCAAATTAGGAAGAAGGATAAAAGTTTCTCAAATCTGAAAAGATGGGAGAGTACTTTAGTATCAGTTTTATGATCATCTTAATGATTTAGAAACCATATCACAAATTCATACTCTAAGGACGTCTTAGTGCATTGTTATGGCTAAGAAGAGAGGTCATGAATTGTTGGATTGGTTCAGATCAAGGAGATGAGTCATACTTCGTTCGAAAACAATTCTTAGAGTCATACTCCAAGATTGTGACATTGAGTGACATAAAAGAAGGTTTAAAACACTTGTCAAATGTAAGAGTAAAAGTTTTCTACTCTCGTACATTTGAAATTTGTAAGTTGTGATGTTTTGGATAAAACAAAGACCAACTTAGGCGAATTGTGTGAAGTGTTCGTCTTGATTAGAATCCGCACTATCTCTTGGATGTTTGACAAGGGAGTCTTATAGGTCAAGAGGACAGTGGGAGTCTTAAAGGTCTTGAAAGTCTCAAGAACTATTCAAGAATAAAACCTAAAGTTCTTCACTAGCACACGACTTGAGGTTTATAACCTATCGTGTTGACATAGTCTGTGCCCATTCCAGTTAAAGTTGAGTTCTTAGAGTTCTCAATTGGTTGCACAACAACTTGGAAGCAATGGCAGGCCCTTGAGCTGCCAGGTGGCAAGAAATTAAGATTGAGTTCAGTCCATATGAGTTTGGGTTTGTCATTATCCTTGTCTTGTGACTATGGTTATGACAATTCACATGGATAAGAACACATACACCATTAAATCTAAGTGTCATAAGGTTTCTCTCCAATTCATGAAAATGATGGTGAGGAAACACTTTCACTAAGTAGATTTTAGTTAGATAGCAATTGTGATATTTGCATTCTCAAAGTCGTTAGTGGAGCGTGTGTGGTTTACCGGCACACTAACTTGGACTTGTGAGAAATGGCAAAGGTCAAAACGATCAAGACTATGATTACGGAATCCCTTTTCATAGTTCTTAAAATTGTTTTGACACACCCATGAGCTATCTAAGGGAAGGTGTATGTTTTTGATAAAGTCTTATCAAAACAATCTAGTATCAGAAATCTGAACTTTGGTAAGAAAGTCAATAAAGTATTGATTTCTAGAAGTCCAGCTGTTTTTTGAGTACATGTCAAAGCTAGTGGGAGCATAAGTGTTATGCTAATAATCATCATGTTAGTGGGAGCATGATAATTATGATAAAGATTGCAAGTTAGCAATGTTAATTATAGAAAAACAAAAGGTTTCAATTGGGAAAAAGTTGTTTTACTATAATTAAGGGAGAGGAAATTATACTTCATCTCAAATCTATAAGCTTAGATCGTGAGGTTTTAATCATTTAGTCAAGGAAATATATATGAATTTCATGTTGGAATGGCTCAACATAAGGAAATTCTGTATATGGGTCCATTATTTACATTCTTAAATTCAATTATGATTACGGCATCCCTTTTCATAATCTGAATTATGAGAACTTGGCAAATAGAAATGGAAATGTTATAGCAAAAGACTGGTTTAGTCTTTATGTGATGTCCCATATCCTTCGGATATAGGATCGATTACATGTGCTATATTCATCCTTTCTAAAATTTTCCAAATGCCTGGGGCATTAAGAAGGGAAAAGGTTTAGAACTGGATATGATTAAGAGGATTAAACAATTGTCGAGGACAATCTAAGGTTTACCAAAGATTGGTTGCTCAAGGACAATTGGAAGTATAGTGATAATTCTGGAAGGACCATATTGACATAATCTGTAAGGAGGCAACTCTTGTTCAGAAGTGATAGTCAAAATGAATCCGGAAATGTTTCAAAGTTAGAATTTTCAATCTGTGTAAGATTAAGGAAATTTAATGCAAGAAGGATGTTTCCAAGGAGTTGATCTCCTTTGGAATACTCTGTAATGATTGTTTCCAAGTCTTTGTGAATTTGTGCATAATCGTTACAAGAGGATCAATGCATATAAGTTTAGAATCTAACAGATTTCAGTAAATGGCATGAATTTGGAATTCTTGCATTTGCAGTAAGGATTTGGGAGTGTGAAAAGAGAATCATTGAAGTTATGTTCAATTGATCTAGTTCACAAAGTAAAGATCATAGACAAACATAGTATGCATACTTGGTGTATGGCATGACTAGTGTTTAGAAAAACATAGTGTACATGCTTGGAGCATGGGACAACTATTGTTTTAAATTCAAGAATAAAGTTGATAGCTGAAACAATATACAATGAATAATGTGTAATCATATGGTGATAAATAAAATGTGTTTTATTTATGTTCATAGGTTTTGATACCATATTGGATTCAATTATTATTGTGTTTCACTTTGCATGTTTTGACTTCCCGAATAAACTAGGTTATTCTTCCGGAATGACTAAGTTATTCAAACCATCCACAGTCGGTCATATGTTGGAAGCAGATATGAATTAAGACTGTCATGGGTTGGCTTGTAGAGGTCTAAGTTGTTGGACAAATGGCTACAACACTCATGAGTGCTCATAAGTTCTGAGTATTGGATTCAACCCGCGCTCATTGGAATCACTTCATGGATTTTATCACGAGTGATCATGAGATGATAATATCTTATATTCTTCAAACCTAGAGATATGAGTTGTTACTATGAGTTGGTTGTACATTGATTGCACGAAACCGCATTTGGTAACTCGGTGCTATAAAACGTGTCTTTGTGTACGATTCAACAAGTAGTAGAACAAGCCATATGAGTCGAATTTTATCCATTCCTTTTACCTTCGGGATAAAAGCGATATCTGTGGGCCCCTCGATGATTTGATGATGACAAATGGAAGTGCTCGGCCGGGCCAGGACTGATTTGATTTGTTCAATTAGTCAGTCGTCATAAATCGGAAATCGGGAAACAACAAATGGGTAGAGAGAATGATTATAATCCATGTCTCAGTCCATATGATATCTAGAATGGAGGAATATATGATCCCTTATCTAATGGACAAGTCATTGACAAAGGTCAGAGTTCATCTACAAGGTCAGAGTTCGACAGAAGCTTTTGAGAGCTATGATTTCCAGTTGGTTCCTGAAGTCATACGCAATATTAGTTTTAGACTTATCCAAGTGGGAGACTGTTGGATTAATGTCTAAGTCCATAACTATAATTGGTAAGACTTGACCCGACCCGGCATGGTCCATTTGGGTTGCATACCATCATGCACTTGGATAGACTAAATGAGAGAAATAAGACACTTATGGTTATTAATATATTATAAGTTCTAGTATATTAATAATAAGAATAATGAGATTATTTAATTAGTATTGATCAAGAATTAATCTAGGATTAATTGAGTGATCAAAAGAAGACTAATTAAATATATATGGGTTGATTGTATAAATCATCCATACTTGTATAGTGGGCTAGTGCTTCATGGATTATCTAGTTGGACCAAAACCCATATGATGCTCCATGGATGCTCCATGGTGTATTTGAACCCATGGATCCAAGGAAATGGAAAGTCATGACAATTAGGGTTTACCCTAATTGTATAACTATATAAGCATCTTATTATTGAGGAAAATCGGCCACTAGAGAGACTAGTATTATTCTTGAAGAGGGCTAGCCGATTTCATGAAGTGTAGAATTCTCTCTAAGTTATTCTAAGTGTTTTGATGATTGTGAACCATTTGAGGTGTCACACTTGGGGCACTAGGCACTCAAGCTTCATGAAGACAAGCACTAACTTAAAGGTATGTATTCTATCTTGTTATATACATTGTTTTGTATGTTAGATTAGGATAATACCTTGGATGTTCATATTTGCATGTATAATAGAGAAAACATAGATCCAAGGTATTTAGGGTTGCATGTACACTTAAGAGTGTGTAGAATGCTCATAACCCAACACCAACATCCTCTTCAGATGATTCAGGATTGGCTCATACTCTTTTGCATAAGAGAGCAAGATATTAAACAGCGGGATCCAATCATGAAGATTTAAATTGGGAAGATCTACCAGAGAAATCAATGAAACCGATTTATCTTAACATCGAGATATTTTGAACTGAACATTAACAAACTTCCCTGCAAACAAAGGCTTCAGCACCTTGACCGTTGTAATTTTCTATGCACTCTAGGTCAGGTACTGAGGCTGACCGAACTGTAGATAAAAATCAATAAGTTATCGGTCGATTAAAGGATGAGGTGAAGGGACTTTAACATTCAAATGAAAACAATGAAAAATGAATGCCTTTCATGTTATAGGCATGTCAAATTGTGAATCCCTCGTATTATCATAGTCAAACGAAGTCATAGGTTCCAACCAGTATGTGCTTGGGAACTCTATAGCTTCTTTGATCAGTGGTTCCCTAGTCCAAGGGGGGACAACGTCTTTTTGCAACTAAGAGCATCATCCTCTTCTTTCTTCTTTATTTCTCTTTCTTCTTCTTCCTTTGCAACTCGAAGATTTTCATCTATCTCCTGATCACTTTTCTTTCGCTTCAGGGTCTCAGATATAGTTTCTTGATCTTCTTCACTATCATCATCTTCCCCAATGACATGCTTCTTCTTTTCTTTATTACTAGAACTCGAAGCTACATTATCCTTCGGTTTGGTTTTTACAGTCACCTTCGGTTTAACAAGAGGAGGGATCTTCACAGTACCTTCTCCCCCTTGTTGCGGAGTGGCCATCCTCTCCAAAACACCCTTCATTTCTCGGGTCATGATCTTGAACCACATTATGTAGCTAGGTAAGAACATCCCCAGCACAGCTTTGAAAAACCGCACGCTCAGTTTTTAACAACAAAATCTCTCTTTCTGCTTTGGAAATTTTAGCCTTATGTACTTCATTTATAGTGATCTGTTAAGCAAGATCATCTCGTGGTTTCCTTTCCACCTGGAAATTATCATTTAGCTTGTGTAACCAAGAATCAACAGATGCCAGAAAGGTCTTTTTATTAGCAAAAACATCAGAACGAAGAGTCTCAAATTTGGTTTGTTCACTTTGAAGAGATTAAGATAGGGAAGCAACTAATGCATTCACCTTAACAACGTTTGTCTCAACATGACCCTGGAGAGAATCAAGGAAAACCTTCGAATCATGAATAAGGTTTTTGACATCAACTTTAGCGTTCTTGCATAAAGAAGTAGAATCATCCACAGCAACAATGCATTTGTTGATGGACTCATGATACTGGTGCAAAGCGGTATCCAGAAATGCTTTCATTACAAGGTCGTTGCACTTCTTAGATGACTCAATCAGTGCATCAAGCTTTTCATGAACACTATCTATCTGCTGCTTGGTCACTAGAGCAGATTCATCCTCATCACTTGGGATTATGTATGGACGGTAGTAAGTAGAATCAAACTCAAATTCGGATCCACCAAGAACTGGATTAGAATCACTGGAAGGCGTTGGGGAAATTGGTTCAGTTGTGACTTTAGGAGGATCTTCAATCTTTTCCCCCGCATTAGATGTGTTGAATTTTACTAAAGAATCATTGGTAGAGGTGATGATAGGTGTAGTGGTGAAAGTTGCTTGGGAAAAAATAGGACGTGGTAATGGAGCGGTAGTGATAGGAGTAGAGCTAACAGGCGGTAGTGGAGCAATTGTAGAGGAAGGTTGTGATGTAGGTGGAGGTGGAGGTGCAACCGAATCCTCAACAAAAGACTTTCGTAGGGATGGAGGAGGATTAGGAGTAGAATCATTAACAACATCTTCTAGAGTTAGAGACTAAGGAGTTGTATTCCCCCATGGAGAACCTTCATGCTTCTCTTCCTCTTCCTCGTCAGCAGACTGTTCATCATTCTTTTCTGAATGGGAAGGTGAAGGAGTTTGTCTTCTTCATGCTATTCTCTTCACTTTCTTTTGAGCAGAAGAGTCACCTGTTTCACTTTTTCTTTTCTTGGACTTGGCGGGTTTAGAGGAGGGACCTTCTGTTGCGTCTTTCTTGGGTCTGTCTTTCTTCCCTATTTTAGCGGGATTCTCAACCTCATCCAGGGTAACTTGCATCTCTGGAGTCAATTTGCATGGACTTTTGGGAGGAAGCAGTTTGTATTTTGAAATTACTTTACTTTTTTGAGAGACACAACGGTACATAGTTCCGGAATAGAACCGTTGTGAGAATACCTGGTTGGATCAGCTACTATTATCTTCTTAGTGTGAAAGGCTGAGACAGATGAGAGTAAATCATCCTTCATAACCAGAATCTCAAGAGAGTTTATAGCCCTTCGAGCAACAAGAGTCCAAAATCGACCACACATGATTTCTGAATGCTTCGTTGAGGAGTTCAGGCTCTGTACCAGTTGGGTCCAGATGAATGAACCATAGTCAAGGTTGAATCCATTGTAAAGACCATACATAATCTTCATAAAACACTTTTGTCTAACCATCAGACCCACCAACACACTCAGCTAACCCCTTGTGAAGAAGAGTGAGTAACCCATTCCATTGAGGAGGTAAGAATAGTTCTTGAATTTGGTGAAGGTAGTAAGCACCTTAGTGTAGCCCATCTTATAAAACATCGAAAACACTTGATTCGTAGTGATGAAATCCGGAGAGATGACTGAAGCATCTACAGCAAGCCCTAGCAGTCAGCAAAATCGCCCTTTTGAGATGGAAGCCTTGTGAGTAAGAATCTGAAAGTAGATACTCTCCTTGTTTTTGTCGTAAGTCGCTGTAGAATACACCTGGGACAGTAAGGACATTGGAACATATTCCACTTGTGTAAGAGCGATTATCATAGGGGAATACTTGAGACATTCCATGACTTGAAGCATGTACGAATCATACAGGAATGGAGTCATCTCAATGATCACGTTCTGATTGGGCTTGATCATAAGCAATGACGATGAAGCTGTTTGATCTCGAAGAGATGAAGATTCTGCCATTGTTGAAATCATGAAGAAGATGAATAATTTAATATTGCTGGTGTAGTTAAGAGAATTTGAGAATGGTAAGAAGGTACAGTGGTGCGAGAGTTCCTTTATATACGGTTGCTAAGAGAGAGAAATAATCTACCACAATGATGAGACGATTTCTGAAAATGCGCCTGGAAAAGCGGGATTTGACAGCTTGGTTTCCCCATATAGATGTCATACAGTGAAGGTTTAGGAGCCGTTTCCAATTCACACACCAATTCTTGAACTTATACAAAAACACGTTTCAACTTCTTATCCATTCAACTGACCCGATCCGTTGTTCATTAATGGTATAGGATACCACTTTCGCTTCCATAAATCTGTTTAGTGGTTAGATTCGAAAGTAAAAACAACTCATAATTGTCACGTACCAGAATTTTGGAAAATCATGAAGATTTTCATGCATTAGTGTGCCAAAGAATAAGAAATAAAGCAATAAGTGTATGGGATGTGAGTGATGTCAAATACAACATAGAGTAGAGGATCCCGGGCACAAATATCTTCCTTCAAAGTCAAGAGAGACATGAAGTTCTTATGTGGTTTTCCGTGAGAATACGATCAAATGTTTGTTCAGAAACATTGAAAGGCTTCTTTTTAAACATAGGTTCCAGTGGGTGACTAATATTTAACCGAACTTCAATAGTTAACATAAGACCGAACATTGGATGAAGTACTTGTGAGACTGATGTGGTCTGTTGAACAAGTAGGTTCGATATTTTTGAAGTAACAGGATTTATAATAGAAATCTCAAAAACAATAACTAAACTGGATCTTTTGGGAAGAAATGCCTTGATGTTAGATAGTTTCATAAAGATCATGCAAGAAAATCAAAGTGACTTCATTAGGTAACAAGTGAGTTCTTGAATGTAAATATTCACCGTCAATTCAGCATTGGTGTTGGATTTTGGGTCTTACTTAGCACATGGTGTACGCATCTAAGATCATTGACTCCGAGTTTGTGTAACAATCAACCTCAGTGGTAATCTATGAGAGTCTCAAGGGTTTGTTAGTGTGCAAAGTCATGCTTGGATGTATTGTTTTAGGCTTTCCTCTTTGTATGTGTAAATGGGTTGAGTCTTTTTCCTATAAATAGGAAGTGAGTGACTCCCATTATGAAAGAGTCCATTATGGTGTGTTAGACTAGAGAGAGAAATTGTATACAAGACCCATTTGTATAATCTTTCTAGATCTAATAAGAGCTTACAAAGATTTATTTACCCCTTGTGTTCTTAAATTTGTATGATGATTCACTAGATCTTTCTAATTCCGCATATGCCATCAGAATCAACACAACTACAATTGGTATCAAAGCGGGTGTTCTTGATTTCATCAAGAATTGATCCTTGATGGCGTTTTTGATTTGGTGATTCATTTTTTGATCATGGATCTTCGTGATTAGAGTGTTTTGGTGTTCTTGAAGTCGAATTTTTCCTTGATTTGATTCATAATTCGACTTTCTCTCTCTAGAATACTTGTTTGTATTACTTTCTCTCACTAGAATTTGATTCATATTCACTTTCTCTCTCTAGAAAACTTAAGTTCATATCGATTGATCAAAGATGGAAGAAACAATTTATGAAGTTTTTATGGAGGATTTTCCATGGCCATTTAGTTTTGAAGGAGTTCTCAATTGTTTTGTAACCGGATATTTCAAACAAAATACACTCATTTCTAGTATGAAATGTTTATGTGGAAAATTCATTGGTTATCCTATTGATCATGATCATCGTAAGATGTTGCTTAATTGTTTGGTAACAACTTATCATGAAAGAAGAAAGAAGAAGAAAGATGATGAAGTAATTGAAGGAATTCGTCTTGATGAATGCATATATGGTGATAATGTTCTTGCTTCTTACCCGGATGTTCTTGATGTTCAAGAAAAAGGAGTTCAAGTTGATTTTCAAGATGAAAAAGTTTTTTGCTCAATTGGAGTTCAAACCGATGATATTTTGGGTTCTTGTGATTCGTTTGAAGGAATGATTCCTTATCGGAAGCCGGTGATCCAAGAAATTCACAAGTATCAAACTCCAAAAGATTTGATTCAAATTCATAAAGTTGATGTTGTGAAAAGTGAGTTTGTTCATGAAGTCAAATCTTCAAGATGCAAAAAGATGAGAAAGAAAAAGAAGAAGAAGATGAATCGGAAGAACAAGCGGGTTTACTCACAAAAATCGTCATATGTTGTGAAGCCGAAGTCCGTGAAGCAAATTTGGGTTCCAAAGCAACAATCTCCAAAGGTTGCATTGAATTTGAAGTCAAAACCCAAAAGTGTTGGTGGTTCTTTTGAAGATGTTCTTGGATCGTTGAAGAACACGAAGAACATGAAGAACGAGTTGTACATCTCGCATGGTGGGTGGTACAATGTTCGATTTGGAGATTTTCTCATTCCGACAAAAGAACCAAGATCTTCCAAATTTGATTCGTTCGGTGAAATTGGATCTCGATTCGTGAAAAAGGTAACTCAAATTCTCAAATGGATTCCAAAACGTCCATGATTTCAATTCGTGCTTTTCGTTTTTCAATTTTTGATCGATTTGCCTTGTTGGATCATATCCGTTTAAACCCCATTGTTGATCCAATATTTTTTTTGATCAATCGTATTCGTTTCGTGCCTAATTCTTGTTGATCAAACTCATATTGTCTTTGATTCAGCCCAATTCAAATTACATTAGCCCAAATGAGTTTAAATTCGAGAATTACTGTTCATGAAACCCAAACCAAATTGTCGAATACTGTTCATCCTTTCATGAGCCCAAATTCCAATCTTACTATTCATTCTTTAATTGAGCCCATTTCGTTAGATTGATATGATAAACTCATTGGTTTTATTTGAGTCCGTAAATCAATTGACTGTCCCTCAGTTGTTCGTTCAAACTTCATCTGCTTCATCTCTTAATTGACTGTGTTTGAAGCTTTTTCTCAATTTCTCGATCATTTTTTTGGATCAATGTAGTTCAATGATTTGTTTTGATTGTTGAATTAAACTTGTGAATCGATTTTCTCTAATTCCAGAAATCGATAATGATCAAGTCAGAGTGAAGAATTTCGAAATTGGTTCTTTGATTTGAATGAAATTGATCTAGAGCACACGATTGTGATGAAGAACAGTGATCAAATCACATTTTGATCTAAAATTGACCATTAGATTCACCGATTTCTTGTTTTTGGTTTGTTGACTCTAAAAAGTCAAACGGTGAAAAAGATGCGATTTAAGAGGTGATTTGATGAATTAGAGGCTGAAATTTGTTCATACAGGTTGTGTTTGGGATGTGGATGTCAAAATCGGGTTTAATTTGGAGATTAATTTCGAAATTGGTTGGATTTATGATCTTGTTGACGAACGATGAATGGGAACGAACTGAGATCGATTTGGTTTGATTTCGTGTAATGATTGGTTGGATTTTGGTTTGTTGATTTTCGCAAGTAGATGCGAAGTCTGATGAAATCGATAGATTTTGATTCGATATAGATTTCGATGGTTCGATTGTCAAAGAACGATATGTCGATTTCTGATTTGTTATTTCGAATTGGAAGTCTTGGGTTTCATAGTCAATGAATTGAAGTCAAACTTGTGTTTGGATACTGTATTCCAGTTCGCAAAAGAGTTGATTTGGGATTTATTTGTTTTTGAGGTTCCGGAATCAAAAAGCAAAGTCTAGTTTCGCATGATTGGGAGTAGATGGAATAAAAGAAGAATCGAAGATTTGTTTAATTTTGGATTCAATGTGCGAAGGGTATGGGAATATGGAACAAGATAAAAATTGATTTAAAAGTGTGAACTAGGAAATCATTGTTTACAACAGAATGAAACTTTGATTTTGGAAATGTAAGGAAAATGCGAAGTATGGAATTTGTTTTTAGGAAGAACTGTGGTTTGTTCAAAATTCAGAATGCGAAGAAGGTAATGATTCGCATCATATGACAATATGAAAATGCGAATGGTTGAAGAAGATCATTGTTTTGTGTTCACATGGGTGTAAGATGCGAAGCTTTTACTGTATAAATGCGAATTGGGGAAGAAAGCTAATAGTTTCGCATTTGGTCCCTGAACTTTTTCACGAAGTGACAAAATTGATCCAACTTCGCATGATTGGAGAACAAAAGGGAAGAAGATTCGAAAATAGTCCCTGGAGTTTCGCATTTTTGGAAATACATACCCAACTTCGCAAATAGCAATAAAAGCTGAGAAATTGCAACATTTTCAGTTCTGGTCCTTGCAGTTTGTGCGAATTTACGCTTTATGTCTGGTTTCGCAAATGGGCTAGAGTTTCGCATATTTGACTGTTTTTGGCGCAACAGGTCCCTGAAAGTTTCAGAAAGTGACAATTTCTACCCGATTTTTGAAAAATCTTGTAGCTTTCAACCAAAAAAAAAAAGTCAAAATTTTTCATAAATTGGAAATTTTTGTGGCTTTTTCGTGATTGTTTTTTCGTGCAAGATTTTTGGTGATTCATTTTTGGTACACATCAAGGGGGAGTATTGTGAAGATTATTCCTCGAGCGCTTCTCATCCTTAATGGGTTTTATAATCATTTTTTGGTTATAAAAAGGGGGAGAATATGTAGGGTATTCGAAGCTTCTCGGGTTTTTCGAATATTCATTCGCGGATTTGAAGACCGGTGTTACTTCGAGGGGGAGTTTGGTCTTGATCGCGCTAGCTCGTTGGAGATTAAAGCCGGACATCCAATCCTAACTTTGAGGGGGAGAATGTTAGTGTGCAAAGTCATGCTTAGATGTATTGTTTTAGGCTTTCCTCTTTGTATGTGTAAATGGGTTGAGTCTTTTCCTATAAATAGGAAGTGAGTGACTCCCATTATGAAAGAGTCCATTGTGGAGTGTTAGACTAGAGAGAGAAATTGTATACAAGACCCATTTGTATAATCTTTCTAGATCTAATAAGAGCTTACAAAGATTTATTTACTCCTTGTGTTCTTAAATTTGTATGATGATTCACTAGATCTTTCTAATTCCGCATATGCCATCAGAATCAACACAACTATAGGGTTACATTGATGAACCGAAAGTATAAATGGAGAATATAGATGAGGTGGTTAAGGAATAGAAAGTACCCCTGCTTTAAAAGAGTGACATAGCAGAAAACTCTTGACTCATTTGAGAAGAGTAGGGTAGCTCATGACTTAAGTGAATGTAGCGGCCTGATTGGGAAGAAACAAAAGGTACTGATCGAATCAACTATCTACTTGATACCTATTAAAGAAGAATAGACAAACAAACCACACACAAGAAAAACAGAAAACGAAACAATAGAGAAGATAGCAAGAGATAACTAAAACATAAAATCTTTTTGGAATTTCAAATTTTCTGTAAAAAGAAAAAAATAATAAAAAATAAAAAATAAATAAAAAAATATATTTTTGGATTTTTGAAATTTCTGAAAAACAATAATAACAAAAATAAGCAAAAATAATTTTAAACATCTTAGAAATAAAGAAAAACAAAAAAACAAAGCAAATGAAGAGTCGAAAAGAAAGTATATAAAAAGGTACAACCAAACTTAAACCTGAAAGAATTGAAGCTAAATAAACTTTAGCTTTTGAAAGAGATACATAGGTTTGCTTCTTGGACTGGCACCTAACAAGTTTACCATCAAAGAACTGTCATCCTCCAGTTGTGCTCTTTCTATCTAGACCGCATCCACCAAGATTAGCATCAGAAAAGGCCTGAACAAAGAACCCGGACTTTGCTAAATACCAGATTTCGAGAAACGAGGTTCGCTTCAAATAGCAAAAAATATTCTTCACTTCTACCATGTGAGGTTCTCTAGGATTAGCTTGAAACCTGACACAATAAAAGACAGAAAACATAATGTCCGGTCTACTAGCTGTTAGATACATGAGAGATCCTATCATTTGACGATAGAGAGTCATGTCAACAGTCGAGTTTTCCAGAGATGGTGTTAACTTAGTGCCAAACGCGATGGGAACCATCACCTTTGAGTCTCCCGTCATACCAAACTTTCCCAATAGATTCTTTGTGTAGGCATTCTGGTTAATAAAAATACCTTATGGTCCCTGTCATATATTCAACCCAAGAAAAAAGTTATTTGGACCCATTGCGCTCATTTCGAAATTAGTCTCCATCAACTTCCTGAATTCAACTGTTAAGCTAGGATTTGTGGAGCCGAAAATGATATCATCGAAATAAATCTGAACTATCATTAGATGTTCGCCTTCTTTCTTACGAAAGAAAGTTGGGTTAACCGAACCTTTCTTGAATTTCGACGTTTTTAGAAAGCAAGTTAATGTTTCATACCAGGTCCTTGGTGCTTGCTTCAGTCCATACACAACTTTATCCAACACATAGCAATGATCAGGGTATTTCTCATTCATGAACCCAAGTGATTGCTCAACATACACTGTTTCTTCTATTTCTCCATACAGGAGTGAAGGTCTCCTCATAGTCTATTCCTTCTTCTTAGCAATATCCCTTTACCACTATCCGAGCCTTATTGCAAATAACATTTCCCTCTTTATCCATCTTGTTCCTGAAGATGCATTTCTGACCGACCACAGAAGCATCCTTTGGTGTGGGAATTAGTCTCTAAACTCGATTACGTTCAAAATCGTGGAGTTCATCTTGCATTGCCTGTACCTAATCGACATGATCAAGAGCAGTTTTGACTGTCTTTGGTTCGATTTTAGAGACACACGAATTAAACATGCAGAATTCAACCTGAGAGAATAATGCATTTTGCTTCGCTTACAATTGAGAGCGTGTGAGAACCCGCTTAGATGATTCACCAATTATCTGTTTTTTGGGATGATCCTTAGTCCATATTGTCATAGGAGGGTAGTTTGGGTCATAAACATGATCCAACTCTGCATTAATCTCTTCTTCAAATTATGACTGATCATCTTCATCATTTGTATTTGCATTCTCCCCCTCAAATGGCGAAGCGTATCCCATGTCAGGTTTAGGAGTCTCTCCCTCGGTTGGAGTGGGATGCTCTCTTGCAGTTAGAGGAGGGTTCAACCCCTCGACTGGACCATCATGAGTTGGAGTTGGATGCTCCCCCTCGATTGGCGGTTCGACTGTGTTAGTGACAGTTGGACCATCCCCCTCGAACATTCAGTTGTTGTTTGGAGGATCTGCTAAGGGTTGACTTTTAGCTGGTTTAGGAGGATCTTTTTCCATATCTTTTGCAACTTCATCGATGATCTTCTTCAGATGGTCAATTTTGTTGTTTGTTGCTTTCGCCTCTGAGAGTATGGCCTTTTCTGGTTCTTCGATTAGCTTATGTACTCTTCAAACAAGTTGGAAATTCGAACTGAGACTTGACCTGATTCTGGAAATATTTCCCCCGTGATACTCTCGTTTGCTTGAACTTTCTTCATGTACTTGTCATCAAACGTTACATAGTAGGTTTCTTCAATCCGTTTGGAGTGTTTATTTAAAACCCTGTAAGCCTTTGAAGTTAGTGAATAGCCAGGAAAGATTCCCTCGTCGGCCTTGACATCGAATTTGTTTCGGTTCTCTTTGGAGTTAAAAATGAAGCATATGAAACCGAACACGTGGAAAAACTTAACATTGGGGTTCCTATTGCTCAGAATTTAATACGGAGTGATGGTGAATCACTTGTTAAGTAAGGATCGGTTCTGACTATAGCATGTAGTAGCAACAACATCAGCCCATAAGTATAATGGGAGTCAATCGAACTCAGGATGGTTCGGGCTGCCTCAAATAGGGAACGATTTCGTCTTTCAACAATTCCATTCTGTTATGGTGTATAGGGAGCTAAGAAGCTGTGATAAATTCCTTTTTCATCCATAAATTCTTCGAGACTCTTTATTCTTGAATTCAAGCCCATTATCGCTTCGAATGTTCCTCGCCACTTTTCGCATTTGAAGTTCGACTTGCTTGATGAAAGCTTTCAACTTGGGAGTCGCCTCTAACGTATGTTTTTGAAAGAATACCCAGGTGAAGTGTGATGTTCGGTTCTGAACTCTGTTGTTGAAAACGAACTCAATACTCTTTTGGATTGGTTTTCGATAGTTACTGATCCTTCATCATCGAATGAGACTTTCAGTCCGGTACCCACAACCAATTGAGATATACTTATGAGGTTGTGCTGCAATCCTTCCACGTACGCCGCTTTTTGAATTGTGAACTCTTCATTGGTTATCATCCCGTATCCTTTGATTGTTCCATAAGAGTTGGGGCCATACTTCACACATCCACCATCCTTAAGGGACCAAAACTCCCTTAGCTCTTCCTTCCTCCCTGTCATGTGACTTGAGCAGCCACTATCTATGTACCATTCATCATTGAACTGCTTGTCACTTATAACATGCAAATTTAAGCAGATTTAGGAACCCAAAGTCTCTTGGGCCCTGGTGAGTTTTTCATAGAAAAGGAACAGCAATAGAAATATTAACAAGATAAGTTCTTTTTATTAGTGTGGTTTCATCTTTTCTTTTGATGGTGTACACTTTTACTTTATTTTTATCTTGTTTAAATTGCAGTGTACCAGATGGTGTTTTGTCAGTTGGAATATTCTTTTGATCCCTAGGGTTAGCTACCTTTTTCTCATTATTGATATCAAGCATTCCCTTCCCTTTAACATCCTTTGCTATGTAAGGCTTTTGTTAGGAATGATCGAAACTTGACCTTTGGTTCTCAGCCTTGGTGTTGGGACCGAAGTATGATGTTCGGTTCTGAACTCTGTTGTTGAAAACGAGACTGGATTTTTGGTTCTATCCTTTGGAGTCGGAACCGAAACTCGATGTTCGGTTCTGAGCTCTGAAATAGTAGGAGCTGGGATTGAAAATTTTCTTTCTTTTGATCCATGGTTTGTCATTTTCTTTGACATTTGCTTCTTTCTTCGAGGGAACATGGTTAGGGTTTTGAGATTGCCAAAACCTTTTTCTCTCATTCAGATTCTTCATGTATCTTTAATTTTTTTGGCGTTTCTATTCAGCCAGCTGCTTTTGGGATTTATGAATGTTGATGCTTGATTTTTGCTTCTCCTTTTGAGCTTCCGTTGTATTGGAAGATACATCAGGTGTGTTCTTTGGCTCTTCTGGTATCTCTTTTGTCCCACTTGAGCTTGGTTTGTCAAAGCTTGAGGGTTTGTTGATGGGTTCGACAACATATCTACCCTTTACCCTCCATGTGGTTCACTTTGATAAGCTGACGGTCTCGTCTGCATTATCGATATGGGCGGACCATAAATAATCATCACACCTTTCCACATTGTCTTTGTCAACCAGGATTTTCAATTCTGTTGTTTGTTTTTCAGTGACCCCTGTAACATCATAATCCTGATTTAGCACGGTTTGAACTTTCTGGTAAACTATTGCCTTCTCTTTGAGTTTCTTTGACTTTTCCTTTGACAAACGAGCATATTCAACCGAGTTCTCAGATGTAATGGGTTTCTCGGTTTCTCTCTTCAAAAACTCTTAACAATCAACTTCATATTCCACTAAAATTTCACTCATCTCACTCTCCTCATCAAATATAGATGTACTTTCTACATTAATTTTATGTTCGGTCATTAATTTGGCGTTTGAGGAGTCAAATGATAGTATGGTCTCTATTTTAATTTCCAACCTATCATTTTCATCTAAGACTTTTTTAAGCATGCATTTGTGTTCGTTAGAGTCAATGAAAGTCTCAATTTTGTCCAGACCAATTTTATAAGCGATCAAAGTCTCTTTTAACGACATTATGGATTCACATCCACCAATGTCCTCATCCTCCTTAAACTCAAGGAATGGTAAGATCATCTTATGAATCTTTTTCCCTATTTCACTATCGAAATGCAATTGAGTAATATTAGTATATAAACGTTTAGCAACCAGGAAAAAATTGTTTCTTTGTTTCAAAAACTTTAAATTGTCTCGCTGTAAATAAATAATCTCATCCCTAGCCCTAGTTAACTCTGTCTCCTTTAGCTCAATCCACATGCGTCTTTTCTCAGTCTTTGATGACTCCCTGCTGAATTGGTCAGTTAGGTTAGAGTTCGTTAAGCGAGTTTGCATGAGACTACCACTTAGATTAGTAAATTTAAATTTAAGTTCGTTTAATTCTTCTTCATAAGTTGTGACAGGAACTTTAAGAGATTTAAGGATGGATTGTACCTTTTTGATCAACTGATCGCAGTCGTTGATCCTTTCACTCACGAGCTTTGCTACAAAACACTTGTCCTCCTTAAAGTTCAGCTCATTACGCTCGTCTTCTGTTGGTACTCCTGCAGTCACCATCAAGTACTTCCCAGCCGAACTGTTAACTCCCTCTCTCGCCACATATGGTCTGCCATGTGTGGGCTTCCTCACTTCTTCATCCTCAGAGTCGATTGACCAGACTTCAACGCCACCAAACTCATCATCGACCACATTCTCCTGCATAATCAAAGCATTCATTGAACTGTTAGCTACCTTCTTTTTCTTTAGCTCTTCCAGCTTTCGCGTATGATAAGCCTCATCATCTTCAGTATCCCTTTTCTCAGCCATCTTTCGTAACATGCACTCCTTGGCAAAGTGGTTCTTGCCGTGACAATAATTGCAATCGTATCTACAATCTCCTACTAGCTTGCTTTCTTTTGAGAGGCGTTCTTAGATGCTTCATTCACCTTCTCGGAGCTGTAACTCCCTTGCTAGTTTTGGTTTTTATTGGCAGGGAATTTCCTTTTTGCAAACTTCTTAGGGTTGGAGACCATCATTGCATACTCTTCACCTGTAAGGTCACACTCAGACATATCTGAGTCCTCTTCTTCTTCCACCACATTCTTCCCTTTTGAGACAAGGGCTAAATAGCCCATGCGAGACACAACCTTCGCTTCTTTTGTTACTGTGCTTTCATGGGATTTTAAGATGCCCATCAGTTTTACCAGCAAGTAAGATTTGAATTGTTCATGAGAATTTACAGTTGAGACCACTTCCATCCACTTAGGTCTCAGGCCATTCAAAAATGTGACTTTCTGTTCAATCTCCTTCCTTTCAATACCGTGCTTCATCATCTTGCTGAGTAGATGATTGTAGTGATCAAACATCTGAAGAAGAGTCTCCTCAGGTTTTTAAGCAAAAGCACCGAACTCAGAGAGTAACAAGGTTTGTATTTAATGCTCTAAATCCTCGTCGGTTGAATAAAATTCTTTCAGTCTGTCCCATATCTCTTTCGTAGTTGTGCATGAACTAACCAGATGGAAGGTATTGGCTTGTAGGGCAAATCTGATCATCCTCAAGGCTTTGAGATTGCATAGCAACTTATCTTTTTCATCTTGTGCAATCTTCTCTACGTCCACCAAAAGCTGATTATACTCCTTTTGAGTCTTCACGGTCCTGTTTGTTCCAGAATGAATGAATGGACTGATTGTGATAGCCTCCTAGATATGATAACCATTATCTTCATATCCAACCACGTAATCTTTAAAGTTATGTGCCCACACTTCATAGTCTTGAGTGTAAAGAATGGGAACTCTTGTGGTTGAACTAATGCTATTCGAGATGTTGATGGGATTTCTTTGAGAGTCTTCGTGTAACATGATGAGCTTGTTCTCTGGATCTGCTAGAATCAGACTTATAAACTTGAGATTAGGGTTTTATCAAACACAAGAGTTACCGTCGATAGGAAGAAGACGGTCTATATATATTTGATAAAAGAGGAAACCCTAATGAATTCTTCACATAGAAGGAATGCGTATGAGTAACACAGTCTCCTACTCTTATACCAATTGTTGGAATAAAAACTTCTGATAGATCGTGAGATTCAAGTAGAACCATAAAGATAAAGAATTGATGAACACAAGAATGGTTTAACTGATGTCGAATAATTAACTTGAACACCCCAGAAGAGATCGATTAAGAACTTCAACTATATAGGTGTTTAGGGTTATAATCCAACAGGGATAATAAAATGACTATGGTATTTAAGGCATACATGCATGCTATATATATATATATATATATATATATATATATATATATATATATATATATATATATATATATATATATATACATACATACAAAAGAATGGCCCTTGACGCAACACATAATACCCAACAAGAGTTAATAAATCCATAATGAGATGGTTTATATTTAATTAAATTAAAAGTATAATTTTATCAAATTAGATCACTTAGTATTTTAAAAGTGTAAAATACACCCTTATACTATATATAGAATTAAAAGTATTATATTATATATGTGTGACTAAAAGGTCAGCCTTACAATTAGTAGGCCTCATTCATTAAGCGGGTCTATAAGGTCTCGTGACCTTTAAAACATAAACCTTTAAAACATAAACCTTTAAAACATAAAATTATGTTCTAGTAGAACGGCTACTACAACCTAAACCTTTAAAACATAAAATTCTGCAGTATCAGGCACTACAGGTCTCGTGAGTTATTCTTCTTTATTTTCTTATCTTTATTTTATTCTCTTTCTCATATTTTATCTTCTAATTCTTTTTCTAATAGCATAAACAGTATTCTTCTCATTCGTCTATCTATTTCATCTTTCTTTGATCTTTCTCTCTTTCGTTAATAGCATATGTTGCTATCATTTTCTTTTCCCATCAATCTATTTATATGTTATACTCTTTCTTTTAATCCTCTTTACAAAATCTTCTTATAATTTATCTTTGTCTCTAAATATGTCCCTTCTTAGCCTCTTAACATACTCTTCTCCTACTCTAAGGAAATAACATCCCACTTTCATTACTGGGTACGCTAACCTAGTGTCTTAACCCTCTCTCTTCTGATCCCTCATTGATCCTTAATCTTTTCCTCTTAATCTTGAATCCCTCATGGATTACTTATTCTTAATTCATCTTGGATTACATCTAAGTTCTTACATAAACATATCTAATTTTTTCCATCTCAAAGAACTTTTCTTTATCGCTTCTAATCATATTGAATCTAGATTCTCGCAAGAATTATTTATGAATATTCCCAAAGGGAATCACCTATCTCTTTCCTCATAGGGAGATAATCTCATTCCCTACAGGAATCAGAATATTTGTCCCCGTAGGAACGTTTACTATATTCCCAAAGGACTTTCTATCTCTTGTCCCCTAAGGGACCATACTCTTATCCTCGAAGGAACCTTACTCTTGTTCCCATAGGAACCATACTCTTGTTCCCGTAGGAACCATACTCTTATTCCTGAAGGAACCATGCTCTTGTCGATGAAAGAACCATATATCTCTTATTCCTGAAGGATTCTTCTCTCCTTCGAACCCGTAGGAACCTTACTCTTATTCTGGTATAAATCTTCTATCTTTTGTACCCATTGGAACCATACTCTTATTCATGTAGGAATCTTATAACTTTTGTCCCCATAGGAACCGTACTCTTTCTCCCATAGGAATAATATATCATTTGTCCCCGAAGGAACATCTATCTCTATATCTTATCAAGACACCTTCTAATTTTTCTCTTCTAATACTTAACTCATTAAGTACATAATCGTTATCTACGTCTAGTACTGTATAGAATTCTACATTAGTAATGGTAACTAAACATACTTACTTACTCTTGTGATTATATTACGTATAATCATCCTCTATCTCTTAGGTATTTAGCAAATACCCTTCTCATCTAAAGCCACATTTTCCTTGTATACATACATGCTATGGTACATGTATATTACGTATACCTCTTGCATATTCTTAATATGTGTACATGCTCTTATACATGTCTTATAGACATATTCTTGATCTTTCTTCATCTCCATACTAGGGGACATTCATTTAGTGACCCAACCTCCAGCGTGCGCACACACACACCAGTATTGTAAAACTCACCGAGTTGGTCGATTACTCCTCCGAGTAGTCGCTACTCGGCCCCTTACCGAGGCGAGTTACAGAATACTGAGTACTCCCTGATCGCCCCTTACTAAACTAAATAGTGTTATAAAACCCGGTCAACTTGATGATTAATACGTATAATATAATTAATGATTTATTATTTAACACACACACATATGTGATTATTACTACACATATATATATCTTAAATGTTCAGTACTTGTTCACGAAGTGAGACCATTATGTGTTTTTCAGTTTTTGTGCATTAACATATATTTAATTTTCATATATACTTCAATTAACTTAAGATTTGAACTTATGATTTTGACATATATAAGTTCCCTAAAAATATTTCTACATGAATTACCAAATCCGAGTACTCCCGGAGTACTTCGGAGTACTCGTTACTCGATAGTCGGCGAACACGCATCGAGTAACGAGTTCTACAACTTTCACACACACACAAATATATATATATACATAAATATATATATATATATATATATATATATATATATATATATATATATATATATATAAGCCAAAAAGAGAGAAAGCAAGAGTAATTACTCACCTTATCAGTTAGTGAACACTAACTATCCCACTTTGGCTCATTTCCTCAATTGATGCATCTTGATCCATCTTCTTTACTCTTAGGCCTAATCATACATGCATAAAAGTGTCTTATTATGTGTCTTAGCGTATTAAGAGCTATTGACTCTTAATAGTCAACATACCCCCTTAATGGATCCTTAATCTATTTTTTCATTATATATCTCTTAATCCCATGCAGTTAATGAATTAAGCACCTTATCATGCATAATTCGTCATAATATACTATCTAATGTATCAAATAACAAAATCTCATCAGTTAGGGTTTCAAACCCAAACTTATCATACAAAGGTTGTTCTTGGCATCTAAAAATTCTCACTAACATCACTAACATGATTCATACTCTAATATAACATAACTAGCTCAATTCATCAAATTCACTATTTAGCCATAATTATCTTAAACATCGAGAAAATGATTACCTCTTGAGCTTTCATTCATCCATCTAAGCCATATGCACCAAGACCACCTCTTGTCCATTCTTCTTTCTCAAAATCGTCGGAGCATCATATGGGAGGGTTTGGGATGCAAAATGACAAGGATGGAGGCTTAACGACCTTATTTTTTGAGGTGTTTTTGCATAATGGATGCCTATACTACATGTCGTGGAGATTACTTTGACCTCTTTCAAAGGCCACTTAAACGCTTTTCACGCCATGGTAATCTATTTGCCATGTCGCGATGTTGTTCTCCACTAACAAGCTACTTTAGACACAGCGTTGTAGCACCCATATGCCTACACCATGGAGAAAAGTATGTTGCTATTCTTTCTTATGCAAATAATCAGTATCGTCATGGATATCAGCTCTCCGTGCCACGGAAACTACATGACAGCAGTTCCCTTAGTTGATTCCATTCCAGCTTTGGGACATTTTTGTCCTAACTTCTAATCATCACATATTCTTAATTTCTTACTTGATTTTTATGTTCTTCATATGCACACCAAGGTGAGAACATACTCTACACATTTGTTAAGTCATTTCCAGTTGACTTAATACAAGTCTTAATTTATTAAGTCACAAATTTGGCCTAAAAAGCTTCAAAATTCACATTTTACCCTTTTGGCCATAAATACATCTTGTGATGTATTCTTTCTCTATAACTTACTCATCTAACCTCTTCTAAACTACTTAAACTTATCTTGTCCATTTTCATGAAGTCACAACTTCATAATATCACATGTTTCTCATAAGTGACAAAATTACCCTTTTTGGTCAGTATTTGACTAAAAGTCAATTTACTCTAAATTTTAGGTGTAACGTCCTGATAATCATTTTGTTAACGACGTTAGTTTTCCGTTAATCGAATATCTATTTTCATAAAAATGGTTTTGGTTTTATCTTACTAAAAAATAAATAAATAAAAAGAGTTCAATTAACAATTAAAATTTTTATAAAATTAACAAATTAAATTTTGGAAATAATTAGGATTAATAAAATCCTTGTAAGATAAAATAAAATTAGGGGGTGAAATTGTTATTATTAAAGTGTTGAAATTAATGCTTTTGTGTATTGGGTTTAAAGTATTTTTATAATCAAAGTTATTACACAAAATTTGTAAACATTACTTTAACTCCAAAAGTGCAATTCAATATTAAGTAACTTGATTTCGTATTGCTTTACGCCCGTTTTTGTTACTTTGTTTCCGTTAGCGTCTTGTTCTCGAGTTTCTTTTATAAATTCAATAAAGGAAAGGGAAGGAAAATTTTAACAGAAAGAAAGGGAGGGGAAGGAAAAATATTCATTATTCTGTGTTCCCGGGTTCGAAGGAAATTAAAGGAAATTTTTTATTTTTTGTGTTCCTGAGTTAGGAGGAAAAACAAAATAAAACTTAAAATTTTCTTTCCACTCACTTTCTTCCCAAATCCGCCCAATTTAGGAGGAAATTCTGGAAGGAAAATATGGCTCCAAAATCCTTTCCATCCCCTCACTTTCCTTCCATTAATGAAACTCGGGAACACGATTTTCCTTCGACACCCCTCACTTTCCTTCCATTAATGAAACTCGGGAACACGATTTTCCTTCGACACCCCTCACTTTCCCCCTGTATCCTTCCATTTCTCTCCTTAAGTAGAACTCGGGAACAAAGCATGTGTACGAAGCAATATTGGACGATCCATACCAATTCTTGGACTGTTGTTGCGACTGAAATTGATCGGCAGTGAAGGAAGAAAAAAAGCATATAGCTCCGAGTATTTTGATTGACGAGTTTAATGAGATTGCAACCGTTTTTTTGTTGGGCTACCATCCTTTACCGCAAGAAAAATCCTAAATCATCTATGTGCCTTTTTCTGCTACCGTGTGTCGTTGTTAGGAGACTGTGAGAAAAAAAAAACCAAAAAAACCAAACATTCCCTTTGTTTGCGTCGAGAGCAAGAGAGGGAGGAGGAGGGGTAATCGACACCAAAAGAAAAAAATTGGAGGATTTTGGGGCAGCGACGAACCAAGAGGTAGGTGGGTAGAGAGATTTTAATTTGGGTCAATTCAAGGTCTAGGAATCACCATTAGTAAGCCTTTAAATTCCTTCTAGTGAAATTCATTAACCAGTTGATAAGAATTTGTTAATTGTATTGTTGAATTCTCTCTTTTGGTGTTATTGATCTTCCATTATTCTTCCTTTCAATTCTTCAATGTTTATATCGCTAATTCTATTCTTATTGGGTGTGTTTTGATGATTTATTATTGCCCAAATCATGTTATAAACACACTCAATAATGATTTTGATATATCCTTGAATTACTTTTTTGTTGATTCTCAAAACTCATGCTATTGTTATCTTATTTGCTTGAGAAATTTTTTTGGTGAATGGCTATGTGCTGGACTCTCCATAAGGTCCTCATAATAGTTTCAAGTGTATTCAAATATGACCAAATGATAGGAGAAATGCAAACCCAAGTTGGTATTTCTCTTTTCAACAACATATGTTGTCTTTCCTTTAAAGACAATGTACTTTGGACCATGGTTGGAAGGTGAAACTATCTTTTTACTTCCATCATATATTGCTACTGATTTAGACTTGGTTTTAACCTATTTGGATGATTTGGGTGATGACTTAATGGGTTAAATGGCCACATGGTCGGTCCAAGACAATTCGGGGCCAGGGCAAAAAAAAAATTAGGGGGATCAAATGAGAACAAAAAAAAGGATATATATATATATATATATATATATATATATATATATATATATATATATATATATATATATATATATATATATATATATATATATATATATATATATATATATATATATATATATAGGAGTAGGATCAAATGAGAACAAAAAAAAGGTTGAGAACGCGAGAAGAAATTATATTCATTTGTGAATCCATATATTCATTTGTGGAGAAAAGATAAATTTTTACGCATTTAATTTCAATTGAAGAGAAAAAGCATATTCATGTTGATTATGCGTAAAAATTTGTCATTTCTCCACAAATGAATACATGGAATCAGAAATGAATATACTTGTTCTCGCGTTCTCAACCTTTTAGGTGTTCTCATTTCATCATTTCCCTATATATATATATATATATATATATATATATATATATATATATATATATATATATATATATATATTGTAAAGTAGGACGGCACCTCTGGAAATTTTTATTAATTAAAAAAAATTAATACAATTAAAGGTTGGGGACTCCCCACCAATGGAAAAAAAGGGCATCGGGATAGGCCCCGGAAGCCAAACAACCTAACAAATATTAATACCAAAAAAATAAAATTAAAAGTCCAGAACATGCTTTGAACCTAATACATAAACATAATAAAGAAAAAACTAAAGAATTTACATTTACGAGCTTTTTTAGATGCAAAGTCATCAATTATAGAATCAAGTTCAATATTATCCAACAAAATCTTTTTCAATACATAACATAGCCAAACCATTTAATCTTTTTTGTGACATTGATGGTCTCAAATAGTTTTTTAATAATTTTAGTTTTGAAAAAGTTCTTTCTGCTAATGCTACAGTAACATGTATGGTTAATAGAATTCTATATGCAATACATACATTTTGATACCAATCTTTACCTTTGGCAAACTCTAAAATTTCAATCGATGACATAACAACATTTGGCAAAGTCTTTTGTAATACTTTAAGTTCTGTAACAAAATCATTTAAATACACATGCCATAAGTCATTATGAGTAAACTTATTTACAAAAATAGTACAACTTTTTTTAACTTGAATATCATCCAATGAATTTAATCTTTTTGAATCATGTAAAAATCCAAAAATATTTTAAAACTTTGTTAATTGCTCAAATCTAATCTCTAATGACGCAATTGTCACATCAACAATATATATAAAATACTCGATTCTAAATGATTCTTTGGGTGATAGTATTTTATTTTCACCATTAGCTTCATCAAATTGTTTTATTTGGAGTTTTTGTAGGAATATAGGTTCAACATCAATATCCGATGTAATGACCTTAGCATTATCTATACTATGGGTATAACCTTAATTTATATAATTTTTAAAAAACATCATCATGTTTTTTAATAGATCAATTGCGGCATCACATAGTTTTGGTTTGTATTTCTTTTACTAACTTTATTTCTAGTAAATAAAATATCTTACCAAATTACCATCCCAAGTAAAAATTCATAACTTTCGATAACATGAACTAAACTTTTAGCTTCACTTTTAGACTTTGCATCATCATAGGATGAATATAATTCTATGCAGGCATCCCTTATATGAGAATTTTGAAACCTAATGGCTTTGACACTTCTTAGTCGACTCTCCCAACGTGTATTAGATAAGGATTTTACTGTTAAGTTAGGGACTTTATCAAGTAATATTGACCTTCTTTTGGTTGAACTCAAAAATAATACAAAAATGCATTGCAAAACTCCAAAAAAAGATATGGATTTAGCACAAGAATGAGCCATATCAATAACTATGAGATTAAGACTATGACAAGCACATGGCATAAACAATGCTTTCGGATTAATTTCAAATAATCGTGTTCAACCGCTTGGTGTTTTCCTTTCATGTTAGAACCATTATCATAACCTTGTACTCTTACATCATCAATATTAAGACCATTTGATTTAATTGAATTTAATAACTCATTAAACAGTCCTCAACTCGATGTGCTTTCTACTTTAAAAAATTCTAATAAAAAATTTTCAACTTTTAATTTATTATTAGACATATTCACAAATCGAATTACTAGAGTCATTTGTTCTTGATGGCTAACATCGGGGGTGCAATGAAGGATAACATAAAAATATTATTCATCATCAAACTTCCCCAGAAGACTACATCTTAAGTTGATTCTTAAGAAGCATTGTAAGTTTCCTTGTTTAATC
Source organism: Lactuca saligna (assembly GCF_052625555.1). Classification (NCBI taxonomy): domain Eukaryota; kingdom Viridiplantae; phylum Streptophyta; class Magnoliopsida; order Asterales; family Asteraceae; genus Lactuca; species Lactuca saligna. The sequence continues at coordinate 81,283,878 of NC_136425.1, read as the reverse complement.
AAGTGTTCTTAATAACACTTTCATGTTACTTCAATTAATTTACACACATTACTATTTGATTAAAACTCATAGGATTCGAACACCATCACGTACACTATTCGAAGATCATGTAACAGCCCAAAATCTCAAGTATTGTTTAATTGCATTTTGGGGTGTTTTAAAGGGGAGACTCGGCGAGTTGGAGCCAGACTCGCCGAGTAGGGTCGCAGTTGTGGTCGCGGGTTCGCGACTGGACTCGACGAGTCCAGGTATGGACTCGGCGAGTCGACGCTGTTCAGCGGAAAACCCTAGCCGTTCAGTGTGGGACGTATATAAGGGATCTTATGCCGTCATTGCTCGCCTTTTGGCCGACTGAGAAGGATCCTAAATCGGTTGTGGGCATCCAGAGCAAGGATTGAAGATCATTGGTGATTTGAGGAAGTTATTGTCCAAGAAGGAGAAGGTTTTGGCTAATGGGACAGCAAGGGAATCACGTTTTGAGGCTTGGGGACACTGAGAGTACATGATTCAGGTAACCTTTCGGATTATTTTCCGTTATGTGAATGTGTGCACGGATTCAGGGTTTGTGAAACCCATTTGGAGATTAGATGGATTTTTGTGTTGTTATCCAACGTTTATAACCCTGTAGTAGGACCCTTAGAGGTCCAGAAGGTCCCATGTTTGTATATTCGGGAAAATATGTATCTCAGGAAGCAGTTTGATTGACTGCATGGCGTGGACTCGCCGAGTCGGATGATCAGACTCGGCGAGTAGCTTGAAGATTCACTGGGACTCGCCGAGTTGTTCTTCAGACTCGGCGAGTGGAGTCGGGGTGGCCCCACGATTCTTCCAGGAGTAACTCGTCGAGTCAAAGAGGATACTCGATGAGAAGAAGGGGAATCTTAGAGGATTGAAGGACGACCAGACTCGCCAAGTCGCCAGGGAACTCGCCGAGTCCAGTCGAGTTGACAGTGGACTGTTGACCAGAGTTGACCGGTGTGATTTCTTAGGGTCAGTTAACGTGGGAGATAGAAGTATTAATAAGAGATATATGATGTTACAGGGAGCTTGTAGCTCGGAGGATCAAGTGCAAGGGATTCCAGGAGTTGCTATCTCCCAGCGTCCGCGAGGTGAGTCTTCTCACTATACTTCACCCGGAAGGGTTTGATTGTGTGACCGGAAGGTCAAGTATGTTATGTGTTATGTTTATATGCTATAAATGGAAAGTTAGCTGCTACGCGTGATATACATGTTTATATATGGGCCGGAAGGCAAAGTATTATGTGACAGAAAGGTCAGGTATGATATATGATAGGTGTACTTTATGTGTTAGAGTATGTTACGGGCCGGAAGGCAGGTTGATATATGATATATGTGCTTTATGTGCTAGAGTATTTGTATTATGTGTTATATATGTGTATGGACGGAAGGCAATTATTTTATGGGTCGGAAGGCAATTATCTTATGGGCCGGAAGGCAATTATCTTATGGGCCGGAAGGCAATTATCTTATGGGCCGGAAGGCAATTATTTTATGGGCCGGTAGGCAACTATCTTATGGGCCGGAAGGCGATTATCTCATGGGCCGGAAGGCATTGTGCAGTGGACCGGAAGGTCAGGGCCTGGGAAGGCGTACGTGCGTAAGGTGTATTTTGGGGAACTCACTAAGCTTCGTGCTTACGTTGTTTATGTTATGTTGTTTCAGGTTCTTACAGTAGCGCGGGATGGCAACGGTTCGATTGTACACACCGAAGAAAGAGTTGTGTTTTGGAGGATCCTGGTCTTCTATTATAATGAAAATGAAACTATGTTTTGTAATTCGAATGTGAATAAGATTTTAAACAAGTGTTTTTAGTATTAAATTGATTATTTAAATGAAAAATCTTGTCTTGAAAATCACGGTGTTACAATTGGTATCAGAGCCTTGGTTTGAGGGATTCGGATGCGCCTACGGGTAAATCTGGACTCAAACTGAGGAAGTAAGAAAAAGTTTTCCAAATAAATGGTTTTCTAAAAGTGAATAAGAGTTCAAAGAGAAAGCAAGAAAGAGCAGTGTGTACAATCAGCCAGAGCCAAACGGTGATTTCCCAAAATACCCTTACTTTTGTGTTATGAAATATTTATTATGCACTTTATGAGATATTATTGCATGCTAGAGACAGGCTAGGTATTTCATATCTTAGGACTAGAGTGGCCTGATTTGTGATGCCTTAGTCTAGGGTTGGTTGTTATATGTGCGTTATGCTTTTGTGTGTATGTGATGAGTGAGGGTATCTAGTTAGAACGCACGAGGGGTAGAGCTACAGAGTACAGTGGTACTTCCGAGGATGAGCCGAGAAGGTGGAGCTATCAAGGATAGGGAGTCCTATGTATGCTTCGATGCTCGAATGCTGCTTGCTTCGTACTTTGTGGAGTTCTCGATGATGGGAGTCAGCTACTAAGTGAGTATGACGATACTCAGGAGGTGGATGGCTGGCATCATTAGGAACTCTTCAGCAGCTGATAGCAAAGAAGTGGGGGGACGGCGGAAGGGACTAGGGAGTAAACCTAGCCAGATGAGTGCGCTGGTAGAGTAGAGGATTTCGCTGGAGAGCGAGCACGCGTGAGGGGATTGGTGAAAGAGTAGCTCGATCAGCTACTTAGGAACTTTGGGATGGTCCGTGTAGAAAGTATGGGTAGATGTGGCAGGTAGTATGGGCCCGTACTACTGAAAGCAGAGGACCCATACTTGATACAGGGAGCATTCTGAAGGTCCTAAGGAACGAAACGAGGAGTGATGTTATGGTTCGAGTACCATACATCGGAGCAGATTGCGGAGTGATGTTATGGTTCGGGCACCATACATCGGAACAGATTGAGTTAGATGTTGTAGTCCGAGTGCTATACATTGGAGCAGATTGAGGAGTGATGCTATGGTTCAGGTACCATACACCGAAGCAAATTGAGAAGGGATGTCATGGGATGAGTACCATGGTTCGTAGTGGATGATGCTGGTGACTATCTTGTTATCCGGTTATGATCGATGAGGTAAAGATCGGACGCTATGGGTTTTAGGCCAGTAGATCATGATTGAGGATGGAGAGGCGTTCCTTGAGGGGAAAGGCGAGTACCTATCAGAGTATTGTGGTAGGGAGTTAAAAGGAGAGGAAATTTCGGCTTGAGTCGAGAAATCAGTCGATAGAGGAGAGGTCACCTTCTAGGTGGGTAGTGCCATTTATGTTCGTGTGCAAGACACGAGAGGTCTGGTGTTTCAGTTTTGGATTGGAGTACACCCTGCAGGTAGTTATCGATAATGATTTCCCTCAGAGCATCAGGTGGCGGGTGTGCCGCGAGGCAGTGATTTACCGTGAGCAGACAGTCAGTTGGGACTGAGGTAGTCGAGAACCACACCACACCTAATTGAGAATAATAGGTTGTGTTATAGTGGTAGCCGTGAAGAGTTCAGTCGAGTTTTGCAGTGCAGAGAGTTTTCGTCTATGTTGAGAGTGAGTTCCTGTCCTTGGGACAAATCCGGCATTGGATATGGGTTGATGAGTTGAGATGAGAGAAACGATGATTTTGCGGTGCAGTCTACGAGTTAAAGATGTAATCGAGCAGTGCAGGTGCTTGGTATCAGATTGGTATGGGATTTGGAACGATTAGAGGCAGACGTGATGAGAAGATCTTGGAGAGTTAACCAGAGGTTCAGAGTATAGAGGGTTGATTGACTTCATAAGGGGAGGGACTATTGGGCGTTGCATAGCACTTTCCTGGAGCAGGTACGATTCCGCTGGTGAAAGATAGTTGTGGGTTGAGTGTGTGCTAATTGGTGATGGTTCGAACCCTAGTGGGGGAGAACTGGGTGCAGTATGTAAGAAAGCAAGGATTTGTCAAGAGTGGTGATAAGTGAAGTATAGAGATATGCCGTAAGAAACCATGAGACCAGAGGGTCGGTGATCGAGGAAGAGGGTCAGAGCGAATTAATGCGGGAAGTACTCGAGGAGGAGAACGAATGTATCCATGTCAGGTGTTTGGTGTCGTTACAAGTAGATAAAGAATGTTTGGGTCGGTATGCGCATCCTTGTTTGGATTTTGAGCGTCGGAAGAAGGGTTTCGGAGAATTATCAGCATATTTCGTAGCGTCAGCGCTTCCTCGTTTTCCAATCGAGAAATTATATACACCGAAGTTGTGATGTGGAAAAATGTAGATCTATTTATGGGATTCCAAGGGGATGTATTATTGTATCTACATGATGCTTGGGGCAGGATCTTGTGATGTTCGGTTGAGGTATTCTGAGATATCCGGGTATGACATCTTTATTTCGGAGTTATTCGTGAATCCTGAATTGAATCGACGTGTGGCATATCAAGTATCTGCGGATCTCGTGGGAGCCTTCGAGCATGGGCATGCAGGGGGATTATTTGAGAGGATGGATTTTCGCAAGATGGGCGTTCGTTATGTTGATTGCCTCCGTAGTCTGTGGGGATGTTCGAGTCGCAGCACTCATTAGTCAGAGGGTGTTGTGATACTGCGTGGAGTTGCAGTACTCACTGGGTGACAAGAGAATTTTTATGTTGGAATATTTTCGAGCAGCGTATGAGGTGGAAGAGTTTCGAGTTTGGGTAGCCCTGGTATTGAGTCTTTGGAGCTTGGATGTTGAGTCGGGGGCGAGACGGGGGTCTTCGTCTCTGTCGGGAGATGCGGGGCGATACGCAAGGAAGAGGCACAGCAGAAACCAGAGATTAGAGTTGAGACGATCCTCGGTGGGATTGTATTTTCTCTTACGAGGAAAAGAAGATTTTGTGACTTACGTGTCACTGGGTCGGGATAGTGGTCACGGGGAGAAAAGTTAGTGGAATATTTGGATCGCGATATGGGTGACCGTTGGGGGCTCAGAGGTGGAGCCAAAAGTTGATCTGGTACTTAGTCTTGAAGAGGAATATGGGAAAGGAGCTTATCATGATGACATCTGAGGACACTTTAGTGAGGGCGAACGATGCGGACATTCGAAGATATATTTCGGGCATGTGTATTAGCTGTCGGAGGAAGCCGCGGTACGTAATTATCGTCGGTTGAGTTGTTCCATATTAACAGCCATCATTAGAGCATTAGTATGCCGCCCTTTGAGCTGTTGCATGGAAGGTGATGTCGGAATCTCGTTCGTTGAGGAAAGGTAATGCAGGGACCCGAGAGTCCTTGCGAGCAGATCCAGTGCATGTGTGATACAGGGAGTAGTGGCAAGGTTGTTAAGCAGATTTCACTTAGTGAGGGAAGGGAAAGGTATGATGGGGCGAGTGCAGCATGTGTATACGATTGCAAGAGGTGAACTCGTGAGAGTTGCCCTGAGAATTGAGAATGGGTCCCTCAGTTGTCCGATATGGATAAAGTGGGCTTAGGAACGGGGAACCGGTGACTCAGAGTTTCATAACCCTTATGGGTCGTGTGATCATTGAAATTTAGATCAGAGTCGTGTCTTGGGTAATTCTCAGTTGCAGGAAGCGGTGGACAGTACAGCGATCGTGTTTTGGTCGACAGAGCAGATGCAGCAGGATTAACCAGAGGTTAAAGATCGTTAGAGTTGACAGGAAGGTTATGCTGACAGACGCCGTTTCGAGCATGGGTTTCAGGTCGGCGACCTCGTATTCCTGACAGTCTCTCCCTGGGAAGGGGTGTTTCGATCCAGGAAGAGGGGTAAGTAGGGGCCCGGTATGTTGGGTCTTTGCGTGAAGGTGCGAAGGTAGGAAAAGTGGCCTACCGGTTGGAGCTTCCAACGGAATTGGGATGGATCCATGACACTTTTAGGTGTCGTAATTGAAGAGGTGTATAGCAGATGGGTCAGCAGTGGTTCTACTAGAGAACGATTAGGTGGATGTGAGCCTGTGTTACGCCGAGAGACCAATGGCCATCAGGGATCGGAAGATGAAGTTTCTGAGGAACAAGGAGGTACCTCTGGTATTGATTCAGTGGCAACCTCGGAAGAGATCGGAAGTGTCTAGGGAAGCCGAAACGTGTGATGCGGGAGCAGCATCCAGAACTATTTTCAGAGTGAGACTTCGAGGGCGAAGTCTAATTCTAGTAGGGGAGAATTGTAACAGCCCAAAATCTCAAGTATTGTTTAATTGCATTTTGGGGTGTTTTAAAGGGGAGACTCGGCGAGTTGGAGCCAGACTCGCCGAGTAGGGTCGCAGTTGTGGTCGCGGGTTCGCGACTGGACTCGACGAGTCCAGGTATGGACTCGGCGAGTCGACGCTGTTCAGCGGAAAACCCTAGCCGTTCAGTGTGGGACGTATATAAGGGATCTTATGCCGTCATTGCTCGCCTTTTGGCCGACTGAGAAGGATCCTAAATCGGTTGTGGGCATCCAGAGCAAGGATTGAAGATCATTGGTGATTTAAGGAAGTTATTGTCCAAGAAGGAGAAGGTTTTGGCTAATGGGACAGCAAGGGAATCACGTTTTGAGGCTTGGGGACACTGAGAGTACATGATTCAGGTAACCTTTCGGATTATTTTCCGTTATGTGAATGTGTGCACGGATTCAGGGTTTGTGAAACCCATTTGGAGATTAGATGGATTGTTGTGTTGTTATCCAACGTTTATAACCCTGTAGTAGGACCCTTAGAGGTCCAGAAGGTCCCATGTTTGTATATTCGGGAAAATATGTATCTCAGGAAGCAGTTTGATTGACTGCATGGCGTGGACTCGCCGAGTCGGATGATCAGACTCGGCGAGTAGCTTGAAGATTCACTGGGACTCGCCGAGTTGTTCTTCAGACTCGGCGAGTGGAGTCGGGGTGGCCCCACGATTCTTCCAGGAGTAACTCGTCGAGTCAAAGAGGATACTCGACGAGAAGAAGGGGAATCTTAGAGGATTGAAGGACGACCAGACTCGCCGAGTCGCCAGGGAACTCGCCGAGTCCAGTCGAGTTGACTGTGGACTGTTGACCAGAGTTGACCGGTGTGATTTCTTAGGGTCAGTTAACGTGGGAGATAGAAGTATTAATAAGAGATATATGATGTTACAGGGAGCTTGTAGCTCGGAGGATCAAGTGCAAGGGATTCCAGGAGTTGCTATCTCCCAGCGTCCGCGAGGTGAGTCTTCTCACTATACTTCACCCGGAAGGGTTTGATTGTGTGACCGGAAGGTCAAGTATGTTATGTGTTATGTTTATATGCTATAAATGGAAAGTTAGCTGCTACGCGTGATATACATGTTTATATATGGGCCGGAAGGCAAAGTATTATGTGACAGAAAGGTCAGGTATGATATATGATAGGTGTACTTTATGTGTTAGAGTATGTTACGGGCCGGAAGGCAGGTTGATATATGATATATGTGCTTTATGTGCTAGAGTATTTGTATTATGTGTTATATATGTGTATGGGCCGGAAGGCAATTATTTTATGGGCCGGAAGGCAATTATCTTATGGGCCGGAAGGCAATTATCTTATGGGCCGGAAGGCAATTATTTTATGGGCCGGAAGGCAACTATCTTATGGGCCGGAAGGCGATTATCTCATGGGCCGGAAGGCATTGTGCAGTGGACCGGAAGGTCAGGGCCTGGGAAGGCGTACGTGCGTAAGGTGTATTTTGGGGAACTCACTAAGCTTCGTGCTTACGTTGTTTATGTTATGTTGTTTCAGGTTCTTACAGTAGCGCGGGATGGCAACGGTTCGATTGTACACACCGAAGAAAGAGTTGTGTTTTGGAGGATCCTGGTCTTCTATTATAATGAAAATGAAACTATGTTTTGTAATTCGAATGTGAATAAGATTTTAAACAAGTGTTTTTAATATTAAATTGATTATTTAAATGAAAAATCTTGTCTTGAAAATCACAGTGTTACAGATCATCCTTATTACCTCATCATCTAGACGCAAACACATATTAAGTGAGGTCATACCCCGACATTTTTCAGGACTTTTTCTTTGTTTTAGGTAGGGGGGGGATGCAAGTATCACACAAGAAAATTTACGTTAAAATGAAAAAAAAAAAATTAAGTACGTTTATTTACTATTTTTACGAAAAGTGACAAATATATGAAATGCCTTTACAACCAAACTTGTATACTTTTACATGCACAGTTTGATAAAAATGTAAAGATATGAAAAAACGAGTTCGAAACACCCCGGATTATTCTTTTATATATATATATATATATATATATATATATATATATATATATATATATATAGTACAAAACATTTACTACATTAAACTATATAAATATAGTTTACGAAACTTTACCACCTTTGAAACCCATTGAGCAAAGGGAAAAATTATATAAAGTACATATATAATTATTTTACATCATTTTCTATATTATCCTGGAAAAATGGGATAATCAAATATACAAACGTTTTCATTACAAAAACACGTACTATCGTTGAATAAATTTGTGAGACATTGTCTTCATCATACCTAACTGAGGTATACACAATGTCCTGTTTTATAACCGGAATCTCCCGTAAGAGAGCGTAATACTTGTGTATAGATCTATACGGGACTGAGGATCCCACACCCTAATTGTTAGCTACAGTTAGATTAGCAGGTTATGGATGACAAATGTCATAAACACTTCGACGCTTGAAGAACATCGCAGCAGACAATTCATTTTTAGCACGGTTATAAAAACTCACATGGGGAAATGACTATATGTTTATTTTACATGAAAACACATTTCCTCAAATGGTTTTATAAATGAATAAAACTTCATATTACTATTTTTAGTATAGAAAATACTGATACATTTCGGTCTTGGAACATTTAAGACTACAACTCATTTTAAGGAAATATTGGATTTTCCAGAACAAACACTATTGTTTTACGAGCAAACAGATTACAACTCATTTTATGGAAAATATCGGATTTTCTGGAAACAAACACAGTTACTTTATACGGAAAAACTTACAATTATTCAAACGAGCTCTTACGAACTCACCAACTTAATTGTTGACACTTTTTCAAAAAAAAATGTATTCTCAGGGAATCAGTAAAACAGGTAACCACCAGGTTTTAAGGTTTTAAGGATGGAACGCTAAGGCCTCAAACAAATCTTTTGTCGTCATATTGTAATTGATTTTTTAAACATGTAACGCTTACAAACAATGTAACTTTATCAATTATAATTATGATGGTTGCGTTTCTTTTTTGATCATTTATATTCAATTGTTACGATACTGTACATGAAATTCATCCACGCCCGGACGTTCCGCCATCCTCGTTTGGGGGTGTGATAGATTGGTATCAGAGCATTGTTTATAGTGAACTAGTTATATCAAACCATATAAGATATACAACTATAAATACAATGGGGCTAATGCACTCTAACTAAAAGTATACTTTTAAAATATAAGTATTTTTATAAAAGTATATGAACATACATACATACTAAGATCAGTGTCATAATAAGAACCATATGTAAGTATTTAGGTAAGTTGGACGATGCGGTTAGGCCTAGATACTTATGTAATCATATTTGGGATAAATATAGCCTGATCAACTATATTTATGCGAGATATGACTAACATGTGTTTGGGAATGATCATGGTAAACAACGAGTCTAAAACTTACCAACCCTATATAACAAGAAACTCTAAGAATCAAACACCAAGTTTAAAATACTATAGGAGTATTTTATGATACTACATAACAACAAACCTAGATTCTTTATGTTCCTCCATTCTCGCACAGACAACATGACCGAATTTCACCACAACGATCTCTACTACCCTATCGCGGTAGCCAACAGATGGAAAGAGGAGATGATAGCCGCCAAAAGGCGATAAATCCTTACACCTGAAACTAGGGCAGTCATAATGGAACGGGGAGCGAAGAAAGCCACCCGCGGAATTTGTGAGATGGAAGGGCACCGTGTGTATCATTTTGATATATAATAGTCTAGTGTAGCCTAGTGATTTAGTGACCATACTACCCACAATATATGGTTAGCTTGTTGTGTCTCTCATCATAACTAGTAGTAGTAAATCAAGCGGGATACGCCCTCCTAAAACCCATGAAACCCAAACCAACTTAAGGTTTTGAAATTTATGTTTCATTTTGAAAACTTAAACATTTATACAAAACCTACTACTAACCACTATCATAAGTACATCGCGAGGATGTTGGTCGAAATATCAAAACCATCCAACAAATATAGATGGGATACAGCTTGCAAGGACAATAGTTTTGTTATGAACCTGTTTCATACGATACAACAAGAGCCATTCCATTATGCGGAAAAAACCAGCACACCAGCCAAACACCAGTTCCACATATGGACCCTGCTACATTCCAAGCCGCTATAACAGTCGTCGTGATAGGTGTCATGTCACAACTTGGCGCTAACATCACAGACGGAAATAGGAACAGTGCCAACAACTCTATACATGGTGACAAACAAGGACACCAGCAAGTGTGCTCTTACAAGGACTCCTTAAATTACAAACTTAAGAACATCCATAACAATGGAGGAGTACTACCCAAGAAATGAAAATTATGGAACAAGAAAAAGGGTCATCCGACTCAAGGACCTACCAAAAGATAACCAACCATGGCAGACCATATCACCAGTGTCTGCACTGTCACATTATCGAGAAGACCATATGCTGGAAACCTTCAAAAATGCAAGAAGTGCAACAATGGAGGGTGATGTACTGCAAAAACTGAAACAAAAAGGGGCACATCGCCCCTTTCTGTAGGACAACGGCCCAACAAACCACTTAAGCCACCGATGTTGGAGTAAGCCAAACTTGTTGTAAGAGTTGTTGTATGTTGTAATTAGTCGAAGTCTATTATATTCCCCTTTGTATGTTTTGTTATATACTTACTAAGGTATTTGTATTCGATGCTTAGTGTTTAATGCCTTAGTATTTTTTGTACGCTTTCTGTTTCTTATAAATAGGAACATTTACTTGAGTTAAAGAAGAGATAGTTTTACAGAACTTATCTTTGTACTCTGTAACACTTGAGAGCATAATAAAGCTGAAACGAGATTATATTTACATCAAGTGTTCAATCTTTCATTCTTACTTACTCTGATTTGTTAAATACTTGATATTTTGTTTCTTCAATTGGTATTAGAGCAGGAATCAGATTCCTTGATCTGATTTTCATATGTTTCAAAAAGTTTTGAATCGATTTTTGATTCAAAATTTTCCACACTTTTTGAAAGTGAAAAATCCTCTTTGATTTGGGTTGTGATTTGATTTTGCATCAGAACTGTTGAATCGAGTGTTCTTCTATTCATTTCTGAGTAATTCAGTTAGCTTGTTTTCTAATTCTCAATTCTTTTTAAAAAAAATCTTCATCCGTACATCAATAGCGGGCTTCAATCTCAGTTCTATGACCTCATTTTCTCATTTCCTATGATCATCAACCAAAATTCCTATGCTAATTCCTGAGTACTATTATCAGTGGGTTGATCGTATACAAGATTATTTGAATGGTCTAGATGAAGATTTGTGGTCATGTATCACTGAAAATGTTAATCCTCCGGCAAATGTTCAACCAATTGGAGCATCTACTACTATTCCGGTTGTTGAAAATAAATCTGATCGACTGAAAAAACTGGAGAGATGGTGTAACAACCCGAAATTTCCGTACCATCTTTTGTAACTCTTTCGTAGTACAATTCACGCAACCAATCGTCGTTTCCAAATTCGATTTCCGATCTTCCGTTTAATTAAGTCATTAACTTGTACATATTTAAAATGACTTAATGGGTGTCTTAATACATTTAGAAATCATTTTAACACCCAACTTTAGTGATCGGAATAATTTTAGAAATTACCGTATCGGGTTACGGCAACTCAATCGGGTATGACCAAAAGCCTCGTCTAACGCCGGTATCGGGTAGAATTCCACCGTGTCCAAAACTTAAACACTATATAAACATGTTTAAGCCTCCATTTGAAGCCTTTGGTCAATTTGTCATTTAACTCTCACAACCTCTCTCCTCATCCCAAAATCAAGGTCCAAAACAAAGATTTAAGGCTTGAAATCAAAGAGGTAACACCCCTAACTTGTTATTCAACCTCTTTAGCCTTCAAATTTATGTTTAATTTGTGTTTTGGGACCAAGAACATGAGTTTACAGCCAAGGAACAAGCTTGGTCCGTAAACTCCTAAAGATGGGGTTTTTAAGCCCTAAAACCCTTCCTAAGCAATGTTGGACATTAGATATGGCTTAATGACTTAATGGAAAGGACTTATAACATTTAAAACATTGATTTTGAGGGACAAAAGTGATTTTACAACCAAGACAAATTCTTGGGCCGTAAACTCATGTTCAAGGGGTCTTTGAGCCAAATAACCCTTCCAAATCATAGTTGGGACTTAGATATGACCTTAAGGCTTGCTAAACTAGACTTGGAACACTTTAAACATGATTTTTGGGGGACAAAAGTGAGTTTACGGCCAAGACACATTCTTGGGCCGTAAACTCCACTTAAAAGGGGATTTAGAGCCTTAAAACATGTCCAAATGCCTTGAAACTCAACCAATGGCCTTGTGGTAAAATCTAGATGCATCTAAAAATAGTTTAAGGGTTTGAAACATATTAAAAATGTCATCTATAGGATTTTACAGCCTAGGAACATACCCTTGGCCATAAACTCATAAAACTTGTTGAATGATGCATCAAATACACTCAAATAGCTTGTATAAATTTCTAGAATCACATGTGATTGTTTTAAGCATCAAAAACTAACTTTTTCATGGGTAAAGAAGAGTTTACAGCCTTAGAACATACCTCTAGGCTGTAAACTCCAATAAGTGTGTTAAATGATGTTCTAAATTCATAACAAGGCTTGGAAAATTAACTAGAATCACATGTGATTGTCCTTTATAGCTCAAATCAATTTTCCTTGGCCGTAGGTGAGTTTACGGCCGTAAACTCTTATGGTATGGCTGTAAACTCCCATTTAAGTGTTAAAATTTTATACAATCCATTCCAAGGCATTTTAGAAATCCATTCCAACAATCCCCATGTCCATTTGAGCCATTAAACACTCAAAACTACACCAACATGAGTTTACGGCCGTAAACTCATGTGTGTGTGTGTTCAATGGCAGTAAACTCCTTAAAATGTTTACACTTAGGGAGTAAACTCAATTCCCAAGTTCCTAGTGCCATTACACGTCCGAAGATGTCACCCGGGTCACTCCAAATGCTCGTTTTGAGATGTTTAACCTCGTTGGAGTGTAATGTTCCATATGATTAGTGAATGTATCCCTAATTGTATGTATATATATATATATATATATATATATATATATATATATATATATATATATATATATATATATATGGACATTATTTCATTTTACATAGGGACATCGCGAGTAATCAAACCCTGAACCAACGTCTAGTATCCAAAACCGACACATTTCCGAGTCCGGTGAGTTCATACCCCTACCCTTTTTCACTGTTTTTCACTGTTTTCAGGGGGGAACACAAGCAAAGTACAAGGGAATTCTTGTATTCAAAACATGTTTTCAAATGTGTGTTTCATATTCATATGCTTTTGTTACTGATTACCACAACTGATAACAAATTGAACATGCAGATCACGTAACATATATTTGTGAAATAGGGCTTTAAACTGTTATGTTTTACATATATTTCACAAATGGCTTTCCACATTTATCAGTTAAAAGCATGAAATTAAACATTTGAGCATAATACCTGTACACTGTTTTGTCCTCGGTAACACTCCACACACATACGCGAGTGGAGGACTATCATATTATTACTAGTAAATTTGTTAATCCTGTATGATTGCAGACACGTCCTCGGAGAACACTCCCCCTAGATACGCGAGTGGAGGAGTACACCCATAACCAGAATCTCTGGTATTTAGAGACCGTGACTTGAGTGTATAGATCTATATGGGGCTGACTACCCCACACCTGGCTGCTAGCTACAACCGAACCGAAATGGTTCAAGGGTGACGAAAGTCATAAGTATGTGGACTACTTATTGCCACATGTGGACCACTTATTGCCACTGGTTTCAGTCTATTGTATGGTTATGGAACTCGCAATTAGGATAACAGAGATTTACTTATAGTAATAATGAACCACTTTATACATCTTTTACATCTTTTAGGTATTGTAACTAACATTCAGAAAAGTACGAGACTTTCCTGGGAAAGACATGGAACATATTCACGTTTATATCTTTTACATCTTTAACATCATTCACATTAGAAACCAACATGTAGGAAAGCATGGGGCTTTCCTGGGTAATACTTACATATCAAAAAGAGTAACAAACTGAATAACATTACATCTTTTACAATTGGTAACATACAATAAAGAAAGTATGGGACTTCCCTGGTAACACATTATAAGTAAACAGAACAGTTTAATAAGTCAGATAACCAACTATACATTTTCACATGAGTAGACATGTTTTCAGTGTACAAACTTACTATACTTTACAATTGTGGAACAATAACCAACTTTTCAGAAAATACGGGATTTTCTTGGTGTACATAACATTTCGGAAACAGAAAGGAAATTCGAAACATTTTCACAAACAAAAACCGCTTATGAACTCACCAGCTTTATGCTGATTTTCAAACCGCTTGTGTTCTCAGGTCAGCGTTAGAACAGGTACCCGAAGATCCTTTTTGCTTGAAGACGGTGTGCATGAAGATCCATTTCATTTTGTTTATATATACTATGTATCACAACTGTACAAACTTTACTTTTGAAACAACTGTAAAACTTTTCTTATGTAATGTAATGGTTGCTTTACTTTACTTACTATGTGCATTGGATTTAATACTCAACATGGAGTCAACCCCGGGAACGTTTTCGCCTTTGGTTTTCGGGGTGTGACAGATGGTGCATGAGAGAATTACGAGGAGCTTTATCTCCAGTTGTGTACAATTACGTAAGAAGTTGTATAATTGCCAAGGAGATCTAGAACAATTTGAAAGAAAAGTTTCAAGGAAGCGAGAAGAGAAAGATTAATTCAGGTAAATAGTTCTTGGTTGAGCTTAAAGACTTTAAACAAAAGGAAGGCGAAACAATTGAAGCATATTATGATCGTCTGAATGAATTAATCTATCGTTGGCATCGCTATGGAATTACTAGGACTTCAATGGACTTTAATCTCATATTTGTAATGGAGCTTCGAAAGGAATGGAGAGGTGTGAGTATGATGGTTGAGAATCAACAAAGTTTTGATACATCAACTCTCAATGACATATACAATCAGCTGAAGACACATGAAACTTAAGTAAATGAAATGGCTGAGGAATAGAAACTGAGTATAGGAGGTCAGTTAGCTTTGCTTTCGAATGTGTATGAGAAAGAAACATTCGAAAAAGGTGATTCAGAGGAGGAAGAAGGATTCTTATTGATCTCAGATGATGAGGCAATAGCATTTTACTCAAACAATCTTGTCAATAAATTTTTTAAAAAGCCATTTAATTCGAAGGGTAAGCAAACTGAAGTAAAAGGAGGTGTTGTGAGTAAAGCTGTTGATGAGGAGAAGAGGAAGGTTGAGAAGAAATATACGAAGATGTCTGAGGGAAAGATTGAGAAGAAGCTGAAAGGTGATTTTGGAGTAGATTTTCATTATTGCAATGGAGCTAATCACCCTACAAGTGACTGCATGCTGAGAAAGAAGGAAGAAAAGAAGAATAAAGTTAAGGATGAAGCCTATTATGTTGAGAGGCTTGAGGAAGTTGTGTGAAGGCAAAGAATTTGTCATTGATTGCAACAGGAGAAAGGGACGAAGATGGATCATATCAAATCTGGTCATCTGGATCAGATGATGAGGAGATGAGGAATCCAACTCATTGCGCATTATATGCAAAGATGGAAGAAGATTCAGATGAGGAAGAGTTCGAAGTGAGAGGAAGATGCTTCGTATCAATGACAACTGACAAATCTCCGATGACAACAAAGGTATGTTGTATCCTTGAATCTTTTAATATTCCACTAAAAGCTTATAACTCTGAATTAATATCTGTTAATGCGATTGTTACTTATTTCGATACAATTGTTGTGTCTGCTAGCAATGAGGCTAAGAAACTGTCTGAGGAGTTATTAGAGACCAAAAAGCATCTAGACTCGAAAATAAATAAAGTTGAGAGTTTAAAAATAACAAATATTATGTGTGATAGGGATGCTTTGTCAAGTGAAGTTAAACTTTTACTAGCGCAAAGAAATATATACTGTAATACAGCTAAGAGATTGCATGGAAAGTTAACTCATTTGCATCATTCGTATGATATTAGAAAAGAACAACATCGAAAGTTGTTACCTTTTCTTACTTTCGAAAGAGAGAAGGTTGATAACATTTCGTATAATTGTGAAAAGACAATTGTTGAATTTGACAAAGTTCCTGATGATAGATATAAATATGAAATTGTCAAAATTGATGAGTGTCTAGATACGAATGATATAGTTAATATTATGAGTGATACTTTGACCAAATCAAAACAATTTAAAATTTTGAAAAATAATGAAAAATCAACATCTGATTCTCAATCTAATTTTGCTGATATTGAAGATAATTCTGATAATATAAGTGAAATTAGTGATCTAGAAGATTTTGATTGTTCTCAGTTGTCTATTGTTAATGTTGCTTCAACATCTAAAGGGAAAGAAAAAGTTAAGGAATTGATGGTTAAGATTGAAACTGATGAACCCTCATGTTCGAAAGTTTGTGATTTGGACTTCGTGGACATCCGAGATAGTCAAACTGATGATAGTGATGATGAAAGTGAAGAGAAAATTTCAAAGAAAAAGAAATTATCAAAAGAGAATGAAATTCCTTGAATTGTGGTTGATCAAGTGTATGGTGATACGCAAGAGTTCGAAAAAGTGATGATTAAACGAGGTGCTCATTTTTTGGAAACGAATACTATGCTTTATCGGAATTTAAAGTGTTCAGATGATATTATTTTTCCAAATCAAGTGTTCATTACTACTGGGAATGTTGAAAATGTCAAACCTAAATTTAAAAATTTAGTAGAGGAAGACAACAAGAAAACATCAGACGAAGGTTTCTTTATAAATCAAAGCACGGTTAAAAACAACCTAACAAAGAATTTGGATGTTTTTCAACGACAAAATCCACAAAGAAAATGGATTGAAAAATCAAAAGTTGAGAAAGAAATTGTGAAGCCAGTTGAAGTGAAAAATGAAAATATTGTCAAATTAAACTCCAAAGAATTCAAAGAAAAAATTGAAAAAATTTCGAAAGACAATAAAGTTTCAAAAAACAAGCAAGAAAGGCAATTTTTTGGTAGACTATTAAACCTATTAAGTCAAAGAATTCAACAACTTTTTCAGACAAGAAGAAAATTTTCAAAATTACAAATAAATCATTGTCTGAATCAAAATCTCATAAAAATCTTCTCAAGGCTAAACATTCGTCTTTTTCAACAAATAATCATACACTTTCGAAATCAAATTATTGAAAGTATGAAGTGAATCAACAAACAAAGTTTTGGAAGATTTCAAAAACCACACTTCCAAGGAAATATTCAAATAAGCCTACTAAAAAGAGTTTTTCTTTAAATTCAACACAAAAGTTTTCTCAACGTCAACATTTCAAATCGACTGTTAATACAACATATGCTCAATCTTTTCTTACAAAACCAAATGTTGATTTTGTTACTAAAAAAGCCAAATTTTCCTAATCATATGAAGAAACAGATTTTGAAAACTTCGCATGAAAAAGGGCTGACTTCAATAAAGAATATTGATCATTGGCTATAAGGAAAAGGAAAAATGTATCAGTCAAATAAATTCTCAATGGAGAAAATTCACGAAGCCTATGAGAAGTATGTGAATGCTTTATAAAATGGAAGTTCATATTCTAAGGATTCGAACATATCACTCAAAGCATGGAAACCAGTCATGAAAACAAAGATTGTTCAATCACAAAATCAGAATACGAAGGGTAATGTCAGTGAACATTCGAAACCATCCACATCTTATGTTTTGAACCCTTTAGATGATGAAGTAGACTTAATTGATAGTCTCAAAATCAAAGTTTGTTATTGGGTTTAAAGTTCTTCATTACATTCAAAGTTTAAATCTAATTTCCAAGGACCCAAAAACCCTTGGGTACCTAAAATTTTTAATTAATTGCTGGTACTATGTGACGAGCAATGTGATAACAAATGGTACATTGATAGTGGTTGTTCTCGTCATATGACTGTGAAAAGGGAGAATTTATGAGATTTTCGAAGTTTAACAAATGGAGGAGTCGTGAAATTTGGTAATAATCAAAAGTCTCAGGTTAAAGGCTATGGGAAAATCACGACTGGTCAGTTCACAGTGAATCATGTTGCTTATGTCAAAGGTCTTCAACATAACTTGATAAGTGTATCACAACTTGTTGTGGGCACTAGCAATCAAGTACTTTTTAATGAAGAAGGAAGCATCATTTCGAATGTCAATACAAAAGAAGTTTTGCTCAAATCAAAAGGAAAGGTGACATGTTTACATTGGACATAAATCCAATTGTAGGCAACCCTTCAGTATGCCTTCTTTCGAAAGCTACATCAGACATAAGTTGGCTTTGGCATCGAAGACTTTCACATCTCAACTTTCGAAACATCAACCAGCTTGTTGTGCACGATTTGGTTAGAGGTTTACCTGTACTTAAAATTGATAATGATTCTTTATGTGCAACTTGTGAAGTTCGCAAGCAACATAAACAAGGCCATCTAATCATGATTGATTCGAAGATTGTTGAAATTGGAATTATTACATATTGATTTGTGTGGTCGATCGACAATATCAACACTCAACAAGAAACGGTATATTTTAAAAACTTTTGATGATTTTTCAAGATTTACGTAGGTTTATTTTCTCAGACTTAAATCAGAGGTTGCACAAATCATGATTGATTTCATCAAAAAGATGGAAATTACATTAAAGAGGACTGTTTGAAAAATCAAGAGTGATCATGGAACTGAATTTAAGAATAATGTTCTTGATTCGTTTTTGGTGGACAAAGGCATTTCGCATAATTTTTCATCTCCATATACACCACAACAAAATGGTGTAGTTGAACGAAGAAATCAATCTTTATGTGAAGCGGCACGAACAATGCTGGCATATGCGAATCTTCCACAATATCTTTGGGCTGAAGCAGTATCGACTGCATGTTTTACTCAAGACAGATCTTTCATCCATCATCGCTTTAATATTACTCCATATGAAATTATCAAAAATCAAAAACCTAACGTGAATACTTTTCATGTTTTCGGATGCAGGTGTTTTATTATGAATCTCAAGAAGAATCTTTCGAAATTTCAAGCTAAAGCAGATGAAGGGATTTTCTAGGGATATTCACATAATTCAGTTGCATATCTGGTGTTGAACAAACGAACACGAAAAATGGAAGAAACTTTTAATCTTACATTCGATGAATACTATATTAAACAAAGTGCAACGAATTTTGAAAATCATCCAATTCTAAAAGATACACAAGATGAATCTGAAAATTCACAATTGTTGGATGTTGATTATGATTTAATTTTTGGTATTTCAGATCATGTTGTTGAAGCTGAAATTAAAGCCAATGATAATCACACTTCTGAACTAACGAAGTTTTCTGATAATTCAACATCAAATTCTCCAAAGATAGGCGAAAGTATGAAAGATAGTCTAGTGGAGGGGGAGCACCTGGATTCGAATACGTTTGTTGAGGGGGAGCATTATTTCAAGGGGGAGAATGAGAGATTGAATGCTGATGTTGAAGAGGATCATCATCATGTTGCGGGGGAGCACTCAGGAAATAATGAAAATATTAATGAATTTAATGATGATTGTTCAGTTGCAGGTTCACATAATGATGATTTATATGAGGATGCACCTTTGGATTTTGATCCAGCTTATCCGCCAATGGAAAAATGGGTAAGAGTTCATCCGAAGGAACAAGTAATTGGCAATCCACAAGATGGAATATTAACAAAAGCTCAAGTTCGTGCAAAGAATGAGGTATTGAATACTCATCAAGAATTTTGCATGTTTAATGTTTTCATCTCTAAAGTCGAACCAAAGACTGTTAAGGTTGCAAAGGAACACTCAGATTGGGTTGTTGCAATGCAATCTGAATTGTCTGAATTTAAATGACACAAGGTTTAAAGATTAATTCCTAAACCTGAAAATGTTTCAATTGTCGGGTTAAAACGGATTTTCAAAAACAAAACAGACAAAGATGGAAATATCATTCGAAACAAAACCAGACTTGTTGTTAAAGGTTATTCACAACAAGAAGGAATCGACTATGAAGAAACCTTCACTTCTGTCGCAAGACTCGAGGCTGTTCGTATTTTTCTGTCTTATGCAGCTCACAAAGATTTTGATGTTTATTAAATGGACGTGAAGTGTGCATTTCTAAACGGAGAGCTTGAAGAAACAGTTTACATGGAACAACCTCCAGGTTTTATTAACGAATAACATCCTGATCATGTATATATCTTAAATAAGGCAGTGTATGGGTTAAAACAAGCACCACGAGCATGGTATGCAACTCTTACTTCTTTCTTGAAGCAACCTAAATTTAAATAATGATTAGTTGACCCCACTTTATTTCATAAGAAATTTGGGAATCATCTAATGATTGTTCAAATTTATGTCGATGATATCATTTTTGGCTCAACTGACCCTGTCTTGTCTAGAGAATTTGAAGATTTAATGAAAAGTAAGTCTGAAAGGAGCATGATGGAAAAAATAAATAATTTTCTTGGTTTAAATATTCGACAAAGCAGAAAAGGAATTTTTATCAACCAAGAGAAATATATGAAGAATCTACTGGAAATGTTTGGACTGACAAATAGCACGAAGTTACGAGTTCCAATGGCAACTGGCATAAGGCTGACTCCTTCGTTAGATAAAGCAGAAGTTGACCTAACTCTTTACAGGAGCATGATTGGTTCATTACTTTATCTTACAACAAGTAGACTTGATATCATGTTTTATGTGTGTAATTGTGTCAGGTATCAGTCAAATCCACACGAACCACATCTCACTGCGATAAAGAACATCTTTCGTTATCTTAAGGGAACAATTTCGTTAGGATTGTGGTATCCTTCGAAAACTTTGTTCTTTGTTCAAGCTTATTCGGATGCGGACTTGGGAGGTTGTAATCTTGATAGAAAGAGCACAAGTGGGGGATGTCAATTGCTTGATGGAAAATTGGTGATTTGGCAGTCGAAAAAGCAAACATGTGTATCAATTTCAACTGTTGAAGTTGAATATGTGGTTGCTACTGCTTGCACATCACAAATTATATGGATCCAAAGTCAATTGCGTGATTATGCAATTAATATGCAAAATATTCCATTATATTCAAAGTGCAATAAGAATTTGTCATAATCTTGTGCAGCATTCGAAGACTAAACACATAGCTCTTCGTTATCATTTCATCAAGGATCATGTGGAAGATGGGAATATTGAAGTACATTTTGTAAAAAAAAATGATGTGTAACAGCTCAAATTTTCAAATAAATTTTTCATTAAAAACAAAACATCATTATTCGACAAAGGGTTTATTCCAAGTTTATTTCAAAAAAATATAAATAATAATCTCCAGGATCTTCAACAGTGGCAGTGTGTACGTGTCACGCCGGCGCCTTTCCACGGTCATCACTAGTACCTGAAAAAAACATAATCACAACTAGTAAGCATAAATGCTTAGTGAGTTCCCCAGTATACGACTTACCCACATACGCCTTCCGGCCCGGACCTTTCGGTCCACATAACATTGCCTTCCGGCCCGTAACATAATCGCCTTCCGGCCCATGATATATATCGCCTTCCGGCCCGTATTAAATTGCCTTCCGGCCCATAGTATTTTGCCTTCCGGCCCATGATAGTATAAAACATAACACAAGTAACATAATACACATAACACATAAGTCATACATCATACCGTCCTTTCTATCACATAAAGTCTCGCCTTCCGGCCCGTATAAGCATACATCACATATAAGCATACATCACATATAAAGCATCTACCTCTCTAGACATAGCATGAATATAACACATACGACCTTCCGGTCTCACAGTCAAACCCTTCCGGGTGAAGTATAGTGAGAAGACTCACCTCGTAGTATGCAAGCTATCAACCCTTCGAGCTACTCGCACACGATCCGCTAATCCGCAGGTTCCCTATAATACCACATCCTTTGTTAATGATCTTATCTAACAAGACAACTGACCCTACTAAGTTATATACAGGTCAACGGTCAATCTTGACCGGACTCGTCGAGTGCGAAGGGTAACTCGACGAGTATAGACACCCTGACACCACTCGCCGAGTCTGAAGAACGACTCGACGAGTTCCCGTAGATCTTCAAGCTACTCGCCGAGTCTGAAGAACAACTCGGCGAGTCCTAGTGAACCTTCAAGCTACTCGCCGAGTCTGAAGAACAACTCGGCGAGTTCTAGTGAATCTTCAAGCTACTCGTCGAGTCTGAAGAACAACTCGGTGAGTTCTAGTGAATCTTCAAGCTACTCGCCGAGTCTGATCATTGGACTCGGCGAGTCCTCGCCATGCAGTCAATCCGCTGCCTCCTGTATTTCGCATGATTTCGAAGTATATAGATATGGGGCTTCCTGGACTTTCACATATACTATTACAGGGGTTTTTAAACACTTATAACAACAATATAATCTAACAAATCCTTAAATGGGTTTCCTAAACCCTAAACTCGCATACAACGTAAAAGCTACAGATTTTGATCCGAAGGTTACCTGGAAACGTGTTCCCTGTGTCCCCAAACCTCCAGTACTCAATTCCTTTGATCACCACCTTGCTCCTCCTTGTCTAACAATCTCTTCAAGCCTCCTCAAGTCCTCCCTCTTGCTTCAGATGCTCACACACTCCCAAGGTATCTTCAATCGGCCAAAAGACGCGACATGACGGCCATAAGATCGTTATATACGATCAGAAATGAAACGGCTAGGGTTCAGCTGAATCAGCGTCGACTCGCCGAGTCCCTATTTGGACTCGTCGAGTCCAGTCGCGTATCTGCGACTGCAACCAAGACCATGGCCCTACTCGGCGAGTCATGCACCTACTCGCCGAGTCCCCTCTTAAATGTGCCCAAAAATAATTTAAAGAAATACCTGAAATTCCGGGCTGTTACAACTCTCCCCCACTAGAACTAGACTTTGCCCTCGAAGTCTCTCATTCTGCGAATAACTCCGGATGTTGCTCCCGCATTTCTCTTTCCGGCTCCCAAGTCATCTCCGATCCTTTCCGATGTTGCCACTGAACCAACACCAGAGGTATCTCCTTGTTCCGTAGAACCTTGATCTTCCGATCCCTGATAGCTACTGGTCTCTCGGCGTAATTCAGGCTCGCACCCACCTGAATATCTTCTAACGGAACCACTGCTGCCTCATTGGCTATACACTTCCTCAACTGCGACACGTGGAAGGTATTGTGAATCTGACTCAGCTCCACTGGCAACTCCAACCGATAAGCTACCCGACCTACCCTTGCAATTACCCGAAATGGACCTATGAACCGGGGCCCCAATTTGCCCCTCTTCCTGAACCGAATTACCCCTTTCCAAGGAGAAACCTTTAGGAGAACGAAGTCGCCGACCTGGAATTCGAGCTCGGATCGGCGTCTGTCCGCATAACTCTTCTGTCGGCTCTGGGCGGTCAATAACCTCTGCCTCACTCGCTGAATCTGCTCGGTTGTCTGAAGTACAATCTCTGTACTGCCCATCACTCTCTGTCCCACTTCTCCCCAGCAAATGGGAGTCCGACACCTCCTACCATACAACAACTCAAAAGGTGGCATACCAATGCTCGAATGATGGCTGTTGTTGTAGGAAAACTCAGCCAACGGCAGATGCGCATCCCAGCTACCCCCGAAGTCTAACACACACGCTCTAAGCATGTCTTCCAATGTCTGAATCGTCCGCTCACTCTGACCGTCGGTCTGGGGATGGTATGCGGTACTAAAATGCAGCTTAGTACCCAACTCCTCATGGAATTTCTTCCAGAACCTGGAAGTGAAACGTACATCGCGGTCCGAAACAATCGAGGTCGGCACTCCATGCCGAGATACTATCTCTCTCACGTACAACTCTGCCAACTTCTCTGCTGATGAACTTTCACTAATGGCAAGGAAGTGTGCACTCTTTGTTAGCCTATCCACAATCACCCAAATCGCATCGACTCCCCTGGCAGTTTTCGGCAATTTGGTGATGAAATCCATCGTGATCTGATCCCACTTCCACTCAGGGATCTCCAAGGGTTGCAACTTACCGTGCGGTCTCTGGTGCTCGGCCTGAACTTTACGGCAGGTCAACACCTCTCAACGAACCAGGCAACGTCTCTCTTCATGCAAGGCCACCAGTACTCCTTTTTCAAATCCAGATACATTTTCGTAGCACCGGGATGGATCGAGAATTTCGATCTATGTGCCTCCTCCATCAAAGTAACACGCGTACCGCCCACGAATGGCACCCAGATCCGACCCTGAAATGTCAGAAGTCCCCGCCCATCCGTAACGAACTCTGAAATCAACCCGACGACCCGCTCCTGTTTCTGCATCCCAGACTTCACAACCTCGGCCTGTGCCCCACGAATAGCATCTAATACCGGAGTCATCACCGTCAATCTCAAACATACGTCCCGCAATGGAGTACTCTCCGCCCTACGACTCAATGCATCAGCTACCACATTAGCCTTGCCTGGGTGGTATAGGATCTCACAGTCATAATCCTTAACCACGTCTAACCATCTCCTCTGACGCATGTTTAGGTTGGGTTGATCCATCAAATACTTCAAACTCTTATGGTCCGTGTATATGGTACAACGAACCCCGTACAGGTAGTGACGCCAAATTTTGAGGGCGAACACTACTGCCCCCAACTCTAAGTCATGTGTGGGATATCTTGCTTCGTGAGGCTTCAGCTGCCTCGATGCATAGGCTATCACATGGCCCCTCTGCATCAACACTGCACCCAGTCCTGAAATCGATGCGTCGCAATATACGACAAAGTCCTCCATCCCTTCCGGAAGAGCTAGTACTGGTGCTTCGCACAGTCTCTGACGAAGTGTCTCGAAGGAAGTCTGCTGCTCGGGTCCCCATGAGAATGTAACACCCTTTCGGGTCAATTTGGTAAGTGGCACCGCGATCTTGGAGAAGTCCCTAATGAACCTTCGATAGTACCCCGCCAACCCAAGGAAACTCCTGATCTCCGAAGGTGACTTCGATGCCTCCCAACTCATCACCGCTTCCACCTTGGCCGGATCGACCAATATCCCTGCCTGATTTACAACGTGCCCCAGAAATTGAACCTCCCGTAACCAGAAGTCACATTTGGAGAATTTTGCATATAGCTTCTCCGACCTCAGTACCTCAAGGACCTCCCTCAAATGTCCCTCATGCTGCTCCCTAGAACGCGAATACACCAGAATGTCGTCGATGAATACAATCACAGACCGATCCAGCATCGGCCTGCATACCCTGTTCATGAGATCCATGAACACTGCTGGGGCATTGGTGAGCCCAAAAGGCATCACCACGAACTCGTAATGCCCATACCGCGTCCTAAAGGCTGTCTTCTGGACGTCCTCATCCCGCACTCTTACCTGATGGTACCCTGATCTCAAATCAATCTTGGAAAACCAAGATGCCCCTTGCAACTGATCGAATAGATCATCGATCCTTGGCAACGGATAGCGGTTCTTAACTGTCACCTTGTTCAGTTCCCGGTAATCGATACACATCCGGTGTGAACCATCCTTCTTCTTGACGAACAGAATCGGTGCTCCCCACGGCGAGCTACTCGGCCGAATAAATCCCTTTCCCAACAACTCTTGAAGTTGCGAGGACAATTCTTGCATCTCTGGGGGTGCAAGACGATAAGGCACCTTCGCAATAGGCGCAGCCCCTGGAACTAGATCGATACCAAACTCCACTTGCCTCGCGGGAGGTATTCCTGGCAAATCCTCGGGAAAAACATCTGGGAACTCGCGCACCACTGGAACCTCCTTCAATGTCTTCGGTCTCTCGGAACTCTCCCGCGTATCCATCACATACGCCACAAAACCGTTACATCCCCGCTGTAGGCATTGCCTCGCCCTAGCGGCCGAACAAAAAGCTGATCCCGAACGGGTACCCTCGCCGTATACCGTAAGAACTCCCCCACTAGGGTCTCGTATAGTCACCAGCTGACGCTCGCAGTCGATGACAGCGCTGAATCGGCTCAACCAGTCCATGCCTACGATGACACAGACATCACCCATCGCAATAGGAATTAAGTCAATCGGAAATGCGACCCCGAAGATCTCTAGCACACATCCCCTAAGAACCTCCGTAGCACAAATCACCCTCTCAGCCGCAATAGAAACGCTCAAAGGCCGACTTAACGGCTCACGACTAATGCCGATGTGCTGACTAAAAGCTAACGATACAAACGATCTACTCGCACCCGAATCAAATAATACTAGAGCAGGCATAGAGTTCACAAGGAAAGTACCTACACATACATTAACATAAGCATAACATTTCGACCTTTAATTAAATACGTGAATGATAACATACCTGCCACAACATCGGGCGCAGCGCGGACCTCCTCCGCAGTTAGCTGAAAGGCTCTCCCGCGAGCCCTCGGGGCCTCGACCTTCGCCGGTCGGGTCTCAGTAGTCCGGGTAGTAGGTGCAGCTCCCTGACGAAGTTGCGGACACTCGGCCTTCCGATGGCCTGTCTGGTTGCAGTGAAAGCAAACCATAAACCCCTTAGGGCAATCCCTGGCAATATGTCCCTCCTTGCCACACTTGTAGCAACCACCAGCTCGACACGCCCCCTCGTGACTCTTGCCGCACTTCGCGCAAGTGCGACCCTTCGAACCTCCCATCCTCGAATCAGCGAACTTAATCCGCTTGGCTGCCGGCTAAGACTGGGCCAGTCGTCGATCCACCTGCCGAGACTCAGCCTCCTCCCTCGCTTGAGTCTCCAACTCAATCTCGCGCTTCCTGGCGTTCGCCTGAAGCTCAGTGAAAGTACGATAGGTGGAGTTTGACACAAACTCCCGGATCTCCCTCTTCAAAACACCCAAATAGCGGCTCATCCGTGACTGCTCCGTAGATACCAGCTCGGGGCAGAACATTGCCCTCTCATGAAACTTCCGTGTGATCACTGCCACGGAATCAGTACCCTGCTTAAGGGTCAAGAACTCCTGAATCAATCGCTCCCTCTCTACCGGGGGAACGTACTCATCCCTGAACATCTCCGTAAACCTCTCCCATGTCACCGCCGAAATCTCTGCCTGAGTGAAGTTCGCTGTCACGAACTTCCACCAATCCTTCGCTCCCAGACGGAGCTGGTTCAAGGCGAACCGTACCCTCAAGTGCTCCGGGCATGAGCAAGTATAGAAACACCCCTCGATGTCGGCGATCCACCTCATAGCTGCAATCGGATCCTGCATCCCATCAAATTCAGGGGGTTTCGTGTTGCTGAATTCCCTGAATAGTAATGAATCACCCCCTTGCGGCCTAGCAGCAGCCACCGCTGCGGTAGCGGCAGCAACTGCAGCTTCAGTAAGTGCGGCGTACCGCTCCTCAAACTCCTCCATCAACGTGGTCTTAATAGACCCAAACATCTCCGGGATCTCAGCCCGTACCGCCGCAGCTACCCCTTCCTGAATAATCTGACGAATCTCCTCGTCACTCGCACCGCTCGAACTCGCCCCATTGCGTGTGATAACCATGATGTCTCTGAAATACAACATAAAATCATCAGAGACTCCACCAAGTACAATTGTACTCGATACGCGCCTTACCCAGTCTCCGATTTCCAGGGATTCTTATTTGAGTCTTCCACTGATCCGATGCCTTCGATAGTACGGGCCCAATACTACCGACCACACCGTATCAGTATTCGTCCCAAATCTTCCTCCCCAAATCCCGAATAATGAGTACTCTACCTCTAGTATGCACTATCTACTTGCACGCTACCAAATATCTCATATAAGCAATCTCCCTAGACTAAGGCATCACAAAACAGGCAATTCTAGTCCTATCATGTATACCTAGTCTTCTAGGATGCATAACAATTCATAATTCAGTGCATAACATAACATCGTAAGGTATTCTGGGGATCTTTACCGTTCGGACGCTGGCTGCTCGTACACACTGTTCCACCCTTGTTTTTACCGCCTTACCCTTTATAAAATGTTATGTCCTTATTATTTAAAAAAAAGTTTTTTCCTCAAATCCCCGGTCTGAGTTCAGTTGCACCCAAAAGTACACCCGAATCCCTCAAACCAAGGCTCTGATACCAATTGTAACAGCTCAAATTTTCAAATAAATTTTTCATTAAAAACAAAACATCATTATTCGACAAAAGGGTTTATTCCAAGTTTATTTCAAAAAAATATAAATAATAATCTCCAGGATCTTCAACAGTGGCAGTGTGTACGTGTCACGCCGGCTCCTTTCCACGGTCATCACTAGTACCTGAAAAAAACATAATCACAACTAGTAAGCATAAATGCTTAGTGAGTTCCCCAGTATACGACTTACCCACATACGCCTTCCGGCCCGGACCTTTCGGTTCACATAACATTGCCTTCCGGCCCGTAACATAATCGCCTTCCGGCCCATGATATATATCGCCTTCCGGCCCGTATTAAATTGCCTTCCGGCCCATAGTATTTTGCCTTCCGGCCCATGATAGTATAAAACATAACACAAGTAACATAATACACATAACACATAAGTCATACATCATACCGTCCTTTCTATCACATAAAGTCTCGCCTTCCGGCCCGTATAAGCATACATCACATATAAGCATACATCACATATAAAGCATCTACCTCTCTAGACATAGCATGAATATAACACATACGACCTTCCGGTCTCACAGTCAAACCCTTCCGGGTGAAGTATAGTGAGAAGACTCACCTCGTAGTATGCAAGCTATCAACCCTTCGAGCTACTCGCACACGATCCGCTAATCCGCAGGTTCCCTATAATACCACATCCTTTGTTAATGATCTTATCAAACAAGACAACTGACCCTACTAAGTTATATACAGGTCAACGGTCAATCTTGACCGGACTCGTCGAGTGCGAAGGGTAACTCGACGAGTACAGACACCCTGACACCACTCGCCGAGTTTGAAGAACGACTCGACGAGTTCCCGTAGATCTTCAAGCTACTCGCCGAGTCTGAAGAACAACTCGGCGAGTCCTAGTGAACCTTCAAGCTACTCGCCGAGTCTGAAGAACAACTCGGCGAGTTCTAGTGAATCTTCAAGCTACTCGCCGAGTCTGAAGAACAACTCGGCGAGTTCTAGTGAATCTTCAAGCTACTCGCCGAGTCTGATCATTGGACTCGGCGAGTCCTCGCCATGCAGTCAATCCGCTGCCTCCTGTATTTCGCATGATTTCGAAGTATATAGATATGGGGCTTCCTGGACTTTCACATATACTATTACAGGGGTTTTTAAACACTTATAACAACAATATAATCTAACAAATCCTTAAATGGGTTTCCTAAACCCTAAACTCGCATACAACGTAAAAGCTACAGATTTTGATCCGAAGGTTACCTGGAAACGTGTTCCCTGTGTCCCCAAACCTCCAGTACTCAATTCCTTTGATCACCACCTTGCTCCTCCTTGTCTAAAAATCTCTTCAAGCCTCCTCAAGTCCTCCCTCTTGCTTCAGATGCTCACACACTCCCAAGGTATCTTCAATCGGCCAAAAGACGCGACATGACGGCCATAAGATCGTTATATACGATCAGAAATGAAACGGCTAGGGTTCAGCTGAATCAGCGTCGACTCGCCGAGTCCCTATTTGGACTCGTCGAGTCCAGTCGCGTATCTGCGACTGCAACCAAGACCATGGCCCTACTCGGCGAGTCATGCACCTACTCGCCGAGTCCCCTCTTAAATGTGCCCAAAAATAATTTAAAGAAATACCTAAAATTCCGGGCTGTTACATGATGAGTTAGTTGATATTTTTCACAAAATCTTTAAATGAAAAATCCTTTGTAAGAATTTTAAAAGGACTTGGAATGATCGATGGAAATTCTGTTCCATGCGAAAAGGAAGAACGATGGTGGACAAAGAATGATTCAAAGTCACTGAATAAAATGTAATGCAATGTCATTCAATATTTAGAGGTTACTGTTCATGGTCAACGCTTTGAATGCTTCGTATTCGTAGATTTGTCATTTTACAAGGGTTGATAAAATTTCGTGTGTTTGCAACAAATACACTTTATTTGTCATTTAATTTTTTAAAAATCAAAAATCCAAAAAGATTTTTGTTTGTTTTGTCATTTAATTTTTGAAAAATCAAAAATCCAAAAAGATTTTCTTTTGTTTTGTCATTTATTTTTCGCAAAATTATAAATCCATAAAGATTTTCTTCTTTTTATTTTTGAAAAATCAAAAACAATAAAAATATTTTGTTTCTTATTACATTTAAGTATTTTGTTGCAGATATTCATGATGATTTATCTTGGAAAATGCTTGCATTTCTGGGGTCAGGTATTTTCGAACGCTTTGAACTAGTTAAGTTGTCCCTAGAAGCATGTTGCAGCATGTTGATCGAAGCCTCCATTGACTCAATATGTGTGTACGAAAGTCTTAATGAAAATTTTCATACGAAAACTTCTTTCCAATCATGCTTGTATTCATATTAGTCTCCTGAGCTACCTGACTCTTCTCAGAGAAGTTAAGAGTTTACTGTTTTGTCCTAAAATAACAGAGGTATATTTCGTGTCTTACACCAATCTTTTCATCTGAAAGTTCTTACATGATCACACACGAAGACATATGTCCAAGAGGTCTCGGATAAACCAATCGAGACTTAGACATATCAAAAATTTGTGTTTATGATCTGACATCATGAGACCGTGATGAAAGTGAAACCCAATTTTCTAAAGCTTGTAAGGAATTGATAGGGAACTTTGGTCCAGATTTAACGAAACATTTGTTCGTTACCTTAATTCGAAACTCCAAATTTTATTCATTTCGTATGAGTGGTCTTGATCAAACAGTCAAAACCCACGATGTTTGTTACCCAACAAGGTCCAACATAAATTTTTTTCATGAATATGATTTTCGTGTGTGTTTCATTCAAAATCCAATGTCACTTAAAGATTTTCAAACCAAACTTGTCACTAACTACACTGGTCAAACCAATAATTTTTGTTACAATTTCTCACCTTATGTTTAGGTTGATATGTAACGAAATTCTTATTGATACCCAAGACGCCTAATACAAGAAGCCCTTCGATACTTCTCTATAAGTATTCAACTGTATCTGACGGGATCATACACAAGCAATTGATCATCTTTCTTGATGATTAAAAAGTAACCTTTGCCTGGGGTTTTTACTGCTTTTATGTCGAAAAATTGATCGACATCACTGACTTCCAAATTTTTCTTATTATTGCTTTTCATCTATTTTTTCAACATTGCACTCACGAAATCCTTGAGGTTCTGAGTAATACCAACTCAGGCTGATAATTTTGAACATCTGGAATATGACTTCGCTTTAAAACCCAAAAGTGAAAGAGCCTATCTTCCATACGAAGGATGATGACGGTTCCTATTCTATTGCGGCAATCAATACAATATGTTTTTCCAATGGCGTATGATATTCTCTCCGGGTTCCAAGGAGACGTGACAGTTCCTTTTTAATGTGTGGCTATTTTGTCGGGCTACTGGAGCGAGTTTCAAGGTGCCACGTAGGATTCATTTAATACACATCCCGCTTCAAATTCAAACTTTAGTGTTACATATAAAAGGGGATTCAAGGGTAAATTATCAGTTTACGTGATTAAAAGCAAAAAATTTCAAATACTCTCTGATATTCAAAGCTTTCAAACCCTAATAATGGCGACTTCTGCTAATGTACCTTCTCAAAACACCGATGATGTGACTTCATTGCCGATCATGAAGATTCAAGGAACTAATTACCAAGTAAAGGCTAATGTTTGTACTTATCCCGAAGAAATCAAAATGCTGGTCGTTGCTTTACAAAGTTCCATTTTGTCTAAGGCTATGTTATGATCATTTGTTGTTCCTCTTTCATAGGTATCTCAAGCAGGATCTACTGCTACGTACAACAAAGCTTTGGATGTCATCACTTTTAATCATGTGAATGACAAAAAGGTTAGACTCACCAAGAAACTCTTTTTTCAAATACTGGAAATCCTAAATTCTCCACCCTACAATGATCTGCGATTTCCCCAAATCGTTCATATGTTCAATAAGATGTGATACCAACCACAACCAATGTTGTAAAACTCGCCGAGTTGGGTGATTACTCCTCCGAGTACTCGCTACTCCCCCCCTTGCCGAGGCGAGTTACATAATCCCAAGTACTCCCCGATCGACCCCTTACGAACTAAGTAGTGTTGTGAAATTCAGAAAACTCGGTGATTAATATGTATAATATACTTAATGATTTATTATTTAACACACACACACACACATGTGATTATTACTACATGTAAATCTTAAATTTTCAGTAATTATTCACAAAGTGAGACCATTATGTGTTTTTCATTTTTTTTGTATTCACATGTATCCAATTTTGTTATATATTTCAATCAGCTTATGATTTTATCTTATGATTTTGACATATATAATTTCCCAAAAAATATTTCTACACAAATTTCCAAATCCGAGTACTCGCTACTCAGTAGTCGAGTAACGAGTTTTACAACCTTGACCACAACTAACCAAGATCATTGATTTCAAGAAATTGGCTCTTCCTAGTATCTAGAACTTTCTTTTTGGAATCTTTTTGAGGTGTTTGACAGGTCGGACTGTTGGTCTTGATAGGGGCCAGATAGAGGTATACACCATGGTAGCAGGGCTATACTATGATATTCCGGTGGAGTATTCGACACAACTTTGGAAGGAATTCCAAAAGACTATGGAGAACACGAATGTAGTTCAAGGTGTTTCGTGTGCTACATATTTGAGCTTGATTTTACAATATTTTTATGAGAAGGAAGGAATTTTGGTAAATACTGATGAAGAGAAGGCTGAGTTTTATACTTACAATTATCTGAAGAACATGATAGATGATGCAACAATGTTTCCGTTTGTTGCTCATATTCCAGATGCCATGTTACGACGTGTTGATCCTTCAAATGCAGTTTTGGTGGCCTACTTGAAGAATATTGATCCTAATGTTCAAAATGGGATCTTGTTGCCGAAGGAAGATAAGAAATCCAAACATTTGAAGAAGAATGAGTTTGGTCCTTCTGAACAGCTTGTTATTGAAACCAAACCAAAGAAATCTCCAAAGAAGAAAACTACTGAAGTTCAGGTGCCAATGGTAACAAAAGTGTCTATTGAAGAAACTGTTCCAATTGAGCATGCTATTGATGAATCTCTAGAGAAAGTTGTTATTCCTTCGAAGACTGGTGTTTTTCCTAGGATAAAGCTGAAATCTGAATATAAACAAAGGACTCCAACTCTTAATGTGGTACGAAAGCCATATCTTACTTATCAAGTAGTAGTGTTTCGTGATGTTCCAGAACCAGTTTCTCCATGATCCAAGAAAAGATTGGCGGAAGATATGGCCAAACAGATTTCTAAAAGAGAGAAGAAGAAAACACGCAAGCTCATTATTACAACTGGATCTACAGAAGATGAAGATGAACGAATTCCTAAAACACCCGAAGCCAATCTTCGCAAGGAAAGTTAAAATGCAGAGAAAATAATAGTTATACCGCCCGAAGATTTGCCTGCCAAGTCATTTCATTAGGAGGCATGAACTTCAGACATCAATGTAAACGTATATCATACGGATGTACATGTCACCATGGGTGAAGAAGATGCGAAGAAAGAAGCTCAAGGTAATCCTGATCCTGTTGTTTCCTTACCTCCAAAAATTACACCAACCACTTCAACCACAGATTCACCCACATTTGAAAACATTCTCAATCAACCTATTACTTCCATTTTCTCTTCTCAATCCACTGATCCACCCAAAACCAATTCTCCTGTAAAAGATTCAACTTTCATGGAGACTGATACGGATAATGAGGGATTTAGAGGAACTTTTGAGGATTTGGAGTTTGATGATACAGAAGAAGACTTTCCAGATCAGATGTTGATGACAATGAAATAGTTTAAACTTTTGAATACGAAGTTGAATTCAATACTTCAATTACAAACTGATTTGGGGGGTGGTTCTTCTGTTTCAACTTTAGAAGTTGATTCAATGCTGAAAATGCTTGAAGCAAAGGTGGTGAGTAAAGTTTCCGGGATGATTAGAGATTCAGAATCACGGATTTTGGAAAAGATTGATCATCATGATCAAACCAACGAGCTATGGGTCAATTCTCAAAGTTCGACATTTTTAGGAGAAGTAAAGGATTTGAAACAATTGGAGAAGGAAAGACATATTTTTGTTGTTCAAGATGTAAAGAAAGTCAAAGAAGATGTCAATTTGCAAATTCGTGAGCTTCACGAGGATATACAAAGAGAGGTTGTTTCTATTCAATAGGATTATGCATCTCTAAACCAGAAGGTTGATATGCTGTTACACGATTTCTTAAATTGTACAAATGTATCAGTCCTAAACTTACTCAGCTTTCTACAATGGAAAATAAAAAATTTCTAGACATCATCAATATGTTGAAGGAGCTCAAAGATTTATCTATTAAGCTAGTTTCATCTTCGTTGATCACACCTGAATTTTTATCTCATAAATTCACTCAATTCGAAGCCATTCTACACAAGCAACTGGCTCCTCTTTTCAGGATATCAACCTTCTTACCAACCACAGATGCCCCATCTATTTTCACATGGGTGGAAGGGGGGAACGAAAGGTTGGAGATACGAAGGTTACTGATGCAGATGCAAAAGTTGTGGGGAAGGTGTTTACTACGAAGATCCCAACAACAAAACCAAATTTATCTTCTGTTGGGCCAGTTACTTCGACAGTAGTCACAATAATGCCAATTTCAAGACCTGTCTCGAAAGGAGTTGTCATTGGTGAATCTGCTAGTGGGAGCAGTAAGAAGCTCATTGTAACATATGATGCGTTGAAAGACAAAGGAAAAACCATTCTGGTGGAAAAATCAAAGGAGGAAAAGAAGGTTGAGGTTGAAGTTGAAATAGAAAAATTGAGATTAGTACAAAGCATCATGACTCAACGAGCAAGTGATCCACCAGGTTTGAATAACGGTGATCCATCAAAACATTACAATTACGGAAAAAAAATCGAAGTCAAGGTTGCATTCAATGATATGTGTTCGTTCAAAAAGAAACCAAAGCAGAGCTACATTGTTACGAATACAGAAGGAAGCCAGGTAGACTTTCCAATGAATGAGATGATGTTTATCATGCCTCAATTCAAACCGGAAGGAAATTTCAAAGACAAAAATGAAGGTACACCGATGAAGATTGGATTTCATGTTGTTCTTGCCAAATCTGTTGAGGAATTATGGTCTTTGGTGAAGATTAAAAATGTGATAAGTATAAAGAAGGATGTGGTTTTTGAAAACACAATCCAAAACGTTATGTGTTGGCCAGGGCAAATGGAAATATTTGTGATTTTACCATTGCAGATTTTCCATTAATGAAATTGTATGATCTTATACAAGTTGCATTGATTTTGAAGGATAAATAATTTTCGTATCTTCAAAATACTGACCCTAATGAATTCAAGCTTGGAGTTGCACGCATCAAGATATTCATTGAAAATTATTATGAGTGCTTGGCATTGACTGATGTTGAATTAGAAACTGCTAAGGGTATGGAAATAAAAGCTCCACTGGCGCCTACGAAGACACAAAATGAGCTGAAGAAGTATGCAGACGGAGAAATTTGTTTGAAGCCTTTTGGGATGGTCTTTACAAGAAAGGACAAAGCTGGAAAAACAAAGCGTTTTCTGTTCTAGGCATGCGAAGTGGAGAGGCATTCGACATCTCAATATACGAACTTAATTGTTCGTATGAATACTTTCAAGAGAAACAAAGGTGATAAGAAGGAGCTTAAGAAGATCATATCCTGGTACATCGAGATATGAAGGGTGATGTTGTATTCCATTCAGCTTCTTACAAATTAAGGAGTTCGACTATTATTACAAAGGGGGAGATTGTAGGAGTTGTGATATATTGTAATATGTCGAAGTCTATTATATTCCCCTTGGTATGTTTTGTTATATATTTACTAAGGTACTTGTATTCGAAGCTTAGTGTTTAATGCCTTAGTATTTTTTGTACGCTTTCTGTTTTCTATAAATAGAAACATTTACTTGAGTTAGAGAAGAGAGAGTTTTACAGAACTTATCTTTGTACTCTGTAAACACTTGAGAGCGTAATAAAGCTGAAACGAGATTATATTTACATCGTGTGTTCAATCTTTCATTCTTACTTACTCTGATATGTTACATACATGATTCTTTGTTTCTTCACTTGCTACAAATGTGGGGAAGCGGGGCATTTCGAAAAGGAGTGCCCAAAGACTAGAAACAAAAATGTATGAGGTGTCATAGTATCTCCAAAGTGGGACAAGAGGAAGCAACAAAGAACCCCGTTGCGACCACCGATACGTTCCTCCTCAAATAACTCATATGCATGCATACCTTATGATAGAGGTACGGAGAGGAGCTTCGCGAATCACTAAATTAAAAACCATATTAAAAAAAAAAACTACAATCACTTAACGAAACAGTCACAGTAGAAATTAAAAATGATAAAATGGAAAGCACTAAAGATATATACATAGTATGCACCCTAACACTAAAACAACCAATTCTTTCAAATTGGCCTAATGCCGACTACAATAAGAAACTTCGACGTGATCATCGGTATATTTCAGTTTAGTCCTCAAAATACCGACATCATGTGCTACAAAAAAGTTGTTGGCCTTAATCAGCCAAGTAGCGAAACCCTCGTCATTTATGGCGACAAACCCATTACAAACCTACAAACTACCTCTTGTGTCAAGACTCTAAAGTACCTACACAAAGGAGTACCATGTTTTATTGGCTCACGTGGTGGATGAGAGACAAGAAGTGAAAGATATCAAAGATGTTCCCGAAGTTTGTAACTTCCCTGACAACCTTCCAGGAGTACCACCCAAACAACAAGTCAAGTTCAAAACCGACATATAACGCAGTAACTATGGAAAACTAGTTGTAAATACACTTTCACACAAATTAATCACCTCACTCCTATAGAGACTAAGAACCCATGCTGATTGAAATCATTAACCATAACCATCCATTCACACCTGTGCATGTAGATCAAAAAGGCTCAACTGGAAGCCTTGAAACCTGAAAATATCATAGGTGAATCCTTGAGAGGAATGGATAAAAATATGGAAGTCAAGGGTGACGGAGCCCGTTACCTAATGAATCCAATTTGGACACCGAAGTTTGGTGAGTTCAGGGACATTGTCATGAACGAGGCACACAAAACCAAATACTTTGTTCATACCGGTTCAGACAAGATGTATCTGGATCTCAAGAAACTCTATTGGTGGCCAAATATGAAGGAAAAAATTGCTACTTATGTGGGCAAGTGTTTGACTTGCGCCAAAGTCAAAGTAGAATACCAAAAGCCCTTGGGTTTGCTACAGCAATCAAAGATACCCGAGTGGAAGTAGGAGCAGATAACCATGGACTTCATAACTAAATTACCCAAGACGACAGGTGGACTCGATACCATTTGGGTGATTATTGACAGGTTAACCAAATCCGCACACTTCCTACCAATAAAAGAGACTGACAAGAAGGGAAAATTAACGAGGACGTACATCAAAGAGATCGTACGATGACATGGCATACCAATATCCGTTATCTCGGATAGAGATAACATGTTTACCTTGCGATTTAGGCAGATGCTACAAAAATCCTTGGGAACTCGGCTGACATGAGTACATCAAATATCTAATATCCACCCATAAATCGACGGGCAGAGTGGAAGAACTATTCAAACATTGGAGGATATATTGAGAGCTCGTGTGATCGACTTCGGTAAAGCTTGGGATACTCACTTACCCTTCATTCAGTTCTCATACAACAATAATTATCACACTAGCATCAAATTCATGCCATTTGAAGCCCTCTATGGGCACAAATGCAGATCATCCCCATGCTGGGCTGAGGTAGGTGGCACACAGCTAGAAAGAGGGAAAGTACCTAAAAAAACCATCACCAATCTGGAAATTACAAGTGAGACAACAGAGTAGATCATTCATATAAGAGAAGGATTGAAAGCTTCTCGGGATCAACAAAAGAGCTATGCAGATAAGCGACGCAAACCCTTGGAGTTCCAGGTTGGTGATCGCGTGCTATTAACAGTCTCACCCTGGAAGGGGATGATTCATTTTGGAAAATGTGGGAAACTGAATCCCAGATATATCAAACCATTTGAGGTCCTTACAGGGATTGGTCTGGTAGCTTATAAACTTCGACTATAGCAGGAAATCAGCCACGTACACCCCACCTTCCATGTGTCCAATCTGAAGGATTGTATGTCTAATGAAACTCTAATAATCCCGCTCGATGAAATAAAGATAAATGAGAGTCTCAACTTCATTGAAGAGCCAATGGAAATCATGGATAGGGAAATCAAGAGGATAAAGCAACATCGTATACCAATAGTGAAGATCCACTGAAACACCAGGTGAGGACCTGAATACACCTGGGAACATGAAGATCAAATGAAACAAAAATACCCATATCTTTTCCTCAACACTTGAAGTCCCACTCAGAACACTAATTTAGGGACGAAACTCCCTCTAATGAGGGATGATGTGACAAATGGCAAATTTGGAGTCGAGAAAAGTCCAAAAGTGTATTATGTATAAGTAAAACCACATCTTAACCTTGTTGCAATAAATCATTTATAGCCATGTGGACTGAAATCACCCTTCCATGGTTGATACTTTGGCTGAAATCTCATAGCCAAATCTTCATGGACCGAAATCATGCATGATCCAAACCTCATGGACTGAAATCACCCTTCCGTGGTTGATACGAAACCAAAATCAAGGTGATTTCGGTCATACCTTGGCAGAAATCACAATAATGTGGTCAAATGGTGCTACTTGATTGGTAGAATTAATTTCCCAAGATGATAATTATACATACCAATGTAAATGTCACTTCATTATCCCTTATCCTCATATATATAACCACAAATTAAGGACCCTTTCAAAACGAATCACAGTTAACATATTTCACATATTCTCTCAAGATCAAGTTCTTAAAATCCTCCAAACTTCATACATTTTTCCATATTCATCATCAAACTTCCCTAGAAGACTACACCTTAAGTTGATTCATAAGAACCATTGTAAGTTTCCTTGTTTAATCAAGTGTTTTTAATAACACTTTCATGTTATTTCAATCAATTTGCACACATTACTATATGTTTAAAACTCATAGGATTTGAACACCATCACTTACTCTAACCCGAAGATCATCATTTTACCTCGTTATCTAGTCGCAAACACACATAAGGTGAGTCCATATCCCTACATTTTTCAAGACTTTTTCTATGTTTTAAATAGGGGGGGGGGGGGGGGGGATACAAGTAACACATAACAAAATTTACGTTAAAACGCAAACATTTAAATACGTTTATTTATTATTTTTACGAAAAGTGATAAATGTCTAAAACAAATTTACTACCAAACTCGTATACTCTTACATGCAAAGTTTTGATAAAAACGGAAAGATATGATAAAACGAGTTCGAAACACCCCGCATAATTCTTATATATATATATATATATATATATATATATATATATATATATATATATATATATATATATATATATATATATATATATATATTGAGTACAAAACATTTACTACATTAAACTATATAAATATATGTCACACCCCCAAACCTGAACGGTGGAAACGTTCGGGGGCGGATGACTTCATGTGGTAACGTAACAAATGAATACATAGTAAAGAAAGCAATACAACCATCATATATATATATATAATTGAAAATTTACATTTGTCAAAAGTTACATGTTCAAAACCAATTACAATATGATGTCAAAAAATGAGATTAACTGGCACCGCAGCATCCCTTCATCAAAAGCATAATGATACCTGTAGTTATTGAATCCCTGGGACATACAAGTAATTTTGAAAGAGTAGATCAGCATTTAAGTTGGTGAGTTTCATAAGTATTTAATGAAAATGTTTTTATGAAATGAAATATCTTGTCCTTGTTTGTTTGTATTTAGAAAATCCTATATTTTCTACTAGTATAAAAGTAGTCTTCCTTCCAGACCAAAGTTTGTTTCCAAAAATGTATGTAAGTGTAAAAGTAACCAATGTGTTTGAAAACCTCATAAATCAATGTATTTTTAATACCTCCTGTGAGTTTTATAACCATACTATTGACTTGGGATGCCTATACACAACGTTCTTCAGGCGTTGGAATGTTATGACGTTTGTCACCCCAAATGGTGGATTGTAGCTAACAGTCAGGGCGCGGGTCAAGCCCGTATAGATCTATACACAAACACCATGCTCCCCCTCCAAGGGATTCTGGTATATAATACAGGACTTGAAATGCGTACTCGAACGTAAGTGAAGTTAATGTCTCACAGAACCGTAGTATAAAAACATATTTACGTGTTGAAATGTTCGTTTGTTATTGTACATGAAAGTGATTTCTTGAAAATCGTGTTTCTAGTATGTAAGAGTTAGCAATATTCTCATAAAACTATACCTATTATAGTTTTCTAAAAGTGTGCCTCGTTTGTTTTAGAATATCTAGAAAAGGAATAACTTGTTATGAAAGCATAGATTTTTGTAGAGCCTAAGATAGACACATATACTTTAAATCTAGGAAAAATGTTTAGTTTATACATGTATTACAACAATTTATAGTTTTAAAAATAGAATGCTATTGTAATATATTTTGTATACGGGAGTTCCCTATAAAGTTTATAAATCACATGTGATTCTACTTAATAAAAGTGTATAATAATCTTTATATATAACACCCGATAGTAGTCGTGTGTTTTACTTGTATTTCCCCCCATTAGAAAGCATATAAAAGCGTTTAGAATATTTAAAAAGGGTTAATTAAGGGGTATGAACTCACTTGAAAGTTTGAAGATAGCGAGATGGAAAAACCGGGCAGAGTTTCGTCTTGGGAAACGGATTTTTCTCGGGATTCTCGAGAATCTCGGGAGTAAAATCGACCTTCGGGACTTGCACAAAATGACCAGGGCTTCAGGGTAGTGTGGTCACGGAAATCGAGGCAATATCGTGAGAGAAATGAGAAAGATGGGGTAAATTTTACGGAACCCTCGCACCTCTATTTATAGAAGGCTGAGAGGCCTCGTTACGCGGGGCGTACGCGTACGTCATGCGTGACCAAGTCCTCGACTTCCTCGGAGCTCGGATGGGACGGGTTGGTACTTCGCACAGGCGTGACGTGGACGATCCGAGGCCAAGGCCTTCGCGTACGCGGGGCATACGGGGTTACGCGGCGCGTAACTCAGATGAGTACGCTGACTCCCCCTTCGGATAATACCGGATTTTTAAATTAAATAAATATACAATTTATTTAATAAACTTCAAAAATTCATATCTTCTTCATACGAACTCCGTTTTCGACGTTCTTTATATCCCCGCGAAGGTGAGACCATACTCTACAACTTTCGTTTAGATTCTATCGGCAAATTCCGAAATTAGTTTTATTATTTATTTATAA
This sequence comes from Lactuca saligna, assembly GCF_052625555.1. Taxonomy (NCBI): domain Eukaryota; kingdom Viridiplantae; phylum Streptophyta; class Magnoliopsida; order Asterales; family Asteraceae; genus Lactuca; species Lactuca saligna. The sequence continues at coordinate 81,242,223 of NC_136425.1, read as the reverse complement.
AATATCGTGATTAAGAAATTTCTTTAAACAATTCATAACTTCTTTATCTGACGTCGGTTTTTGCCAGACTTTTTACCGTTGAAATACCAATGTCGAGACCTTCAATTCTCGTTTAGGTCATTCCGGCCAAAAGTCGCTCGATCTCCGATTCGAGTTTTTAGTTGTCTGATGCCAAGCCGAATTTGGAAAAATCTTAACTTCCATATACGAAGTCGGGTTTGGGCATTCTTTTTACATACGATCCCGGTTTAATGATATACAACATAGTAGGTAGTTAAATAGAAACTTTTTGGAAATTTTATTATCAACGTTAATTTTATTAACTCAAAAGTGGTTACAATACATGACCTATTAGGCCATTACAAATAGTTGAAATATCGGGTTGTCACATCATCCCCCCGTTAGAGGGAATTTCATCCCGAAATTTAAAGTAGTAAAGACACTAGTGAACATGAAATAGATGAGGGTACTTTTGTTTCATCTGATCTTCACGTTCCCATGTGAATTCAGGTCCCCGCTTGGCGTTCCAGCGAACCTTCACGATGGGTATGCGACTTTGTTTTGTTTGTTTGACCTCTCGGTCCATGATTTCTACTGGTTCTTCCACAAAGTTGAGGCTCTCGTTGATCTCGATTTCGTCGAGTGGAATAACAAGAGTCTCATCGGACAGACACTTTTCAAGTTTGAGATGTGGAAGGTTGGATGTATGTTACTAAGTTCACGCGATAGGTTAAGCTTGTAAGCTACAGGGCCGATTCTGGCAAGGATCTTGAAAGGCCCTATGTATCTTGGATTTAGTTTCCCCCGTTTTCCAAAGCGTATTAAGCCCTTCCACGGTGAGACCTTTAATAAAACGTGGTCTCCTACCTGGAATTCCAAAGGATTCCTCCTTTGGTCAGCATAGCTTTTCTGTCAGTCTCTAGAGGCTTTCAATCGTTCACGAATCTGAACGATCTTCTCTGTTGTTTCTCGTATGATTTCCGGACCGGTGAGAGTGCTTTCAGGAACTCTTCCTTTAGCTAACTGGGTATCGCCAACTTCAGTCCAGCACAGAGGGGATCTGCACTTTCTACCATAGAGGGCTTCGAACGGAGTAGCCTTTATGTTTGTATGATAACTATTGTTGTATGAAAATTCGACAAGGGGTAGATGGATATCCCATGCCTTTCCAAAGTCAATCACACAGGCTCTCAGCATATCTTCTAAAGTCTATATCGTTCTCTCACTCTGCCCGTCTGTTTGTGGGTGGTAGACTGTACTCATGTCTAGCTTAGTCCCCAGGGAACCTTGTAGTGACTGCCAGAATCTTGAAGTGAATCTACTATCTCGGTCGGAGATAATGGATATCGGAACACCATGCAGTCGCACTACTTCCCTTAAGTAAGTTCTTGTAAGCTTTTCCATTTTGTCAGTCTCCTTGATGGGTAGGAAATGCACGGATTTGGTCAATCTGTCGACGATGACCCATATGGTATCGAGTCCACCCGTCGTCTTGGGTAACTTGGTTATGAAGTCCATAGTAATCCGTTCCCATTTCCATTCGGGTACCTCTGGTTGTTGTAGTAATCCTGACGGTTTTTGATACTCGACCTTAACCTTAGTGCAAGTGAGGCATTTACTTACGAAGGTAGCAATTTCTGCCTTCATGTTAGGCCACCAGTACAAATTCTTAAGATCCAGATACATCTTATCTGAACCCGGGTGAATGGAATACCTCGTGTTGTGTGCTTCAGTCATTACTACGTCTCTGAACCCGCCATGTTTCGGCATCCAGATTCGGTCCATAAGATAATATGCTCCACCACCCTTGACTTCTAAATTCTTTTCCATTCCTCGCAGGGATTCACCCGCCACATTTTCAGGTCGCAAAGCTTCCACTTGTGCCTCCTTAATTTGCGTGGATAAGTGGGAATGGATAGTCATAGTCAGAGATTTGACCCTCCGACCAGTGTATTCCTTTCGATTGAGGGCGTCAGCTACCACGTTGGCCTTGCTAGGATGATAACGAATTTCACATTCGTAGTCATTTAGTAACTCAACCCATCGTCGTTATCGCATGTTGAGTTCCTTCTGATCGAAAATGTGTTGAAGGCTCTTGTGATCGGTGAAAATAGTACTCTTTGTTCCGTATAAGTAGTGTCTCCAAATCTTCAGAGAAAATCCCACTGCTCCTAACTCAATATCGTGTGTCGTATAGTTCACTTCATGTGTCTTAAGCTGTCGGGAGGCATAAGCAATAACTTTCCCTCTCTGCATAAGAACACAACCAAGTCCTTGATTTGACGCATCGCAATACACTACAAAGTCTTTTATCCCTTCGGGGAGGGATAGTATCGGTGCGGTGCACAAGGCCTGTTTTAGTGTTTGGAACGCCTTTTCTTGTTTCGCTTCCCAGTTAAAGGCCACGCCTTTCTGGGTTAATGCAGTAAGAGGTTTCGCAATGCTAGAGAAGTTCTTTATAAATCTGTGATAGTAGCCAGCGAGACCTAGAAATTGACGAATTTCTGTAGGTGTCTTTGGTGCCGACCAGTTCTCGATGGCCTTGATTTTGGAAGGGTCCACGTGTATCCCTTTCTCGCTAACCACGTGGCCCAAAAATTCGACTCTTCGAATCCAAAATTCGCATTTAGAGAACTTCGCATAGAGTTTCTCCGATCGCAGTGTTTCTAAGACTTTTCGTAGGTGTTGACTATGATCTTCCTTACTTCGGGAGTAGATAAGTATATCATCGATAAAGACGATGACGAACCGATCTAAGTAGGGACGGCATACCCTATTCATTAGGTCCATAAATACTGCTGGTGCCTTGGTTAATCCAAATGGCATTACTACAAATCCGTAGTGCCCATAACGAGTTCGGAAAGCTGTCTTGGGAATATCCCCCTCAAGTACCCGTAATTGGTGATATCCGGATCGTAGATCTATTTTCGAGAAGTAGTTTGCTCCTTGGAGTTGATCGAATAGGCCGTCAATATGGGGTAGAGGGTAACGGTTCTTGACTGTAAGTTTGTTCAGCTCTCTGTAGTCGACGCACATACGGAACGATCCGTCTTTCTTCTTTACGAACAAGACCGGTGCTCCCCAAGGTGAGAAACTTGGTCTTATGAATCCTTTTTGAAGGATTTCATTAAGTTGACTGGAAAGTTCTTGCATCTCTGCTGGTGCTAGACGATAAGGCGATTTTGCTACTGGGGTAGCCCCTGGAACTAAGTCGATTCTGAATTCGACTTGGCGTTGTGGTGGTAATCCTGGTAGTTCTTCTGGAAAGATATCGGGAAAGTCGCGTACTTCTGGAATGTTCTTGATGTCCTTCAGTTCCTGGCTTGTATCGACGATGTGCGCTAGGAATGCTCGGCAATCCTTCCGTAAACACTTTCGAGCTTGGATGCACGAAATGATACGAAGGTTTATACTTGATTTGTCGTCGTAAATCACTAATGTTTCGTTGTTAGGGAGATTAAGACGAACTGCTTTTTCAAAACACATGATGTCGGCGCGAAGAAGACTTAACCAATCCATGCCGACTACGACGTCGAAACTTTTAATAGGGACCAGCATGAGATTGATTGGGAAAGAATGACCGTCTAAAGTTAACGTACAGTCCTTGTATATGTAGTTAGTGTTTTCGGTTTTTTCGTTGGACATCTCTACAGGGAATGATTTTTCTAGCTTGCTAGGTTTAGGTTTAAGTAAGTGAATAATGTTTTGACTCACGAAGCTTCTCTCCGCTCCACTATCGAATAATATGCATGCATATGAATTATCGAGGAGGAACGTACCAGCAACTATAGTTGGGTCAGCTATAGCTTCGTCATGGCCTATAGTCAAAACTCATCCCACACCGCCGGTGCCTGCTGCCTTAGGGCAGTTCCTCTTGTAGTGGCCCACCTCGCCACAACCGTAGCAAGTCTGGCCTATACCCGTACTGGGAACTTGAGTGATCGACTTTGCGGGATCCTTGCAGAAACGGGCTGTGTGTCCCTTTCTGTTGCAGTTGGCGCACTGCATTTCCCAACAAGGTCCATGGTGGTGGTAAGTGCATTTGGTGCACTTTGGAAGGTTACCTACATAAGGCTTTGTTGTGTAGGTATTTGTAGGAGCTGTAGTAGGTACCGTGGCAGCATTCACTGAAACCAGTTGTTTCTTTGCGGATTCTTGGGAAGACCCACCCTTCCCTTTATTCCATACTCTCTTCCTGTTGTTGTTGTTGTTGTTGTTGTTGTTGTTTCCTCTCTGTGGTTCTGGTGCAGAAATGGTTGAGTTCTCATGGACTCCGTAGTCAATCAGAGATTGTGCCAGTTCCTTAGCACTTTCAAAGGTGTCAGGTTTGGAAGCTAACACGCTTGACCGTATTTGGGGCGTCAGTCCCCATATGTACCTCTCTATTTTCTTGATCTCAGGAGCAATCATATCTGGGCAAAGGATTGCCAGCTTGCAGAATCTGTTGGTATATGTTGTGATGTCAGTACCAACCATTTCGAGAGTCTAGAGTTCATGTTCAAGCCTTTGAATCTCTCCCCGTGGGCAGTATTCTCTCATCATCATGGCTTTGAGGCTCTCCCAGCTTATGGAGTTTGCCACTATTAGAGTAAGTACCTTAACGTGGCTGTTCCACCAAGTTAAAGCTCTATCAATGAGTGTGAAGGTTGCAAATTTGACTTTGTTGTGCTCGGGGCAGGAGCAGATTTCAAAGACTGATTCTGTCCTTTCAATCCACTGTCTCAGAGCCATCACACCACCAGTTCCATAAAACATACGGGGTTTGGCATTAGTAAAGTCCTTATAAGTGCATTCTCAGGGTTGCCCATGACTTTCGCCATGGTTGGATAGGTGTGTGCCAGTTCTCGAGTCATTAGTACTCGAGTTATTGAGCTGTGACATGGTAGCTGCTACCGCTGCAGTGACGGCTGCTTGGAACATGACAGCATCAAATTAAGGAGGTGGAGGTGGTGGTGGTATCGGTGTTTCATTGATAGGGTTACGTCTGGTATTCCTGCGTGGCGGCATCTTTAACTATACGTTTAAAAGATGATGATATGGATAAGAATAAGTGACAAATGAATGTGTCTCATGAACCAAATTGCCATAGTTCAACAACAGATGATAGCATGAAAAATAGAGAAATGAAAGTTATTTGTAAGACTGAAAGTATGAAACAAGTATTTGGTTTCTCGATGACTTTTCAAGGTTTGAACGAAATACTCAATGTAGTAATAATAGTGTCACTTATATTAATATAAAAGTTGATACAACGATCATGAAAATTTGACCCTTATAAGGGTCTCCAATTACAAAGTTCAAGAAATTTAAAGACTTTTAGCCGAGGTCCTAAGTTCTAACAAAATTTGAGGTTTTCACAAGTACTACTTGCGACGTGTGTTGCGCTTGGAGCTCGATTCTGCATCTGATTGCTTCGACTCCATAAGATTCCTATCAAAGGCGGCTTGTTGTTCCCTCAATTCTGCGAAGGCTGCATTCGCTTGTGCTTGGAATGCTTTGGCGCGAAGGTGGATGTCGTTCTGCAACATCTCAAGGCGGTTGATATCGGCCGTGTGGATTTGTACTTCCACGTTGACCTCTCGGATTCGGTTTGCTTGAACCCCCGATTGGTAGGACTGGTTTGCCAGTTTACCTACCATTGTTGCAAGTGCTCGGTCGCCTGAACCCTCGTCCTTGACGTCGTAGAAGTCTCGACACATTCCGTAAGGAGAGCGTATCCCTTGTTGCTGACTCCAGTGGACTAGGTGACTTCCCCAAACAGGAGTCGGTCCTAGAAAGTTCCTCCTAATGGGTGGAGGCTTGACTATTTCTGGTTCCGAGTCTGTCCCGGAGTCGTCCCCGCCATCCAACTCAATGGGTTCTTCGTCCTCCTCCGGATCCTCTTCAATCCATCCTCCGTTGCCTTGTTGTGGGTAGTAGGGGTCTCCATGCGGGTGAAATCCAACCATTTGACTATACGAGAATAGGGTTATAAGATTTGAATAAAACTTGATACATGTAATAATAATTAATCTAGTGTGCGCACCAAATACTCCTATAGTATTTTATTTGTACGTTAGATACTAGTGTCTATTTTGTTAAGTTTTAACTAGTTGCTCACTACGATCATTCCTTGACATACGTTAGTCAAATTTCGGATAAACATAGTTGATCAGGCTATATTCGTCCCAAATTTGATTACATATCTCGAGAATTACTCGTAGTGTCCAACTTGTCCAAAAACTTTTTGTATAGTTCTTATCATAAAAATGTGTCGTTGTATGCATGTATTTCGGATTTTTATAACCTAAAATAATCTATTTATGTGAAATAAGGATTTTAGGTACAAAAAAATTTTTCAGAGACTTTTGAGTCCTTAAGCATTTATAGTTCGTATATCTTATGAGGTTCGATATACTTAGTTCACTATAAACATTGCTCTGATACCAATCTGTCACGCCCCCAAACCTGAACGGCGGAAACGTTCGGGGGAAGATGACTTCATGTGGTAACGTAACAAATGAATACACAGTAAAGAAAGCAATACAACCATCATATATATATATATATATATATATATATATATATATATATATATATATATATATATATATATATATAATTGAAAGTTTACATTTGTCAAAAGTTACATGTTCAAATCCAATTACAATATGATGTCAAAATATGAGATTAACTGGCGCCGCAACATCCCTTCATCAAAAGCATAATGATACCTGTAGTTATTGAACCCTGGGACATACAAGTAATTTTGAAAGAGTAGATCAGCATTTAAGCTGGTGAGTTTCATAAGTATTTAATGACAATGTTTGTATGAAATGAAATATCTTGTCCTTGTTTGTTTGTATTTAGAAAATCCTATATTTTCTACTAGTATAGAAGTAGTCTTCCTTCCAGACCAAAGTTTGTTTCCAAAAATGTATGTAAGTGTAAAAGTAACCAATGTGTTTGAAAACCTCGTAAATCAATGTATTTTTAATACCTCCTGTGAGTTTTATAACCATACTATTGACTCGGGATGCCTATACACAACGTTCATTAGGCGTTGGAATGTTATGACGTTTGTCACCCCAAATGGTGGACTGTAGCTAACAGTCAGGGCGCAGGTTGTCAAGCCCATATAGATCTATACACAAACACCATGCTCCCCCTCCAAGGGATTCTGGTATATAATACAGGACTTGAAATGCGTACTCGAACGTACGTGAAGTTAATGTCTTATAGAACCGTAGTATAAAAACAGATTTACGTGTTGAAATGTTCATTTGTTATTGTACATGCAAGTGATTTCTGGAAAATCGTGTTTCTAGTATGTAAAAGTTAGCCATATTCTCTTAAAACTATACCTATTATAGTTTTCTAAAAGTGTGCCTCGTTTGTTTTAGAATATCTTGAAAATGAATCACTTGTTATGAAAGCATAGATTTTTGTAGAGCCTAAGATAGACACATATACTTTAAATCTACGAAAAATGTTTAGTTTATACATGTATTACAACAATTTATAGTTTTAAAGATAGAATGCTATTGTAATATATTTTGTATACGGGAGTTCCCTATAAAGTTTATAAATCACATATGATTCTACTTAATAAAAGTGTATAATAATCTTTATATATAACACCCGATAGTAGTCGTGTGTTTTACTTGTATTTCCCCCCCCCCCCCCCCTTAGAAAGCATATAAAAGCGTTTAGAATATTTAAAAAGGGTTAATTCAGGGGTATGAACTCACTTGAAAGTTTGAAGATAGCGAGATGGAAAAACCGGGCAGAGTTTCGTCTCGGGAAACGGATTTTTCTCGGGAATCTCGTGAGTAAAATCGACCTTCGGGACTTGCACAAAATGACCAGGGCTTCGGGGTAGTGCGGTCACGGAAACCGAGGCAATATCGTGAGAGAAATGAGAGAGATGGGGTAAATTTTCCGGAACCCTCACACCTCTATTTATAGGAGGCTGAGAGGCCTCGTTATGCGGGACGTACGCACGTACGCTGCGCGTACGCGTACGTCATGCGTGACCGAGTCCTCGACTGCCTCAGAGCTCGGATGGGACAGGTTGGTAGTTCACACAGGCGCGACGTGGATGATCCGAGGCCAAGCCCTTCGCGTACGCGGGGCTTACGGGGTTACGCGGCGCGTAACTCGGATGAGTGCGCTGACTCCCCCTTCAGATAATACCGGATTTTTAAATTAAATAAATATATAATTTATTTAATAAACTTCAAAAATTCATATCTTCTTCATACGAACTCCGTTTTCGATGTTCTTTATATCCCCGCGAAGGTGAGACCATACTCTACAACTTTCGTTTAGATTCCGTCGGCAAATTTCGAAATTATTTTTATTATTTATTTATAATGTGTCGTGATTAAGAAATTTCTTTAAACAATTCATAACTTCTTTATCTGACGTCGGTTTTTGCCAGACTTTTTACCGCTGAAATACCAATGTCGAGACCTTCGATTCTCGTTTAGGTCATTCCAGCCAAAATTCGCTCGATCTCCGATTCGAGTTTTTAGTTGTCTGATGTCAAGCCGAATTTGGAAAAATCTTAACTTCCATATATGAAGCCGGGTTTGGGCATCTTTTTACGTACGATCTCGGTTTAATAATATAAAACATAGTCAGTAGTTAAATAGAACCTTTTTGGACATTTTATTATCAACTTTAATTTTATTAATTCAAAAGTGGTTACAATACTTGACCTATTAGGCCATTACAAAGAGTTGAAATATCGGGTTGTCACAATATAGTTTACGAAACTTTACCACCTTTGAAACCCGTTGAGCAAAGGGAAAATTTATATAAAGTACATATAAAATTGTTTTACGTCATTTTCTATTTTATCCTGGAAAAAAGGGATAATTACATATACAAACTTTTTCAGTACAAAGCCACGTACTATCGTTGAATAAATGTGTGAGACATTGTCTTCATCGTACCTGACTGAGGTATACATGAAAGTGTTGTTTTATAACTGGAATCTCCCGTAAGAGAGTGTGATACTTCTTTATAGATCTATACAGGACTGATGATCCCACACCCAAATTGTTAGCTATAGTTAGACCGGCAGGTTATGGGTGACAAATGTCCTAAACACTTCGACGCCTGAAGAACGTCGCGACAGGAAATTCATTTTTAGCACCATTATAAAAACTCACATGGGGAAATGACTACATGTTTATTTTACACGAAAACACATTTCTTCAAACGGTTTTATATACGAATAAAACTGCATATTACTATTTTAAGTATGGAAAGTACTGATACATTTAGGTCTTGGAACATTTGAGACTACAACTCATTTATGGAAAATATTCGACTTTCTAGAAAAAACGCTATCGTTTTACGAGCAAACGGCTTACAACTCATTTTATGGAAAATAACATATTTTCTGGAAACAAACATAATTACTTCATACGGAAAAACTTACAATTATTGATACAAACTCTTATGAACTCATCAACATAATTGTTAAAACTTTTTCAAAACAACTTGTATTCTCAGGGAATCAGTAAAACAAGTAACCACCAGCTTTTGAGGATGAAATGTTAAGGCATCAAACAAATCATTTGTCATCATATTGTAATTGATCTTTGAAACATGTAACACATACAAACAATGTAACATTATCAATTATAATTATGGTGGTTGTGTTTGCTTTGATCATTTATATTCAATTGTTATGATAATATAGATGAAAGTCATCCACCCCGGACATTCCGCCATTTTGGTTTGGGGGTGTGAAATAAAGAAATCGAGTTGTCATCTCGTCGAGTTCCGATTTTGAAAGAGTACTGGTTGTACTGCTATATTTTACTATATTTGAATGTTCATACGAAACCCAAAATCACCATTCACCAAATGATTCAAAAAGAAAACCACCAACTATTTTAGAAAAATGAAATCGGAAAATAGAAGAGAAATAGAGAATGAGTATGGTGAAATCGACTAATCGGAGATGGTGAATCAGAAAACCAAAATTCAGAGAGGAGTAGGATATTGGAGAAGGGTAATCGATTAACTTGAAGTCTTGAAATAGAAATAGAAGAAGGAGAATCGAGAACTAATCGTTAGAGATGGTATCGTTTGGATTTTCCATGGAAGCAAAGCTAAAAAGAAGCCAAAGATTCAATTGCAATTTGAGTCTTGGAAATTGGAATGAGTAACACATACACGGCAGGTCAGACTCCTGCATCCTTAATTTGGGCGCAAGTGTTAATATTGGGCCAAAAAATATGGGTTGTGATTAATATAGGCTTAAAAAATATGCGATGTGACTAATATAAACTAATAAAATGTAAATATGGGTCCCTTTGGCGTGTAGGGGCCTAGGTTGGTTGCCCAGCTTGCCCGAGCCCATGGGTTGGTCCTAAGTGGTCAAAAAGTAGTTAAAACCCAAAGCTAGAAATTGCAGACAAATTGTCAAATATGCCCATGGACTGGAAAAATTATAGAAAAAATTACCTGGAGTCGGATTAATGATCCATAAATTCTCAAAGTTTTCACTTTGAGTCTAGTTTTTTCGTGAATTTTCCAGGTCTTGTTGTTGTCTCCACGTTACATGAAAATCGCCTTTTTCATGAGCTGGTCAGAATATAGTTGCATCGATAGGAAGTTTTGTAAAATCATATAAAATTGTAGAAGAATCGTTTTGAACTTTAAAACTACTTTCTGAAAATATACAATTCTGAACTTCTGGAATATGAAATAAAAATAAAAATCTTATAGGTCCCAAGGGCGCTAAAATAGCTCTAAACAGGTGGATGTTTTGTATCCAAACTAAGAACTTTGATTGATAATTGATTAATGTGTTTTGGTTATGGATTTGTCATATTTGGCCATATAAAACTCCAACAACCTTTTGTTTGTATTGTGATAGAGGCAAGGGTTATACGTCAACTTTTACAAGACTTGAAGTGTGAGTTAGTCACATCTCTTAGCAAAGGTGAGTTAACTTCATGGTTTTTAAAAATAAATTGTTAGGAGTATCCCATATCTTAGATGGAATGAGATGAACCTAGTTATCTAGGATTTATGTGCCCCTCTGATTATTGAGTATTGTGCCATGATTGTTGAAATGATTTACGTGTCACAGTATGTAGGATGTTGCATGCTAGATTCCTCTTTGTTTGATGTGATATGTGCACTAAGGTCATGTTAGATTTAGTGTTGTGCATGAATAGATGTGTTGTGAGCATGTCAATACTTGTTTGAAAATATTTGTTTAAAATGTTTTAGGAAAATCATGTTAGTGTTGAAAAACCATTATAGAAATGTTGTGAATGAATGTGGTGTGCATTGGAAAATATAATAACTACATAAAATTACATGTTTGCACGAAATGAACCCTTAAAGAGGTAATATGTTAATATAAGAAAATTCATAATATTTAAATGATTACTTGAAGAGGGTAAAAGTGTAACTCCTTAGTTATTTGTTTATTATTAAATTAAAAAGGGGGAATACACTAGTCAGGCGAAGGGTAGTAACCTAGTCATAGGTATATACCCAATCTGGATTATTACGGGGAGTCAAAGGGTTGTATGAAACCTACGAGAAAAGAGCTTATGCCAAAGCGGCATCGAATGACTTTTCTAGGAGATCATTCGAGACGTGGTTCGAACGGTAGGAGGACTAGAGTGATATTGGTCTAGTGGTGGGACCGACACAAACATCATGTGGGATTGGGTGGTATAATGCGGTGGAATTATCACCGTTCATATCAATCCTTAACGACAACGCATGCCTATGAAGGTGCATCATTGGAGTAGTGAACACAGCGCACCAGGGGCAATGATTATGGTGAGAGTTGCGCTGCACCTAGTGCATTGAGTCATGCCGGTCACATTAGTAGCGAGCGGGGTACTTGCCTAGGGGGTTTATAGTGAGTAAATAGACCCTAACTGGGAGGTATTACTTCATTAATTATAGCGATGGTGAGAGGTGAGTAATTATTAATATAAAGTGGAGAAAAAAATTATATATTAATATTTAAGCGGCGAGTAGATAAAATAAAATTAGTTACAGTGGGCTTGAGGAGAGTAACTGATAAAAGAAGCTCTAAAAGAAGAACTAAAACAAATTGAGCTAAACCTGTGTTTGTTATGCGATGTGATGTTATTATTTCTTGCTTGTGAGTCTTTGATTGTGTGTGGATGTTTTTTTGTGAATTCATCTATGATATGTTTGTTCTTTTAACACTATAATGTAATTGACTTACTTAGCTTATGCTGACACTTGTTCTTTGCTTGTTGGGTTTTATGAATTAGAATAGGTAGCTTGACATCATGCCTTTGTGAGGATGGGAATCATTGGTTTGTTTTGTTTAGTATCTTTAGTTATGATATCATTTGGACATTTTGTTGAGTTTTCATAACACTTATTCTAAGAACTTGGTTTGTTTAGGTTTTTGAGATTTAATGTTGATGAATTATGTTTTTGGTAATAAAAGTAACATTGGTGATGATTTCATAAAATTTGAAAGAAAATTTCACTAACATATGTTGTTAAATAAATGTTTTAAAAATAAAAACTGGGTGAAAAATCCTGATGTTACTAGTTGGTATCAGAGCCATGATATGAGCGAACTGAATATATAGGTTAGTGTTCAGACTCACAGTGTAGACTTGCTCAATTAGGTTGATTTAGGTTCTTGGGGGGGGGGTGTGCTAAGAGTTATATGTTATTTTTTATATGCCTTTAGGACTCTTATTTCTTTTCGATGTCAAAACATCCTCTCTTTTCCTCGCGGATCCTGTAATAGTTGATATCATTCGACATTAGGGGAACTGCTCATGACCTACAAGCTTTGTGATCCCATAATGTTCATAGTTCTGATGGTGTTGTGCGTATCGAGGAAATGGAAGACCTTGTTAGAGTGATGATTTGACTACATATATTCGACAATCCTTGGAAGTTGTTTGTTTATCGTTGGTTGATGGCATACCGGGAAGAGAAGTTTTATCGAAGTCTATGGATTCTAGTAGGTTATGTAATCTCGGGTGCAGAATATGTGTACCAATATTTAACCTAAACTAGCATGATAGTTTACTTTTTGGTAATGTTAGAAGAAAATATGTATTTGTGAATGTTAGTATTGGTCCCGTACTATCATAATCACATGATATATATTTGGGGCTAGAGGAGTCATGAAGAAACCCAAGGACTTGGTGGTCAGTACTCAGAGTTGGAATAGTTGTATGTTTAGTATACATTTTTGTGTCATTGTCCTCCTTTTGCTCTTTTTGATGTACCTTAGAGTCTATTGCTTTCTAAGTTAGATAGTAACACAGCTATAGAAGATCTAGTCTCGATGTAGGAAGGTGTTCGACACGTGTGGAATCTTTGTAGATGACCACATTTTTCCTTAACGTTGACTTTCTTTTGAAATCTAATCATCTGATATTATCATTAGTATGGTTTGGCTTTCCTCCAAGCAGACCAAAATTCTCTGTGTTGAAGAGTATGTCCGTATTCCGCTTGTCAAAAGAGATTATGTTTAAAGGGGAGAAAAATTCTATTCTACAGTCTATTCCTATAATTCCTATGATGATAGCACTCAAGTGCCTAGCAAGGTGATGTGAGGTCTTCTTGACTCGTGAAATTGATAGTTCAAGGAAGACGATGAGTCTCTTTGATATGGAGCATGTTAGGGAATAAAGCGATGTTTTTCCGTTATGAGTTGTCGAGTGTACAAACACCACGTTAGGTAGACTTCTAGTTTGACCTTATTCTTGGTGTGACTCTTAAGCTAGAGCACCTTTTGGGTTGGTTAATTCGGTAATGAAGGAAATGGTTTCGTAGCTTCACCATCTGCTTAAGCGCGGGTCATTCGACCAAGTTCCTCGCCTTTGGAAGAGGCAGTCCAATTTTGTTAAAAGAAAGATGATACATAAGTTTGAGTATCAATTATTTAAGGTTGAATAAGATCAAGATGAAAACAAGAAAGTATCTACAGCCTATTCTGGTTTCTGGTGTGATCATGCAGCAAGGGAAACTAATTGTTTCTACTTTGTGAGGAGAGAACTTAAGGTATGTTTCTATAATTTGTGTGTTGAGATGAGCAATTGACTAGTAAGTAGGTGCGACGTTTTCCTTGGCTCATATGTTAAGATATTATGTGGTAGTGGTAGGGGTGAAATAGACCCCGTAATCGGTTGAAAGAGACCGAATGGGTAGGCCAGCACCTAGATATGCTAGGTAGTTACCGGTTGAAAGAGACCAAATGGTAGGCCAACACCCAGATATTCTAGGTAGTTACCGTTTGAAAGAGACCGAATGGGTAGGTCAGCACCCAAATATGCTTGACAATATGTTTATTGTATAGTATGTGGTATGATGGGGAAACTTACTAAGCTCTGTGCTTATGACTTTCAATTTTGGTTTTAGGTACTTCTTCTTCAAAAGGAAATGAGTTAGCATGATCGTAGTACATCAGATTATGATTTTCCGCACATGAGATCTTTAGGAGCAATGGTGGATGGAGTACCGGGGTTGCCGGATACTTTGCCTCCCCCAACAATTTTAAATTTTTAATCATTCATTTTATGAATATTAGCCCACTTAAATAACTCCTAAACCTATAAAAACTACTATCCCCTTTAATTCCAAATGTCCACCAACTATTAAACCAAATGCTCTTTTATTAATTAAAGCAACTCATTTTAAGTAAACGGCAATTTTTGTTTTTTTTTTTTTTTAATTTTGATGCTTGGTTGCTTACACTGAATCAATACCGATACGAAGTTAATTATAATTCATTACATATTCAATTTTTTGTAATTTTTAATTAGTAATATTATTGTGATGGTAATTTACCAATTGATAATAACAACGTAAATTGTGGGCAACAAAAAAAAATATAGATGATATTTTCAAATGAAAATAAAACGTATCTATATACTAACTATGTATTTTCGTATAAGGGAGTGCTTATGGTCTTGAAAAATTGATTTTTGCAAATAATGATATAACTTTTATTTAAACGATTTTGTTTTGTCAACTTCTCTGTCAAATTTGTAGATCCTATTATGTTATTTGGATATTAATATATTATAATATTTTATTAAACCCCCCTCTATTATAAAATTCTAACTCCACCCTTTAATGTTGTTTTCTTAAGACATGTTTTAATTATTGAGATATTATTATAATATGGGATCACACTATTTATGTTTTAAGAATATTAGTTTTTATAATTATTTAATTATAAATGAAATTTTTAATCACGAATTTTTGGATGTTTCAATATGGTCACCAATTGTTTTTTTCTTGTAGTTCATCCGTGACCACTATTGAGTGGTTACTAATTGTTTTTCTCCATTTAAAGGGTAGACGTGTCGTTTTGGATAAGAGTAGTTAGTAACCATTATTTTTTATCACTAAACCTCCAATAAGGTGATCACTTTTTTTTGTTACTGAGCTTCTAACATATTGACCATTATTCTTAGTCACTATATAGTTAGCCTAATGACCATTATTTTTAATCACTAAATAGTTGTTATGATATGAAAAAAATAGTTTAATTTCTTTGCGTTTTAGTGATGGTGTTAGTGACCATCACATACAATTCATCATTAAATTTGTAAGATTATCAAGTGACCACTTAATTTTTAGTGACAGTAATATGCTTTCAGTGACCAGATTTTAGGTTGTCATTAAAAATTAATCACTAATAAGGATTTTACTTGTAGTGAATGAAACCTATATAATTCAATCATTAAATTTGTAGGATTAGCAAATTTCATCATCTGTTATGAATGAAACCTACAAGTTTTAAACTAATGAAATATGTTTTATGTTACTCTTAAATCGGAAACCCGACTATTTTGATTTGAAAAAACAATGGTTTTTGGAGTTTAGGTCCCACCTAATCTGTTTATAGTTTCTTTTTTTTTTTTTTTTTTTTTTTGGTTATTTTTAATTATTTGTTTCACAGTTTGTTTAAAATTTTCTATGTTCGTAGTTTTTCATTAATTATTTTGATAAATAGAAAAAACATAAAGATATGGGAATTAAAAACGAATTACTTATTCCTGTGGTTTTTTTGAACAACAAAAAAAAATTGTATCTTGTTAATATGAATTTTAAATAAATCTAATGCTAAATTCCAATAAACAACTACAGTTTAGAACTGCACCACCATATCATCACCGTGCATATCCTTTGCAATCTCTTTTTGTTTCGTGAATATGCAGCCATGGGACTACAATGTTCATGCTTGTGATCCATGGCTGTATAGAAAAAAATAATAATAAAAAATAAAAATAAAAATAAAAAAATAATGTAATTTGGTTATATTTTATCAAAGGTTTTTTTGGCTTTGGATTCAAAATGGTTTTAAAGGCTATTACTGTAAAAACAAAAAAAAAAAAAAAAAAAAAAAAAAAGGAACACTATAATTTTTTAAGCTATTATTACTTCAATCATTTGATTAATTATCATTATATTCAAACTGAAGTTCACACATGTATTATCATTAGTATCTTCAACGATTTCAAATAATCAAGATTCATAACAACATTTGTATGAAGAAAAAAAAAACTTCTAAAGGTCATAGGTTAGAAGTGAAAATGTTGCTAAGATTTTTTAACTGAATAAGTAATACTTGAAAAAAAAAATAGTTAATATAACCAAATTGATCGAGACCAAAAGATTACCCAAAGCTAGATGAATGGGTAAACAATGGAAAAAAAATAAGCACATATGAACATTGAATTTGACATTCATAATTAGCTTCAAGAAAATGAACACTGATGAGGCTGGAAAAAGGTAACCTTGACCCCTAGAAGTTTAGAAACCTAGGCCAAATGGCATCATTCGGTGTGCCAAGTAATTTGAATATTTGTAACGATTGAAATCTCGAAATAATATCAAAATCAAATAATCATGATGATAAAATAATGCTTTTGTTAGAGTCAAGGGAGTGACATGGAAGTGAAGGTGGCAAAGGTAGGACACAAACTCTGTAAACACCACCTCCTCATAATAGAGTTTTTGATCATAATAGGGTGGGTGGAAAAAATATTTACCATTTTAGTGTTCTTTCAAAACTATTTACCATTTTAGTGTTTTTCTCCTTTTTCTTTTACTTTTTAGTTTTCTTTTCAGTTTTTTTTTGACAAAACTGCACAAATGGTCCCTGTGGTTTGCTCAAAATTACCACTTTGGTCCAAAAAAACTTGGACTAGCACCACAGGTCCAAAGTTTTCATTTTGTTGCGTCTTTGGTCCAAAGCATTTTAAAAATTCTTCAAATGACGGATTTGCCCCTCTTTATTTGTTTTTTTCTTTTCTTTTTTTCCTTTACTATTTTTTATTATTTAACTACATAGGGTCCCTCTCTCTCTCTCTCTCTCTCTCAAGAACATATACAATAAAAAACATACTCCCCTTCCTGTTGTTCTTCCTCCCTACAACCCAAACCTATTAATAACCTTCCTCTGTCTTTCTCCAGTGACTATCGTCTTCCAAAATCGATTTTTGTGTTCAAAATATTTGTTGTGAATCATTTTTTGGGGAGAATCAATTTCTGGTTTCATCTTCTCCAACCCAATTTTTTGGGTTTCATCTTCCATCATCGGCAGATAAGGTATCCTTCGTCGTCAAAGGCGTTGTCGAAGGCATCATCGTTGAAGAGAAAGATGTCACTTTTCAGAGCCTTCATCGGATTAACTAGTCGATATGCTAACGGTAGTCCTAGAAAAATCGAAGAAGGCTAGATATAAAGATCGAGGTCGCCGGAGCCACAACGAACCCTAGCTTCGATTGGGGTTCCGTCGTCGCTGCTATGAAGATCCAATTAGGGCTTCGCCTCCGCTTCAGATTCATTTCTCTCACCGTCAATCTGAAATCCCTCACCGTCGTTGCTATGAAGATCCACTGTAAAAACCCTCGTTGCTGTGAAGATCCACAACAAACCCTGCTCTGATTCATTCCAAATGTTATCAGCGAAAACATCTTTTTCTCCATCATAATCTTTCTTTCATTCGAACCCAGAAGCTACAAATTGATTTGGTAATGGACTAGACAGTTTCAATGGATATGATAATGCTTCAAATTGTAGCACTAGCAAGAGGAGAGAGAAACAAATGAACGGTGTTCTTTAAGTACCAATTTTTATTTGTTTTATAGGACTTCTTTTGGCTATAAAGGTTTGAAAATTATGGATTTTTGAGGTTGTAAGCATCGTATTGTTTGTGTTTGCAGTGGTATTAATTCATGGAAGCTTGGTACACACACACACACACACACACAGAGAGAGAGAGAGAGAGAGAGAGAGAGAAAAGAGAGAGAGAGAGAGAGAGAGAGAGAGAGAAAGAGGGTGTGACCCTACGTAATTAAATAATAAAAAAATAGTAAAGGAAAAAGAAAAGGAGAAAAACAAAAAGAGAGGGGTAAATCCGTCATTTGAAGAATTTTTAAAATGCTTTGGACCAAAGACGCAACAAAATGAAAACTTTGGACCTGTGGTGCTAGTTCAAACTTTTTTGGACCAAAGTGGCAATTTCGAGCAAACCACAGGGACCATTTGTGCAGTTTTGTCTTTTTTTTTTTTAATTTAAATATCTTATTTTTCTTTTTTCCTTTTTTATTCCTCTTTTTTATTGTTTTTCTCATTTTCTTTACTTTTTAGTTTCTTTTCAGTGTTTTTTTTAATTTAAATATCTTATTTTTTTTTCTTTTTTATTCCACATTTTTATTATTTATATATATATATATATATATATATATATATATATATATATATATATATATATATATATATATATATATATATATATATATATATATATATATAAATGACAACTTTCATTTTAGTTTTTTTTATCCTTTTTTTACTATTTTTTTAAATATATGTTTTTTTATTTGTTTTTTCTGTATTATTTAAATATTTGGTTTTCTTATACAACCTTTTTACCATCAAATTTTAACCTAAACATTAAAAAATCATCAAAAACCATCATTATAATCAAATTTTAAGGTGTAAAAATTCCAACATTCACATACAATGTTTTTAAAGTGAAAAAAATCTCAACATTGTTTCTTACAAAAAAAACATCACAAAAAAACCCAATATTGTTTATTACAAAAAGAAAAACATCACAATTAGCTTCATCTTGAATCGGTAAAAAATTATTACTTGTAAAAAAAATAATAACAAGAGAATAACTATAACAAATACCATAAAAATATTATTTTTTTAAATTACCTTAGTATAGACGGACATCGTTTTCGATTATGTCCCGTTAAATCCACGTGCTCGAGAATGGTTGGAGAGTCATCCACTTAATAGATGTCCGTCTATGCCAAGGTAATTTAAAAAATAATATATATATATATTTACAGGTAATGATTTTTTACCGGTTTAATATGAAGCTAATTATGATGTTTTTCTTTTTGTAATAAACAATGTTGGATTTTTTTTGTGGTGACATTCACCTACAATGTTTTTTGTAAGAAACAATGTTGAGATTTTTTTATTTTTTTTCACTTTAAAAACATTGTATGTGAATGTTGGAATTTTTGCACCTTAAAATTTGATTATAGTGGTGGTTTTTGATGATTTTTTAATGTTGAGGCTAAAATTTGATAGTAAAAAGGTTGTATAAGAAAATCAGATATTTAAATAAAACAGAAAAAATTAAATAAAAAAAAACATATATTTAAAAAACAGTAAAAAATGATAAAAAAAAACTAAAATGAAAGTTGTCATTTATATTTATATATATATATATATATATATATATATATATATATATATATATATATATATATATATATATATAAAGGTGGAATAAAAAAGAAAAAGAAATAAGATATTTAAATTTTAAAAAAAAAAACTGAAAAGAAACTAAAAAGTAAAGAAAAATGAAAAAAAATAATAAAAAGTGGAATAAAAAAGAAAAACAAAAAAATAAGATATTTAAATTAAAAAAAAACTGAAAAGGAAACTAAAAAATAAAGAAAAAGAAGAAAAACACTAAAATGGTAAATAGTTTTGAAAGAACACTAAAATGGTAAATATTTTTTCCATCCACCCTATTATGATCAAAAACTCCATGATAGTATGTCGAGGTCTTCAAGGTGAAATGGCATTTGAGTATGAGAGAGGAGAGAGAGAGTTTGAGGGTTAAAGACTCTTTTTTTCAAAAAATCAATCTAGAATCATCCTTGTCATGCATGACAAAAAATTGATGACATGGTGACAAATTTTACATCACTCGGACACTCTCTTAAGCCTTATGGTCAATATATCTAATTAAGTTGGTCAAACTCTATTTCCCATTGAATAATGGTTGCTTAGAGTTGCCATTTTTCCAAATCGATGGCAATATTTTCATTTTTTTTTCAAGAAACATGATACATATTGAGTAGGCATTTTCATTGATGGGTAATTTCATTTATCATCATTTCCTAGAATTTTCAATTATATGGACAAAAGTAGGGTTACAAAATTCTACCATGGAAAACCAATCAATATGTTACCAATCGAAGAAATAAACTTGGTAGCCAACATATTTGGTTGGTAGTACCGTACCAATTGATTAATAAAGTTTAAATATCATGGTAATATCATACCAACCAATTCATATATATATATATATATATATATATATATATATATATATATATATATATATATATATATATATATATATATATATATATATATAAAGAGAGAGAGAGAGAGAGAGAGAGAGAGAGAGAAATCATATATTTCAACTATTAATTGTGTTTAGTGTTTATAGTATGGCAAATCTCGATCCAACCCGTAACCCAACACTGACCCAACCCGAAAATAGACGGGTTTGGATTGAGATTTTTGACCCGCCAACCCACCACCAACCCGTTTATTTCATGGGTTGGATTGAGTTATCTGTTTGGGTTTGCGGGTCAACCCACCAACCCGTATATATATATATATATATATATATATATATATATATATATATATATATATATATATATATATTACATTTAAAAAAAATGGTATTTAATTAATAATGAAATTTGATTTTCATCCATATTCGTAATATTTCGTATCATTGTATTCCTTCTGTATTCGTATGTGGCTAATCTGCATTTGCGGTTCGTTAATCAAAAAAAGAAAAAAAATACATGCCATTATTTTTACGACTCACAAACAAAGAACCTATCCACTTTCTATAAATATTTTCATTTTTCATTTTTATTTGGATGTTATCAAATTTATGAAGTTATGTTGAAAACCTTTTTTTTATGTTAATTACTTTAATCATTTTATGAATTTATGTTGAAAAAACCTTATTTTTTAAAATGTGTTGCTTATTTATTAAACATGTTATATGGATTGGATTTGACCCATTAAATTGTGAACCCGCGAACCCATATACTTAAACGGGGTATATGGGTTGGGTTGGGTTGAGGTTTCCAACTCATCAACTCGTGACCTGTCAACCCATCAACCCATATATTATATGGGTTGGGTTAAGTTCATGTTTTCTGACCCGCCAACCCGTGACACGCCAACCCGAATCCAACCCAATTGCCAAGCCTAATTAGTCATTTGCTTAGTCAATAGTTATCACCACGTTAAAGCACTAAATTAAAATGTTACCATAGCATTACCTCTATGAAATTTATTTGTAAACTAAAAGAATTACGTAATTAATTTCTATACTAAACATCAAAATTCAAATGTCTTTTCTTATTTTTAAATATTAATAGAAAATTAAAAGAAGCTGGTATATATTATTACCATTTTGTAGTAACAAAACTTATTGGTAGCTAAATAAATTAGTACCAAGTATATTTAGTATGATACCGGTAATAATTTTTTTATACAAATTATAATTGATATGATATACGGTTTAAAGAAAAATAAATTAGTACAGTGCTGACTCCACCCCTAAACAAAAGAACATCCATTGTTGATCTCATTCCATTAGCTTCCTACATTGTTGCAGCTTGTGCATCTACAAGAAAAAAATCACTTATGATGTTCACATTTAACCTAAATTTTCAGTTTCTTTATTTAATATATTCCATCAACGAAATAAAACAATCGAAAGAAAAACTATACGTTTACTTTTAAGAAAATATAAAACCGTCATGATTTTCAGGTGAAAAATAGATAGAAACAAGACATGAAAAAGATTTTGTCATTTCAAAAGTCAAATTTTCCCATTTTATGATTGACTTTTAAGGTCAATCGGATACTTTTTAAATTGAGACTTCACTGTTTTCGTCAAAAACATGAAACATATAAATAACATATTGCTAAAGCTAAAGGGTGTTCCCATTGTGGGTGTTGTTAATAAGATATATCTTAGATCATCTTATAATGGTGAGTGTTCATTGTGGGTGTTGTTAATAAGATATATCTTAGATCATCTTATAATGGTGAGTGTGTATCATCATCACATTTCCTACAATTAACCATGGGATACCTATCACTAAACATATTATTCTATCTCATTTTTTTTTATTTAAATTTAATTAAAAAATATATTAAGACACAATAAAACATATTTTTTTATTTAAATTTTATTCACAAACATATTAAAATATATATTTTTTTTAAATTAGTTTTTTATTCAATGAAACAAAGATTAAATTAATTTAAAGCATACAACATAAAATAAAAAAAGATAATAATAAAAAAACATAAAAATGCAATCACAAACAACTTAAACTTGTTTTTAACTCTTATTTTTAGTGACTAAATTTTGGAGACTCTCTCAATTTTCACAAAGATTTGACGTGTTTAAACGGCGTGTGTTTCGTGTTTTCATATTGGTGCATGGCAACAACAAACACGTCGCCTTCATCTACATTGTTTATAACAAATTATAAATCCCATTAAATTCAATGCATTATACCCTCATGTCACGAAACTTCGAACAAATTTCATCAAGATCACGCTTTGGCAACCTATTAAATCATGGAAAACGTTTTCAACTTTTACCCAAAAATTAGGAGGTATTTTTGGGTCTTTTGAAATAGTTACCCATGCTAATGTTAAGTTTTATTCTTTATTTTCTGACCAATTCATCTTTTTAGGAGCCATTGACTTTGAGTTTATGAAGCAAAAGAAGTGCGTGATTGTGAGAAGAAGAGAAAAGAATTATGTGAGTAAAATGAATGAATATGTGTTGTATTTATAGAAGAGGTTTAATGTTGTTTGAAAGGTAAATTTGAAAAAAAAAATTAAACCCTAAATATGCCTGTTACTCAAGACCCAATCACATTTTCCGTTTGCATTCGTTGTCCCGACCACAATCCCTCACAACCACGAACCACCACTTGCCACCAGGATGGTGTGCAAGGTCGTGGTTCGTGGCCAGCTAGACCACGAACCCGTCCGTTGTAATCGTACCAGACGGCCTTAGACATTCAATTATCATTTTTATAAAAAATCAATCTATAATTAACTAATTATAATCTACTTTTTTGGAATATAATGTAATTTTAACCATTAAAAATATTTTAAAAATTAGGTATATATCATAAAATGAATTGTCTTTTTAGTAAACACCATTGCTAAATTTTGCTTTAAAGAAAACGATTTTGTCATTTCAAAAGTTAAAGATTTGCCCACTTCATTTTCAAGTGCATCCCACTATTAAAGACGCACAATATAATAATGTAAGAGCATGAATCATAATGCATTCTTACATTTTAATAAGAAACAAGTATTTCAAGGAGTATTCAGATTCACGAAAAACATACGAAAAGTAAATAAAATTCAAAGAATTCTAGCGCCGCATTATTAAAAAAAAACAATTAAAACCAATTGATAAATCTTTCAAATCTACAACTTGAACTAGATAAATCAAGATAAAAAGGCCAATATGTGAGTTTTTACCTGGGTGGGTGAATTTCGATCCTAGGGTTAATATTTGTGATTGTGATTTATGAAAGATAACTATGTGAGTTTTTACCTGGGTGGGTGAATTTCGATCCTAGGGTTAATATTTGTGATTGTGATTTGTGAAAGATAACTTTTTTGAGTTTTCTCTGTTTTTGTGATAAATGATTGACATGTTCGAGTCTTCCAAACAAAAGAAAAGAATCATCATAGGGTTTCATTAAAAAATCCAAATAAACCCTAAAGGAAAATTCATACTTTCTTTAACTTATCATTCATTATTGAGCTTATATTTTTTGTTTATTTTTATCACTCTAACCGGAGATAACACGTGTATAATATCAAATCATGTTGTCAAGGTTATAATTAATCATTGAACTTTTATGAATATTTTATTTTAATCATTATATTTTGTTTAAGTTATCATTACTCATTGAATTTGTTTATTTTTTTCATTTTAGTCACTTTGTTCTTTTATTATCATCTATAAAAATTAAAAAAAAAAATTCCTTTTTTCCACACATAAACTTGTTACATCATTTATCTAGAGTAAATTATATAAATAATCATTGTGATTTAGGATCTGGTGCACATTTAGTCTTTAACTTTTTAACTTGAACACTCACAATTACTTTAAAACAATATTATTTTACCATTATCCATCTCATTGCTCTTGTCATTGGTAGAAACACGCAAAATCATCATCGATAACTAATTTTATCGTTATGTGACCCCATGTAAAGTCTCCATATAGCGTAGCTCAAAGCAGAAAATATTTTGGTATATATGAATTAATTGAAAACACTAACAAGTATATTTCTTCTTCCAAAAGCCCAAATCAAGGGACTCGATCATCATTTAATGCACAAAGGCTATGTTTTGTATGAAGCAATTAAAATGTAACACCCATGTTCCAGCCTAGTTTAACTTTATATTTTTGATTCAGGGGCTAAAGATGGAGTTTTGGGAAAAACTCTATACCACGACGTGGAGCAAGGATACCCATGGTGTGGCATCGAATGAAAGCAATCAAGTTTTATTGGACCACCACAATATGGGAGCTATTCTGGTCCAAGCGCATTTTCTTTTAAGGTTTACTTCGTATTCAAACCCCTCTAAGTCATTTCTAGGGTTCATTACTAGCCCCCAACCACCCTTTTACCTTAGAGAAACACTAGGTCTAATTCCCTTGGTTATTTATGGCCTTTTGGAGCATTTCTTGGCTTGGAGAAGAAGAGAAGAATGTCCTCTAGTGGTAGATATTACAAGGAAACAGCATCTTCAACATCTCTCATTGCTTCTGGACCTTTGTAAGTGTCCAAGACTCAAACTTTATGGCTTGAAGTGGTTAAATCTAAGATATTGTCCCATATTCTTCATGTCTAAGCATGTTTCAATGGAAGGAACATATAAAGTTGGCAACTTTATGACTCTCCTGAGTCCTATGAGAAATTTATATATATATATATATATATATATATATATATATATATATATATATTAGATCTAGACTTTGGTTGGGGTTCCTGACCATGCATGAGTTTTTGGTCATTTTTAGCTTATTTTAACCTAAAAAGGATTCTAGACATGTATTGGACATGCAAGTCTATAAAGCTTCCATGTTTATGTTAGATCTGGTATAAGAAACTCTTTTAAAGTGGTTGGGCTAAGGACTTTTTTAGATTAAGGGCTTAATAGTTATATCATTGTTTTACTTAGCTTTATATGGACCTTGGGTTTGGGTCTTGATCTCTTTGGGTGTCTTAATGGATAAAGTTGGAAACTTTATCCATCTATACCATAGAGTAGACCAGATCTGAGCTTTCGAGCTCTTGGAATCGAAGAAAGCGACTTACTCCATTAAGTTGTTAGAGATCCAGTGTACACGACATGGCAATTGGGAAATTCCCGGTTATATCATTATATGGGGGCCAAGGCGTGATGGTTGACTAAACTCAATGTTGACCGTTAACTTTTGACATGGGTTGACTTTTTTGTCAAGATCATTGGTTGACTAAATGCAATGTTGACCGTTAACTTTTGACATGGGTTGACTTTTTGTCAAGATGATTGGATTTAGTTTGTAGATTAAGTTGGACCTTTTATGTTGTATTAGTAGTGTTGTAGTAGTAATTGTGAGGCCTTGAAATGTGGTTTACCAGATTCGTGAATCCGGTGAGTCTTCTCATTGTGATTGTGGGTCGAAGGCACCAATGTCGGCCAATTAGATTGTGTTATGTAGAATGTTAGTTGTCTTTGTGACTCTTGCATGTTTGTATGTTTGGCTTGAAATAAACCCCACGGCTGGGCCCATATTTTTATGTTAGGTTGAAAGAAATGTAAGGTTGGGCCCATTATTGCATGTTCGAGTTAAAACATACCCCATAGCTGGACCCATGATTGTATGTTGGGTTGAAATATACCCCAGGGCTATGGCCACTGGTTTGTATGGAATGTGGTATTGTGGGTAAAATCACTAAGTTTTGTGCTTACAATTTTGTGGTTTTAACTTTTTCAGGTGCTTCCAGTCTCAGAAGGAATAGCCCGGCTTGATCGCAGTGCATCTCATGGAGATTTATTCCGTAATGATTGTGATTTTACTCCGATGTTTTGAGAATATTTTTACTCTGATCGTTTTTTTGGGATAATGAATGAATGATTTTGACGTATTTAAAAGTGAATATTTTACTCGATATTTTTGGGACGTTACATGAAAACATTAAACATGCATGCTACCCAAAATCACAATGATTGTTCATATAATTTACTCTAAAATAATTGATTTAACAAGTTTAGTTGTGGAGAAATAGGAAAAAAAATTGTAGTTTTTTGTTAATTTTTCATAAATGATAGTAAAACATAGAGTGACTAAAATGAAAAAAAATGAATGTTCAATGACCAATGTAGCTTAAACAAAGTATAATGACTAAAATAAATCACCAAGAAAAGTTCAATGACTAATTATAACCTTAACAATATTATAAACCAGCTATCACCTGTTAGAGTCACCAGAATGACAAAAAAAATAAACTAGTTCAATGACCAAATTGTTGGATTAATGTCTAAGTCCATAACTATAATTGGTAAGACTTGACTCGACCCGGCATGGTCCATTTGGGTTGCATGGCATCATGAATTTGGATTGACTATAATGAGAGGAATAACACTGAAGGTTTGTTATTATATTATAAGTTCTAATATATTAATAAGATTATTTAATTAGTATTAATCAAGAATTAATCTAGAATTAATTAAGTGATCAAAAGAAGACTAATTAAATATATGGGTTGATTGTGTAAATCATCCATACTTGTATAGTGGGCTAATGCTCCATGGATTGTCAAGTTGGGCTAAAACCCATAAGATGCTCCATGGTATATTTGAACCCATGGATCCAAGGAAATGGAAATCCATGACAATTAGGGTTTACCCTAATTGTCTCTAACTATATAAGCATCTTATTGTTGACAAAATCGGCCACTAGAGTATATATGAAACGGCTAGCCGATTTTCATGAAGTGTGTATATTCTCTCAAGTTATTCCAAGTGTATTTGGTGTTGTGTGAACCATTTGAGGTGTCACACTTGGGGCACTAGGCACTCAAGCTTCATGAAGACATTCTACATCAAAGAGGTATTTAATTCTAACTTGAGATATTCATATGAATCAATGTTATTATGCTAGTTAGGATGAATACCTTGGAAAGGTCCTATTTGCATGTATAATAGACAAAACATTGATCCAAGGTATTTAGGGTTGCATGTACACTTAGGAGTGTTAGAATACTCAAAACCCAATAGTGGTATCAGGTCCAAGTTCGTTTTCATGTTATACTTGCTCAAACTACTTAAAAATCGAAATTTGGTGCTGTCAGCACAGTAGACTCGCCGAGTCCAAGGCAAAAAGTATCCAAATCGCCGAGTTGGTTCATGCACTCGACGAGTTGGGCCCCCTGACAACATATATTCTATTGTTTTGACTGGAATTGGACTAGGAACATTACCCTAAGCTGTTTTTGGACTTATAAACTTTTTTTTATGTCGTAATGTTCATACTAATCCAATTTCAAAGATAATTGTCAATAGATTCATGTTTTGTATTAGTTTAAGTGTTGTGCTAATTACATGTAAAAGTTTGATTCCAATTATTTTGTTCATATGAGTTCCTTAGATTAACAGAAAAGTTGATTGATTATGTGTCTTTAATCCATTTTAATCTAAGAATTGATTCTAAAATGTGTTTGTGTAACTTGTCCTCAAGTTAAATGAAAGGTCACATTTAAGTTTCTTAAAACTCATAAAAGTTGGCAAAGGTTACAAAATGAAGAGTCTTGTCCTCATTAAATGGTTTTATGACTCCATAACTTGTCCTCAAGTTATGGAGGTTCAAGAGTCACTTCATTAAATCATTAAAGTTGTAACCTTAATTAGTTCCATAAGTTACAAAGAAGAAGAGTTACATTCTTTAATAGTTTAAAGTCTTCCATAACATGTCCTCAAGTTATGGAACTTGAAGAGTTTTTTAATTAAAACTACTTTAAACACATAAGTTATCGAATTAATTAGTTTTGAATATTTTCAAAACTTGCCCTCAAGTTTTGGAATTTGAAAAGTTTTCTCTTATGAATACTTTAATTCCAAGTTAAGTCCTTAGAATTTTAAAAGTTAAAATTCAACCCTTATACTTTATAATATTATAAGTTTATATATATATATATATATATATATATATATATATATATATATATATATATATAGGGGTATAAGGTTACTACCTATAAAATGGCAGTTTAATGGGTGTCCACTCTCACTCACCGCTTCCTTGACCGGTAGAGGGTCGTTAGCCGAACATGTAGGACAAGGACTATAAATATTCCTTCATTAAAAGTATTAATAATAAATACTAAGTAACTAAACCTTTATAAATACCCAATCTTAGTTACTTAGGAAAATGTAAATTTGGTGCTAATCCATAAAATTACACTTTGCACTTTGTTTAAGTCGGTTAGTGCAGCGTGTGTGGTTAATTTCATAGTATCGGTGGAGCGTGTGTGGTTAACCAGCACATCGATTAAGGGGTAAATATTAAGCGTACCAAGTATATTTGCATGGTTATTCACACCTTGTTTTGTGATCCTCGGCATCCCAGTCATAAAACCTGAAGGGCACACTCGAGATTGAAACATGCCATTAAAAAGTTCAATGAATCTCAAAAGAATTTAAGAGTTTCAAAACCAATTAAAACCTAATAATACATTTTGTTTATCTTGGTGGAAATTGGTGAATCGTTATTCACCTACCTTCAAATATATTATAGCTTAGATTACGGCATCCCTCTTCTAAGTTATAAAAGTATTGTGTTGGTTCTAGCATTAATATTTCATATTGGGTGTTATATTAAGGACTTTAAATCAACTACCTTGAATATCTCCCAAAAGATGTCTGGTTTAGAAATTTATGATCTTCCCAAATCTCTTGAAACAAGCTTTCCTAAATGGAGATGATGTCCCATGGAAATCTTACTTATTTCACCTCCTTCAATTATTCTCTCTAACCTACAAGTTCTTGAAAAGTTTAAGGTCACTCAAGCCCTATTGGCAAGCAAAGGTCTATGTGTGATCACATATTGGAGATGAAGTGACATATTGACAAGCCGGGAGAGTTGAGTGTCAAAGTCTTGAGAAAGTTGATGGTTCAATCAATTTCTAAGTTACATAGTGAGTTCCTTTAGGACTCCTATGAAATAGACTATGACAAGACCCTTAATGATCTTATCTGTTTGCTTGGTAATGCTGAACAACAATTGTGACATCCCTAATTTTCACGGCCTGGAAAAGATCGATTTTTGTTTATGCTTTATAAAAATCAGAGTACTTTTTTTTTAAATTAAAGTGTTGCGGAATTTGTCCTCATAAACACATGATAATTACGTTATCAAAGCATTTTCGAAGAAATGTATTTTTTTTTATTTATTTTAAAAGATTGGGATGTCATCGTCAATACAGGAACATAAGCATAAACATAACTTACATTCATTTACACTAGTGATCTACATCTCTTTTAAATCTCTCAGTGTAAAGTATCTTCGTATCGACACCTGTGATACAAATAAGATGGAGTGGGTCAGGTTGGAAAACCTGGTGAGTACATAGGGTTTTCAACCCACAATAATATAATTATTATATTTAAACATCAAACAATCAACCCAATTACCCATTCCCATTATCTTCTTAAGGATTTACCCTAAGGATCAGCTATTTTTCTCATTCATTCATTCCTAAGGATTATCCTAAGGAGTCTGTATGAAGTCCATTGTTTTCAATGACACAGCTGTCAAGCACAGCTGCTAGTTCTATCACTTAGGCGCTGCTGCCAGAATTGAGACATTTTCTATGAGGCGTTTCTCCCGGTATTGGCCTTTAAATGCTACTGTCATGGTCATAAGACTCCCTATTAGGCGCAACTACTAGGACGTTTACTATAGATCTAAATCATTTACAGGTTGTGGCGCAGCTGCCAATACTCATCTATAGGGTACTAGGTCCACTGTTGTCAATGTATACCTATAGGGCACTAGGTCCGTACTACTAATGTTCCTCTATTTCAGCTTTTATCCCTCATCATTCATCTACCCATGTTTTACCCAACATATTTTGTAGATATAAAATACTTTATACTACTAGTGCTCACACCTCACAGTCATCGCTTAGTACTCTAAGTTTAAGTCTAGAAATAAATCCATATTCCTAGTTCTCTTAAACTAATGCTCTGATACCAACTGTGACATCCCCAATTTTCACGGCCAGAAAAGACCGATTTTTGTTTATGCTTTATAAAAACCAGAGTACTTTTTTTTAATAAAAGTGTTGCAGAATTTGTCCCCATAAAAACATGATAATTACGTTATCAAAGCATTTCCGAAGAAATGTATTTTTTTATTTATTTTAAAAGATTGGGATGTCATCGTCAATAAAGGAACATAAGCATAAACATAACTTACATTCATTTACACTAGTGATCTTCATCTCTTTTAAATCTCTCAGTGTAATGTAGCTTCGTATCGACACCTATGATACAAATAAGCTGGAGTGGGTCAGGTTGGGAAACTTGGTGAGTACATAGGGTTTTCAACCCATGATAATATAATTATTATATTTAAACATCAAACAATCAACCCAATTGCCCATTCCCATTATCTTCTTAAGGATTTACCCTAACGATCAGCTATTTCTCATTCATTCATTCCTAAGGATTATCCTAAGGAGTATGTACGAAGTCCATTGTTTTCAATGACACAGCTGTCAAGCACAACTGCTAGTTCTATCACTTAGGCGCCGCTGCCAGAATTGGGACATTTTCTATGAGGCGCTTCTGCCGGTATTGACCTTTAAACGCTACTGTCATGTTCATAAGGCTCCCTATTAGGCGTAGCTGCCGATACTGTCCTTAGAGCGCAGCTGCTAGGACGTTTACCGTAGATCTAAATCATCTACGGGTTGTGGTGCAGCTGGCAGTGCTACTAATGTTCCTCTATTTCGTCTTTTATCCCTCATCATTCATCTACCCATGTTTTACCCAACATATTTTGTAGATATAAAATACTTTATACAGTTTACATCATTTAGAACATGTATAAAAATCTTTCACCAGCATAGACAGCAAGTATTCAGACAATATGCACACATAGCATGTAATTTGTATTAAAATACTTCATATCTATGTGTAAGATGAAAGAGACCATGCACTCACTTGAGAAGATGGTGAGTCGGCTCTTGGACAACACTTCGTTACTCTTAACACAATTTTCCTCGACAAAACCTAGTATCAATATGACTAGGGTTTAGTCTGACGTTAACCGCGACTAATTAATAGTCTAGCTATTATTATTATTATTATTATTATTATTATTATTATTATTATTATTATTATTATTATTATTATTATTATATAAGCGTTAAATAACACTCAATATAACTCATAATAATAGCCCAAATAATTATTTTAAGGTCCTAATAATGTTACTATAATTAATTATAAGCTATATTAAAAATAGCGTAGGCATAGCTCACTTACAACAGGTTTTATAGAAAAAATTGGGCTTCGCTGGAGCAGCATTTCCGAGCCGAAAGCTTTTCTTCTCGGAGCTGTTGGGCGCTCCGGGGATTTCTTCTCATGCTAGGGAGGTTCCCTAGACTTGGGAGGGTTTAAGGAGGCTAGAGAGAAGTTAGAGAGAGAAAGAGAGGCTTATGGTGTGAAGAAATTATGAAGAGTTCATCTCTTATTTATAGGAATTTTATAGTAAAGTAGTCTCCAAGCATCGTATGTATCATTCGCGTACGAGCTCCATTTTCTATGTTCTTTATATACACGCATTGGTATTTACGAGTACTACAACTTTCATTTAGACCCCATCGGCTAATTCTCCTTCTATCTCATATTTACAAAAACTGTATCGAATTCGCCTTGCTCGAAAAGTAGAGACTAAACTTCGTCCGTAACTGTCGCATACGATCTCTGTTTTTGTCAATATTTATATCCACACGTTGGTATTCACGAGTACTACAACTTTCATTTAGATGTCGTTGGCTAATTCTCAATCTATCTCGGATTTACAAAATTGTATCGAATTTGTCGCGCACGAAAAGTAGAGACTAAGCTTCGTCTATAAATTTTTCATACGAGCTTCGTTTTTGATGTTATTTATATCCACACGTAGGTAAAAATCAAATCTACAACTTTACTTTTTACTCCGTCGGCTAATTCTCGACCGATCTTAAATTCAACAGTAGGAAAATATTAGACTGTTAAATGACTGCGAAGAATTTGTAACTCCTTCATACGGACTCCGTTTTCATCTGCCTTTTTACTGTTGAGTTCCTATTAATGAGATCTTCGACTCTCATTTAGGTCGCGTAAGCCAAAAACCGCTCGAACTAAAATTCGAGTTTCGGGCCATGCACCGCTATGCCAAATCTTAGAAAAATCATAACTTCCTCATACGAAGTAAGATTTGGGCGTTATTTTTATGGACACTCTCGGTTTAATATTTTCTACGACTTTTGTTTAGCTCGCTAAGGCTAAAAGTCTCTCTATCGTAAATTCACTATTTACGCTTCCCGGTGCCATGCCGGTTCTGCCGTAAAAGTTCGACATGCCATAACTTCATCGTTATAACTCGGATTTGGGAGTTCTTTATATGTACAGAAACGTTGAGACATATTCTACAACTTGGTTAAGACTATTTATTATAAATAATATTTTGCCAAAAATTCGTTTTAGACACTTATTGCCTCTAAATTGACTAGCCTGGATCTACGGGCGTTACAATTATCTCTCCCTTAGGATGATTACTGATGGGTTTTAGCCTTAAGAACATCCTATATGCTCATACAAACCCTAATGCTTTGATCTAGGTTTCTCGATTGTACATGCAATTCATCCAAGACTATAAACCCTATAATCTAGTATATGATAATCAATATAACATATTAATTAGAGTTTAGATCATACCTCGATTGTTATGTAGCAATAACAATCTCAAATCCTCTTTGTAATGACTTAGAAAGCTTAGAATCACAAATGTCACTCCTCTAATGTTTCACAAACACCAAGAGCAAGAGGATGAAGAGGAGAAGAGAAGGAGACACCCAAAAACCATCCAAAACCCTAAGGAGTTGCTAACCCACGTTTTTGGTGCTCTGGGGATCTTAAAATAGTGAAGCTATTAGGGTTATCAAATAAGGAAACCCTAATTTGGATGCTTAAGACCTAAGAAACCCATGGACTCCTTTCTTAATGGCCCTAGGACGATTTCTAATGGGCTTCCCTATAGAATTCGTCCACCCCTTTAATATCGAGTCCATTAGCTCAATATTCAACTATCATACAATTGATAGTTCAAGTCCCTTAAGTTTAATTAATCTCTTTTAGCCACAAACTTAATTCTTATTAATTGTTGACTAATATTAATTAAACAATATGATTTCTCCTTTAATATATTACTCTCATAATATATTAATAATTCATATTTAATCCTTTCTCTCCGTAATTCATCCTATCATGTTGCTTTGGTGAAGGCAACCCAAAAGGACCATGCACCATCGGGTCAAGTACATACCAAAATAGTTGTGGACTTAGACACTAATCCAACAGTCTCCGACTTGGATAAGTCTAATAACTATTCTGCGTATGACTTCAGATCGTGATCTACAATCGTAGCTTTCTAAAACCGCTGTCAACTCTGATCTGATCAGATACGCGTGTCCTTTAGATAAGGGATCATATATTCCTCCATTCTAGATATTATCGTATACACTGAGACATGGATCTAAATCATTCTCTGTATCTATGTGCTGTTTCCCGAATTCAGATTTATGACGACTGGAAATAGACTGTAATTGAACACATCAATTTAGTCCCGGCTTGGCCAAGCGCTTAGGTGCCATCACTAAATCATCGAGGGGCCCACAGATATCGCTTTTATCATACTTTGGATAAAAGGAACGGATAAACTTTGACTCAATGCTCACTTGCATTCACTCACCAAATCACACACAACAATATGTTTTATAACACCAAGTTACTGGTGCGTTTACATATTATCAATGTGCAACCAACTCGCAACATACAACTCACACATCTTGGTTTCAAGAATATAAGATGTTATCGTCTCACCAATGATTCGTGATAAAATCCATGATGTGATCCAAGTGAGCGTGGGTTTAATCCAATGCTCAAATCATATTCATAAGCACTCATGAACGTTGCAGCAAACATTTGCTTATGTCTAATGCTCTTTAGAGAATCCACACACCAATTCATGGCAGTCTTCATTCATACCTACTTCCAACATATGAACGACTGTGGTTCGTTCGAATAATTTGATTGTTGTGAACCAATTTAATTATTCGGGAAGTCAAAACATGCAAGGTGAAACACAAGGGTAATACTAATCCAATATGGCCTCAAACCTTTGAGTATAAATAAAACACCTTTTATTTATCACCATATCGATTACTCATTATTTGTCGTTTCGGGTAATCAACTTCTTACTTGAATTATTATCACACGTGTGCCATGCTCTTAGCATGCACACAATGTTTACCTATGGTTCTTACTTTGTGAAATAGATCAAATGAACACATTACCAATCATACTCATTTCACAACTCCCAATCCTTTCTACAAGTGAAAGAATACCAAATTCTTGCCACTTATAGAATATGCTAAATTCTAACATTCCAACTACTCACAAGCGACCAATCCTCAGCAAGCTTTAGATCGTCCTTTGATAGTTGTTTAAATATCTTAGTGAAAACCAATTCTAGTCCTTTTTCCCTCTAAATGCGTTAGATATTTGGAAAATTTTAGAATGGTCAAATATTATAGCACTAGCAATCAATCCTATACCCGAAGCGTATGGGACACGATGCATAATGTCTTATATAAAGATACGATACTTTATCAATCTTCTGCCACAATATTTAATGTGTCACGTTCTCACAATTCGAACTATGAAGAGGGATGCCATAATCATAATCGAAATTTTGAGAACGCAATATGTATCCTTGACTAAATTTATTAACATTCCACAACCTAAGCCTTTAGATTTGAAATGAAGCATAATATTCTCTCCCTTAATTATTGCAAAAACAACCTTTCAACCCTTGCGACTTTGCAAAGTATAACTCTTGTTTTCTATAATTAATATTGCTAACTTGCAATACTTGCCATAATAATCATACAAGCACAACTTTTATGCTCCCACTATCATGATGATTATTATCATATAAGCATAAATCTTATGCTCCCACTAGCTTTGACATGTATTCAGAAAACAACTCAACTTCCAGAAAAAACAATACTTATTGAATTTCTTATGTTCATATTTCTAATACTTAATGCTTTGATAATCCTTTATCTAAGCTTATACACCTTTGCCTTAGATAGCTCATATGTGTGTCTAAACAATTTAGACTAATTGCCAAATCTCACAATTTGAATCATGGAAAGGGATGCCATAACCATAATCGAACTTAAGAATGCAATTTTCACAATCAGTATCTTCTTAAAATCTCTCTTAGTGAAAGCATTTCCTCACAGTGATTTTCATGAAGGAGGGAATCTTATGAAACTTAGATTTTAATGGTGTATGTATTCCTATCCATGTGAATTTTTCAAAAACAAAGTTTGCGACAAATCCAAACTCATATGGACCGAACTCTTAATCTTGATTTCTTGGCTTATGGTAACACGAGTGCCCACCATGTCTTCCAAGCAGTTAAGCAACTCACCCTTTCCTATCAATGTACTTTTCATTGACCAAGGTCCTTGCCTTTTATGCATTCATATAAGAACTCTTAGGGTTTACATGCATAATTAACTCAATTGGAACGACACAGAAACAAGATAATGTCAACACGATAGGTTGTAAACCTCAAGTCGTGTGCTAGTGATGTTCGATAAGGTTTATTTTGATTTGTTCTTGAAACCTTTCAAGACCATTAAGACCCCCACTGACTCCTTGACATATAAGATTCTCTTGTCAATAAAACATTTCTTGACAAACAAATATTGAAGAGTTAGTGTAGTTTTTATCAAGACAAGACACTTCACAAAATTGGTCCTAATTGATCTTTGTCTTATCCAAGACATCACAACTTTCCAATTTCAAATGTGAAAGAATAAGAAAACTTTTCCCATATTCTACATTTGATGAGTGTTATAAACCTTCTTAAGACTTGTCACTCAATGTCACAATCTTAACCTTAAGACTTGTTTTGGAACGAAGTATGATTGACTTCTTGATTTAACCATTTCTTCAATTCTTGATTCCTCTTCTTAGAGATACAATTGCACTAAGACTCAATTATAGGATCAATTGAGATATGGTTCTTAATCATTAAGACTTATCATAAAACATAATACAAGGTACTCTCCATTCTTCTTGGAATAGAGAAACTTTTATCTTTCTGCCCACTTGATTCTTCTTATTCGTCCTGCTATTGATTTAAACTCTTACAATCAACTAATAATTACACTTAATTTCATAAGTGTAATCATATTTACT
This sequence comes from Lactuca saligna, assembly GCF_052625555.1. Lineage (NCBI taxonomy): Eukaryota > Viridiplantae > Streptophyta > Magnoliopsida > Asterales > Asteraceae > Lactuca > Lactuca saligna. Next base: position 81,205,305 of record NC_136425.1, on the reverse strand, counting down.
TAACCTTAGTAAATCATGAAGAATATCTTTGTTACTCTTGCGGTGGACTTGATCAATACACAACTTTGTGTACTCAATCTCCTAGTCCTTCACTTGACACTTTGACAACGAATTAGTGTAATTTCCAAATATGAAATTTCTCATTCATCATGCAACCAAGTTGCATGATTCCAAGTTTCTGTCCAATTGAAACTTGGGTGATGAGAAACTTTCCTTATTTGGTAAATTCTCAACCTCTCCACAAATAACATAATTAAGAATCACATCCATTCGTTGTAGAAGTATGCAAACATCAATTTTTTCATAACGATTTCATTGTAAGGAAATAAATAAATGAGTCAAATCAAATTTTATTTTATTCATAAAAGCAGCGGAAAACGTTTGTCCTTACAATGCAAAATCAACTGAAAACTATGTAGTCAAAAGAAAAATTCCTAACATCTCTATCATAACTTTCTAAGCTCAAAATCTAATCTTCAAACCCATGCGATCGAGATCCATTTCTTTGTGATTAGACTCATCTTACTCTTTCATCAAGCTTCCTCTCTTTTCATTGATCCTACAAAACATTCAAATGCAATCTTATCACATTATGTATTAAGAATCAACGAATAGGAACTTAATTGAGTTAGATAGTGGATTTTACCTGAAGCACAACCATACTCTTTGACTCTCCCATCTTCTGGACTCTTCAGGCTCTTAGGGCAGACTTGTATCCAACGCCCTTTCTCTTGCCAGCAAACGCAGGTCGGTTCTCCTAGAACGTCCTCGGAAGCATGGTTGGTTGACTTTCCCAACAAACAAATATGCTCCATTTCTTTGCCAAACCATTTCTGATTCAGCAGCAATGAGCATGTAAGTTAGGTCAATGAGGTTTGCGTCATGATCCATCATATACTTCTTTCTTTTGAACTCATTATATGATTTAGGGAGTGACTGTAGAACCCAGCCTATAGCCAACTCATCAGGGAATGACGCACCTAACATTATCAACCTATCGATGTGTGATTCCATTCCTAGAACGTGGGCACACACGGGTTTACCATCTTCATGTTTCATTTCCAATAGGGCTTTAGTGACATTGAACCTTTCAATTCTTCGATCTTGTGGGTTAGGGAGAACAACGGGAGGCGAAGGAGGAAGTGAAGCATGATTTCTTGTTCCTCGATCGAATCGTGGAATATCATCTTCATGTGGAATGCTTGTTCCACGGGATTTAGGAAGACCATAGTTGTCGTACTTTGACATCTACAAAATGGGAGAAAGCAAATTCAAGTTAGTTGATCGATTGAGTCCTCAATAAATCACCCAAATGAGATATTAAGGATTAGGACCCAACACAATACGCTACAACCTAGAAAAGGGATGCCGTAATCTAGTTGCAGAATATTTGAAGGTAAGTGAATGATGATTCACTAATTTCCACCATGAAAAACGGAAAAGAAATTTAAGTTTTAAATCTATGAAAACTCCTAGATCGTTTGAGATTCATTGAACATTCCAATGGCATGTTTAAATCTCGATATGCCCCTCTAGTTTGTGACTGGGATGCCGAGGATCACAAAGCGGGTGTGAATAACCATGCAAACCTACATGGTGCCCTCACATGTTACGATCACCTATTCGATGTGCCGGTAAACCAAACACGCTCCACCAAACTACGACAAACATTGCGTCACCCTTTGCTACCTTTTGCTTAGAACCATTTAGTGTGCCGGTAAACCACACACGCTCCACTAACGTCTTTGCAAGGGTACAAAGTGTAATTTCATGGAATTGCATCAATTCACTTTTGCCTAAACTAACTAAGATTGAGAATTTTATTAAAGCATTTAGTTACTTTTATACTTCATTATACTTATAAGGGAAGGTTTCTGTCATATCCTACCCGTTCGGCTAATGACCCTCCACTAGTCAAGAGTGCGGTGGGTAAGAGTGGATACCCATTCAATCGCCATTTTATAGGCAATTTCCTTAAACACCCCTTATAGACCAGCTTCGTGAATGAGGCCTACTAACGGTAAGACTGACTTTTACTCATACATATATATAATGTTAGACTTTTAATGTATATATAGTATATGGTGTATTTTACACTTCTAAAATACTAGGTGTTCTAATTTAATAATTATTCTTTTAATTTAATTAAATTGTACACCAAAACTTTATGGATTTATTAAAACTCCTTTAATTATACACCTTAATTAATTAATAAAACCATAAGGGTGTGATTTGAACTTTTCAAAATAATACTAGGGTTTTAGAATTTAATATTTCTAAATTAAACTTTTTAATCAATTTTTAAATTCCAAAACTCGAGGGCAAGTTTTGAAACATTTCAAAACATTAGGATTTTAACTATTAAATTTCAAAAACAAAACTATTAAGTTCAAATTTAAACTATAAAACCTAAAGGGGAAAAATTGAACTTTTTCATAACACAAGGATCAAATAAAAAATAATATAAATTAAACAATTAATTTCATCATTATCTATATTTGACCTAATTTCAATTTCTTGCAAAATAAATTACCCAATTACTACAAATAATCAAACTTTATCATGTAAGGAAGTTATTATCTAATCAATTGGTAATTATCTTTTGTTTAATCAAGGATATACTCATAAATATGTATAAAATCGTATTTTATAACAAAAACATGTTTATGGTAATTATCCAAGGCCAAAACAGGAAGAAAATTGTGAATATGAGCTGTTAGACGCTTTGACTCGTCGAGTTTGGACCTGGACTTGTCAAGTATAGCTGACTCGACAAGTGCACCAAGTGACTCGGCGAGTCAAACACTCAGAAGCAAAAAATTCGATTTTGAGTGCTGATTTCGATCAAATATGCATCAATACAATAGAAACCAATCAAGGCTCTGATACCACTGATGGGTTTTAGACATAAGAACATCCTATATGCTCATACAAACACTAATGCTTGGATCTAGGTTTCTCGATTGTACATGCAATTCATCCAAGACTATAAACCCTATAATCTAGTATATGATAATCTATATAACACATTAATTAGAGTTTAGATCATAACTTGATTGTTATGTAGCAATAACAATCTCAAATCCTCCTTGTAATGACTTAGAAAGCTTAGAGTCACAAATATCACTCCTCTAATGGTTCACAAACACCAAGAGCAAGAGGATGAAGAGGAGAAGAGAAGGAGACACCCAAAAACCGTCCAAAACCCAAAGGAGTTGCTAGCCCACGTTTTTGGTGCTCTGGGGATCTTTAAATAGTGAAGCTATTAGGGTTATCAAACAAGGAAACCCTAATTTGGATGCTTAAGCCCTAAGCAACCCATGGATCCTTCCTTAAAGGCTCTAGGACGATTTCTAATGGGTTTCCCCATAGAATTCGTCCACCCTTTAATATGGAGTCCATTAGCTCAATATTCAACTATCATACAATTGACAGTTCAAGTCCCTTAAGTTTAATTAATCTCTTTTAGCCACAAACTTAATTCTTATTAATTGTTGACTAATATTAATTAAACAATATGATTTCTCCTTTAACATATTACTCTCATAATATATTAATAAATCATATTTAATCCTTTCTCTCCATAATTCATCCTATTAAGTTGCTTTGGTGAAGGCAACCCAAAAGGACCATGCACCATCTGGTCAAGTACATACGAAAATAGTTATGGAATCCCGGAATCATTAACGAAACAGGATTGTATAATGACTCCATATATTATCTCTTCATCCTATATAATAAATGTAACTTATATGTTGCTTCGAACGAGTATCTAAATCTTGGACTCCTTGAATGCAGGCGGTGCTCGGTCTTGCACCTGCTCTTTATACTTTCAATCATGACCTTCGTGTCACAGCCTCATTCTTTATCAGAGACTCCTTATTCTTCTTAACAAACTTAGGATAAGTTAGTTTGATTACTACAATTGACCGATGTGTCATATTCTAATGACCTATCATCGTATGTAGCAACGCTTAGACTCAGGTCTCTTAGAGTCAAATTCCGGAATGGAATATGCCTTCCTTCATGGTCTAATGTGATACAATCACATTTTAACATGTAGCATTTCTAGTTACCAACTTCTTTAACAAAGAGCACGATACTTCTATTGATCGCTTTGTTTTCAATCGTTTGGTTTAAGTCGGACGCTACATCAAACTTGGTTCTATGAACCACGTAACCTACTCATCGTAGTCGGACTTAATGTGATATGACCACTAGGGTTGGGATAACAACAATCTTCTTGGTCATTACCGAAACAATGGTAACGACATACTTGAATAAAACGAAATCAATTACTAGCTTCTTGTTAACCTTGTGACTTTCCCTGATCCAAGTGTGAGTCATGTGCTTCCGGTAGTATAGGCCTCTACTACCATTCACACCTACTCATACTCGTCCCAAGTATTATCTCACAGTTTTCCCAAGTCACCATAAAATAAAATCACACGACAGCTTAACACATTGGATAGCAAAACGAAGGTTTTTATATTATTCCTTGAAACGATTTCATAGGTGTTCAAGTTCAACCTATAATAGGCTACACCACATGGTACTATTTACACGGCTACTTCATAGATCCTCATTCCTAATTCCTTGCATCGTCAGCTGCTTCGTCTAGGATCATATGGAATGCTCTTACCTTTGGTTTTGGTGGCTCATTTGGCTTTGTTGCCCCTTCTCTCTTTGGGTAATCTTTCTTGAATTGCCCTTCCTCATTACATTCGTAACACACCCTTTTGTTGAATTTACAGTCGTTGGCATAATGCCCATGATTCCCACACTTGAAACAAGTCACCTCCTCACCGCATTTTCCAGAGTGTTTCTTTTTGCACTTCTCGCACCATGTTTCTTCACTCCCTCCTCCTCTAAACTTCCTTGTACTGGACTTGCTTCTCTCATCGGGCTTTGCAGACCCCTCAAACTTCCTCTTTTCGCCAACCTTAGTCTTGTTGGCGGCTCTTCCCTTGATCATCTCCTCAACTGACTTGGCAGCCCAAATAGCTGCCTCCAGCTGCCTCCAAAGTAGGTGTCTAACGCATTGACACCGCGTACTCCCATGGAAGTCCTTTTGCATACTTGTTAATTTTCGTCATCTCATCCGAAACAAGATGTAAGCTGAACCCCATCATCTCTGTGAATTTGTTGGTGTATTCATCAATATACATGCTTCCTTTCTTCAAGGTAAGGAATTGGTTTTCTAGCTCGAGCAGATTTTGGGCTGAACAGTACCTACGTTTGAACTGCACCAAAAACTCTGTCCTCGTCAGTTTCAGGGGCTCATTGGGGCTTAGAGTCTTCTCCAGATTGTTCCAACAACGAACCGCGCCTCCTCTGAACTCGTATAACGCAAACGTGGTTTGTAGTTTGCCTCTCCAACCACATGTCATGAAAGCTAACTCCATCTCTGAGATCCAATCCATGACCCCGACCAGATCTTCCTTTCCAGTGAAAGTCGATGGCTTGCAAGTCAGAAAATCCTTGTACTTGCATCCATTCCACTCGACTCCGTTATCTTGGTTGTTTTGTCAAACTATTGGTGGGTTGACTTAACCAACGGTTCCACTGTAGTTCCCCTCCTCATTCTGCCATTCGTTCAACTCGGGATGTTCGATCTATATGGTCGCTTCCTCTCAATTTTTTTTGAAGCATACGTCTGGTTTCCTCCATTTGACGATCCTACATCACCTGGATCATCGCTTGCACTCCGGCCATCATTATTGGCTCAACAGCGGCCACCACAATTGGTATTTGCTCAACCACTCGGGGCTGATCACGGTTCCCATTTGCATTCACTTTTCCACTACAGCTCCTTGCGATCTTGATTTATACACCGAATAAGGTGAATCTAGATCTTTATTTAGGATTGACGTTTAAATCATCCTTATCACCGCAAAACATTTATATGCTAGTTCTAATATAGTAGTTAAACGCTTAGAATTCTAAACACATAAGGTTTCCAGATCCAGTCGGCAATAAACCATGGATCCGAACAAATAACAACATATCAGGCACAAGCATTTAACACATAGGCACAAGCATTTAGCACTCTAAGTTTAAGTCTAGAAATAAATCCATATTCCTAGTTCGCTTAAACTAATGCTCTGATACCAACTGTGACATCCCCAATTTTTACGGATAGAAAAGACCGATTTTTATTTATGATTTATAAAAATCAGAGTACTTTTTTTTAATAAAAGTGTTGCAGAATTTGTCCCCATAAAAACATGATAATTACGTTATCAAAGCATTTCCGAAGAAATGTATTTTTTTATTTATTTTAAAAGATTGGGATGTCATCGTCAATACAGGAACATAAGCATAAACATAACTTACATTCATTTACACTTGTGATCTACATCTCTTTTAAATCTCTCAGTGTAAAGTAGCTTCGTATCGACACCTGTGATACAAATAAGCTGGAGTGGGTCAGGTTGGGAAACCTGGTGAGTACATAGGGTTTTCAACCCACAATAATATAATTATTATATTTAAACATCAAACAATCAACCTAATTTCCCATTCCCATTATCTTCTTAAGGATTTACCCTAAGGATCATCTATTTCTCATTCATTCATTCCTAAGGATTATCCTAAGGAGTATGTATGAAGTCCATTGTTTTCAATGACACAGCTGTCAAGCACAACTGCTAGTTCTATCACTTAGGCGCCGCTGCCAGAATTGGGACATTTTCTATGAGGCGCTTCTGCCGGTATTGACCATTAAACGCTACTGTCATGGTCATAAGGCTCCCTATTAGGCGCAACTGCCGATACTGTCCTTAGAGCACAACTGCTACGACATTTACCGTAGATCTAAATCATCTACGGGTTGTGGCGCAGCTGGCAGTGCTACTAATGTTCCTCTATTTCATCTTTTATCCCTCATCATTCATCTACCCATGTTTTACCCAACATATTTTGTAGATAGAAAATACTTTATACAGTTTACATCATTTAAAACATGTATAAAAATCTTTCACCAGCATAGATAGCAAGTATTCAGACAATATGCATACATAGCATGTAATTTATATTAAAATATTTTATATCTATGTGTAAGATGAAAGGGACCATGCACTCACTTGAGAAGATGGTGACTCAGCACTTGGACAACACTTCGTTACTCTTAACACAATTTTCCTCGAAAAAACCTAGTATCAATATGACTTGGGTTTAGTCTGACGTTAACCGCGACTAGTTAATAGTCTAGCTATTATTATTATTATTATTATTATTATTATTATTATTATTATTATTATTATTATTATTATATAGGTGTTAAATAACACTCAATATAACTCATAATAATAGCCAAAATAATTACTTTAAGGCCCTAATAATGTTACTATAATTAATTAGAAGCTATATTAAAAATAGCGTAAGCGTAGTTCACTTACAACAGGTTTTATAGGAAAAACTGGGCTTCGCTGGAGCAGCGTTTCCGAGCCGAAAGCTTTTCTTCTCGGAGCCGTAGGGCGCTCCGGGGCTTTCTTCTCGTGCTAGGGAGGTTCCCTAGACTTGGGAGGGGATTAGGGAGGCTAAAGAGAAGTTAGAGAGAGAAAGAGAGGCTGATGGTGTGAAGAAATTATGAAGACTTCATCTCTTATTTATAGGAATTTTATAGTAAAGTAGTCTCCAAGCATCATCCGTATCTTTCGCATACAAGCTACGTTTTCTATGTTCTTTATATACACGCATTGGTATTTACGAGTACTACAATTTTCATTTAGACCCCATCGGCTAATTCTCCTTCTATCTCCTATTTACAAAAACTGTATCGAATTTGTCGCGCTCGAAAAGTAGAGACTAAGCTTCGTCCGTAACTTTTACATATGATCTCCGCTTTTTTCGATATCTACATCCACGAGTTGGTATTTACGAGTATTACAAGTTTCATTTAGACCTCGTTGGCTAGTTCTCAATCTATCTCGAATTTACAAAATTGTATCGTATTTGCCGCGCACGAAAAGTGGAAACTAAGCTTCGTCTATAACTTTTGCATACAAGCTTAGTTTTTGACTTTATTTATATCCACGCGTAGGTAAAAATGAAATCTTCAACTTTCCTTTTTACTCTGTCGGCTAATTCTCGACCGATCTTAAATTTAAAAGTAGGAAGAGATTAGAGTGTTAAATGATCGCGGGAAATTCGTAACTCCTTCATACGGACTCCGTTTTCGTCTGCCTTTTTACTGTTGAGTTCCTATTAATGAGATCTTCAACTCTCATTTAGGTCGCGTAAGCCAAAAACCGCTCGAACTAAAATTCGAGTTTCGGGCCATGCACCGCTATGCCAAATCTTAGAAAAATCATAACTTCCTCATACGAAGTAAGATTTGGGCGTTCTTTTTATGGACACTCTCGGTTTAACATTTTCTACGACTTTTGTTTAGATCGCTAAGGCTAAAAGTCTCTCTATCGTAAATTCACTATTTACGCTTCCCGGTGCCATGCCGGTTCTGCCGTAAAAGTTCGACATGCCATAACTTCATCGTTATAACTCGGATTTGGGAGTTCTTTATATGTACAGAAACCTTGAGACATATTCTACAACTTGGTTAAGACTAGTTTTATAAATAATATTTTGCCAAAATGTCGTTTTCGACACTTATTGCCTCTAAATTGACTAGCCCGGATCTACGGGCGTTACAACAATGATTTGGAAGGCTTGTAAAGCAAATTTGATTAGAAGATCGATGTCCCAAAACTTTATGGACATTGAAAATGATGACACTGGAAATCCAGAAAAAACATTCTCTTCCCAATGGAAAGGGATCGGCCATAGTCAACTCGGTTGACAAAATGGTAAAGAGAAAGACACTTATGTGATAGTCCGGTACACCATTCCCAAAGAGTCCATATGTTTCTCTTGCCAAAGGAAAGGGCAGTGGTTGAGAAGCTGCCTATTTACCTGAAAGATCATAAGGTTGATCAAGTTAAGAAGTTTGACTCTTCTTCAGGTAATAGTCCACTATCTAACTCTATTAAGTTTGTATTCTGAGAATCTTATTACATGATGTGACTGGATCACATGTTGATGTTCTAAGAATCAAAGAAAAGTGAATAAACTTAATGGAAGTATATGTTGATTCTGACCGCGAAGATGGATTTCGATCGCATGGTTCAGTGATCAGAAGTTTGAGTTGTTGCTTAGGAGTTATGATATATTGCTTAGGAATAGATAACAACAAAGTTTTTCTATATGCTTTTGCACTGTAAGGATAAGTTTTTCCTCAAAGTTTTAAAATTAAAGGATTTTTGATTTTATTTATTCTAAATATCCGTACAATGGCATTTGTGGAAAATTGTTGCTTATATGATTCCATTGATAGCAATATTGAAAAAAAATGGATTTGTTTCTTTCATTTGTGGTAATATATAATTTACCAAATAACGAAATATTCTCATCACCCAAGGTTTCAGTTGGATAGATATTTGGAATAATGCAAGTTGTATAGTATGATGAATGAGAGGCTTCAAGCATTGGAAAATTAAGACTAATTACTTGTTCACATGGATGTGTGAGTCAAGTAAAGGACTAAGGGATCGAGTACACATTCTTGTGCACTGATTAAGTCCACCACAAAAGATCGATAAGACTATTCGTCATGATTTACTAAAGTTTAGTAAATATGATTATACTTACAAGCTTAAGTATAACTCTAAGACATTGGAAAAGTTCCAAATGTATGGCAGAGCGAACAAGAAGAATCATATTATGGCAGAAAGATAAAAGTTTCTCAAATCTGAAAAGATGGGAGAGAACTTTAGTATCATGTTATATGATCATCTTAATGAGTTAGAGACCTTATCAGAATTCATCCTCTAAGTGTGTCGCACCCCCAAACCAAGGATGGCGGAAACGTCCGAGGGTGGAGGACTTCATGTAGAGTATCACAACAATGAGTATAATAGTGCTCAAAGTAAATACAACCAACACAAATATAATTGAAAATGTTACATCGAAGCACATGTTTACATGATTCACATCAGTTACATTATAATACGAAATGAACTGTTTGACGATTTATCGTCCCATCCTCAAAACGTTGTTGATTTCCTGTTTTCACTGAATTCCTGAGAATACAAGTAGTTTTGAAAAGTGTCAACACAAAGGTTGGTGAGTTCATAAGAGATTTCGTTAGAAAAGTAAATCGTTTTCCTCGAAAAAGCGTTAGAGTATGTATCCAGAAAATCCGATATTTTCTTTAAAACCTGTGTAATGTCGTCTTATGACTGAAGACCAAAATGTATAAGTAACCCTTCTTATTAGTAGAAAATGTTATGTATTTAAATGGACATGGACGCTTTTGAATTAAACGAAATTTCTGTACGTTCTCATGTTTGTTAATACATTATATATATGTAGTCCTAAATTAGAGGACCGAGTAATAACAAGTATTGACCATACTTAAAAGTATAAATGCGGTTTCAAATGATGTGTAGTCGTAACTACCAAAACCAAAAGTGTACAGTAATATCTGTACTCATAGAGATAAAAAGGTGATTTTAAATCGACATAAAACTCATTTAGGTTTTAAAAATAAAATCCCGCAAACTTATGGATTGTTATATCCCTATGTGAGTCGCTATAATCATACTATGACTATGTGAACCTGCCACGACGTTCTCAGTGTCGCGAAAAATAAAATGACATTTGTCACCCGTAGACCTGCAGGTCCAACTGTAGCTAGCAGCAAGGTGTGGGGTGTCAATCCCAATATAGATCTATATACAAGTATCACGTTCTCCCTCAAGGAGATTCTGATTATAACTACCAGGAATTATATCCCGCACTCGGGCGTACGGGGAGAGAGAGAGAGAGAAAGAAAAATAGAGAAACTCACGATATAGGATAACAAGTTTACGTGAAATGTGTGTGAATATAAATATTTCTTGTATGAATGTACCCTTCTTGTACGAGTGCGTAGAGTGATGTAACATAAACTATACCTATTATAGTTTATCTAAAATGTATGTAATATGTATGAACCCTTTTATGGAAATGTATTAGTGTTATAAATATATTCAAACTATACTTCTTATAGTTAAATAATACGTGTTCCAAAATGAATGAATAATATTTAATATGAATGTCTTAGTTTCAGTTCATAATGATAAACTAACTAGGAAACACATTCAAATATTAAAACTTATGATTATACACTTTGCTCAACATAATACAAAGTGTTATGATATTTACATGCTGTTGGTAAAATTTAGCAATTCTGCCCTGTTTTGGAAAAATCCTAGAAAAATCATACAAAGTCGAAAACTAGATCCGTAAATTCTGAGAGTTCACAAAATGTGTCTAGTTTGCTCATAATTTTTATCACAATTTATAATGACCTCTAACTTGGGTGAAAAAGTCCATAATCACAGACTGGTCCGGATTGTTGTTTGAAATGATAGGCAGTTTTGTAAAAATTACCATAAATTGTAGAAAAATCGTATGGAGATGTGCAAGTAGTCATTTTAAAGCTAAAAACGTAAACTATTTGCACCTTGTACAGTTTTGAAAACAAAAATGTTTAAGATGCCCAAAACAGTCCGTGAATGGAGTTGAACTTTTCTGATGAAGGCTGTTAGAAAAATCTAGTTATGTTCTTAGTGTTTTAACTTGTATTCCCCCCCTGAAAACTTGAGAAAACATGAAAATGTAGGGGTATGAACTCACCTTGAGTGATTTCAGTAGATGATTGTTGAAGAATGGAAGTGTTTAATTCAAGAACACTTGGAGATGCCTTGAAGGTTTTCGAGAATCTAACATCATAGTTAGGGAGTTTGTGTAAGCAACCAAAGATTTGAGTAGAATGAAGTGAAATAATAATAGGGAGGATGAATTTTTACTTACTAAGTGTGGAAGAACACTTGAATCCAGCCTTGGATCTCGAAAATTTGTGTAGAAGAGTTTGAGAGAAAAAGTGATGTTTGTTACTTAGTGGAATGAGAGAAATGAGAGAAAATGAGGAGTGTGGTTGATTGTTCCAGCTCAAAAACGTGGGAGTGAGTGAAATTTGAGTGTAAGGGAACATTGAAGTGACATAGGTAAGGTGGGGAGGTATGGCTGGTCATAGAGTGGGTGTGGGGTGGTTGCTTGTGACTTTGATTTTTTTTTTTTTTTTTTTTTTTTTTTTTTTTTTAACTTGTAAGGCACAATGGAATATATTACTCCTATAAAGGAAATTGACTCAATCAAGGACGATTTCACAATTAAAGTTCGGATCATACGTCTTTGGACTCAAAAGTCAAGAACAATGTCTTATAATTGTCTATATCCCATTTTTAGTTTAATTTTCTAAATATATGTGTGGTTGTCTATGTGTGTGTATCTCTTTAAAAATTCCGCAATTTCATCATTTTATGACCCCCATTTGCGAAGTTGAGTATTTATTTCCAAAAATGCGAAACTCCAGGGACAATATTTGAAATCTTCTATTTTCTTCCCCAATTCGCATTCTACTGTGAAATACTTCGCATCTTCATTCTTACACCCTTCGCATCCCTTCGCATTAATCACCTTCGCATTTTAACCTAATTAATCAAATGTGGTTCACAAAATTTTTCATTCCAGATGCGAACACAGTTTAGTTCTTGAACTCTAAACTTGCGAAATCAAAAATTCATATGTTGAACCCATATGCGAATATTAACCCAATTGACTTCAAATTGATTCATAGATGCGAACACTCGATTGTTTTACTTTCGCAAAATGAGCATCAACAACTCCACAATCGAGTTTTTAAATTCTTGCAAACAACAATTTCATAGTCCTTGACTTCGCGTTTTTCTTCACGAATCATCCCTCAATCATCAATCCAATTGCGAATCAAAAACTCATATGTTCTTGCTTTATCGATTCATCGACTACACTCATACAAATGCGAACAATACTCAATTTCAAAATCGATTGAAACTTATAGCAAAGCTAAATCCAACTTCGCATTAATCACCTTCGCATTTTAACCTAATTAATCAAATGCGATTCACAAAATTTTTCATTCCAGATGCGAACACAGTTTAGTTCTTGAACTCTAAACTTGCGAAATTAAAATTCATATGTTGAACCCATATGCGAATATTAACCCAATTGACTTCAAATTGATTCATAGATGCGAACACTCGATTGTTTTACTTTCGCAAAATGAGCATCAACAACTCCACAATCGAGTTTTTAAATTCTTGCAAACAACAATTTCATAGTCCTTGACTTCGCGTTTTTCTTCACGAATCATCCCTCAATCATCAATCCAATTGCGAATCAAAAACTCATATGTTCTTGCTTTATCGATTCATCGACTACACTCATACAAATGCGAACAATACTCAATTTCAAAATCGATTGAAACTTATAGCAAAGCTAAATCCAACTTCGCATTAATCACCTTCGCATTTTAACCTAATTAATCAAATGCGATTCACAAAATTTTTCATTCCAAATGCGAACACAGTTTAGTTCTTGATTAGTACGAAGGCTTAGGAAATTTTTAACACAAACTTTTCTCCTGTGATGTTTTCCCATTAACATAGCAAGTTATACAATACGAACATAACACTAACCCTAATACACAAGGTTAGTTGAGCTGACCGGTTTGACTCGTTGACTTTATTTGACTTTGAATTGACCAGAATTTGACGGTTGTCACAAAGTGCATTCTAATAACTAAGAAGAGGAGCTATGAATTGTTGAAGTGGTCAAATGAAGAAGATGATTGATATCTTGTTCCAAAAACAATTCTTAGAGTCATACTCCAAGATTGTAACTTGAGTGACATATCTTAAAGGAAGGTTTATTTATAGTAGTCAAATGTAAGAGTAAAGTGTGTCCTACTCTTGTACATTTGAAATTGGTGAGTTGTGATGTTTTGGATAAAACAAAGACCAACTAAGACTAATTTTGTGAAGTGTTTGTCTTGATAAATATTCCAAACTATTTCTTGAATATTTGGCAAGATAATCTTATATGTCAAGAGGACAGTGGGAGTCTTTAAGATCCTGGAAGAATTTCAAGATCTAATCAAGAATAAAAACATGTAGTTTAACACTAGCAAACGACGTGAGGTTTATAACCTATCGTGCTAACATATTTCTATTTTTGTGCCTATTCCAGTTAAAGTTGGCTTTGCATATGAGTTCTTAAAGTTGTCAATTGGTTGCATATCAACTTGGAAGCAATGGCATGCCCTTGAGCTGCCAGGTGGAAAGAATTTAAGATTGCACAAGTTCAGTCCATATAAATTCGGAAGTGTCACTAATCTTGTCTTGTGATTATGTGTAACAACGTAAATTTTCAAATAAAATTTTCATTTAAAATAAAGTGATTTCATTCAACCAATAGTATTTATTCCATGTTTCATATCAAATACATATATAAAATCCCCAAGATCTCAAATAGCAGCAGTGTGTATGCATCATGCCGACGCCTTCCCAAGGTCCTATCTAGTACCTGAAACACATACATAACAACTTGTAAGCATAAATGCTTAGTGATTTCCCCAGTATACGACTTACACACATACGCCCTTCCAGGCCCTGACCTTCCGGTCCACAACACTTCGTCTTCCAGCCCGTAAACACACATACGCCCTTCCAGGCCCTGACCTTCCGGTCCACAACACTTCGCCTTCCAGCCCGTAAAATAATCGCCTTCCGGCCCATAACATATTGCCTTCCAGCCCGTAACATATTGCCTTCCGGCCCGTAACATATTGCCTTCCGGCCCGTAACATATCGCCTTCCGGCCCATACACATATACAGCACATAATACATTTACTCTAACACATATAACACATGTATCATATATCATACCTGACTTTTCTGTCACATAACATATTGCCTTCCGGCCCATAAACACACATAGCATGCATAGCAACTACCTTTCTATTTATAGCATAAACAACACATATCATATCCGACCTTCCGGTCTCACAGTCAAACCCTTCCGGGTGTGGTATAGTGAGAAGACTCACCTCGTGGTAATGAAAACTATCAACTCTTGAAATCACTCGCACTCGATCCGCCGATCTGCAGACTCCCTATAATACCATATACCCTTATTAATACTCTTATCATTCAAGACAACTGACCCTAAGAAATTATATGCAGGTCAACTCTGGTCAACGGTCAACTGGACCGGACTCGTCGAGTGCAAAGGTGACTCGACGAGTCGAGACGTCCTCTCCAACTTTCCCTGATGTTCCCTTTCTACTCGTCGAGTATCCCCCTTGACTCGACGAGATCCACGTGGAAGAATCGCGGGGCCACCCCGACTCCACTCGCCGAGTCTGAAGAACAACTCGGCGAGTCCCAGTGAATCTTCAAGCTACTCGCCGAGTCTGTTCATTGGACTCGGCGAGTCCATGCCATGCAGTCGATCAACTGCTTCCTGAAATACGTATGGTCCCGAAATACACAATCATGGGACTTTCTGGACCTTTAAACATCCTATTCCTGGGGTATCAACGTTTGGGTAACAACATAATAATCCATCTAATCACCAAATGGGTTTCATAAACCCTAAATCCGTGTACACATCAAAATAACAGGAATGATCCGAAGTATTACCTGAAAAACGTACTCTCTGTGTCCCCAAACCTCAGAACTCGATCCCCTTGATCTTCCTTTGGCCAAAACCCTTCCTCTTCTTGCCTAACAAATTCTTCAAGGTTCCAATAGCCTTCACTCCTGCTCTAGATGTCCACAGACGCTTAGGTTCTTCTCAATCGGCCAAAAGACGGAAAATGACGGCCTAAAAGGCGTTATATACGATCCAAAACCAAACGGCTAGGGTTTCTGCTGAACAGTGTCGACTCGCCGAGTCCATATCTGGACTCGTCGAGTCCAGTCACGAACCCGCGACCAAGTCTGTGGTCCTACTCGGCGAGTCTGGCTCCAACTCGCCGAGTCCCTTCCAAAAATGCCCCAAAAATAGTTTTAAAGCAATACCTGAAATTCCGGGCTGTTACATTATGGTTTTGACAAAAATGATGGGTTTTAGCCATAAGAACTTTCCTATGTGCGTATGCAAAACACTAATGCTTGGATCTAGGATTTCTAATCAAACATGCTTTGAATCCAAGACTTCTAATGACTATTTAGTTGTAATAACAATGTTGAAACAGATCTAGAATCATACCTTTAAGTTCCTTGTTGATCTTGTTATCTTGGAGCTTCTAGAGTCACAATTGTCACTCCTCTAATGGCTTACAAATACCAAATAGCAAGGAGGATGATTTGGGAGAGAGGAGAGGGGAGGAATTCGGCCAGAGTATCTTTACTTTAGATGGGTACCGAATTCTCTATCCCATAGGGTCTATTTATACTTGTAGACTCCTTAAGGGTTACAGCTTAAACCCTAATTGGATAACTTAGACTTTAAGTGATCCTAATCCTTACTTTGGATAACCCTTGGACGAATTTGAGGCTATCCCAAGCCCTAGAATTCGTCCATCCTCTATCCAATAAGGATTTACAGTCTAAAGTGTAACTATCAAACAATTGATAGTTTATAACCTCTTATTTAATTAATCTCCTTCAGTCACCAAATTAATACTAATTAATCTATGACTTATATTAATCAAATAACTATATATTATTCTTTATATTATTCTCATAATATACTAATAATATTTACTCTCTCTTAATAAATCATCGTATCAAGTTGCTATGATGAAGGCAACCCAAAAGGACCATGCACAATCGGGTTAAATACTTGCCTAATATAGTTGCATCCTTAGACACTATTCCAACAGTCTCCCACTTGGATAAGTCTAGTAACTATATGTGCAGGTACATTCCGATTTGCACTCGTAGCTCTCAAAGATGCTGTCAAACTTTGATCTAATCAATCTTGTCCTTTAGATAAGGGATCGTACAGTGCTCTGTTAGATATCATGCTGACAATACTATGGAATAGTTAGTCTAGCATTTGGTTTCTCGATCTCCGATTTATTTGACATAGAACTTAATCGAACACATCAATTCAGTTCTGACCGGGCCCGGCACATAAGTCAAATCAAATCATCGAGCGGACGAGATATCACTTTTTCCTTCTTAGGATAAAAGTTACAGATAAACTTCGACTTATATGCATTTACTTATTCTTTAACCAACTACACACTACAATGCGTTTTATAACATCGAGTTACCAATGCGTTTTCGCATTATCAATGTACAATCAATTAACCAATAACAAACCATATATCTAGGTTTTAAGACTATATGATATCATTGTCTCACGATCACCCTTTTATATCATATTCCATAAGGTGATTCCAGCAAGAGCGGGTTTGTTCCAATGCTCAAACCTAGTTCATAAGCACTCATGAACGTTGCAGCAATCTTTTGCTATGTCTAACACCATTTAGACACTCTACATACCTATTCATGACAATCTTCATTCATATCTACTTCCGACGTATGAACGATTGTGGACTATTTGAATAATTCAATTATTCTTAATAAACTCAATTATTCTGGAAGTCAAAACATGCAAAGTGAAACAATAGTTAAACAATTAACATAAGACAATAACATTACTTATAAATAAAACTCCTTTATTTAATCATCATATGTTAATTACATTTATCTATTACACGTTTCTAATACTATCTAATCTATACTAATATCATCCTTCAGCCCAATACTCCTAGCATGCTGCAAATGCTTAACCCTACTCAGTCCCTTCGTAAGCGGATCTGTTGGGTTATCTTCCGATGATATTCTCTTCACTATGAGTTGTCCTTCTTCTACACGATGTCTAATGAAGTGATATTTTCTGTTGATATGTCATGATCTACCATGATCTCTCGGTTCCTTGGTCAAGGAAACCGCTCCTTCATTATCACATAAAATATCCATGGGCTCCTTTATGGCAGGTACAACTCCAAGATCTCCAATGAAGTTCTTTAGCCATATTGCCTCCTTCGACGCTTCGCTCGCTGCGATGTACTCTGATTCGAACGTTGAATCAGCTACGGTTTCTTGCTTGGAACTCTTCCAAGTTACTGCTCCTCCATTCAGGGTAAAGACCCAGCCCGACAGCGAACGGTAGTTGTCCCTGTCGGTCTGAAAACTGGTGTCACTATACCCTCACACCTTCAATTCATCACTCCCTCCAAGGACTAAGAACCATTCCTTCGTCCTCCGAAGGTACTAAAGGATATTCTTCACCGCAACCCAATGGTCTCTGCCTGGATTCCCTTGATATCTACTAACCATGCTCAAAGCAAAGGCTACATCAGGGCGAGTACAAGTCATAGCGTACATGATTGAGCCAACTGCGGAAGCGTATGGTACTCGGCTCATTTTAGCTATCTCGGCTTCGGTACTCGGACTTTGAGTCTTACTCAACTTGGCATTGCTTTGTATCGGTAATTCTCCCTTTTTCAGGTTTTCCATACTAAAACGTTTTAGTACCTTCTCTAAGTAAGTGTTCTGACTAAGTCCTATTAGTCTCTTACTTCTTTCTCTTACTATCCTTATTCCGAAAATGTAGGAAGCCACTCCGAGGTCCTTCATAGCGAAGCACTTCCCGAGCTAGGACTTAACCTCCTGCAGAGTTGGGACGTCGTTTCCTATGAGTAATATGTCATCGACATATAAAACGAGAAAGCTTACTACACTACCACTGGCTTTGACATATACACATGACTCATCTTCGCTTCGCACAAATCCAAACTCTTTGACTTTCTCATCGAAGCAAACATTCAACCCGCGAGACGCTTGCTTTAGTCCATAAATGGACTTCTCAAGCTTATACACTCTATTTGGATGCTTCGGATCCACAAACCCCTCTGGCTGAGCCATGTAAACATCCTCAGCCAACTTTCCGTTAAGGAAAGCGGTCTTGACATGCCAAATCTCATAATCATGAAATACGGCAATAGCTAGCATCACTCTAATAGATTTTATCTTCGCAACTGGTGAGAAGGTCTCTTCATAGTCAACTCCGGGAGTTTGAGTAAAGACCTTCACAACTAATCGGGCTTTATACGTGTGTACCTTTCCATCCACGTCGGTCTTCTTCTTAAAGATCCATTTGCACCCAACGGTCTTACATCCGGGAACATTATCAACCAAATTCCAAACTTGGTTATCATACATGGATTGGATCTCGCTATCCATTGCCTCTTTCCATTTTGCAGACTTCGGGCCTGCCATGGATTCCTTATAGCTATTAGGTTCATCTAGATTTATTAGTGTACTATCATTAATATATGTGTCCCCTTCGGTAGTAATATGAAAACCATATAACTGGGGTTGAAACCTAACTCTTTCGGAATGTCTAAGAGGTAATGATATGTTAATTGGTTCAACCGGAGTTTCCTCCTTGGGTTGAGTGCCAGCGGTAGAGGTTCCTTCATCCATCGACTCTTGAATCTCTTCAAGATCGATTTGCCTCCCATTGTCTCCTTGGCCTATGAGTTCTCGCTCTCGGAAAACTCCTCTCCTCGCAACAAAGACAACATTGTCCTTCGGTCTATAGAAGAGATATCCAAAGGATTTCTGTGGCTAGCCGATGAAAATACATCGCTCACTACGAGGTTCGAGCTTGTCGTGAGTATCTCGTCTTACGAAAGACTCGCAACCCCAAACCTTCATATGTGCTAACGAAGGAGCTTTCCCCGTCCACATCTCGTGAGGTGTTTTGGCAACCTTCTTAGTAGGGACTCGGTTAAGGATATGGGCGGCAGTCTCTAAGTCATACCCCCAAAAAGAGATATATAGCGAAGCACGAATCATCATAGAACGAACCATGTCCAACAAGGTTCGATTACGCCTTTCTGCCACACCATTCAATTGTGGTGTCCTAGGTGGCGTTAATTGTGAAACTATTCCACACTCCTTGAGGTAATCGTGGAATTCAAGACTTAGGTACTCTCCTCCTTGATCGAATCGAAGCATCTTGATCTTCCTGCCCAATTGATTCTCCACTTCATTCTTGAACTCTTTGAACTTTTCAAAAGTTTCTGACTTTTGCTTGATTAAGTAGATATACCCATACCTACTATAGTCATCGGTAAAAGTCACGTAGAAGCGGTTACCATCCTTCGTGGTAGATCTAAACGGTCCACACACATCGGTATGTATGAGGTCCAATACACCCTCACCTCTTTCGCACGTACCGACGAAGGGTGACTTATTCATCTTTCCAAGTAAACAAGACTCGCATGTGTCATCTTCCCTAAGGTCGAATGACTCCAACACTCCATCCTTTTGGAGTTGGGCTATGCGTTTCTTGTTGACATGTCCAAGACGACAATGCCATAAGGATGCTTTATCCATACTATTGGAAGAATCCAAGTACAAAACATCATTTCCTAAGTTATCAACAATCATAACACTTTCATAAATACCATTACATGGTATAGCTTCAAAGTAAAAGACACCATTTAGATAAGCTAAAATAGAACCATTCTCGTTATTAAAGAAAATCTAAAACCTTGTCTAAACAAACCATGAAAAGAAATGATGTTTCTAGCCATTTCTGGCGAATAGCAACAATTGTTCAAATCTAAAGATAAACTATTCCTAAGCACTAAAGAATACACTCCAATCTTGGTCACAGGCGACGATCTTCTGTTCCCCATGATTAGATTTATTCTTCCATGCTCCACGTCTCTACTTCTTCTTAGTCCGTACACATTAGAACAAATGTGATAACCACAACCGGTATCAAGAACCCAAGAAGTATTGTGGGAATCATTAGATTTAATTGTATATATACCTGCGAAAGATGGCTTGATCTTTCCTTCCTTGATGGCTTGCAGGTATTCCGGGCAGCTTCTCTTCCAATGTCCTATCTTGTGGCAGTGGTGGCACTATGCCTCCTTCGGATTAGAGCAGGGCTTAGCGGGATCAACTTTGGTCCCACTAGAAGAGGAACGATCTCGAGCTTTCACCTTGCAATGGTTCTTTGATGAAGCCTTCCTCTTCTTTCCTTTTCGTTGTCCTATTGCCAAGACAGGAGCAGCGGGCGGATTGGGAGTTGGTGCAACAGACTTGTCCTTGAAGTTTCTCTCAGCGACCCTCAAGAGACCTTGGAGTTTGCTTAAGGTGACCTCTTCTTTGTTCATGTGATAGGTCATCCTCAATTGATTGTAGCTCGGAGGCAAAGAGTGAAGCACCATGTTGATTGCCAAGTCTTCCCCAAAGTCAACATTTAACTTGCGAAGGTGGTCGACATACCTTTGCATCTTTTGCAAGTGCACGGTAAGAGATTCTCCATGACCCATCTTAGCGGAAATCATGTTCGTGAAAATCTCATAACGCTCTTGTCTCGCGTTTTGATGGTATCTCTCCAATAAGTCTTGGTGCATTTCGTACGGATACATGTCCTCGTAGGACTTTTGCAATTCGGAGTTCATAGTCGCGATCATGATGCAATGCACTTTTGTTGCATCACGCTCGTGAGTTTCGAAAGCGGTGATTTCGGCGGGAGTAGCAATTTCAGGGTTGATTTTCTCGAGCTTCTCATCGAGGACATACTCCTTATCCTCATAGCGAGCAATCGTGCGAATGTATCTTATCCATTCGCTAAATTTCGTTCCATCAAAGGTGACCTTTTGACAAAGGCTCATCAAAGTGAAAGAACTCGCAGCAGCATTGTTAGCGTTCGACATCTACAAATAGAAAGGACAAAGATAGATTAGAATATGAATCCCTAATTATCACCCAATAAGAAGAATTAGGGTTAGGATCCAACAACAATATTTACACATTAGAAAAGGGATGCCGTAATCTAATATGCAAACAATTTGAAGGTAGGTGAATGACGATTCACTAATTCTCCACCATGAAAAACATAACTTTAAGTCCTAAATGTATTGAGAATTCCTAGGTTCGGATGAGATTCATTGAAACTTTTCAATGGCATGTTTAAATCTTGATATGCCCCTCTTGTTTGTGATTGGGATACCGAGGATCACAAAGCGGGTGTGAATTACCATGCAAATTCACATGGTGCCTTCATTGTAACGATCACCTATTCGATGTGCCGGTAAACCACACACGCTCCATCGAACTATGATAAACAATGAATCACCCTTTGCCACCTTCGCTTAGAACCAATTAGTGTGCCGGTAAACCACCCACGGTCCACTAACTTCTTAGCAAGGTGCAAAGTGTAATTTCATGGGATTGCATCAATTCACTTTTCCTAAAGTAACTAAGATTGGGAAATTTTAATAAACATGTAGTTACTTTGTATTTCTTATTATACTTTTAATGAGAGGATGAGGTTGCCCTATCCTACCCGTTCGACTAACGACCCTCCACCAATCAAGCGAGCGGTGGGTGTGAGTGTACACCCATTAAGCGCCATTTTATAGGCCGCAACCTTATACCCACCTTATAGACCGGCTTCGTGAATGAGGCCTACTAACGCCAAGACTAGCATTTAAGTTATACATATAGATATATATATATATATATATATATATATATATATATATATATATATATATATATATATTAATCTTGTAATATTATATTAGTATAGGGTTGTATTTTAAACTTGTAAAATTCTAGGGTTTGAAATTTAAATTGTCTAAATTAAACTTTTAATCACAAAACATAAATTTCAAAACTTAAGGACAAGTTTTATACATTTAAAACATAAAGGATCAAATAACAAATAATCAAAATCACATAATTATCTATATTTGATTAATAATTATCATATAAGGAAATCAAATATTTTATTATTTGATAATTATCTTCAACTAGATCAAAAATATAGTCATATATATCACAAAATCGGATTAGGGTTGATCTAATATGATTAAGGTAAGTTTCCATAAGATAAACCTGAAAAAATCCCGTTTTTGGCTAATCCTGACGCTCGGACTCGCCGAGTACACAAAGGGACTCGCCGAGTCAGGCCTACTCGCCGAGTCCACTTTGGCACTCGCCGAGTCCATGACTCAGAAACATGAAAATCGAATTTTTCAGTTTAGTTTCATACAATCAAGCAACAATTCAATGAAAACCAAGCTAGGCTCTGATACCACTGATGGGTTTTAGCCATAAGAACTTTCCTATGTGCGCATGCAAAACCCTAATGCTTGGATCTAGGCTTTCTAATCAAGCATGCTTTGAATCCAAGACTTCTAATGACTATTTAGTTGTAATAACAATGTTGAAACAGATCTAGAATCATACCTTTGAATTCCTTGTTGACCTTGTTGTCTTGGAGCTTCTAGAGTCACAATTGTCACTCCTCTAATGGCTTACAAACACCAAATAGCAAGGAGGGTGATTTAGGAGAGAGGAGAGGGGAGGAATTCGGCCAGAGTATCTTTACTTTAGATGGGTACCGAATTCTCTATCCCATAGGGTCTATTTATACTTGTAGACTCCTTAAGGGTTACAACTTAAACCCTAATTGGATAACTTAGACTTTAAGTGATCCTAATCCTTACTTTGGATAACCCTTGGACGAATTTGAGGCTATCCCAAGCCCTAGAATTCGTCCATCCTCTATCCAATAAGGATTTACAGTCTAAACTGTAACTATCAAACAATTGACAGTTTATACCCTCTTATTTAATTAATCTCCTTAAGTCACAAAATTAATACTAATTAATCTATGACTTATATTAATCAAATAACTATATATTATTCTTTATATTATTCTCATAATATACTAATAATATTTACTCTCTCTTGATAAATCATCCTATCAAGTTGCTATGGTGAAGGCAACCCAAAAGGACCATGCACAATCGGGTCAAATACTTGCCTAATATAGTTGCAGCCTTAGACACTATTCCAACAAAAAATTCACATGGAAAGGAACACATATACCATAAAATCTAAGGGTCATAAGGTTTCACTCCGATTAATGAAAATGATGGTGAGGAAACACTTCCACCAAGTAGATTTGAAGTAGATAGCAAAGATCTAAACCATTGAGACTATGATTACATCATCCCTTTTCATAGTTCTGAAATTGTTTAGAAACACATGTGTGCTATCTAAGGAAAGGTGTATGATTTTAACAAAGTTTTATCAAAGAATCTCATATCAGAAGTCTGAACTTTGGTATGAAAGTCAATATAGTATTGTTTTCTAGAAGTCCAACTAATTTCTGAGTACATGTCAAAGCTAGTGAGAGCATAAGTATTATGCTAATAATTATCATGTTAGTGGGAGCATGATAATCATGATAAAGGTTGCAAGTTATCAATGTTAATTATAAAGAACAAAAGTTTCAATTCGTGGACTTGCAGGGGTTGAAAAGTTGTTTTTCTATAATTAAAAGAGAGGAAATTATACTTCATTTCGATTCTAAAAGCTTAGATTGAGGTTCTAATCATCTTTAGTCAAGAATATATATGAATTTTGTGTTGGAATGTCTCAAAATAAGGAAATTCTATATATGGGTCTATTATGTGTGTTCTATGATTTGATTATGATTACGGCATCCTTTTTCATAATCTGAATTATGAGAACTTGGCAAATAGAAATATTGTAGCAAAAGACTGGTCTAGAATCATGTCTTTATGTGAGACGTCATGAATCGTGTCCCATATGCTTCGGATATAGGATCGATTTCATGTGTTATAATATTCATCATTTCTAAAATTTCCAAATGTATGGGGCATTAAGAGGGAAAAGGTCTAGAATTGGATATGACTGAAATGATTAAGCAATTGTCGAGGACAATCTAAGGTTTACCAAAGATTGGTTGCTTAGGGACAGTTGGAAGTATAGTGCAAATTTTTGGAAGGATCATATTGACATATTCTGAAAAGAGGCAATTGTGACAACCCGAAATTTTCCATCCTGTTCAGTCTAAAACTACATTTAAATTCAAACTCATTTCTGTTATCTTTTAGCACAATTAGGAGGTTATTTGAGCATTCTGAGCCTTGTACACTTAAGGGATAAGTGTCGTGGTTTATCTACTGAAGTTATAGCTCAAAGGACTAGCCTTAAACCCCTCTACAAGGAGTTCATGGCCACCACATGGGAGTTTACGGCCGTAAAATCCATGTGGGCTGTAAACTCCTCCTATATGTCGAAGTCTTGGCCATTAATTCGCTTCTTTCTTTCCCTTGGCTGAAATCCCCTCAAGTATCATCCCGATCTTCGTCCCTGATCTTCAAAGCTCGTAAGTTCCTTGTCCTAACTAGTTGATATCTTACATGAACTAGTGATCTTACATGATTTCATTTGTGAAATCATTCCATTTTTGTAGATCTTCAAGTTTCACCAAGAACACACACTAGTGTTCTTGGCCAAAACCGAACATTCAAGCTCCTAGATCATAAGTACTCTTGTTCCAACTCGTTGTACACTATATTTAACATGTTTAGGGCTTAGAAATCACAAAGAATCATGTGATCAAAGGAGTTTACGGCCAAGACATGTTCTTGGGCCGTAAACCCCTATAAGTGGGGCAAAATGCACCCCAATCCCTTACCAAGTCTTGGATACTAGTCTAGATCATATCCTTAATGTACTTAGCACCTTAAAACATCAAAATACCATGAATCATTTGAGTTTACAGCCGTAATCACATGGAGAAATGGTCCATGGGCCGTAAACTCCACAAAGGAGTGAATTGATGCCACAATCACTTCCAAATGCTTAGACATGAAGTAGGAATGCTTCTTTATGACTTATAGGCTTCAAGACACAAAATGGTAGAAGTACCATGAGTTTATGGCTGTAAAATCATGAGTTTACAACCATAAACTCCAAGGGAGTTGGTCTCAAGGCCGCAAACTCATAAGGAGTTTACCCTTGGACCCTAAACTCAAAACCCAAGTCCTACAACCCTTAGATGCAATTCTTAGGACTTATAGCACTTAAATCAAGTGTTTAGCATGTCTTAAGATGTCTTAACTTGTCTAATTATTATTTAATCACTAATTGTATATATACATATGTCTTTATATGTTATTAGGATCATTGTGTGTGTTTAAGTCCTCACTTGACACCAAGCACTTTTCCGACACTTCCATACGATCTACTCACATTAGGTGAGTTCATATCCCTTAATTAACCTTTTAAATGTTTTGAGATGTTTATAGATGATTTATGGGGGGGATACAAGTTGAATCATGCTAGTTATCATATAAATAACATGTGATTAATAACTATCCTACAAATGGCTTTACTATACGTTTAGCTGTTTTACCAAACATATTACTTCAAATGAATTTCTCAAACGTTTTTTCATGTTAGAACTCTTTATCAAACTGTCTTACATACTGTATGTTTCCTATCAAACTATGTTACAAATGTGTTTCAAACAAAGGTTTTCCTTATGTTTAAAACTATTTTATCAAACAAGCTACTTTCAAATCATTTTATAAACTTACACCAAGTCATCATTTCTTAGTTATTAAACTTTTCAATGGTTTTACAAAACTTCTTTTATACTTTTATATTATCAAATGCATGCCCATACATGTATAGTTATATAAGTAATGTTTAAAGGACTTAGGACATCTAGCTCGCTTTATTTCCTTTTCCTTGTTGGGATGTGGCCTTAGGGCATTGGTTACTCGTCCGAATGTCTTCTAAATATTAGTTATATATCATGTATACATATATAGACATAAAAGTTCCATCAGTCAGTTCAGTACGTTTGGGTAGCAAAGGCATACTTTCGGTTATACACGTACATTACTAGTAACTATAATAGGTATAGTTAGGAGATATTACTTACTATTCCAAGTACAAGGAATCACACAAGAGTTAGTTCATTCATGAGTCTATACTAATACAATATATACTATATGAAGAGATACAATTATAATACACGATAACATAAGAGAACACACAATAAAGAGAAACAGGGAGGAAAATACAATAAACGATAGCAGAACAAATATAATAAGGTGCTATTTCATGGAACAATTACAGAATTTAACTATACCAATGAATTACTAACACATTGTTTTAAACAAAAGGTGATAGTTATATTGGGTATACATGATCATAATAATGTGGATGTTCACGACTTGCAATCATGCAGGGGTCGCGTTTGGTTCCAGGAATCTCTTGAGAGGGGAGTGTTTAGTATGGGATCTAGCTATCACATTATGCCTTAACACTCAATTAAGGCAATTAGTACAAAAGTAGTCACTTATTACAAATACTACAGTACTTACACTTTACATACGACAATTACAAAAGGATAAAGCTCCAGTTAATCTATTATTAATACCTTTACTATGTGTCATATTAACATAATCGATGAGGTAGATTAGATTTGAATAATAATAGTTGTACAAGGAAAAACCTTCACTTAAGTAGAAGGTTCAAACTTTCAAAACAGTCAGGTCTTGGTAGAAGGCTACTTTCAAAACAGTCGGGTCTTGGTAGAATGCTAGTTCCAAAACGGTTAGGTCTTGGTAGGAGACTACTTTTTATACTAGTAGGAAATATGGGATTTTCTAGGGTTTTCAAATGTTTACAATTACTTACAAACACTTTCATACTTATACAAACTTTTCTTCAAACATTTACAAGTCTTTACTTTACAGTTTTACAAATCAAAGACACATAAATACTTATGAATTCACCAGCATTATTTCTGATACTCGCTTTCAAAATAACTTGTATTCTCAGGTCACAAATAGACAGGTACGACGACCAGGTTTTGTGAAGACGGAGCAGTCAAGACTCGTCTTTTATTTTGAACATTCATTATGCTATTTTATACTATGAAAGAAAACACATGTATTTAAAATTATACTATTAATGCAATGGATGATGTTGTTGCTTGTTTACTACTTTGCATTGTTGTGATACATTACATGACATCCTCCGCCGCAGAACGTTTCCGACGTTCTTGGTTTTGGGGTGTGAAAGATTGGTATCATTGCATTGTTTATAGTGAATTGAGTATATCAACCCATAAAAGATATACTAACTATAAATACAATGGGATTAAAAATACTCTAACCAAGAGTTCATACTTTTAAATAATAAAATATTTAACAAAGTATACATACCTACATTCATACTAAAATTCGTGTCACAATGACAAGAACAAAAGTATTACGATTGTTGAATATCACAAGTAAGCTCGGGGATGTGTGGTTAGTCTTGGGAGTGGCATAGCATGATCAACTATGCTGGTCCGAGGAGTGATTAGCATATGCCCAAGAATGGTTGTGATGTGGCAAAAAATCTAAACACTTACCAACACTACCACAATGAGAACATTAGAACAGAACATAAGTCTAAAATACTATAGGAGTATTTTGTGTTACTATAATTACTTACTTGAGAACTAAAAACATCTTCATTACTAGGTTAATAGTTGCTAAGTGGATACACTAAGGTTATATGTAACTAGGATGTCATAGACTTAGAATCTGTGAAATTTTGCTTTACCTCTGTTCCTTGTGAATTGGGAGTGAAGGTCACTTATTCGAAGGCCTATCTTGTTTTGATTACATATAACTGGTATGCACTTTACAAATAGTGATGTAACTAATGAAAATTATTTAATAATTATCTAGTTATTTCATCTAATAACTATTTCCTTACCCTAATTCTCGAATAGATAACATGGTTGGACTTCATCCCCACAGCAACCCGTACCTTTTGAACGAAGGCAATGCTGGATGGTTTGGAGATGAACTAGAGGATGATCATCCAATCCCTTTGAATGATCACCATGCTGATGACCTTTCGGATGATGATAACTCCGAACCCGCGGTTGAGAACTTACCCCTAGTAGCTCCCAATCCAAATCCTAACCCTCGTCCGACTTTTCATGGCCCAACGCCTCCTTGGGTAGAATTCTTGGAAACATGGAGCGACGAGCAAGATCAACCTATGCCTTTTAATGGAGACCAAAGCTTCTACAACTTAAGCGAAGGGGGCTCAGCAGACAAAGTCCTACCAATCCTAGTCCGAAGACTTGCTCGAAACGAAATCCAGGGCAGGACATCTCTCCATCGTATCGTAGAGGTTGATGCCAATGCAGGAATGCATACCATCTGCACCAATCACCTTGAACACACACGTGAGAGATCTGAGAGGAACCATGAGACCCTGCTGCAAGTATTAGCTGAAACTCGAGCCGAAGTGATAGAGCTCCGAATATGCCAGAGGGTGTACGAAAGATACCTGCTTGATATGAAACGTCAACTAGCTAAACTAAGGGTTCACCATAGGGGTGACCATCGCCAGTAGGAGATACTTTACTTTCCTTCTTTGTTTTAAAGAACCGTGTTCCTATCTATGTTCTGTGTAGCACTTTTCTATGTGACTACCGTGTACTATAAGTACTTTTAGTTAGGTCTTTATGATGTCAAAGACTTTTCTACTCTGTATATGATGTAAGACCTACTACAAGTTCAACGTTCCCAAACTTATTACATCTTAAACATCGATGATATTGACAGTCGGCTAACTTCCATGTCACTCTTTGTTCAAATACTTTCATCATACTATCATGGAGTCTATCTGAAACACACTCTAGTCAAGTTATTGGACTAAGGTAATTTAACTCTGGAATCATTTTCAAGCCTCTTTCAAAGGTTGGATCATATTATCCACCAACCTATAATACCTAGGATTGAACGACAAACGTCTTGAGACCATTCTACGATATTACTTCTACTTTTTACTAGGAATGCGTCATAGGGATGTAGGTCGAACCCACGAGAACATATTCCTATTCTTTACATGAACGATCGAACTACATCTAGGTTCAACCATACTCACTCACGAATTCATTTTCTTTCTGTGTAACAGAATCATGTCGCCAAAGAAAAGTAATCAACCCATCAACCAAACACCAACTCTTCAGATTGATGCAACTACCTTTCAAGCTGCACTCTCAGCTGTCGTGACAACTATTCTGACTCACCTTCAAGCTAACAACACAAATGTTAACGGGATTGTTGCGATTGTATGCGAATGTTGCAGTTGGATGCGAGAGCTGCGATTGGATGTGAACCTTGTAATTAGATGTGAACGTTGCGATTGCATGCAAAAGTTGCGGTTGGATGTGAAAGTGGTAATTGGATGCAAATGAGGGCACTCGTTTGCGATGGCTGTCTTGAAGCGATAAAATTGTGGCAATTCAGAATATTCCTCACAACATGACACTAATGGGCTCAGGAAGTGAGAACTACTACAGCCTAAACCCATGATCTATTAGGGCTTCCTTTGTATTTAAGTCCATTTTAGGGTTGATTATTAGCCTCCTTCACCCTCTTGCCTTAGAAAAACCCTAAACCTAGGCTCTCCTTGTGATTTTTGAGCTTTTGGTGGAATTTTGGTGACTAGAAGAAAAAGAGATCGCCGTTGGAGCATAGTTTTAGCTAGGAAGCTTCATTTTCATCTCCTAGAAACATCTCTAGACCATTATGAGCAACCAAGATTCAAGATTTTTGATTCCCTATTGCTAGATCTAAGGTTTTATGCATGTTTATCCATAGCTAGATAAGTTATACCATTGGGGCTCCATAAAGTTATTGTAACACTAAAAGATCATAAAAATTTAATTGTTTTTTTAAAACATCCATTATCGATAATTGTTTATAAAAAGGAACCATTGTTTCAAAAGTATATTCCTATCAGAGTGTCCTAAAAACCAATATCATAAAAATAGGAGGATATGCACGGTCAGGCCTTCGCTTTCTCACGATCATCAGAAGTACCTGAAACAATAAATTGAAATTGTAAACCAAATATTAGTGAGTTCCCCCAAAGTACCACCACACAACATATAATATACATAAAATTTAGCAAGCTGGGTCCACAACCTCCTAGTTGGATTACCCTGGCCCACAACCTCCCGGTTGGATTGCCCTACATACCACATACTGAGTCCACAACCTCCCAGTTGGATTATCTTGGCCCACAACCTCCCGGTTGAAAATCCATGGTCCACAATCTCCAGGTTTGAATGCCCCGGTCTGTTGACTGACAGCAGAAAGTAGCAGTCTGTTGACTAACAACAAGCATACTCAGCAAATAGATAATTATATAGCCAATAATCGCATGTAGTCCTACAGGTCTACCAGTCTAACATATATTAGCAGCTATCATATAGTCATAATGATCTACAATATGCTCAACATATCAACAAACAATACAAAATAGGTTATCAAACCAATGGTCCGGCCTTGATGCCTTTGACCGACAAGTACGGTGAGGAAAATTCTCCTCTCATTCTGAACAAAAGCTAAATAGAACTCTACTCTAAATATCGGCTCTACCCGTCACCTATTATTAAATTTAATGTGTAACTTAACTTTAGTTGGTCAAACTCAAGATAAAGCCAAAAGTCAAAAGTCCACCGAGTTGACTCAGTCGAGTAAGTTGGGCATACTCAACTGTCACACCCCGCTAAAATGGAAATACGAGGAGTGGAAGTACAAAGGGTTTCATAGAAAAAGTTAAAAGACAACACCAACCATAGTACTAAAAATCATTACAAAATTACAATGAGTTTCAATAGCTTTTTAAAAAAAATTACAATGTATTTGAAAGTCAACACATGCAAATGCTCCAAAAGGTTTGTGTCTCTACATGCCTCTTACTAGATAATTACTGAAAAAGCATGTAAAACGAGCGTCAACTATAAAAATAGTTGGTGAGTACTCACAGGTTTATAACATAATATAGTTTTAAATAAAGAAAACCAGAATATTGATAATAGTTTCCATAAACAAATGTTCATTTCTAAAATACGTAAATAAGTTTTCATGAATAAAAGTTCATTGCTAAAACGAGTAATAAAGTTTATTGCTATAATGAGAAACAAAGTTCATTACTATAATTAATAAACAATTTTGTACGTATATGAAAGAAATAATGAATTCACAACCAAACCTATGACTGATGCGCTATCAAAATATATGCTTATCGTTCGATAGATGAATATGATATCATGCACTCAAGCAATTGAGCGAGTGAGGAGTTGTCAGTTCCTAATAGCGCTATCTACAATGACAATTGACTCAAAGAGTTAATGGTTGGAGTAAAGTGGAAAGGACTTAAGATGATAAGGCCTCATGTTTCAAGTTGCATAAAATACATTATAAAATATAGCAATCAAGTTTGATACAAATTAATTTAAATACAACAAACAATAAATAGTTTTTCGGACATGCTTATCCACCGCAAAACATAAAACCCGAAAATAGGGGGATGTGTGGATACTCACAATGCATTGAGATGATGCAAATGATGCCTTAATCTAACTTCTTCTTTTACCATTACCGATTCCTACAATAATGCATGCACTAGTCAGTCTATAATCGAAATCTAACACTATCATACTTAACTTCTACAATAGAATTATGCCAATATTGTGTCAAAATTTTGATATTGATAAGTTATAAACATTTTTCTATGTTAGATTTCTATGAATCAATTTGTTGTAAAACAAATTCAAGTGGAAATCCCCAATATTGAAATGTTTAATTTTAACATTTTAGGTGGTGCTTCAATGATTAATTATTCAAAAACTAAATCAATTGAGTTCCAAAGTTTTCCAAACTTTTCATTTTAATTCTAGCTGAAATCAAAGATCCCAATATAAATTTTCTTGATTTTTTGATTTTTCTAATTAGTTTTCACCATTTTAATTTCTAGAATAATCATAAAATTTTGGGAAAATAGTAAATGGTCATGGAAAATTATTATATTTGTTGTCTTACTGCTACATAGTTTCCTTAAACTAGGAAAATTATTAATTGCCAATTTAATAAATCAAACCCAGTTTTATAATTTAATAATCTTTTGCACCAAGAAATTTTAATTAAAAATCAAAATTATAGTGAAAAATCACAAAAACTTTTTATTTGTGTTCCAATTGAGGTTAAGGATTTCCATATAATTTTCTATGAATTTTATATATGTATAGATATTTTTCCTTTATTTAAATGCTTAAATGAACACATATTCAAAATAAATAAGAAACCGTTAATAAAATTAACCACAATTTTTTTTTTTTGCCACTGTTACTTAACATATTTAAGCTGGGAAAAACATCAAAGATGGTTATCAAACAATTTAACAATTTTTCTTTGTTTTATTCATTTAAATAAGCATTAATTCGTGAATAGTTATCAAAGAGTCAAGGAAAATTACCAAACATTTTGTAAGCCTCATATACAGTGTACATAACCTGGGAAAAATACCAAATTTTATTTTCGTATATGGAGTCCATTTTTTGGAATTATGTGTATTTAATTTTAGGAAATTAAAAAACAAAATAGCATAAAAAAGAGAAAAATCATCCAACTTTTTATATAGAATCCTAGTGTAATATATGATGTTTTGGTAAAGTTTCATAATTTTTGGATAAGTGTAGCTATTTTTCATGAATTTAATCCCTTAAACATTCATTAAATCGGGATATCAATAGAAAATAAATTAGAAATCAACAGAAAACAACCTTAGAAATTAGAAGATGCGAAAATTATGAAATTTTGTTTTGGAGATTCATAACTGTATTTTTCTATTTATTACTCTACAAAAAAATATATATTAGAAATCAATAGTAAACAAGCTTAGAAATTCATGCAACTGCATGAAAATCTTTACACAGTGCATAGGTGATATCTGAAATTTACCATAATTTATTGACCATTAAAAGTATTTTATATGAATTATTGCTCTATTTTCCTGTAAAATAACAATAAATAGAGAAAAATGATTTATTTTCTGAAAATTTACAGATAATCTTGTTTCGTTGTCTGGATTCTGGAAAAAATTGGATTTGAGCAGAAAAGAAGGTTTAGATATTTATTTGTGAATAAATCTGTTATGACATATTTCAAGCTTTTTAACAACATACTTTGGTCATCAAGCATCTAAGCTTGAAGATCATCACATATATGTTGTTTTTTTGGTGAAATACTACCACCATAATCATAAAAATCATTGTTATGAATATATGATTCATAATCCATCCACAGAATGGTGTAGAAGTAGAAAACTATGCATGAAATGGTGTAACTTTGAAAGGAGAACAAGGGGTTTTCGATTTACCATAAGAAAACACTTGATAAGGATTATTTTTGGTGTCCCGAGACTCATTTTTCTAGAAATTTTCATAGATGGTATAGAGAGGAATAGAAAATAGTGGTGGTGGAGCGTGAGAGATAAGAGAGTGGAAGAGAAGTGAAGTGTGTAGAGATGAACACAATTATTAAAACTTGGGGAGTGGTTTTCTTGGGAGATGGGAGGTGAACGTGATTTTGAGGAGAGAAGGAGTATTTTCCAGCATTTTTTTATTTATATAGTTTATAAGTTTTGGGGGTTATGTTTATAAAATATAAAATGTTTTATTGAATTTTATGATATTTTGGCTCCCATGCTCACAAATAAGCTAATGTTTATAAATTATTATCCATAATATAATTTAGATCTCATGATATATGTAAATAATTAAAGATGTTATATACACTATAAAATTTTGGGGGAAGTTTAAATTTTATAAAACTTGCATTTAATTTATAAAATTTTGACTCTTGTTATAAAGTTTGGGCATTTTGGAATATCACAATGGATGTAGAATATCTTGGATTGTTTTGAACCAAATAAAACTTGTTAACACCATAATGAATTGAGTTTAATATTTGAAAAAAAAAACAAATTTCTCAAAATAATATTTATATTTGGTAGAAAGTCACATAGTTTGATTGAAATCAGATTATGCATTATATGTAGTGATTCCGAGATTCAAGCGAAATTGAGGAATCAATTATACTAGTCTTAGTTTCAGCTTTGACTTAAGTTTATATGAGACTTTGACCTAATTTCTGTTGGGTTTTGAGCAATCTAACACTTCCTAAGTGTGCATGCAACCCTAAATAAACCTTGGATCTATGTTTGTCTAAATACATGCAAAATAATAATTTTCCAAGGTTTATAACCTATCTAACATGGCATGGGGAACATTTCAACATAAAAGAGTTAGAAGAGATTACATACCTTTTGGTGAGTTTGGTTCTAAGGAATTTGAGGGCCAAGCACCAATAGTGTGAATGCCTCAAATGGAATCACAAACACCACAAACTCTTGGAAAACTTTGAGAGAGTATACACCCTTGTATAAAATCGGCCACACACATGCACACACACACTAGTTCACTAGTTTTCTCTTAGGCCCCATTTCATGCTCCATAAGCATTCTTATATAGTGTGCATGGTTAGGGTGAAACCCTAATAACCCATGTCTTTTCCTTTTCCAAGGATCCATGGATTAAAAGCTCCATGGATCATCCATGGACTTCCACATAAGCCTAGCCCATTAACAGATGAGTATTAGCCCACACTATATATAACAAATAGCCCATAATTTAATTAGTCTTCCTTTTAATCTCTAAATTAATTCATAATTAATTTAAGACTAAAACTAATTAAATAACGTAACTTCATATTAATATATTATAACTCATAATATATTAATAAACATATGTGTATAACTCTCATAAAATTATCCATAATAGTTTGGATGAGATGCAACCCAAATGGACCATGCCGGTCGGGTCAAGTATATACCAAATAAGTTATGGACTTAGACACCTTATCCAACAGACTCCCACTTGGATAAGTCTAATAACTGTATTTTCCTATAACTTTAGGAACCAACCAGCAATCGTAGCTCTCGAAAACACCCTCGAACTATGAAGACTCTGTCGAACTATGAAGCGCCATTTTAGATAAGTGATCACATAATCCTCTGTTCTCATGATATCAGTCGGACAAACACATGGAACTATGTCTTGCTTATTGTCTAGCAGTTGTTTCTCGATTTTCCGATTTGTTTGACGAAGAACTTCACTGAACACATCGGTTTAGTTCTGACCAGGCCTGGTACATGGGTCAACACAAAATCATCGAGGGGCCCAGATATCGCTTCTATTTCTAGAAGGAACAGATAAACTTCGACTGATATGCTTGTTCTACTACTTATTGAATTGTACACAAAGGCACGTTTTATAACATCAAGTTACTGATGCGTTTACGTGCAATCAATGCACAACCAACTCATAGGTAACAACTCATATCTCTAGGTTTAAAGATTTATATGATGTTATCGTCTCACGATCACTCGAGATAAATTCCATGAAGTGATACAAGTGAGCGTGGGTTTATACCAATACTCATAACTTATGAGT
Source organism: Lactuca saligna (assembly GCF_052625555.1). Taxonomy (NCBI): domain Eukaryota; kingdom Viridiplantae; phylum Streptophyta; class Magnoliopsida; order Asterales; family Asteraceae; genus Lactuca; species Lactuca saligna. The sequence continues at coordinate 81,169,184 of NC_136425.1, read as the reverse complement.
ACTCATGAATGTTGCAGCAACCATTGCCATGTCTAAACACCTTTAAGGCATCTACAAACCCAATTCATGACAATCTTGATTCATACCTACTTCCGACGTATGATCGATTGTGGAGGTTTGAATAAATTAATTATTCTGGAAGTCAAAACATGCAAAACTGAAACAGTAGTAAATAATTGACAATGATAGTAACACTTTACTCATAAATAAATCACAAATTTTATTCATCATCAAACGTCGATTACAATTTACAAGTTTCAGGAAAACTATCTAATCTGTAAAACTAATATCGTCCCTCAGCCCGATGCGTCTCGCATGCTGAAAATGCTTAACCCTCATCAGTCCCTTCGTAAGGGGATCTGCAGGATTCTCATCCGACGATATCCTCCTTGTCAAAAGGAGTCCTTCAATCTTGTGTCTTATGAAGTGATATTTTCTGTCAATGTGTCTGGATCTGCCATGATCTCTTGGTTCCTTGGCTAAGATAATCGTACCATTGTTGTCACAGAAAATCTCTATAGGTTCCTTAATAGCTGGTACAACTCCAAGGTCTCCGATGAAGTTCTTTAGCCATATCGCCTCCTTCGCTGCTTCACTCGCTGCTATATACTCTGATTCACAAGTCGAATCAGCCACCGTCTCCTGCTTGGAACTCTTCCAAGAAATTTCCCCTCCATTTAAGGTAAAGATCCAGCCCGACTGAGAGCAGAAATTATCCCTATCAGTTTGAAAACCAGCATCACTATACCCTAATACTTTCAAGTCATCACTGCCACCAAGGGTAAGGATCCAATCCTTAGTCCTCTGCAGGTACTTGAGAATGTTCTTTACCGCGGTCCAATGAGCCTTGCCAGGGTTTCCCTGATACCTGCTGACCATGCTCAAAGAAAATGCCACATCAGGACGGGTACAAGTCATAGCATACATGATCGAGCCAACTGCGGAAGCATACGGTAATTGGCTCATCTCAGCTATCTCTGCCTCTGTACTCGGACTCCGAGTCTTACTCAGTTTGGTATTGCTTTGGATCGGTAAATCTCCTTTCTTGGAATTCTCCAAGTAGATACTCTGACTAAGTCCAATTAGTCTTCTACTCCTTTCTCTTAATATCCTTATCCCTAGGATATAGGTAGCCTCCCCTAGGTCCTTCATAGCAAAGCACTTCCCAAGCCAGGACTTAACCTCCTGCAAGGTTGGGATGTCATTTCCTATGAGTAATATGTCATCCACATACAGTACCAAGAAGCTAACTATACTCCCACTAGCTCTGACATACACGCAAGACTCATCTTCGCTTCTCGAGAAGCCAAACTCTTTAACCTTCTCATCAAAACAAAGATTCCAGCTACGAGATGCTTGTTTTAATCCATAAATAGATTTCTCAAGCTTGCATACTCTATTAGGGTACTCTGCACTGATAAAACCCTCTGGCTGATTCATGTACACATCCTTAGCCAACTTTCCATTAAGGAAAGCAAGTTTGACATCCATTTGCCATATTTCATAATCAAGAAATGCTGCAATGGCTAACATAACCCTAATAGACTTAATCTTTGCTACCGGCGAGAAGGTTTCATCATAATCAATACCTTGAGTTTGAGTAAAACCCTTCGCAACCAGTCGAGCCTTATAAGTATGCACTTTTCCTTCCATGTCGGTCTTCTTCTTGAAGATCCATTTGCACCCGACTGTTTTACGGCCTGGTACATTGTCAACCAAGTTCCAAACTTGATTGTCATACACGGACTGTATCTCGCTGTCCATAGCCTCCTTCCATTTAGCAGACTCCGGGCCTGCCATGGCTTCCTTAACACTGCTAGGTTCATCCAAATTTACCAGTGTACTATCACTGATGAACGTATCACCTTTCGTAGTAATATGAAAACCATAATAAAACGAAGGTGTGTTCCTAACCCGTGTGGAACGCCTCGGAGGTATAGACTCGTCAGCTGGATCAATAGGAGTTTCCTCCTCAAGTTGATTGCTAGTGTCTGAGGTTCCTTCACCAATTGATTCTTGAATTTCTTCAAGATCAATCTGCCTCCCACTGTCTCCTTGGCTTATAAATTCTTTCTCGCGAAAGACCCCTCTTCATGCTATAAAGACCACATTCTCACTGGGTCTGTAGAAGAGGTAACCGAAGGCTTTCTGTGGGTAGCCGATGAAAATACACCTTTCACTTCGGGGTTCAAGCTTATCATGAGTTTCACGCCTCACGAAAGCTTCGCAACCCCAAATTTTGATGTGGTCCAAATTGGGAACCTTCCCAGTCCACATCTCATGAGGTGTTTTGGTAACCTTCTTTGTAGGGACTAGATTAAGGATATGGGCGGCAGTCTCTAAGGCATACCCCTAAAAAGAGATTGGTAACGAAAATCGACTCATCATAGAGCGAACCATGTCCAAAAAAGTTCGATTACGCCTCTCAGCTACACCATTCAGCTGTGGTGTCCTGGGAGGAGTCAATTGTGAGACAATCCCACACTCCTTAAGATAGTCAAGGAACTCGGTACTAAAATACTCACCACCTCGATCGGATCGAAGCATCTTAATGTTCCTGCCTAATTGATTTTCTACTTCCTGTTTGAATTCCTTAAACCTTTCAAAGGTTTCTGACTTATGTTTGACTAAGTAGACATACCCATATCTACTAAAATCATCAATAAAAGTCACATAATACTGATTAGCATCCCTTGTGGCGGTTTTGAATGGCCCACATACATCAGTATGTATTAGGTCCAACAAACCTTCACCCCTCTCACAAGTTCCAGTGAAGGGTGATTTTGTCATCTTTCCAAATAGACAAGATTCACAATTATCATCCGATTTAAGGTCAAATGATTCCAAGACTCCACTCTTTTGGAGTTGGCCTATGCGTTTCTTGTTTACATGTCCAAGACGATAATGCCACAATGATGCTTTATCTAGGCTAGTAAAAGAATCAATATACAACACATTATTTCCTAAGTTGTCTACAATCGACACAGTTTCATACACACCATCACAAGGTAATGCTTTAAAATAAAACACATTTTTAAAGAAAGCATTAATACCACCACATTCATTATCAAACGAAAAGGTAAAACCTTGTTTGTACAAAGCATGAAAAGAAATAATATTCCTCGCCATTTCAGACGAGTACACACATTTATTCAAATCTAATTTTAACCCATTATTAAGCAACAAAGTATAAACTCCAATCTTGGAAACAAGTGAAGCCTTCCTATTCCCCATGATTAAGTTTATCTTCCCGTGCTCCACATCCTCACTTCTTCTTAGGCCCTGCAAATCAGAACATATGTGAATACCACATCCTGTATCAAGCACCCAAGAGTTAGAATATGTTGAGTAATTAGACAATATAGTGTAAATACCTGGATGGGTGGGTTTCACTTTCCCATCCTTTAGATCCTGCAAGTACTTAGGGCAGTTTCGCTTCCAGTGTGCCTTTTCATGGCAATAAAAGCATTCAGCATCCTTGGGAATGGCAGAAGGAGTGGCAGAACCGCCCTTGGTCTTTGATGAGGAGCGTTCAAGAGACTTTCCCTTGGTACCCTTCGAAGGGTGCTTCCTCTTTTTCCCTTTGCCTTGCCTAATAGCTAAAACAGGGGTAGATGTTGGAGTAGGAGTAGTAGAGGTAACAACCGCTTTACCCTTAAGACCGGATTCCGCGGTCTTCAAGAGTCCTTGAAGCTTGCTGAGGGTAACTTCCTCCTTGTTCATATGATATGTCATTCGAAAATGATCATAACAAGAAGGTAAGGAGTGCAAAATGATGTCAATTGCCAACTCCTCGGGGATGTTAACATTCAGCTTCAGCAAACGGTCCACATACCTTTGCATCTTTTGCTTGTGGCCCGTGACGGATTCACCGTCCTTCAAGCGGGTAGTTATTATGGAGGAGATTATTTCATACCGCTCCTGACGAGCACTCTGATGGTACCTTTCCATTAGGTCTTGGTGCATCTCAAAAGGGTAGAAATCTTCATATGACTTTTGGAGCTCGGCTGTCATCGTGGCCATCATGATACATGCCACCTTAGTAGCATCTCTCTCATGAGTCCTGAATTCAGCGATCTCCTCAGGAGTAGCAGTAGACTCATCAAGTTCTTTTAACTCCTTATCGAGGACATATTCTTTGTCCTCATAACGAGTAACCATCCTGATGTTCCTAATCCAATCCATGAAGTTGGAACCATCAAAGATGACCCTCCCACAAAGATTCATGAGAGAGAAAGAACCAGTTGGGTTAGAGCCTGAAGCATTAGTGTTGGAAGACATCTGAAAAAGAGAGTAAGTTTAGATAAGATATATAGAATCCTTAATAAGACACCCAAATGTAATATTAAGGCTAGGATCCAATCACAATATATTACACTTAGAAGAGGGATGCCGTAATCTAAGTAATAATATATTTGAAAGGTAGGTGAATGATGATTCACCAATTTCCACCATGAAAACGAAATGATTTATTAAGTTTAATTGGATTTGAAATTCCTAGATTCTTTTGAGAATCATTGAACTTTTCAATGGCATGCTTCAATCTCGATTGTGCCCTTCAAGTTTTGTGACTGGGATGCCGAGGATCACAAAACAAGGTGTGAATAACCATGCTAATTCACTTGGTACCCTTAATATTATCACCTAATCAATGTGCCGGTTAACCACACATGCTCCATTGATCTATGACAAACATTAAGTCACCCTTCGTGATCCTTACTAGTCCTAGTTAGTGTGCCGGTTAACCACACACGCTCCACCAACGACTTGGTAAGGTACAAAGTGTGAATTCCATGGACTAGCACCATGTTCACACTTTTCCTAAAATAACTAAGATTGGGAATTAAAAGAGTTTAGTTACTTTATAATATTCATTATACTTTTAATGAGGATTTAAAGTCATTGTTCTACCCGTTCGGCTAACGACCATCCACCGATCAAGCAAGCGGTGGGTGAGAGTATACACCCATTAAGTCGCCATTTTATAGGCAACAACCTTATACCCACCTTATAGACCGGCTTCGTGAATGAGGCCTACTAACAGTAAAATGACTTATTCTTATACATATATATAATAATTAACCATTAATGTTATAAATAGTATAAGGGTTGAATTTTAACTATTAAAACTCTAAGGGTTGGAATTAAAGTTTATTAAAGTGTGTGAAACTTTACAAATTCCAAAACTTGAAGGCAAGTTTTGTAACTTTGCAAAACTCTTCACTTCATAACTTATGAATTAAAGGTTCATAAAAATGAAGACTCTTCATTTTCATGCAACTTATGTGTTTTAAGTGTGTGTTAAATAAAAGTGACCTTTGGAAATCCATAACTTGAGGACAAATTATGGACTCCATTACAACACATAAATGATCAAGAATTAATTCTAAACAATTCAGCAAATAATTCCTATCATTTTCTAAATTCATAAGAACATGAACATGATCATCAAAAATTCAAGAATTATATGAACACATAAAATCATGGAATTTTGATATATGCTATTGCAAATGGATTAGAACAACCATTACACCAACTAAAATAAGTTTTATAACACCAAAACAGTTTAGGGAAATGTTTCTAGTCCATTTCCAGCAGCAAAAGTCGAAAACTGCACTCTTTCGATCCTACTCGTCGAGTCCATGAACTGACTCGTCGAGTAGGTTGAAGTTTGCCTTGGACTCGTCGAGCCCCCACCCCAATGGACTCGGCGAGTCCACCATGCAGACAGCAACGATTTCGACTTTTATCACTATTTTGCATCAAGTATCAAACAAGCAAGCCTAGGCTCTGATACCACTGTTGGGTTTTGAGCAATCTAACACTTCCTAAGTGTGCATGCAACCCTAAATAAACCTTGGATCTATGTTTGTCTAAATACATGCAAAATAATAATTTTCCAAGGTTTATAACCTATCTAACATGGCATGGGGAACATTTCAACATAAAAGAGTTAGAAGAGATTACATACCTTTTGGTGAGTTTGGTTCTAAGGAATTTGAGGGCCAAGCACCAATAGTGTGAATGCCTCAAATGGAATCACAAACACCACAAACTCTTGGAAAACTTTGAGAGAGTATACACCCTTGTATAAAATCGGCCACACACATGCACACACACACACACACACTAGTTCACTAGTTTTCTCTTAGGCTCCATTTCATGCTCCATAAGCATGCTTATATAGTGTGCATGGTTAGGGTGAAACCCTAATAACCCATGTCTTTTCCTTTTCCAAGGATCCATGGATTAAAAGCTCCATGGATCATCCATGGACTTCCACATAAGCCTAGCCCATGAGTATTAGCCCACACTATATAAAACAAATAGCCCATAATTTAATTAGTCTTCCTTTTAATCTCTAAATAAATTCATAATTAATTTAAGACTAAAACTAATTAAATAACGTAACTTCATATTAATATATTATAACTCACAATATATTAATAAACATATGTGTATAACTCTCATAAAATTATCCATAATAGTTTGGATGAGATGCAACCCAAATGGACCATGCCGGTCGGGTCAAGTATATACCAAATAAGTTATGGACTTAGACACCTTATCCAACAATTTCTACTTCTAGGTCAAGTGCATGATGAGTCTACATGATTCATGCAAAGATGTTCAATTCAAGGAATGACCCGAATATGGATAGTCATTATATTTAAGTAGTTGTAGAATTCACATACCAATGTGAAATCTAATACACTATCCTTCAATTCTATTTGTTTCAAAGTTTCTAGTAGGTTATAACATAGCTCCTAGTTACAAAGTCTAGTATGTGTCATGCCTATATGTGAAAATAAGTTTATTCAAATCTAGAACTGTCTCGAATTTTGACGATTGTCAGAGTCTCCCCCGGTTGAAAGAATTTGGTCCCAAAATTCAATTCCTAACGTATTCTACTAGAACTTAGCTGAATACAATTGTATAGTTGGAGAGGTGGTGACTTGAAGAGCTCTTTGATTAGTTTAAGTTAATTCCTCAAGGGAAGAGCCCAACGTTTATGCTATAATCAAATTAGTGTTTCCCTAATTCGAGTTCTACAATCTATATTGTGGTAATTTAGGATGATGGAAATTATGATCCAACGATGGCGACCTAGTCAAAATAGATTATTTAGTTAAATATCACCTAAATTAAAGAATGTTATAATTTTTTTCGAAGCACCAAATGCATTAAGTGATAAGTCGACATCGATTTTTAAGTTGCGCTCTAAATCAACACTAAGTGTCAAGTCGCGATCTAATAAAGGATTGATTAGGAACAATTTGTTCGTTTTCGGGTTGGCTACTAAGTCTGGAAAAGGTATATTCCTAAATAAGAAGGGGTATCATGAATGAAAGAGAAGAAATCGAGGGTAAGTTCCTAATGATACGTACTAACTATAGGCACCACAGTTCTGGTACATGTTAAGTGTAAGGACTATTTAACTATCATCTACAAAATAAATTATGAAATGGCCAAGGAATTTTGAAGCTATGTTTACTACCACTGTTACTCTTGCTACAACAAAACCATATTCTAAGAATATGCTTATTTAGAGAGTCATAGTTGCAAATGGAGGCGATGAAGGTTTATGATAAATTAAATCACATTGTCTAGGTAGCATGTTGAGTATATAGAAATGATAAGTAATCTCACTATTATCAAAATGTGTAATAATTCCAAGAGAATGAAGATACATGAGTGACGATCAAACGAAGTAGCAAAATCATATAAATATTAATTAAGGTTAAAGGTTTAAGTCGTTATTAAGGGAATTTGTATAGAAATATTTGTATTACACTTTTTTTTAAAAAAAAAATTGTCCAATTGTTTAAGTCGGGACAAATTCAAGATTACTAGGAGTCAGAATATTTATGAAAACAACTTTGAGAGTTTAGGCACTCATTGAAAATTGCAAAGTAGAATGTTAATTTAAGAAAGGTGTAAAAATGTTGATCTCTAAAATAGGGCATTCTTAATTCAGTGATGCCACCAAAGACAATCATTTGAAGGATAGATAATCCTAACATTTAAAACTTTTTATATTTTTAAAGAAAAGAAGAAACATAAGAAAAAGGTACTTTTACATATATTTTCTGGATTTAGAAAAATGATAAGAACAAGGGTATTTATCTTGTGTATTAATTGTAAGGAAAATACAATAAAAATTGCATTTTAAATCAAGTTTCTGAATTTAGAACAAAAGAACAAATGTAAATAAGGATTACTTGTTTTACAGATGATTTCAAAATAACAACAAAATGTATATGATAAAGGCTTAATTAAATATATTAAAGATGACTAAATCAAAATTATGCCACACGACTATAGACATATTAATCGCTCAGATTGATAATGGTAGACTTGTAGTTTGTATGTGTACGAACATGGTACCAAGAGAAGCAAAATAGACAGAAACAAAATTATACAATGTATTATGTTATTATTATAGGCGTGCGAGATCTAAAATCATAACGAGAGCAAGAAATCAAGCGCAGGGGAAAGAAAAGGAAGGTAGCAGTGACAATGATTACTATTGTTAAAATTTGAAGGACGATATCCGTAAGTATATTTAAAACTTTGTTTGAGATATATTTTAACTTCAATTTTTGATGTATGTTGATGATTAAATAGACATGTGGAAGTTTTAAAGTGTTTGCTAAGGTTTGCTAAAAATTCACAAGTTATCTATTAAGTTAAACTTCATTTGTGAAAAAAGCACTACAAATGGTAATTGAAAATTTGAGAATTTTGACTTTTTAGACTGAAGTCCAACAATATTTAAAATAGATAGGGTAAAGAATCAATATATTTAGAAGAGTAATTATACATTGTTGAAAGTGCATCACTGGAAATTTAAAAGCGAACACTATGTTTTACAATGCGGTAAATTCTAGAAACTTTATAGATTATATAATTAATTTGTAATAAAATATACAAATAATGTGTGTTTTGAAACGTGGGTATAGGTGATGTCTTGTAAACACGTTTAGAGTAGAGAGTTGTAAAAATATCATGTTGGGTTTCAAGAAAACACATTTACGTAAAGTACAATGCCTAAATGAGAATGTGGTCAAAAGATTCACAACAAAAGAGGTTTTGAAAGATTTGATGAAGCTTTTACACATAATATGAACTTCGATGTCATAAGTTTAAGTTTTATAACATAGAGTTTAAACACTTTTATAAAAGAAAATGTTTCTAAGTTTTTCGAAAACGTGCCAAACTGGTAAGAAAGGTTTAAAATAGTTTATATGCCCTTAAAAAGAAAGCACATCTATCTATTGAAATGGATTTGAAATAAAATTGAAATAGCAAGGTTAAAATCAATATTGGTTAAATTAAGTTTTGAAGAAAAGTGTTAAGTTAAAGCAAGTTGTCAAAAGTAAAGTTGGTTGTTTTTCAAGAGAAATATAACGTACATTGTTAGGAAAGGTCTAGTAAGTTATATGAAGTGGTTACAAATTATTGTACATACGGTAGATAAAACTAGTAAAATGAAATAGGTTTTTGACTGAAGATTAAAATTAAGGAATGGGTATATTAGTGTAGTTGATTTCACCTAAATAATAAGGCGAGTATAAGACAAGTACCGGTGACTTTTCTCCTAGATAAAGGACAAGAAAAATTGTTTGTAAAATGTTTTATGGTGTCAATGCAGTTTCGCAACCTTTTATAGAGGCCAAAGGGATATCATATGTTAAGCTTTAAGGTCAAGATGGAAACAACATAGATCTAATTCATAGCGTAGAATGAAGCTCTCATATATTAGTAATAATGGGTTAAACCTCCGTGTCTCCTTGTGAGTCAAATCGGGAATGCTTGCCAATGGTATCCAAGTGATTACTAGTGGTGACTCATCTACCTCCTTACGCGATGCTCTAATGCTCATCTATTTCAGTATCAAGACGCTTTGCCTATTTGTAACTCTAGTACGAAGACGATGAAAAGGTATCGAGGAATAATCGGTACAGGTTTCGACTTAAGATTATTACAAGTTTCTATCTAGCTACTAACTTTACATCTAAAGTAAATAGCTATTGAGGAATACACATTCTCAATACTAAGTGGATTGCTCCTAGAGTGGCTAGTGATAAAAGTGCACTTAGTTTCTAAGTGTACCTAGATGAATGCCTACAATATGCAATGCCCATACGTGTAACACCCGAAATCAGATAGGTCAAGAAAGGAAAGGAAAAACCCTAAGTTAAAGAGGGTTGACTCATCGAGTCCAGGGAGGAACTCGGCGAGTCGGAGCGGGATCCGGGTATAAAATAAGTGACCGACTCGACGACTCGGCAAGTGGACTCGACAAGTCTGGTTTGGGTTGGGAAACCCTAATTCCAGCACTTGGTATCCTATTTAAGCATCTTATTCCCTTCACTAGGGCTCATTTGTGGCCCCTATAGTCCAGAACCTGAGACCCTAAGCCTCCATTATTGCTTATTCAAGCTTTCTTGCCATTTTGGGTGATTTGAAGGAAGAAGGAAGAAGGCAACCTTTGGGATTCAAGGATGGATAGTAGATCCACAGTTTGTGGGATTTTCCAGAGCATTTGAAGGTAATGAGTCTCTACCTTCACTCCTTTGCATATAGATCAACCTTTATCATGAGATTCAGGGCTTTTAGGGCAAGTTTAATAACCATTTCGAGTTAGAAGCCCAGATCTAAAGTTGCTACTTCAGATCTAAGTGTATCTTGGCTTAGAGAATCATAAAGCACCAGTCTATGGGTTGATTGTTTAGCCCCTTTGTCTTAAACCCTAGTTTATAGTGTTTTGAGCCATGCTCTTCTTAGCTACACATAAAGTTTGCCACTTTACGTAAGGAATACGCTTTAAAAGAGTGGATCTACAGTTTGAAGTCCTTGAATGACTCATAAGGCTCTGAATATATGAAGGACAATATAGACTCGGCGAGTCCTTCGAGTGGACTCGACGAGTAGTATGAAGATGGAGATGAACTCGACGAGTTGGATGAACAACTCGGCGAGTCTGTTGAAGATTGCCTTGGACTCAGCGAGTCTGTTCTTGGACTCGGTGAAGACAAGTCGCAAAACCCCTAACCCTTCGAGTTAAGAATCGGATCAGTAAGTTGAGTGGGGACCCAGTGAGTGGACAGGTCAGTACTCGGAAATAAGTAAACTCGATGAGTCATGGTCTGACTCGGCGAGTCGAGTCACGAATGAAAGGGATTTCAGAGCTTATGAACTCGGCGAGTCAGTAGGATAACTCGGCGAGTAGGGTCAACTTGGAAGGTTGACTATGACCAGGACTATGACTTTGACCAGAGTTGACTTAGTTGACTTTTGAAGGACTGTCAGACTAAGTATCATTTTGATATTGGTAGCTCGGAGAGCTAGAGGAGCAGCGGCTCAGAAGGTTGTCGGTTAGCAGCTAGAGGGTTATTAGAAATTCAGCAGTACCATGTGACTTTCTTTCCAGTAGGAACGGGTCTAAGGCCACAATGACGGGCCATTTAGTTAGTAGTAATTTCCGGACTTCGGTTCGATGCAGTAGTTAGCATGTTTGATGCCTTCGTGGCTCAGACAGGATTTATGTGTTATGTGTTCCCGGCTACGGCCCGATGCAGTATGCAGTGTATGTGTTCATGCTAGTTGATATGTTTATACTAAGCTATGTTCAGTCAGTTTTTGGACTTCGGTCCGATGCAGGGGGCAGGGCCCCGGTTAGTCCGAACATCTGTCCGATGCAGGGGACAAGGTCCCAGTCAGTTTACGTACATGGGTCTGATGCAGGGGGCAAGGCCCCAGATAGTCCGGACTTCGGTCTGATGCAGGGGACAAGGTCCCAGTCAGTTTCCGGACTTCGATCCGATGCAGGGGGCAGGGCCCCAGTTAGTCCGGACCTCAGTCCAATGCAGTGGGCAAGGCCCAATATGTGCTTTATATGTTATTGTATGGTATGTGGTAGTTTGGGGGAGCTCACTAAGCATCGTGCTTACGGTTTTCAGTTTTGGTTTCAGGTACTCAGTTTTCAAAAGAGGAGCTCGGAGAGGTTGTAGTGCACACACCATAGTCAGTTAACCTGGGAATGTTTTACTTTGATAATAAGATTATGTTTCGAATTAATACTCGAAAATTATGTTATGATTTATGATACGGTTTTATAAATATGGTTTTAGTAATGTTTTAAAAGAAATTTTTAGTCGTGATGTTTGGGTCGTTACAAGTTGGTATCAGAGCCTTGGTTTGAGGGATTCAGACATACTTGAAAGTGTGTCTGGACTCAAACTAAGGAAACGGTAAAAGGTTTTCAAAAGAAAAACATTTTTGAAAGGAATTTTTGGTTAAAATGAGTTTGAGAAAAGAAAAGAGTTTTAGAAAAAGCGAAAAGAATATTTAGAAAGGAAATAACTTGAGAAGAGAAAAAGGGTGTGGTGCATGCAATCAGCCGAGCTCAAGTAAGTACTCCCAAATTACCCATACAAGTTATTATTTCTGTTTCAGTTTCAGTTTTAGTTCCAGTTTCAGTCTCAGTTTCAGTTTGAGTGAAACATCATGCTAGTATAGGACTAAGGATCTAGGAGGATGCCTTATGCGCCTGCTTATGTGTTTCAGCCTGATGAGAATTGCATGCTAGTATTGAGTAGACAGAAGTAGGATATCCTGTTTAGGTTATGCCTGATATTATGAGTTCAACGTTGTATGCTAGTATAGTTTCTTGACAATAGTTTGCATGAGTATGTTTCCCTTATCCGAATGCTGCTTGGTTTGTGCTTAGTGGGACTCTGGGTGATGGGAGTTAGCCATTAGGTGAATACATCACGTCACATGTGGTCAGGATTTGATAAACTCAGAGTGTTGGATTTGACCCTATTGAACAGGTCTCGTTTGAGTCTAACCGTTGTAGGGATGAGTTATGTACTCGAAGGATTATCCGAGCCTCATTGCATGTGATGGTATTCAGGTGGTGGGTAATCGGCATTACAAGGAGGCCTTCAGCAGTTGAGGACTGGTTTGGGTGGAGTCAGAGGTTCCCTAGGTCAAGCCTAGGATGAGAGTAGCAAAGATTAGCAATAGAGAAAAGGGACTTGGTGGAGTTAAGGTAACTCTTGAGGAAAGTACGGATAGATGTGGAAGGTAGTATGGGCCCGTACTACCGAAAGCAGAGGATCCATACTCAATTCAAGGGGGGCCGAGGAAAACAAGGGAACTAGTAAAGTGTGTGAAAGATCCCTCAGCAGCGGTATGTATATTGATCAGATCTGTGATGTGTTTCCAGCATGGTGATGTTGCGTGAGATATCAGTTGGCAGTTCAGGTACCAGGGAAGGATCTGGCTCAGGCTCTAGAGCCGGAGAGTTGGATGACCAGATGATAGATTTTATTTCTGCAGAGATTATGCGCAACATCATTGATCAGACTCCCGTGATATTTGGTTCAGTTAGGGAGGCCATTATTGAACTTTTGGACAATCTTCTTGAGGCCTTTAGGGCCGGGATAGTTTCATGGTAGTTTGGGGCTCGCCTAGAGTCCGATTCTTATGGAGTTCAGGGATCCATCAGAGCGGGAGATCCCATTTTTAGCTCTTGCCATCAGGGGATGGGAGTGAGCGGGGCACTCTATCTCCAGGAGAGACCTCTGCATGATTGGATAGTCAAGGAGTTTACGCGAGCCATTCGCGAGGAGCTGCCCAACATTGTTGGATGGGTCACTGGTAGGTTTACCTCGAAGCTCTAGGATCAGCCAGCAGTTGTTCAGATGATGGATGGGGTTGACGAGGTCACGCATGAGCGTGAGTCGGGCAGAGAGTCGGAAAGGAAGAGGAAAACATATGAGACTTAGGTAGCCACAGGTTCGGGCAATAGGCTTAAGTGGTAGAATTCGAGATCGAGGGACTATCAGAGTCGCAGTCGATGCGGGAAGTGTGGTAGGACGCACGAGGGTGTGTGCAGGCGTGGAAGTGGTGGTTATGCTGGATGTTTCAAGTGCGGTCGGATTGGCCATTTTAGCAGAGATTGTATTGTTACCATCGCTCAGGGGCTTGATCCGATATGTTTCCGTTGTAGTTAGAGAGGCCACAAGAAGGCCCACTATCCGAATTTGTATAATGCAGGGCAGGTGCCAGCTCCTGTCCCTGGGACATCAAGAACCACCAGCAGACATCAGGGTTGGGCAAGGGCGCCCACAGCTCGGAGCCGAGTTTTCCGGTTGATTTCAGCAAGGATTCGAGCAGCACTGAATGATGGGGGTACGTATCTTTTAACTTCCTGTCAATTATTATTCATGATATTATTGTTGTGTTGCTGCATTGTTATCAATAAGCTTAAGTGTTGGGGTATTATATTACCTGCTTGTGACTGAGTTTTATGCCATCTGCATACCTTGGGATTAGAATGGTGAATTGGAGGTCATTCCCTCTAGATCAGGTTACTTCAGATGTCATGCCTGTAGCATGTATGTGTAAGAATCAGTAATGCCTCACTACTTTCGAAGAGTATTATTCGGGATTGATTAGTTAAATCCTTAGTAGTGATAATTTAGAGCTTCTAGTGAGGTAGCCAGCGGGCAGTAAGGAAGTGGGTTGGGGATGTGCACCTCAAGCGCAGGTTCTCAGGATGCAGTCCCTAAAGCAAATATAGTTACGGATTGAAGGGTGCTCAGTTAGATAGCAAGAATGGTTTGGATCTGGTAAAAGTTAGTTGGAGCGCTGACGGAGGTAAACGTTGGCGGACAGCAGATCGCCCTTTTAATGGTAGGAAGGTTAGGGAATCCTTTCGAACATTGACCAGTAAGGAGTTAGCCAGATCCAAGTAGGGGAGAACCCTCTGAGTATGCAAGGGAAAGAGCACGCAGTTCTAGAATGAGTACACGGCCTCTAAGAAGAAAAGATAGTGGTGCAGCGATTAATGGATTGAGGAGTTCAGAGTTGGGAGTTTGAGGAACTTCCTAACAATGAGTTCATGTGATCGAGATGGTTAGTAGTTGGTTGGGAATTCAGGGTTGGAGGACAGCCTGTAGGACTCTAATGAGTCGGAATGAGGATCTTGAGAATGATTAGCAAGAGATGCTTTCGTGTTAGTAGTCAGTGGCAGAATCGGCATGCAGGGTATTGTGGATTGAGGAGTTGGGGGTTTTGGAAACTTCCCAGCGATAGTTTCATGTATCTAGATTAGTAGATGGTTGGCTTAGGAACCGAGCTGAAGAATTTCTCAACGAACCGCTATGTGTATCAAGGATATAAGGTATCGAGGTTGATGCAACATCCAATGAATGAGGGCTGGTTTTGAGAAATCAGGATGAGGAATCACTAGCAGGACTAGGGATAGTCAGGATATCCTCGGAATAGTAGGTTAGTAAAGCAGTCAGATAGTAGTAGTGTTGTTAGTCTGCGGGGGTAGCCGTAGCATTCACTAGCAGTCAGATAGTAGTAGTAGTGTTGTAAGTCTATAGGGGTAGCCGTAGCATTCACTAGCAGTTAAATAGTAGTAGTAGCGTTGTATGTCTATCGGGGTAGCCGTAGCATTCAGTAGCAGTCAGTTAGTAGTAGGGTGTTGTAAGTCTGTATGGGTAGTCGTAGCATTCACTAGCAGTCAGGTAGTAGTAGAGTGCTGTAAGGCTGTGGGGGTAGTTGTAGCATTCATTAGCAGTCAGATAGTAGTAGAGTGTTGTAAGTCTGTGGGGGTAGCCGTAGCATTCACCAGCAATCACATAGCAGTGGAGTGTTGTAAGTCTACGGGGGTAGCCGTAGCATTCACTAGTAGCAAGGTAGTATTAGAGAGTTGTAAGTCCGCGGATGTAGCCGATGCCTTTACCAGATGGGTAGGCAGCATGAGCGCATTGTTGGACACTAGGAAAGCAGTAGTACCCACTAGTTCGGGTGTAGCAGTGAGGATATGGGAATCAAACTAAGGAAACGGTAAAAGGTTTTCAAAAGAAAAACATTTTCGAAAGGAATTTTTGGTTAAAATGAGTTTGAGAAAAGAAAAGAGGTTTAGAAAAAGCGAAAAGAATATTTAGAATGGAAATAACTTGAGAAGAGAAAAAGGGTGTGGTGCATGCAATCAGCCGAGCTCAAGTAAGTACTCCCAAATTACCCATACAAGTTATTATTTCTGTTTCAGTTTCAGTTTTAGTTCCAGTTTCAGTCTCAGTTTCAGTTTGAGTGAAACATCATGCTAGTATAGGACTAAGGATCTAGGAGGATGCCTTATGCGCCTGCTTATGTGTTTCAGCCTGATGAGAATTGCATGCTAGTATTGAGTAGATAGAAGTAGGATAGCCTGTTTAGGTTATGCCTGATATTATGAGTTCAACGTTGTATGCTAGTATAGTTTCTTGACAATAGTTTGCATGAGTATGTTTCCCTTATCCGAATGCTGCTTGGTTTGTGCTTAGTGGGACTCTGGGTGATGGGAGTTAGCCATTAGGTGAATACATCACGTCACATGTGGTCAGGATTTGATAAACTCAAAGTGTCGGATTTGACCCTATTGAACAGGTCTCGTTTGAGTCTAACCGTTGTAGGAATGAGTCATGTACTCGAAGGATTATCTGAGCCTCATTGCATGTGATGGTATTCAGGTGGTGGGTAATGGGCATTACAAGGAGGCCTTCAGCAATTGAGGACTGGTTTGGGTGGAGTCAGAGGTTCCCTAGGGCAAGCCTAGGATAAGAGTAGCAAAGATTAGCAATAGAGAAAAGGGACTTAGTGGAGTTAAGGTAACTCTTGAGGAAAGTACGGATAGATGTGGAAGGTAGTATGGGCCCGTACTACCGAAAGCAGAGGATCCATACTCGATTCAAGGGGGGCCGAGGAAAACAAGGGAACTAGTAAAGTGTGTGAAAGATCCCTCAACAGCGGTATGTATATTGATCAGATTTGTGATGTGTTTCCATCATGGTGATGTTGCGTGAGATATCAGTTGGCAGTTCAGGTACCAGGGAAGGATCTGGCTCAGGCTCTAGAGCCGGAGAGTTGGATGACCAGATGAGAGATTTTATTTCTGCAGATATTATGCGCAACATCATTGATCAGACTCCCGTGATATCTGGTTCAGTTAGGGAGGCCATTATGGAACTTTTGGACAGCCGTCTTGAGGCCTTTAGGGCCGGGATAGTTTCAGGGTAGTTTGGGGCTCGTCTAGAGCCCGATTCTTATGGAGTTCAGGGATCCATCAGAGCGAGAGATCCCATTTTTAGCTCTTGCCATCAGGGGATGGGAGTGAGCGGGGCACTCTATCTCCAGGAGAGACCTCTAGATGATTGGATAGTCAAGGAGGTTACGCGAGCCATTAGCGAGGAGCTGCCCAACATCGTTGGATGGGTCACTGGTAGGTTGATCTCGAAGCTCCAGGATCAGACAGCAGTTGTTCATACGATGGATGGGGTTGACGAGGTAACGCATGAGTGTGAGTCGGGCAGAGAGTCGGAAAGGAAAAGGAAAACAGATGAGACTCAGGTAGCCACAGGTTCGGGCAAGAGGCCTAAGGGTTTGAATTCGAGATCGAGGGACTATCAGAGCCGCAGTCGATGCGGGAAGTGTGTTAGGACGCACAAGGGTACGTGCAGGCGTAGAAGTGGTGGTGATGCTGGATGTTTCAGGTGCAGCCGGATTGGACATTTTAGCAGAGATTGTATTGTTACCATCTCTCAGGGGATTGATCCAATATGTTTCCGTTGTAGTCAGAGGGGCCACAAGAAGGCCCACTATCCAAATTTTTATAAAGCAGGGCAGGTGCCAGCTCCTGCCCCTAGGACTTCAAGAACCACCAGTAGACATCAGGGTCGGGAAAGGGCGCCCACAGCTCTGAGCCAAGTTTTCTACTTGATTTCAGAAAGGATTCGAGCAGCACTGAATGATGGGGGTACGTATCTTTTAACTTCCTGTCAATTATTATTCATGATATTATTGTTGTGTTGCTGCATTGTTATCAATAAGCTTAAGTGTTGGGGTATTATATTACCTGCTTGTGACTGAGTTTTATGCCATCTGCATACCTTGGGATTAGAATGGTGAATTAGAGGTCATTCCCTCTAAACCAGGTTACCTCAGATACCGTGACTGTAGCATGTATGTGTAAGAATCAATAATGCCTCACTACTTTCGAAGAGTATCATTCGGGATTGATCTAGTTAAATCCTTAGTAGTGACAATTTAGAGCTTCTAGTGAGGTAGCCAGCGGGCAGTAAGGAAGTGGGTTGGGGATGTGCACCTTAAGCACAGGTTCTCAGGATGCAGTCCCTAAAGCAAATATAGTTAAGGATTGAAGGGTGCTCAGTTAGATAGAAAGAATTTTTCGGATCTGGTAAAAGTTTATTGGAGCGCCGACAGACGTAAACGTTGGCGGACAGCAGATCGCCCTTTTAATGGAAGGAAGGTTAGAGAATCCTTTCGACCATTGAGTAGTAAGGAGTTAGCCGGATCCAAGTGGGGGAGAACCCTCCGAGTATGCAAGGGAAAGAGCACGCAGTTCAAGAATGAGTACACGACCTCTGAGAAGAAAAGATAGTTGTGCAGCGATTGATGGATTGAGGAGTTCAGAGTTGGGAGTTTGAGGAACTTCCTAACAATGAGTTCATGTGATCGAGATGGTTAGTAGTTGGTTGGGAATTCAGGGTTGGAGGACCTCTTGTAGGACTCTAATGAGTCGGAATGAGGATCTTGAGAACGATTAGCAAGAGATGCTTTCGTGTTAGTAGTTAGTGGTAGAGTCGGCATGTAGGGTTGTGTGGATTGAGGAGTTGGGGGTTTTCGAAACTTCCCAGCGATAGTTTCATGTTTCTGGACTAGTAGACGGTTGGTTTGGGAATCGAGCCGAAGAATTTCTCGACGGACTGCTAAGTGTATCAAGGATATAAGGTGTCAAGGTTGATGCAGCATTCGGTGACTGAGGGCTGGTTTTGAGAAATCAGGATGAGGTATCACTAGCAGGACTAGGGATAGTCAGGATGTCCTCGGAATAGTAGGTTAGTAAAGCAGTCAGATAGTAGTAGTGTTGTAAGTCTGGGGGGGTAGCCGTAGCATTCACTAGCAGTCAGATAGTAGTAGTACTGTTGTAAGTCTGCGGGGGTAGCCATAGCATTCACTAGCATTCAGATAGTAGTATTAGTGTTGTAAGTCTATGGGGGTAGCCATAGCATTCACTAGCCATCAGGTAGTAGTAGGGTGTTGTAAGTCTGCGGGGGTAGCCGTAGCATTCACTAGCAGTCAGGTAGTTGTAGAGTATTGTAAGTTTGCAGGGGTAGCCGTAGCATTCATTAACAGTCAGATAGTAGTAGAGTGTTGTAAGTCTGTAGGGGTAGCCGTAGCATTCACCAACAGTCAGATAGCAGTGGAGTGTTGTAAGTCTACGGGGGTAGCCGTACCGTTCACTAGTAGCAAGGTAGTATAGAGAGTTGTAAGTTTGTGGGTGTAACCGTGGCCTTTACCAGATGGGTAGGCGGCATGAGCGCGTTGTTGGGCACGGGGAAAGCAGTAGTACCCACTAGTTCTGGTACAGCAGTGAGGATATGGGAATCCGCAGGTTAGATTTCGGATTTCCCAAGTGGTTCAGTTATGGTTAAGTCGACAATTTGGCAATAGATCGTCACCTCAGTTAGGAGATCAGGGAAGCAGTGGACCGCTTGGGGTCGCGTATGTTAAGGGCTACCATTAGTCTGGGAGCCACCATTTTTAGCCTTGGATTTGATGATGTCAGGATTCGACGTATGTACCCGGTCGGTTGGATCGGGAGGTTGTTAGAGTCGCAGTGTCAGGAAGACTAGTGGAAACTAGTTCCAGAGAAGGATTTCATTCAGAAGTTGTGGGAGTGACTAAGTAAGGAGTCCTTGGGCTCCACAGTTGAGTTGGAACTCACTGTTGCAGATAACCGATGAATGATTGGAGATGAGGAAGGTCTTGAGATGTTGTGGGAAGCAGCCATATAGTCAGTTCAGTGTTTCAGCCAGTTCAGTGCTTCAGCCAGTTCAGTGTTTTAGTTAGTTCAATGCTTCAGCCAGTTCAGTGTTTTAATCAGTTCATTGCTTCAGCCAGTTCAGTGTTTCAGTCAGTTCAGTGTTTCAACCAGTTTAGTGTTTTAGCCAGTCCAGTGCTTCAGGGAGTTCAATATTGCAGGCAGTTTAGTGTTTCGGATAGTTTCACTGTGATGGCCAGTATTTGCATTTGTGTTGGAATGCAAGTGTTGACGGTATAGTTGGTCGATTTGAAATGGCAAGTCCCTCTCAGTAGGATCAGTTGAGTTTTCTGCCAAGTATAGGTGATATGTAAGGATAATTAGGTAGGTAGCCTTTCTTCTAAATGGAAGGCTCGAGTTATTGGAAGTTGAGTAGTCAGATGAGAGATAAGCGGGTTGGTTCCAGCAGCATCGAATCAGTATGAGTGGCAGAGTGGGTAGAACAATGATAGATAATTGAAGTATCTTCAGAAGTCGCTGGAAGCAACTAGTAGGTTGCGATGGGGTGTAGTGACCAGTGGGAGTCTGGTAACTCAGATATCGCCAGATTAGTTGGACTAGGGTGGTCTAAGTGCATCCGGTAGGCGGATGAGGGGCAAGAGAATTTCCAGTCGGAGGAAGTAACGTTAAGGAAATTATGGAAAAGAGAAGAATTCAGTATGTACCAACAGCAGTGACCAGCACTGTGAGTGGCGGGAGTGATGGAAAAAAGGGATAAAGTCACCAAGCAGGGTGTTGAGGCGGATTGCAGGTCAGTTGACCATAGAGAACTTCAAGGAAGAAGTTTAGTTTAAGTGGGGGAGAGTTGTAACACCCGAAATCATAAAGGTCAAGAAAGGAAAGGAAAAACCCTAAGTTAAAGAGGGTTGACTCATCGAGTCCAGGGAGGAACTGGGTGAGTCGGAGCAGGATCCGGGTGTAAAATAAGTGACCGACTCGGCGAGTCGGCAAGTGGACTCGGCGAGTCTAGTCTGGGTTGGGAAACCCTAATTCCGGCACTTGGTACCCTATTTAAGCATCTTATTCCCTTCCCTAGGGCTCATTTGTGGACCCTATAGTCCAGAACCCGAGACCCTAAGCCTCCATTGTTGCTCATTCATGCTTTCTTGCCATTTTGGGTGATTTGAAGGAAGAAGGAAGAAGGCAACCTGTGGGGATTCAAGGATTGGCAGTAGATCCAGAGTTTGTGGGATTTTCCAAAGCATTTGAAGGTAATGAGTCGCTACCTTCACTCCTTTGCATATAGATCAACCTTTATCATGAGATTTGGGGCTTTTATGGCAAGTTTAAGGACTGAATAGACTCGGTGAGTCCTTCGAGTGGACTCGACGAGTAGTATGAAGTTGGAGGTGAACTCGACGAGTTGGATGAACAACTCGGCGAGTCTGTTGAAGATTGCCTTGGACTCGGCGAGTCAAGTTGCGAAACCCCTAATCCTTCGAGTTTAGACTCGGATCAGTGAGTTGAGTGGGCACCCAGTGAGTGGACAGGTCAGGACTCGGAAATCAGTAGACTCAGTGACTCATGGTTTGACTTGGCGAGTCGTGTCGCGAATGAAAGGGATTTCAGAGCTTATGAACTCGGTGAGTCAGTAGGCTGACTCGGCGAGTAGGGTCAACCTGGAAGGTTGACTTTAACCAGGACTTTGACTTTGACCAGAGTTGACTTAGTTGACTTTTGAAGGACTGTCAGACTAAGTATCATTTTTATATTGGTAGCTCGGAGAGCTAGAGGAGCAGCAGCTCAGAAGGTTGTCAGTTAGCAGCCAGAGGGTTGTCAGCAAATTCAGCAGTACCAGGTGAGTTTCCTTCTAGTAAGAATGGGTCTAAGGCCACAATGTCAATCCGTTTAGCTAGTAGTAGTTTCCAGACTTCGGTCTGGTGCAGTGGTTAGTATGTTTGATGCCTTCGTGGCTCAGAAAGGATTTATGTGTTATGCGTTCCGGGCTACAGCCCGATGCAGTATCCAGTATATGTGATCATGCTATTTGATATGTTTATGCTATGTTATGTTTAGTCAGTTTTCGGACTTCGGTCCGATGTAGGGGGCAGGGCCCCGGTTAGTCCGAACTTCGGTCCGATGCAAGGGACAAGGTCTGCAGGGGGCAAGGCCCCAGATAGTTCGGACTTCGGTCCGATGCAGGGGAGAAGGTTCCAGTCAGTTTCCGAACTTTGGTCCGATGCAGGGAGCAGGGCCCCAGTTAGTCCGGACCTCGGTCCGATGCAGTGGGCAAAGCCCAGTATGTGCTTTATATGTTATTGTATGGTATGTGGTAGTTTGGGGGAGCTCACTAAGCTTCGTGCTTACGGTTTTCAGTTTTGGTTTCAGGTAATCAGTTTTAAAAAGGGGAGCTCGGAGAGGTTGCAGTGCACACACCATAGTCAGTTAGCCTGGGAATGTTTTACTCTGGTAATGAGATTATGTTTTGAATTAATACTCGAAAATTATGTTATGATTTATGATACGGTTTTATAAATATGGTTTTAGTAATGTTTTAAAAGAAATTTTTAGTCGTGACGTTTGGGTCGTTACAATACGCACACCAAAAAATTTTGTTTTTCAAAAGTTCAAGTTGAAAATTGTTTCGAACATAATTCTACTATAACAGTTTCCAACCTCGCATTAATTTTCTTTAATGAAGTATAGTTGGTCAAGCTATACTTAATTTAAGTACAATAATGAATACTCGAATTATTTATACCAGTATTATGTTTAGTATTTTAAAAACATTTTCAAATTTTTTTGTTTATAGTTGTGGTTCTTCAAAGGAAAACCTCTATTCTCTATAACCTTCGGCTCTGATACAATTTTTGTCACACCCTCCTAAAGCAGAAATGCGGGGCACGGCAGTACAAATGGTTTCATAGCAAAAGTTAAAAGACAACACAAACCATAGTATTAAAAATCATTACAACTTTACAATGAGTTTGAACAACTTCTTAAGAGAAATTACAATGAATTTAAAAGTCAACACATGCAAATGCTCCTACAAGTGTTGTGTCTTTACGTGCCTCTTACTAATTGATTCTTGAAAAATCATGTAATTTAGCATCAATTATAAAAATAGTTGGTGAGTACTCACAGGTTTATAACATAATATATTTTGAAATCATGATAATCAGAATATTGATGACATTTTCCATAAACAAATGTTTATTTCTAAAATAAGTAAATAAATTTTCATGAATAGAAGTTCATTGCTAAAATGAGTAATCAAGTTTCCATGAAAAGAAGTTTGTTGCTAATATGAAAAACAAAGTTTGTTGCTCAAATGAGTAAACAGGTTCACTACTACAAAGAGCAAACAAGTTCGTTGCTACAAAGAGCAAATAAGTTCATGGCTATGACAAGTAAATAAGTTTCCAGTAATAAAAGTTCGTAGTTATAATGAGAAAAAACGTTTATTGCTATAATGAGAAACAAAGTTCATTGCCATAATTAATAAACAAGTTTATAAACAATGAGTTCACAACCAAGCCTATGATTGATGCCCTATCAAGATATATGTTTATCGTTCCATAGATGAATATGATATCATGCATTCAAGCAATCGAGCGAGTAAGGAGCTATCAATTCTTAATAGAGCTATCCATAATGACCATTGGCTCAAAGAGTTAATGGTTGGAGCAAGTGGAAAGGACTTAAGACGATAAGGTCTCATGTTTCAAGTTGCATAACATACATAACAATATATAGCAATCAAGTTTAATACAAATTAATTTAAATACAACGAACAATAAATGGGTTTTCGGACATGCTTTCCACCCCAAAACATAAAAATCGAAAATAGGGGGATACGTGGATATGCACAATGCATTAAGATGACGAAAATGATGCCTTTATCTAAGTTCCACTAGTACCACTACCGATTCCCACAATAATGGTATACACTAGTGAGTCTCTAACCGAAATCTAACACTAGCATACTTAACTTCTACAATAGAATTACGCCAATATTCTGTCAAAATTTTGATATTGATAAGTTACAAACATTTTTCTGTGAAATTTAGATTTCTATGAATTAATTTGTTGTATAACAAATTCAAGTGGAAATCCCCATTATTGAAATGTTAAAATTTAACATTTTAACTGGTGTTTCAATAATTAATTATTGAAAAACTAAATCAATTTAGTTCCAAAACTTTCCAAACTTTTCATTTTAATTCTATATAAAGTCAAAGATCCAAATATAAATTTTCTTGAATTTTCGATTTGTCTAACTATTTTTCACTATTTTAATTTCTTGAATAGTCATAAAATTTGGGGAAAATAGTAAAAGATCATGGAAAATTATTATATTTGTTGCGTTACTGCTTCATAATATTCTTAGACTAGGAAAATTATTAATTGCCAATTTTGATCTATAAAACCCGGTTTTATAATTTAATAATCTTTTGCACCAAGAAATTTTAATTAAATACAAAACAATAATGAAAAATCACCAAACTTTTTATTTGTGTTCCAACTAAAGTTAAGGACTTCCAATTTTTTTCATGAATCTTATATACGTATAGATATTTTTTCTTAATTTATATACTCAATCAACACAAATTCGAAATAATATAGGAAATAATTTATAAAATTAACCAAACATTTTTTACGACTGTTATTTAACATATCTAGGTTAGGCTGAGAAAAATATCTAAGTTGGTTTTCAAACAATTTAACTATTTTTCTTTTTTATTCATTTAAATAATAATTAATTCGTTAATAATTATCAAACTGTTAAGGAAAATGACCAAACTTTTTTGAAACTTCATATAAATTGTACATAAGCTGGGAAAATTATCAAATTTGATTTTCGTATATTTGAGTCCAATTTTTGGATTTATGTGTATTTAATCTTAGGAAAATAGAAACAAAATAGCATACTAATGTAATATAAGTTGTTCTTGGAAATATTTGGAAATTTTTTCATGGAGTCTTTATTATTTCTATAATATGCAAAAATTATGAAATATTGTTTTCGACATTTATAACTTTATTTTTCTATTTATTTGTCTTCAAAATTAATAAATTAGAAATCAACAGAAAAAAGCCTTAGAAATGCATACGACTTCATGAAAATCTTTACACAGTGCATAGGTGATATCTGAAATGTACCAAAATTTATTGACCTTCAAATGTATTTTGTATGAATTATTGCTCAATTTTCTTGAAAAAATAACAATAAATCGAGAAAAATGATTTACTTTTTGAAAATTTACAAATCATCTTTTTTTTGTTGTTTGGATTCTGAGAAAAATTGAATTTAAGCAGAAAAGAAGGTTTAGATATTTATTTTTGAATAAATCTTTTATGACATATTTGAAAGCTTTTTAACAACATACTTTGATCATCAAGCATCTAAGCTTGAAGATCATCACATGCATATTCGTTTTTTTGGTGAAATACTACCACCATCATCATAAAAATCATGTTTATGAACATATGATTCATAATCCATCCATAGAATGGTGTAGAAGTAAAAACAAATGTGCATGAAATGGCGTAACTTTGAAAGGAGAATAAGGGGTTTTCGATTTTACCTTAAGAACACACTTGATGAGGACGAATTTTCGTGTCTTGAGACTCATTTTTTTGGAATTTTTTGTGGATGGTAGAGAGAGGAAGAGAGAATAGTGATGGTGGAGCTTGAGAGAGAGAAGAGTGGAAGAGAAGTGAAGTATATAGCAATGAACAAAATGATTAAAACTTAGGGAGTGGTTTTCTTGGGAGAAGGGAGGTGAATGTAATTTTTAGGAGAGAAGGAGTATTTTCCAGCATTCATTTTTTTATTTATATAATTTATAAGGTTTAGGGGTTATGTTTATAAAATATAAAATCTTGTATTAAATTTTATGACATTTTGGCTCTTATACTCACAAATAAGCTAATGTTTATAAATTATTATCCATAATATAATTTATATCTCATGATATATATATATATATATATATATATATATATATATATATATATATATATATATATATAAAATTAAAGATGTTATATATACTATAAACTTTTGGGGTAAGTTTAAATTTTATAAAATTTTGGCACTTGTTATAAAGTTTGGGAATTTTAGAATATCACAATGGATGTAGAATATATTGGATTGTTTTGAACCAAATAAAATTTGTTAACATCATAATGAATTGAGTTTAATATTTGAAAAAAGAAATCAAATTTCTCAAAATAATAGTTATATTTGGTAGAAAGTTACATAGTTTGCTTGAAATCAGATTATTGGCATTCGATGTAGTGATTCCGAGATTCAAGCGACATTGAGGAATCAAGTATACTAGTCCTAGTTTCAAGTTTGACTTAAGTTTCTATGAGACTTTAACCTAATTTCTACTTTTAGGTCAAGTGCATGATGGGCCTACATGATTCATGCAAAGATGTCCAATTCAAGAAATGACCCGAATATGGATTGTCACTACAGTTAAGTAGCTGTAGAATCCACATACCAATGCGAAATCTAAGTACACTATCCTTCAATTCTACTTGTTTCATAGTTTCTAGCAGGTTATAACATAGCTCTTAGTTACAAAGTCTAGTATGTGTCGTGTCCATATGTGCAACTAAGTTTATTTAAATCTAGAACTGTCTCGAATTTTGACGGTTTTCAGATCAACCAGTAAATGGGGCGTACTCGAATGTTGACCAGGCCAGGGGCTTGACCGAATATGTGCAGCGTACCACTTGGTACGCCCAACGTACGCAGTTGGATCCTTTCCCAACCTATTAAGTGCTTAATACTTAAGCCTTTACATCCAAGTTACGGATCTATGTCCCAAATGTTGCCCTTGAGCATAAAGTTTCCAACTTTATGGTCTTGCATGGCCATTAAGAGCTAAATACTAAAAAACGAAACCTATTAACCCGTTAAGACAACCAAAATCATGCATGGGGAAGAACTTAAGGGCCAAGATCATATTTTTATGCTTCTAGACCTCTTAAAACGTCTGAAAGGACAGCTTAAGTGGGCTAGAGTATGCCATACTAATAAAGGTCAAGACTTAGTAGCAAAATGCTTCCTGAATCAAGAACTAACAAGATCTAAAGGAATGCAAGACAAGTTCAAAACATTGTATGTAACACCCGTTTATTTATTAAATAAATAAATAAATAAATAAATGAAGGACTCGTAGCCCTTAAATAAATAATTATGTATAAAGGGATGTTCTCGAAGAGCTAATCGTCACCATTTTAGAAGTCGGGGGTTAAAAGTGTGAGTTCGAGACTCGTTTTATAAATATATATGAAGACAAGGGCTCCGTGGTAATTATCGGGAATTATTTTAAAAAGAAATGAAGTGGAGGGGCTGAATATGTTATAATCAAGACATTGGGGGACTGTTTGGTAAATTGTGTACTTAATGTGTAAGGGAGTTCTATGGATACGGTTGAAATGGTAAAATAAGGACCATGTTTGAAAATGGATTTGGAACGAGGGGCGAATAGTGTCAACATGGAATAGAGTTGAGGAGTCGGGTATATAAGCCTTACGTTGCCCTAACCCTAACACAAGAGCATAGCCGCCACCTTCCTTCCATTCACGGCGCTCCTACCACCCTTTTTCCTCCATCATCGGTGTCATTCTGCTGTCGTTGAAGACGTGAGCCACTACCATCCATCTTCAATCAACAAGCAACCACCGTGACCCCCGGATATCGTAGCTCCACCACCAACGTCGAAGATAAGAACCATCGTGCATTCATTCCTTTGAAGACGGGGACTGCTCCTGGTCGTTGGGGCAGTGGGCGTGTGAGGGAACGCGATGTGCTGCTGTTGCTGTCCGCCAGTTGAGGTCGCGACCCGCTACCATTTCATCTTCTCTCCGCCACCACCCTTCTTCGCTATTTTCCTTAGCCGTTGTTAGTGTTGCCGCTAGCCATGACTGCTGTCACTTCCGTGGACGACAAGCTGCTTCAGGATCTCAAACAATGCCTATGTGTGTGTTACCTTGCTGTCACCGGAAACGAACTCGTGAAGACCACCCTTCGCCGCCAGGTGGGTCGTTGGTTTCTATTTCCGAGCAAATGAGGTGAAGATGCATGTGTTTCAGTTGGTGTGTATGTTGGCCGGAGTCTACGAGAAAAGCCACCACAGCCACCACCGTGAGGTGGTGGCTGCCGCCATGTGCCGCCTGTATGTGTGCTTATTTCCGTTTAGTGTGTTTATTTCTTGTGTTGTAATTGTAAATTGGAAATGAAATAATAAAAGAAATTGGAAACCACCACCTTAGGGTGGTGGCTGCCGCTTCCCGCCGCCACCGGCCGCCGTGTCGGGTGGCGGTGTGCCTTGTCTCGATTGTGTTGATTCGTTTGGAGGGCTTGAAACCCTAATGGGCCCAATAAGACTTAATGGGCTTAATAAAACCTTAATGGACCCTAATAAAATCTTAATGGGCTTAATGATATTCTAGTTGGCTTAATAGGCCCAATAAAGCTCTAATTGATCTAAAAGCCCAACAAATTGATAAATGGGCTAATATTTGGATTGGAAAACCCTAATGCCATGAAACCCTAATTTGGGGTAATTAATCAGGACACACGGAAATTATTTAAAAACTTGAGATATTAGATAATAATCATTGGTAAAGATTAATCTAAGCGATATTGGACTTAATGGATTAAGTCCTTAATGGGTTAAGTAGGAAACTTAACCCTAATTATCATTTTATGTGAAACCCTAATTTCACTTGGATTATAATGGGCCATCCAAGATCAAGCAAATGGAGTAGAATAATTAATGGGCTTTGTGGTAAGGCCCATATGAGGAGTTGGGCCCAATTTGGAAAATTAGGCCATATATGGGCCATAGTTTGGGCCTTTATGATTATATGATATTGGGCCATTAGAATGTTGAATGTTAGACTAGACTAAATGGTTGGGCCTTATGGTAAGACCTTGTAAGGGTTTGGGCCCAATTTAGAAAATTGGGCCATATGTTGGGCTTTGTTTCCTAGTTGGCTTTGGGCCTATGGATTGGGCCTTGGGCTTATATAAGCCAAGCTTGGGGTAATGAAGTAATTATCCAAGTATGTCTTATGGTTATGTATTGGGACCCAATTATTAATTGGGTGTTATTTTGGTGTTGACAGTTCAGGAATCTGTCAGCCAACAGTTGGGGTCGATTCTGCGGGACTTCAGCAAGTGTGGGATTGTGTCTTCGGGACTTCAACAGTGTGAGGTGAGTTACCTTCCAGTAGCGGTGGGTCTAAGGCCACATTGTCGGCCCACCAGTAGGAGATGTATGATAGATGATTGTCTTTGTGATATCATCTAGGTTTGCTACTACCTGATATGTTATATGTTAGCATGATATGTCGTATGTGATAGTAATAGAGTTCGGTTGTTAGGACCGCAGGGTAGTCAGACACCCTAGGTACGTCTGACAGTATGTGATGATATGTTTGCATGTTGGCTTGTTATGTTATATGTGATAGAGGTCGTAGGAGGGGACCAGTCCCTGAGTTCGGTTGTTAGGACCGAAAGGTAGCTCAGGCACCCCCAGATATGTCTGATAATATGTTTATGTTATGTTATATGTGATAGTAGTAGTAGGGGGTGAAATAGTCCCCGAGGTTCGGTTGTTAGGACCGAAGGGTTGTCAGCACCCCAGAATGGCTCGACATTGGTAGGTCAGCGCCCCAGAATGGCTTGACACGGGAAGGACGGCACCCCAGAATGGCCGCATGGGTAGGTCGGCGCCCCAGAATGGCCGTACCGGGTAGGTCCAGGCACCCCAGAAATGTCTGGCAGTATGTATGTGATATGATTGTATGGTATGTGGTATGATGGGGGAACTCACTAAGCTTCATGCTTACGGTTTTCAGTTTTGGTTTCAGGTACTTCGTGTCTAATGGAAAGGAGCTAGCTTGATCACAGCGCATCACACTATGGTTTTCCGCACATGAGATCTTTGGGATTACACTCTGATATTGTTTTATGATAACATGTTTAATTATTTCTACTTTGGTTTTGACATGACATGACATTACAAATGTTTTATTACACTGTTGGTTTTATAATGACGTATTTAAAAGTGAAATTTTTGGCCTGTATTTTTGGGATGTTACATTGTACCTCCAAATGATGCTAAAAATGATGTTATTCTCGATTTAAAGCTTCCCCCTCCTCCAAGGTGATCTTATCTTCTTCCTCTCTCCTTCAGGATTACTAAAATGTACACACAATGATAAAAAAAAGGCTCAAAATGGATTAGGGTTTGCTTGGGAGACAAAAATATATTGGTGGTTGATGAGGGAATGAGCCTTGGGGAGATAATGATGCTTTTAAAAGGTCCAAACCCAAAAAATTAGGGTTTATGGATCAGGCATGTATGCCCAACATACGTGAGCTCGACCCCAACATTACAAAAATACCACTTTGGGCCATTTTGCAACCTTTTTCATACACAAGGGCAAAATGCACTTAGTCTTCATACTTAGAATTAAAATTGAAAATACCTCATCATCAAAATGTTACAATTATCAACTTTATGGGTCCCTAGAGTCCCATGGTGATTATATGTGATGGATCCGATGTTCAGTTGAGTTTTGAGCTCATGCTTGAGGTTTTGACCTCCTTTTCTTCATAAATACCCTAGTTTAAGCTCAATACTTGCATTGTACATGCAAGACCTAAAAAATCGATTTTTATGGTCTTTGGGGTGTTAGGAAGCCTTCTAGAGAAGTTGGATTAGTAGCTTAATGGATTAAGTAGCTTTATGCATCAAAACGTCATTCACATTGATCTCACCACATGATGTGATGCTTGTCACGTCGTGAGGATTATGATACTCGATTATTTTTTCCTTTAGTGCCTGGTGACGTGAGCCATAGATAGCCACATCGTAAGGGGCGGTTAACAATTGACTTTCATTGACTGGTGACCGTGAATTTTTGAATAGTTTGAATTTGGGTCAAACTTGAAGGATTTTGTTCTGTTGATTAAGATTCTTCCATGTTTTGGTGTTGAAGGGCTCGTGAGAGTAAGCAGTACAGAAAGGGAAACCCGTCGCGATGTTTCTGGGTTCTTTTTTTAGGGTGAGTTTTCCTCACTATATTGTTGAAGGAACCATTTTCGGCCTAATAGTTTTGGTTTTCATTAAGTAGAAGGATGTCATAAGGACTGTATGTAGTCACATTGGATAGACTGAGGACTCTTGATCTAGGATTTCTTGCTTGTTCCTTATTTGGTTGTGGCTCTAGTGTAGGATCATTTGTTCGGGTGTTTATCTCACCTTTGGGTACATATGGTTATGCACTCCTCAGAGTGTTTGTTATGTATCTTTATATATAGGTTGTTGTTGTGCTATAGTGATCTGCTACATGGGTGTGTGTGTGTGTGTGTGTGTATATATATATATATATATATATCTATATATATATATATATATATATATATATATATATATATATATATATCCTTGTATGATAGGATGTAGCAGTAGTGGTATACTTGTTAGAATAACAGTAGGTTGTTTATCGCCTAGTGAAGTATCGTAGGGGCTATATGTAGTCATGTAGGATAGCATGAGAACTCTTGATCTAGGCTTTCTTTGATGTTCCTTTTTAGGTGTGGCTCTAGAGTAGGATCATTTGTTCATGTGGCTATCTCACCTCTATGTATGTATAACTATGCCTTCCATGGAGGTTAGTTGGTAGCAAAGTAGTGTGTTGTGAGGAATCTAGTAGGTGGTAGTGAGATATATGATTGATAATTGTCTGTATTATGTTCGTACTTGATCCATGATTGTTATGTGTCGACGTATGGTACTATATAAGGTTGAGGCCAGGGCCGGTCCATAGGTTTTCCATGCCCTGGGCAAAAAAAAAAATAAGGCCCCTTTTTTTGTACCGTAAAATACACAGTAGACTTAACTCATATACATCATATACTTATAAAAATCATGTATATACATACTAAATCTTGCAAACATTATGTAAACAATGTCTCTATACCGTCTTTGTAGCAAAAGATCAATTAGAACAACAAAACTACATTGTATGCAAGAAGTAGAAAAATTCACAAAAATGCGTATTTGACTGTTTTTACTTATCATAAAAGATCATGAGTTTCAGGCATGTACCATAAACAATATATCTAGAAAGATTCATAATTTTACAGAATGTACAAAGTAGTCGAACTCTCATATGTATGTATGAACTTCTTAATACCCCATAAGATCTATCTCATATTCTCTTTCACAACCTGCCAATTACAAAAGGAAGACATTAAAACAACTGAATATCCAAAAAATCAAGGTAGGAAGTTCTCTTTCTAGCCATATATTGGGTAAAAATCAATGGTAATCAAAGAACCAAAAGTCAATATCTCAACTTTTTCATTGATACATTTGGTAAAAATCAATAGTAATCAATGATTTAGAGAGTAATAACATAATTCTTCTAGAAACAACAGGACAACAGTCAACAGAAAAACAAAGCACATGCATCAGGCCAAAAAACCATGTAGAACTTCAAAATAGCTGTAGACTTGTAATTAAGGATGTTTTTACATAAATTTGAGCTTTAATTCCTATATGTTGTTACAGAATAACAGAACCAACATGTAGTACACAAAGTTATAAATTACAAAAAGAAATTTTGATTACACTCCATGATAATTACAAAAAAAAAAAAAAAAAAAAAAAAAAAACATTTGATTACAATAATTTACTCATTGAACTTGACAATAATAGAATCCCAAATTGCAAAACCATTTTAAAGAAATAACTAAAATTGATTACACTCCATAGAACTCACATAACTAAAAACCAAATAGTAACTTACAACAATCAGAAACTACCTCAATTAACAAGATTAATGGAGAGAATACAAGAACAAATATAATCAGATTTGTAAGAAAAAAAAAAGACAAAAATATAGACTGCGTACCAGAATCGAGAGAGCATAACTAATACTGTGAGAGAAGATCGGGAGCTGTCGATTTGCGATTTATAATGCCAAAAGACAGCTCCAAAGTCGCAGCACTCTAGTGAATCTCCAACTATGTGGATTGGTTAAGGGCGTGAAAAACTAATTGACATGTCTCCTCGTCTTCTATTCTATCGTAGGCGCGGATTCCTCCTATTTTTTTGGTTGGCGCCTTCAACTCGAGCTCCCCTGTGAATTACAATACCAGATCCACAAAATTAGAAGAATGGGCTGAATTTTTAATATACACCCACAATAACTGGGCTTAGAATTATGCCCCCGAAAAATTGATGCCCAGGGCTGCCGCCCAAGCCGCCCATGCATTGGGCCGGCCCTGGTTGAGGCGATCCTATTTTTGTGATGTAGGCCAAGATACCAGGTGGGGCTGACTGAATGTCGTAGGTACGGAGGCTCGGGAAGAGCGGTTGGATTGAGGCAGCATGGCGACATACCTTAGGTATTCCAATCTAATGATTGTAGACCCGGTATGCATGCTAGTATGTTTGTTGTACTGGGTATTATGGAGGAACTCACTAAGCTTTGTGCTTACTCAATTATTTATGTATTTGGGTTCTATCGATTATCGTGGGAAGGTAAAGCCATGACTATACAAATTTATCAACAACAATGAAGATTTCACGTTATTATATTACTCTGATTTTTAACAAATGTAAATTGGAACAAATGATTTTCTTAATACGACTTTTATAATACAAAGTTTTATCTTAATAAAACAAAAAAAAAAATTGTGAAAATAGTACGTTGCAATTTTACATATCCACATAATGTAAAACATATTATTTCATAGTTTATGTTCATGATAAAATCATTTAATATACTTTGGAAATTTTAATTGTATAATTTTAAATTTTTAATATTCTCCTATGACATTTCAAAATTCTAAAAAACTCGCTTTCAAATTTTAATATTACAAAAACTGGTTAGTTAATGTGAGATAATTTTTTTAAACAACACTTGCATTCTAAATTACTCATAAACTACTTATTAATGTACCGATGTTCCAAAAGACACTTGAAACCTCATACTATGAAAAATGTTGGCAATAGTGACGATACTATTAACGACCACACCAAACATACAGATTTGGCTTCGCTGGTAATAATGGTTGTCATTGCTAATGACCTCGCCACTATTTCTTACATCTGTGATCCATGTGAAATCTCTTATTGTAACCTTAACCGTTGATATGTGGGATAGATCCAATGGTTGATCTGTGAGGTAGATCCAACAGATGGAA
Source organism: Lactuca saligna (assembly GCF_052625555.1). Taxonomy (NCBI): domain Eukaryota; kingdom Viridiplantae; phylum Streptophyta; class Magnoliopsida; order Asterales; family Asteraceae; genus Lactuca; species Lactuca saligna. The sequence continues at coordinate 81,135,087 of NC_136425.1, read as the reverse complement.
GACATGTGTTGTACAATACTAATAGTGCCGATGTTATTTCAGCGATAAGTGTCGCTACTAAAGCATGTAACAAATTAATCACATCCAATTCATTCATTTCCATAATCTGAAACCCTTTCCTCTCTAACAACTTCTCCAACAACTTGATTTCGATTTCATCAGATTTTTAACGACAAAGACCACCGGCTACCACCTCCACTACCATCAGTGACAAAACTTATCTCCAACAATGACAAAATCATCACCGATGACCACCATAGTACCGGCAACACCATAAGTGCTTTCCCATGTCTTTTCTCCTTTTTCTTTCACTTATCCTCGATGACCAACATATCCGATTTTATATCGATTTCCTGATTACTTTAGCTAATTCCACTGATTCTTCTAGTTGACGGAATTCCGTCATCACTACTGTTTGAGTAACGCCACCACATCACCACCATCCTTTTCCAGTGACCAACATGTTCTGCATAATTTAATTTTTAAATTTTTGTATATATAATGTAATTATTTATAGTGAATGTATGCATAAGCGTATGTTAATATGTGTACTTGTATGTATAAGTGTATGTTAATATCTGTATTTGTATGTATAAGTGTTATTATGCATTTGTATATATGAAAATAGAAATTTATGTAGTTATACGTGTATTTGAATGCAATCTGGAATGTATGTATTTATTTGTGGCGGTTTATCATCATTTGGAATGTGTTGTTTGAAAAAAAAAAAAAAAAAATAGTAATGACGACGTCTTTCGTGGTGACATGAATATTAGTGGTAACATGAGTATTAGTGACGATCAATCTATTAAAGGAGACAATAACACTAACGACGACAATGCGTATTAGTGGCAACATTTGAAACATTCATGATTAGATAACAGCAGCAACATGTCATTGCTATTACATTTAGCGTCAATTTTCAGAACTATTAGTTGCAATTGTTATCGCCACTATTAATAGTTATTCTTGTAGTGTCAACCTCATGGAGAGATACATGTGGGAATAGACTAAATATCTTTTAGTTAATATTAGATAAATAAATAGTTTCAATTTTAGAACCACTTATTGTTATAAAAAGTTTATAGAATTTTTTTTTCAAGTATGAAGTCCTTTTGCGTATTCATTAAGAAAAATGTTATACCCAAATTAGTAGGAGACTAAGATTTAGAAATAAAATTTTTCCTTAAAAAATGACAAGAAAAAAACTTTATATCTAAATATTAATATTTTATAAAATTTAATAATAATAAATGGTTTTAATATTAATTGACAATAATAATTTATAAAAGCATAAAATTATAATTTACATTAAGTTCTATATATATATATATATATATATATATATATATATATATATATATATATATATATATATATATATATATATATATATATACATATTGAAGCGACAAATAAATAAATAAATAAAAAGAAACCCAAACCTAACAGAACACTAGACTAACAAAGCATATAAGGAAAGTTCATATTATAAACAAAGAAATGGTGATGCATACAAATTTTCCCAATTGATCCCTATTTCCCCCCTGTAAGTCTACTATAAGAATACAAAAACTATAATATTGTCAGCAACCTTAGTGGTAGAGATAGTATAGTGGTTAAATATCCTCTCATTTCATGCCTTCAATATTGTCAGCAACCGTAGTGTGAGAGATGGTATGGTAGTTAAATATCCTCCTATTTCATGCCTTCTATATCGACAAAAATGTACCATAACATGTTACAGTTAGAAACTTTTTTTTTTGAACAGCGCCCCCATTTATTATCTTTTCCACTTTGTAATTTAGACAACACCAATCTCACAAAGTTACAATTTATGAGACTATGATCTGAGCATTTGATCGCCAATGTGCAGAGTCAATATTGACTCTATGCTCTTGAAGGGCATCCGCTGAGGGGGTCCTACCAAGAATAACCTTTCATATGAAACAAATAACCTTGATTGGGACTTCTTTCAAACAGTTAACTTTTGCGTCAATAGGAAAAGAGGAGATATATCAAATTTTGACCTAACAATATCTACAGAGAACTTACCATTAGTTGCCAAATTACAACTCCAGGAATCATTCACCTTCCTTACAATGTTGCTCACTTGATGACCAATTTTGAGTATATCACATTTTGCCCCAACTATATTATTCCATACCCAAGTAATATTTTTTTAGATAGATAATCGAGTGGTTTAACGTGCAAATGGTGAATACCACTAATAAGACTACATAGGGAATTCCCATCTGCATGTAGCCTCCACCACGTCATATGAGAGATTTTTAAGGAGTGTAAGGACTCGACACCTAAACCACCTTTATCTTTTGAAGTGATTAACTTTTTCCATGAGACCCAATTAATTTTGGCCTTATCCCTTAAGCTACCCCATAGAAACCTCCCATTGAGTTTTTTCGGTGTCTCAATTACACAACCAGGGCCGGCCCAATGCATGGGCGGCTTGGGCGGCAGCCCTGGGCATCAATTTTTCGGGGGCATAATTCTAAGCCCAGTTATTGTGGGTGTATATTAAAAATTCAGCCCGTTCTTCTAATTTTGTGGATCTGGTATCGTAATTCACAGAGGAGCTCGAGTTGAAGGTGCCAACCAAAAAAATAGGAGGAATCCGTGCCTACGGTAGAACAGAAGACGAGGAGACATGTCAATTAGTTTTTCACGCCCTTAACCAATCCACATAGTTGGAGATTCACTAGAGCGCTGCGACTTCGAAGCTGTCTTTTGGCATTATAAATCGCAAATCGACAGCTCCCGATCTTCTCTCACAGTATTAGTTATGCTCTCTCGATTCTGGTACGCAGTCTATATTTTTGTCTTTTCTTTTTTTTTCTTACAAATCTGATTATATTTGTTCTTGTATTCTCTCCATTAATCTTGTTAATTGAGGTAGTTTCTGATTGTTGTAAGTTACTATTTGGTTTTTAGTAATGTGAGTTCTATGGAGTGTAATCAATTTTAGTTATTTCTTTAAAATGGTTTTGCAATTTGGGATTCTATTATTGTCAAGTTCAATGAGTAAATTATTGTAATCAAATATTTTTTTTTTTGTAATTATCATGGAGTGTAATCAAAATTTCTTTTTGTAATTTATAACTTTGTGTACTACATGTTGGTTCTGTTATTCTGTAACAACATATAAGAATTAAAGCTCAAATTTATGTAAAAACATCCTTAATTACAAGTCTACAGCTATTTTGAAGTTCTACATGGTTTTTTGGCCTGATGCATGTGCTTTGTTTTTCTGTTGACTGTTGTCCTGTTGTTTCTAGAAGAATTATGTTATTACTCTCTAAATCATTGATTACTATTGATTTTTACCAAATGTATCAATGAAAAAGTTGAGATATTGACTTTTGGTTCTTTGATTATCATTGATTTTTACCCAATATATGGCTAGAAAGAGAACATCCTACCTTGATTTTTTGGATATTCAGTTGTTTTAATGTCTTCCTTTTGTAATTGGCAGGTTGTGAAAGAGAATATGAGATAGATCTTATGGGGTATTAAGAAGTTCATACATACATATGAGAGTTCGACTACTTTGTACATTCTGTAAAATTATGAATCTTTCTAGATATATTGTTTATGGTACATGCCTGAAACTCATGATCTTTTATGATAAGTAAAAACAGTCAAATACGCATTTTTGTGAATTTTTCTACTTCTTGCATACAATGTAGTTTTGTTGTTCTAATTGATTTTTTGCTACAAAGATGGTATAGAGACATTGTTTAGATAATGTTTGCAAGCGTTAGTATGTATATACATGATTTTTATAAGTATATGATGTATATGAGTTAAGTCTACTGTGTATTTTACGGTACAAAAAAAGGGGCATTATTTTTTTTTTTGCCCAGGGCATGGAAAACCTATGGACCGGCCCTGTACACAACATGGGGCCTTAAACAGAGAAAGATAGTATTTGGGAATATTACCCAAAATTGCACTCACTATTAATAGTTGATTTCCAAATGACAACGTTTTTGCCTTCCATGTGGATAGTTTGGATCCAGCTTTTTATAATATTCATGTTCGCCTCAAGTGAACCCTAATGTTTTAAATGGTAAGTTACTTGATTCATAACCAAGAATGTTAGCCCACCTATTGTTTTTCCTCTCCAGAGCTACAATACCAAAAACCTTGGACTTATAAAAGTTTACCTTCAAACATGATGATACGTGGAAACATCTAAGAATTCTGTCAAGGTTCTTGAGATTGGATCTTAGCTACTCACTAATGCGTCATCTGCATAAAATAAGTTAGATAATAGGACCATTGTTCGGGATTCTCACAACATTGAATATGCATTAATTAAACGTTGATGAAAACAAAATATGATAAAGGGTCGCCTCGCCGGACACCCCTAGATACATCATGCAAACTCATCTAAAAGAGAACCATTAATGATAACTAAGGGGGTATTTGGATAAATAGTTTTTAGCTTATTAGCTTATTGCTTATTTGCTTATTGCGGTGAAAATAAATATTTTTTCTAAAAATATGTTTGGATTAGCTTATTGCGGTGAGAATAAGCAATAAGGAATAAACATGTTAAGTGTTTGACAAACAAAACAGTTTATATAAGTTAATTGACCAATAAACAATAAACAATAAACAATAAGTATTCTCCCTCATTGTTTATTAAAATCAACTTATTTTTCTTATTCCTACCGCAATAAGCTGATTTTTAAATATTCATATTCAAACACTTAAATTTGTTTATTGCGGTGGGATTAAGCAATAAGCAATAATCAACCTATTTTTTTCCTATCCAAACACCCCCTGAGGCTTGATATGAACTAAGGCACTCGCAAATCGAACAACATCATTTAGACCCAAAGCCCATTTCAGTAGGCACATAACCAAATATTCACAATATTTATCGAGTCAAAGACTTTATCAAAATCCACCTAAAATAATAAAACTTTCATTTTAATCTTTTTAGCTATCAACACACCTCATTTATGATCAAGGGACCATCGAGTATCCTCCATCGTTCACAATACGTAGATTGAACTTCATCTATAACATATCAAATAACAAATTCCTTATAGATATTAATATCTTAAACATAAGTCAAATTTTGAAGTATTGATATAGAAGACACAAATTTTGTTACTATTAAATGAAAATGGAAAACTTCAATGGGCGCTAATATATAACATGCACATTTAATTGTCGTCAAGATGAGAACAAGAAAATTTACCCGCGGTATCTTTTCCATAGACCAAAGATTTAACTGGCCTGCATCCTTGCTATATATATATATATATATATATATATATATATATATATATATATATATATATATATATATATATATATATATATATATATATATATATATATATATGGAGATGAAAACAGAACCAAAACCATGGATGAAATTAATCAAAATATTGTCGTTATTTGTAGACAATCAACCGTTTTATAAACATTTAACCTTTCTTTAATGTACGTACCACCAATATTGATTTTGTTAATACAAAATTCAAGATTGCAGTTCCGGTTTTCACACAAAAATTATTCAATTATGACGACAAATGCTGACGAAAATACTGAAAATTAATAAATACCCTTTACTGGCATTAGATGAACTGAGCATAAAAGAGAAGGCACAAGTACACGATAGAATGTACAAGATAAGAAATATGCTTGGCTCCTCATACGCCATCCACAAAGGCCATTGATATGTCGATGAGCTCTGCAAATGGCATACAGGGAGCCAGGCATATGTGCAAATCACCATATCTTAATTCCAACAGACACGCACACTTGAAATGAGAACAAAAGAACAATGTATAATCTGCCTAGGATCACTTTTCTTGGGTAAGCATGATTCGTTATAACAAATCTGTTCTCATATATATACCCATACACACGCGTATTCAAGAAAAGATCAAAAGACGTGTCTTTAGAACGACATATAGCTCCAAGAAATTTGGCAAAAAGGGTGGCTTGTCTACATGAAGAGTGGTTTTCTGTGCTAAAACATAGGAAGAAAGAAAGAATATATGGGGTTTGAGATCCACCTAACGTTGGCATATATATATATATATATATATATATATATATATATATATATATATATATATATATAGAGAGAGAGAGAGAGAGAGAGAGAGAGAGAGAGAGAGAGAGAGTGTATTTTGAAGAGAGCGAAATAAAAGTTGACGGGTTCGAATGAAATCTCATAATGGCTTATTCTTTCTAGGGTGGTAAAGTAGATATTGTTTTCTTTTTCTCTTTTCTAAAGCTCCTTTGTCTGTGAGTGCTTGGAAAAATATGGATTCTTCATATAGATGGCCCCCTCTCTCTTGTTTAGCAAATTATGGATTTCTTCAACACGGCCCCCTCTCCTTGTGCTTTCATATCGCTATATTCAGCTCCCCGGGCCCCGACTTACATATATATAAACATGGGTCATTTTACGGATCCCAAAGGAACATGCATTGAAAATTTACATTTTATGTATTAAATATGTATTAAATGTGAAAATAAATTATCACGAAATCCATGAAATATGTAAATTCTGGATATTTAAAATAAGAATCTTGTTGTAGATTTGCCATAATATACAATTAATGTTTCTTTTTTTCAAAAGTAGTTGTTGATATTTTTGTCATTAATGAGTTATCTTTTTTTTGCCAATGTGCTGATTAATACACCGTTAATGTGTTCAAATATTTAAAAGATTTTGATTTCTGTATAGACAGTTTTTAATATTTTATACTAAACATTCACTTTTTGTATTTAAAACATAATGTTGCATTTCATCACTTAAATCCCTTGGTTGTTGTACAATCCAAAAGGTACATTTCTTTACAACACCATATAACATGTAAAAGAATAAAATAAAATAATGCAACAAAATTGAAAAATATTTTTTGTTATTCATTCCTTGAGTGAAGCGCATTTTTCTGTTTATCATTTTTACTCCCATCTATTTCATTGACAAATTGTTATGAATTTGCAAGATCTCGGTTTCTTTAAAAACATATTTCATACGAGATTTGATTGAACTGATGCAAATACATGGGAAAAAGTCATTGAACCAAAAATAATTAGATATTAGTATGTATATATAAATCCACACACGCATATATATATATATATATATATATATATATATATATATATATATATATATATATATATATATATATATATATATATATATATATATATATATATATATATATATATATATATATATATATATATATAAAGGTTTCAATCAGCTAATCACTTTATTCATGAGAACGATTGTTTAAATACAAAAGGGACCCTTGGTCAACAAGAAAAGAGAATCCTAGTCTATATACAAAATAGAACAAATCTAGACTATTAAAATAAGGAATGCTAGTGCCCAAAGTTTTGGTAAAAAGATCAGCAATCTGATTACTGGTATTGATATTAATAATTTTAATTTTTTTACATTCTATACGTTCACACACAAAATAACAATTTGTGTCTACGTGCTTGGTTCTCTTGTATTGTCACAATGTAGAGGCATGTGTCCAGCATGATAAACATGAAGGTCCTTTAATAACCATCGTAGCCGGATCATTTCACTTAATGTAATAATCATGGTCCTATACTCTACTTCAGTTGAAGAGCCAGAAACTACAGAATGCTTCTTTGTCTTCCAAGATATAGGAGCTTCCTCTAAAAGAACAAGACAACTCGTTTGTGAATGTCCTATGTATGTATACCCTGACCAATCCACATCACAATAAGATACAAGTTCAAATCCCCCAATTTTTCGAAAGAAAACACCTTGTCTCGGTGTTGCCTTTAAGTAGCGTAGGACTTTATAGGACGAACCCAAGTTTTTCTATCTAGGATCTGAGATAAATTAGTTTAAAATATTAATTATGTAAGCTATATCGGGTATTGTAACTTGGAGATAAATATTCTCTTTACGAGTTTTCTATAACGACTTACATCAACACGATGGATGTCTTTATATTTGTCTAACTTTAGGTCCTGCTCCATAGGAAAGGTGCTTGGTCGACAACTTTCCATTCCACTATCTTTAACAATGTCTAAAACATATTTTTGTTGACTTAGAACTAACCCATCATTAGTCCTTGCCACCTCTATTCCTAATAAATATTTCAATGGTCCAAGATCTTTGATACCAAACATCTTATTAAAATAATCTTTTGTTTCTTGTATTTTTTATAGTCATTCCCAACTATTATCACATCATCTACATAGATAAGCGCCACCAAGAAACTTTCCTTCTACTTGCAAATGAACAGAGAATGATCGGCACGAGATTGTTTAAAATTAAATGTCGGTAAAGCTTGTGTAAACTTTTGATACTAATTGCGCGAGTTTTGCTTAAGTCTATATATGGAATTTCACAATCTGCATACCGTTGTATCTCCTTTCTTTCCGAAGCCTTGAGGTATTTTCATATACACTTCTTCGTTTAGATCCCCATGCAAGAATGCGTTATTGATGTAGAGTTGGTGAATTTTCCAATCTTTCTTTGTGGCAACAACAAGAAGACTTCATATGGTTACAAGTTTAGCAACCGGTACAAAAGTGTTTTGAAAATCTACTCCTTATTATTGTTTGAAACACTTCACTTTGAGGCAGGTTTTGTAACTCTCTATCTCTCCGTTGGGCTTCTATTTGATTTTATAAACCCACTTTGAGTTTATAACAATTTTCCTTTTGGCAGTTATTCGAGAGACCAGGTTTCATCTTCTTCAAGTGCCTTTACGTCATTCTTCATTGTCTCTATCCACTAGTCGTCCTGCATAGCTTGATTGAAATAATTTGTCCTACTTTTAGAAATAGTGGTATCCAGAAACATTTTGTGTGACTCAGAAAAATGATTATAAGAAATGAAGTTAGCAATAGGATGTACTATCGAAGGTTAGATTGGATATTGGTGGTACATGGTTTATTGTTGGTGGATGATCAACAAGGATTAGCTCAGGACCCTACTACTCGTTGTATTTGGTTTGGTATTGCTACTGCACATGACTTTGAGAGTCATGATGATATTACTAAGGAACGTCTTTATTAGAATATTTTTTTCTCACTTCAGTCAATTAGCAATAATTTTCTGTGGACTTCCGGAAATCTCTTTCATGTAGCTAAGCAAGGAAATTTTGAGTCATGGGTATAGGACCCTTACATGTAAGAGCCCTAAGTGTTTTGGTTAAGTTGTAGTTCTTTGTTGTCTTAGAAATGTTCTGCTACTGGCAGTTTGATCTTCATCACTATGTTCGTGGTGATCATCCTCGAAATCTAAGTTGTGATCAAACTTAAGACCATTTTTCCTCATCACTTTGTTCATTCAGGTTCTCTTCATAATTACTTTGCTCTTGTGGCACAAATTTATTGCCAGGTCTTTGCTCCGTATTATCTCCTTTCTTATATTTTCTTAGAAAATCTATGTTGTCTGTTTGTACGTACTTAGGCCGTGAATTTATTTAAAGAAAAGGGAAAGAATTTTCAACGAACTTCACATCTCTGGATACTATAATTTTCTTATCGTTAATGTCAAAATGTGATATCTTTTCTTTCCTTGTGGATAACCAATGAATATTTCTGGTCTCCCTTTGACTTCAAATGTGTCTCCTCTTATGTATGTGTTTCTTGTATAAACTAAGCAACCAAAAGCCTTTCTATGATGATAATCAAATTTTCGATCAAAAAGTTTTTCACAATGAGTTTAATGATCTGTCACCATTGAAGGCAGCCGGTTTATAATTTAAGTGGCATTGAGAACACAATCTTGCCAAAACTTTGCAGGCAATTGGGCTTCAAACTTTAAGGCACATCGTACTTTAACGGTATTTCTATGTTTCCGTTCCACCACCCCATTTTGTTGTAGGGTATCGGGGCAAGTTGTTGTTGGATTTGGTGTCTAAGTCAATAACTAAATTAGTATAATCTTGAATTATTAACAAAGTTCTTTTTGGTTGCACTCAAACCTAGTAATGGACTAGAATGTTATTTGGAGGGAGAGACTGATTTATTAATTTATTATATAATAAATAAATTAATTAGATATCAAAATAAATAATCTATTAATATATTATGAGAGTAATATATTAATTAGAAATAGTATTATTTAATTAAGAATTAATTGAAATTAATTGAATTAATTAAAAGTAGAAGGACAAAAAGTGAAAATGTTCAAAAGTTGAACATTAACCATTTCTAGAACCTCCCACGAGAGTTGATGAATTCTAGAAGGGGTTCTATGGTTTTCCTTGGGCATTAAGGAGCCTTGGATGCCTTAAGGAGGAAGTAAAGGGATAAGGATTAATATAAGGAAACTTGTAACATCCCGGAATTCAGGTATAGCTCCTTGATCCTTTTCTTTCTGTAAGTTGTCAAAATTAGTCCTTCAAAAAAATGTAGAGCATTTGAATACGCTGGGCATAATGGAAAGTATGTTGCATGTACTGATGAGCATGTTCTTGATGCGGAGGCTACCCAGTATGCTGGGCATACCATAGTGTACGCTGGGCGTACTAGGTGCAGATTAAAACCCTAATTGTGGGTGTGAGCCCTATATAAGGAACATTATGGCCTCACTTTTAGCCACCATTTCCAGAGAGAAAAACATTAAGAGTGCCCTAACCCTCGTTCTAGAGCTTATGTGTGTGTGGTTTGGCTTAAAAGTCTTCTTATGAGCTTTTGAAGAGAAGAAGGTGCCTTGAAGAAGTTAGACTTGGAGTGCAAGCCTTGGATCTGAGCTTTTCTGAGGTTAGAGCATCATTTGGAGGTAAAAAGCTCAAAGCTTTCTCAATCTTTTTGATTTGAACATGATGGACCATTTCTAGGGTTTTTGTCCCAAAACTTGATGAGTTTGTAAGTTGATGAGCTCTATGAACCGAGTGTTGGATAAGGTGTCTAAGTCCGTAACTATTTCTGGTATGTACGTGACCCGACCCGGCATGGTCCATTTGGGTTGCATGGCACATGCAATTGGATAGAGTAAATGAGAGAAATAACACTTGTGGTTTATTAATATATTATAAGTTCTAATATATTAATATTATTATTTAATTAGTTTGATCAAGAATTAATTTAGAATTAATTAAGTGATCAAAAGATAACTAATTAAATATATGGGTTGATTATTTAAATCATCCATAACTTGTATAGTGGGCTAAGAGGCTCCATGGATTAGCAAGTTGGATTAAACCCATAGGATGCTTCATGGATACTCCATGGGAGTTACAAACCCATGGGTCATGGAAATGAAGAGTCATGACACATTAGGGTTTACATGGTGTAACCCTAGATGTTTCAACACTATATAAGGAACACATTCTCCACCAAAATTGGCTACACATAGAGAAGTGAGGGCTAAGCCAAATTTTCAAGTTTGTGTATTCTCTCAAAGGTCATTCCAAAGGCATTTGGTGTTGTGTGAAGCATTTGAGGCATCACACTTGGGGTGCTAGGCTCACAAGGTTTCAAGGATCATAATCAACAACAAGGTAAGTTATTCTATCTTTCATTCAAGTTAAAAATGTTCCCCATGTATGCTAGATAGGAATATAACCTTGGAGTTCAACTTGGCAGGATAATTAAACAAACATAGATCCAAGGTTATTAGGGTTGCATGTACACTTAGGAAGTGTTAGAATGCTCAAAACCCATCAGTGGTATCAAAGCCTAGGCTTGTTTGTTTGTTATTTGTGCAAAATTTTGTTAAAAATCAAAACATCTTGCTGTCTGATCAGTGAATTCGACGAGTCCATGGGGGGACTCAACGAGTCCAAGTGAATATTCATCCTACTCGTCGAGTAGGTTCATGCACTCGACGAGTAGGAAGCCTTGACAACATATTTTCGACTTTTGTTGCTAGAAATGGACTAGAAACATTACGCTAAACTGTTTTGGTACTTGAAAACTTGTTTTAGATGGTGTAATGTTTATGCTAATCCATTTATAATGGCAATTATCAAAGTTACAAGTTTTTAAGTGTAATTTTTGATTCTTGAAAGTGTCCATATTCATGTTCTTGAACTTATTAAAATTAGATAATCATAGGAATCGCTTGTAACCTTCATGGTAGTTTAATTCATGATCATAATGTGTTTTAATGGAGTCCATAACCTGTCCTCAAGTTATGGAAAACCAAAAGTCGCACTTTTATTAAAGCCATTAAAAGAACACAAGAGTTATAAAAAATGAAGAGTTTTCATTTTTTATTACTCAATTAATTCATAAGTTATAAAAAATGAAAAGTTTTGAAAGTTTACAAAACTTGTCCTCAAGTTTTGGAACAAGTAAAATCTTGATTAAAACTTTAGTTCCAACCCTTAGAATTTTAAAAGTTAAAATTCAATCCTTATACTTTATAATATTATAAGTTAATAATATATATATATATATATATATATATATATATATATATATATATATATATATATATATATATATATATATATATATATATATATATATATATATATAAGATCAAGTCGACTTACCGCTACTACGCCTCATTCACGAAGCCGGTCTATAAGGGGGGTATAAGATTGTTGCCTATAAAATGGCAACTTAATGGGTGTCCACTCGCACCCAGCGTGTGACATCCCCATTTTCACGGTCAGAAAAGACCGATTTTGTTTATACTTTATAAAAGTCAGAGTTCATCTTTTAATAAAAATGTTGCGGAATTTGTTCCCAGAAAAACATGATAAATACGTTATTAAAACATTTTCGAAGAAACGTATTTTATTCATTTCAAAATGTTTGGGATGTCATCGTTAATACAGAAACATAAGCATAAACAGAACTTGCATTTATTTACACTAGTGATTTACATCTCTTTAAATATTGCAGTATAATGTGACTTCATATCAACACCTGTGATATAAATAAACTGAGTGGGTTAGGTTGGGAAACCTGGTGAGTACATAGGGTTTTCAACCCACAATAATATAATTATTATGTTTAAACAATCAAACAATCAACCCAATTACACATCCCCATTATCTTCTTTACTCTTAAGGATTTATCCTAAGAGTCATCTATTCTGCATTCGTTTATTCCGAAGTCCCTTACTTCCAGGGTTATAGGACTGGCACTAAATCCATAGCTGCCAATGTTCATTCATAAAGCACTAATTCCATAGCTGCTATAGTCTATTCATCGGGTACTAAATCCATAGCTACCAGTGTTTATCTAATAGGTACTAAGTCCATAGCTACCAATTCCTAACACGTACTAAATCCATAGCTACCGGTGTTTGTCCAATAGGCACTAAGTCCATAGCTGCTGATGTTTATTAGGCACTAAGTCTATAGCTGCCAATGTTTACTCACATCATCTTTTATCTCTCATCATTCATCTACCCATGTCATACCCAACATATTCTTATATATAAGATACGTATACGGTTTAAATCATTTAAAACCTGTGTAAAACGTTCATACAACATAAACAGCAAGTGTTCAGATAATACACACACATAGCACGTAGTTTATATAAAATACTTCATATCTATGTGTAAGATGAAAGGGATTATGCACTCACTTGAAAGGTGGTGACTCAGCACTCAGACAGCGCTTCGATACTCTCAAAATAATTTTCCTTCGATAAAACCTAGTAACAATACCACTAGGGTTTAGTCTAACGAAAACCGCGACTAATTAATAGTCTAGCTATTATTATTATTATTATTATTATTATTATTATTATTATTATTATTATTATTATTATTATATAAGCGTTAAATAACACTCAATATAACTCATAATAATAGTCCAAATAATTATTTTAAATACCTAATAACATTACTATATTGAAACATAAGTTACGCTAAAGATAGGGTAGGCGTAGCTCACTTACAGTGGGTTTTCTCAAAAACCGGGCTTTGCTGGAGCAGCGTTTCCAAGCCGAAAGACCCTTTTTCTCGGAACTCCGGGAGCCTCGAGGCTTCCTTCGGGTGCTAGGGGTTTTACCTAGGCTTTAGGGGGGAGGGGGGTTTGGGAGGCTAGAGAGAGAAACTAGAGATAGAAAGAAGGTTTGGGAGGTGTGAAGAGAAGTGACTGCCCGACACCTCTATTTATAAGGGTGCTGACTGACCTACTCGCCGAGTAGGAGGACCTACTTACTGAGTTGGTGCATGTGGCAACCTTCTGGTGGTGCCACGTGTCCAATTCTGGTGGTGCCACGTCACCCCCTATCGCGTATCAGCCTTCAAACTTAGAAAAATCATAACTCTCGCATACGAGCTTTGTTTTCGACGTTCTTTATATCCACGTGTAGGTAAAATCAAGATCTACAACTTTTGTCTAGACTCCGTTGACTAATTCTCGACCGACCTCAAATTTAATAGTAGGAGGTGTGTAGACTGTTAAATGACCGCGAAGAATTCGTAACTCCTTCATACGGACTCCGTTTTTGTCCATCCTTTTACCGTTGAGTTCCTATTAATGAGATCTTCAACTCTCATTTAGGTCGCGTAAGCCAAAAACCGATCGAACTAAAATTCGAGTTTCGGACTGTACACTACTAAGCCAAATCTTAGAAAAATCATAACTTCTTCATACGAAGTCAGATTTGGGCGTTCTTTTTATGGATTTTCTCGGTTTAACAAATTCTATGACTTTCGTTTAGATCACTAAGGCTAAATCTCTCTCTGTCGTAAATTCACTTTTTACGCTTCCCGGTGTCGTGCCGGTTCCATCGCGAAACTTCGACGGGTCATAACTTCTTCGTTATAACTCGGATTTCAGCGTTCTTTATATGTATGGAAACCTTGTGACATATACTAAAAATTGGTTCAAATTATTTATTCAAAATAATCTTTTGTTGAAAAGTCGTTTTCGACCCCTATTATCTCTAAATTGACTAACCCGGATCTATGGGCGTTACAATTATCTCCCCCTTAGGATGATTACGTCCTGGAATCATCAACGAAATAGGGCAGTATAATGACTCCATACGTTATCTCTTCATCCTAGGTAATAACTTTAACTTCTATGTTGCTTCGAACGGGTATCTACTCTTGGACGCCTTGATTGTAGGCGGTGCTTGGTCTTGCACCTACTCGTTAGACTTTCAATCATGACCTTCGTGTCACAAGCTCATTCTTTATCAGAGACACCTTCTTCTTCTTAGGATAAGTTAATTTGATTGCTACAATTGATCGATGTGTCATATTCTAATGACCTATTATCGTATGTAACAATGCTTAGACTCAGGTCTCTTAGAGTCAAATTCCGGAATGAAATATGCCTTCCTTCATGGTCTAATGTGATATAATCACATTTTAACATGTAGCATTTCTAGCTACCAACTTCTTTAACAATGAGCGCGATACTTCTATTGATCGCTTTGATTTCAATCGTTTGGTTTAAGTCGGACACTACATCAAACTTGGTTCTCTGAACCACGTAACCTACTCATCGTAGTCGGACTCAATGGGATATGACCACTAGGGTCAGGATAACAACAACTTTCTTAGTCATTACCGAAACAATGGTAACGATATACTTGAATAAAACGAAATGAATTACTAGCTTCTTGGTAACCTTGTGACTTTCCCTGATCCAAGTGTGAGTCTTGTGCTTCCGGTAGTATATGCATCTACAACCTTTCACACCTAATCATACTCGTCCCAAGTATTGTCTCACAGTTTTCCAAGTCACCATTCAAGAAAATCACATAACAATTTAACACACCAGATAACAAAACGAAGATTTTATTGTTTCTTGATACTATTACATAGGTGTTCAAGTTCACCCTAGACTATGACTCTAAGAGGCTACATCATGTGGTTTTATCTATGAGGCTACCTTGTAACTCGATCTTCGGGTATAGATTCCTTATCCTTGGTTTCTCACATTGTTTTCCGCTTCGTCGAGGATCATGTGGAATGCCCTTGGCCTTGGTGCCGTTTCTGGTCTTGCTGCTTTATTTTTCCTCGGGCAGTCTCTGGACATGTGCCCATTGCCTCCACATCCATAGCATACCTTATCATTATGTGTGCAATCCTTGCAATAGTGACCAATCCTTCCACACTTATAACAAGTCACTTCTTCATTGCACTTCCTACAATGCTTCTTCTTGCATTTATCACACCATCTCGCTTCACCTCCATCTCCTCCTCCAAGCTTTGAGAATTTTCTTTCCTTGTTGAACCTTGAAGATCCTTCAAACTTCCGCTTCTCTCCTGCCTTATCTTTTTCTAGACCATTTTCTCTTATCTGGGTCTCTATATTCTTAGCTGCCCTAACAGTTGTTTTCAAAGGTAGTTGCCATTTTTACCATTGGGCCAAATTCAGTGGGTAATCTGTTAGCAAACCTATCAATCTTGGAGAGTTCAGTAGGCACCAAGTAGGGGAATAGCTTCATCCTCTCGGTGAATGTGGTGGCATACTCATCAACACTCATCTTCCCTTTCTTCAGGTTCTGAAACTCGTCGTTCAGGTCTATCAGATCTATCTCCGAGCAGCACTGCATTTTCAACTGTTCCAGGAACTCCTCCCATGACATCCTTACGGCTTCTCCTCGTGGCATCGTATCTGCCAATAGCTTCCACCTCGTGGCATCGTATCTGCGAAGACAGTCTTCTATTTCGCGTTACAGTTGCAGCTCTCAAACACCATCTCCATCTCAGAGATCCAATCCATAATCTCAACCGGCTTCGGGCTTCCTGAGAGACTTGGTGGTTTCGCACCCAAGAAGTTCTTGTACATTTGCCCATCCTTGTCGTTTCTCCTCTCCGGGCCATCCCTTTGATCACCTTGAGTCCCCACTTGACTCACTTGGCGACTGTAGTTGCCTTCCTGCGATTGATTGGGAATCAACTCGGGTTGCTCAGTGGCCATAGTAGGTTCATCCCTATTCGACATCCGCCTCATTTCTTCCCTTTGTTCAGCTAGCATAGCCCGGATCTGTTGGATAAGGTGTCTAAGTCCATAACTATTTCTGGTATGTACTTGACCCGACCCGGCATGGTCCATTTGGGTTGCATGGCACCATGCAATTGGATAGACTAAATGAGAGAAATAACGCTTGGAGATTATTAATATATTATAAGTTCTAATATATTAATAATATTATTTGATTAGTTTGATCAAGAATTAATTTAGAATTAATTAAGTGATCAAAAGATAACTAATTAAATATATGGGTTGATTAAGTAAATCATCCATATCTTGTATAGTGGGCTAAAAGGCTCCATGGATCATCAAGTTGGGTTCCACCCATAGGATGCTCCATGGATGCTCCATGGGAGTTACAAACCCATGGGTCATGGAAATGAAGAGTCATGACACATTAGGGTTTAACCCTAGATGTGTCAACACTATATAAGTAATATGATCTCCTCCCAAATCGGTTACACACTAAGAACATAGAGGGCTTGGCCGATTTTGTGAAGTGAGTATTCTCTCATAAGTTCTTCCAAGAGCATTTGGTGTTGTGTGAAGCATTTGAGGCATCACACTTGGGGTGCTAGGCTCACAAGGTTTCAAGGAACACAAGCAACAACAAGGTAAGTTATTCTATCTATACTTTATGTTAAAATTGTTCCCCATGTATGCTAGATAGGAATATAACCTTGGAAATCAACTTTGCATGACAAATTAGACAAACATAGATCCAAGGTTATTAGGGTTGCATGTACACTTAGGAAGTGTTAGAATGCTCAAAACCCATCAGTGGTATCAGAGTCTAGGCTTGTTTGTTCTTATTTGTGCTTAAAAGTTGAAAACAGAATCGGAAATTTGCTTTCTGCGAATGGACTCGTCGAGTCTATAGGGGGGACTCGTCGAGTCCATGTGTATCTTCAACCAACTCGGCGAGTCATGTTCTTGCACTCGGCAAGTAGGGTCGAATGAGTGCAGAATTTCGATTCAGTTGCTGGAAAATGAATTAGAAACATTACCCTAAACTGTTTTAGTAAATGTAAACTTGTTTTTGGTGGTGTAATGTCTTGCTAATTCATTTACAACAACTAGTTATCAAAAATTACAAAGTTTTATGTAATTTTTTGATTGTGTTCATATTCATGTTCTTGTTCTTATGATGTTTTAGATGATCATAGGAATTATTTGTAACCTATTTGGTAGTTTAATTCTTGATCATAATGTGTTTTAATGGAGTTCATAACTTATCCTTAAGTTATGGAAAACCAAGAGTCACACTTGAGTTAAAACCACTAAGAAAACACAAGAGTTATAAAAATGAAGAGTCTTAATTTTATGACTCTATTAAACTCATAAGTTACAATAAATGAAAAGTTTTGAAAGTTACAAAACTTGCCCTCAAGTTTTGGAACAAGTAAAGTTAAGTTAAAACTTTAGTTCCAACCCCTAGAATTTTAAAAGTTAAAATTCAAACCTTATACTTATATTATGATGATTTAATAATTATATATATATGTATAAGAACAAGTCGTCTTACCGCTAGTACGCCTCATTCACGAAGCCGGTCTATAAGGTGGGTATAAGGTTGTTGCCTATAAAATGGTGACTTAATGGGTGTATATTCTCACCCACCGCTTGCTTGACTGGTGGAGGGTCGTTAGCCGAACGGGTAAGACAAGGACTTATAAATTCTCATTCAAAGTATGATGAATATATAAAGTAACTAAATGTTTATTAAATTCCCAATCTTAATTACTTTAGGAAAAATGTGAATAAGGTGCTAATCCATGAAATTACACTTTACACTTTGTCTGAGTCGTTGGTGGAGCGTGTGTGGTTAACCGGCACACTAACTTGGACTTAACAAGGTAGGTAAAGGGTGACTTAAGGTTTATTATAGTATCGGTGGAGCGTGTGTGGTTTACCGGCACATCGATTGAGTGATAAACTTTAAGGGTACCAAGTGATTTGCATGGTTACTTCACACCTCGTTTTGTGATCCTCGGCATCCCAGTCACAAAACCTAGAGGGCACTCCCGAGATTGAAACATGCCTTTGAAAAGTTCATTGGATCTCAAAGAATCTAGGAATTTCTAAAACCAATAAAAACTAAATATTTAATATTTCGGTTTTCGTGGTGGAAATTGGTGAATCGTCATTCACCTACCTTTCAAATATGGTATAGCTTAGATTACGGCATACCTCTTCTAAGTTATATTATATTGTGATTGGATCCTATCCTTAATATTACATTTGGGTGTTTTATTAAGGACTCTCTTAAATCTAAACTAAACTTGTTCTTCTTTTTCAGATGTCTTCAACTAATGCTTCTGGCTCGAATCCTAATGGCTCCTTTACTCTTATGAGTCTATGTGGGAAAGTCACCTTTGATGGATCCAACTTCAATAAGTGGATCAGAAACATCAGGATGATTACCCGCTACGAGGACAAAGAATATGTCCTTGACAAGGAGCTTAAGGAAATTGACGAGTCCACTGCAACTCCCCAGGAGATCGCTGACTTTCATACTCATGAAAGAGATGCAACCAAGGTGGCTTGCATCATGTTAGCCACCATGACAGCTGAACTCCAAAAGTCTTATGAAGACTTCTACCCTTATGAAATGCACCAAGATTTGATGGAAAGATACCATCAAAGTGCACGACAAGAGAGGTACGAAGTCATCTGCTCCATGATAACAACCATGATGAAGGACGGAGAGTCCGTCACGAGCCACATGCAGAAAATGCAAAGGTATGTGGATCGGTTGCTGAAGCTCAATGTGAACTTCCCTGAGGAGCTTGCAATAGATATCATTTTGCACTCCTTACCATCGTGCTATGATCAATTCCGCTTGACATATCACATGAACAAGGAAGAGGTCACCCTCAGCAAACTTCAGGGACTTCTCAAGACCGCAGAAACAGGTCTTAAGGGGAAGTCGGTTGCTATCACTCCTACTCCAGACTCAACTCCGGTCTTGGCAATCGGGCAAAGTCGAGGGAGGAAGAGAAAGAGATCTTCAAAGGGTACCAAGGCTCGGACCCTTGATGGCTCTTCTTCAAGTGGAACCAAGAAAGGTTTCATTACTCCTTCTTCTGACCCAAAAGAGGCTGAATGCTTCTATTGCCATGAAAAAGCTCATTGGAAGCGAAACTGCCCAAAGTACCAGCAAGATGTGAAGGATGGGAAAGTCAAACCCAACCATGCAGGTATTTACACTATCATTTCTAATAACTCACCCCATTCGAAATCTTGGGTCCTTGATACAGGTTGCGGAATTCATATTTGTTGTGACTTGCAGGGACTAGGAAGAAGTGAGAATGTGGAGCAAGGAAGAATAAACTTAATCATGGGGAATAGGAAAGTTACACCTGTCACCAAGATTGGAGTTTATACTTTATCGCTAAGTAGTGGGTTAAATTTAGATTTGAATAAATGTTGTTATTCGCCAGAAATGGCAAGAAATATTATTTCCTTTCATGCATTGTACAAACAAGGTTTCACCTTTTCGTTTGATAATGAAGTTGGTTCGATTAATGCTTTCTTTAATAATGTACTTTATTTTAAAGCATTACCTTGTGATGGTGTGTATGAAGCTGTATCTATTGTAGATAACTTAGGAAATAATGTTTTGTGTATTGATTCTAATAATAATAACTTGGATAAAGCATCATTATGGCATTGTCGTCTTGGACATATAAGCAAGAAATGCATAGGCCAACTCCAAAAGGATGGAGTCTTGGAGTCGTTTGACCTAAAGTCAAATGATAGTTGCGAATCATGCTTACTTGGAAAAATGACAAAGTCACCCTTCACAGGCTCATGTGAAAGGGGTGAAGGTTTGTTGGACCTTATACACACGGATGTGTGTGGACCATTCAAACATGCCACAAGGGATGCTAATCGTTATTATTTGACTTTTACCGATGATTACAGTAGATATGGATATGTCTACTTAATCAAGCATAAGTCAGAGACTTTCGAGAAGTTTAAGGAATTTAAACAGGAAGTCGAGAATCAATTGGGCAGGAACATTAAGATGCTTCGATCCGATCGAGGTGGTGAGTATCTTAGTTCAGAGTTCCTCGACTATCTAAAGGAATGTGGGATTGTCTCACAATTGACACCTCCCAGGACACCGCAGTTGAATGGTGTGGCTGAGAGGCGCAATCGAACCTTGTTGGACATGGTTCGTTCCATGATGAGTCGAGCTTCGCTACCAATCTCATTCTGGGGGTATGCCTTAGAGACTGCCGCCCATATCCTCAATCTAGTCCCTACAAAGAAAGTTGCCAAAACTCCTCACGAGATGTGGACTGGTAAAGTACCTAAACTAGACCACATCAATATTTGGGGCTGCGAGGCTTTCGTGAGACGCGAGACTCATGATAAGCTCGAACCCCGAAGCGAGAGGTGTATTTTCATCGGCTACCCACAGCAATCCTTTGGTTACCTCTTCTACAGACCTAGTGACAATGTGGTTTTTGTAGCAAGAAGAGGAGTCTTTCGAGAAAGAGAGTTTATAAGCCAAGGAGACAGTGGGAGGCAAGTTGATCTTGAAGAAATTCAAGAGTCAAGTGGTGAAGGAACTTCAAACTCTAGCCCTCAACTTGAGGAGGAAACTCCTGTTGAGCCAATTGACGAATCTGTACCTCTGAGGCGTTCCACGAGAGTTAGGAGTGCACCTGAGCATTACTATGGATTCCATATTACTGCAGAAGGTGAGACACTAGTAAGTCAAGATGACCCTAACAGCTACGAGGAAGCCATGGCGGGCCCCGAGTCTGCCAAATGGAAAGAGGCTATGGATAGCGAGATACAATCCATGTATGACAATCAAGTTTGAAACTTGGTTGAGAATGTACCAGGTCGAAAGACTGTAGGGTGCAAATGGGTCTTCAAGAAGAAGACCGACATGGATGGTAAAGTACACACTTATAAGGCTAGACTGGTTGCAAAGGGCTTCTCTCAAATTCCTGGAGTGGACTATGATGAGACCTTTTCTCCGGTAGCCAAGATTAAGTCTATTCGGGTTCTGTTAGCCATAGCCGCATTTCATGACTATGAAATTTGGCAAATGGATGTCAAAACTGCTTTCCTTAATGGAAAGTTGGCTGAAGATGTTTACATGAGTCAGCCATAGGGTTTTGTCAGTAACGAGTACCCTAATAGAGTGTGTAAGCTTAAGAAATCCATTTATGGATTAAAGCAAGCACCTCGCAGATGGAATCTTTGCTTTGATGAAAAGGTCAAGGAATTTGGCTTTTCTAGGAGTGAAGATGAATCTTGTGTATATGTCAAGGCTAGTGGGAGTATAGTTAGCTTTTTGGTATTGTATGTGGATGACATACTACTCATAGGAAACGACATTCCAACCTTGCAGGAAGTAAAGTCCTGGCTTGGAAAGTGTTTCGCTATGAAGGACCTTGGTGAAGCTGCCTATATTTTGGGGATAAGGATTTTGAGAGATCGGAGTAAAAGACTAATTGGACTTAGTCAAAGTACCTACTTGGAGAAGGTTCTGAAGAGATTCAGAATGCAAGACTCCAAGAAAGGAGAGTTACCCATCCAGAGTAGCGCCAAGTTGAGTAAGACACAAAGCCCTAGCACTGAGGCTGAGATAGCAGAAATGAGTCGAATACCTTATGCTTCGGCTGTAGGTTCGATCATGTATGCTATGACGTGTACTCGACCTGATGTAGCCTTTGCCTTGAGCATGGTTAGCAGGTTTCAGGGGAACCCTGGCAAGGCACACTGGATTGCGCTAAAGAATATTCTCAAGTACCTACGAAGGACTAAGGACTGGGTCCTTACCCTCGGTGGGAGTGATGACTTGAGAGTTGTAGGGTATAGTGATGCTAGCTTCCAGACTGATAGGGATAACTTCCGCTCTCAGTCGGGCTGGGTCTTTACCCTAAATGGAGGAGCAATTTCTTGGAAGAGTTCCAAGCAAGAGACAGTGGCAGATTCTACTTGTGAATCAGAGTATATTGCAGCTAGCGAAGCAGCAAAGGAGGCGTTATGGCTGAGGAACTTCATTGGAGACCTTGGAGTTGTACCAGCTATTAAAGAGCCGATGGAAATTTTCTGTGATAGTGAAAGTGCTGTTGCCTTAGCCAAGGAACCAAGGGATCACGGGAGATCCAGACACATCGACAGAAAATACCATTTCATCAGACATCGGATCGAAGAAGGACTCCTCGTGGCAAAGAGGGTATCATCGGATGAGAACCCGGCAGATCCCCTCACGAAGGGACTGACTCGGGTTAAGCATCTCCAGCATGCTCGGAGCATAGGGCTGAAGGATGATATTAGATTTAGTAGTTAGATAATCTCGAAATTTGTAAAGTGTAATTGACATTTGATGATGAATAAAAGTGTTTTATTTATGAGTAAAGTGTTGCTATCTCTTGTCGATCGTTTACTATATTTCTTTTGCATGTTTTGACTTCCAGAATAATTTTGTTTGGTATAACATATTATTCAAACCTCCACAGTCGGTCATATGTCGGAAGTAGGTATGAATCAAGACTGTCATGTTTGGTTGTAGAGGTCTGGGACAAGGCTACAACAATCATGAGTGCTCATAAGTTCTGAGCATTGGACTCAACCCACGCTCACTGGAATCACTTCATGGAATTCTATCTCGAGTGATCGTGAGACGGTAATATCATATAAGTCTTTAAACCTAGAGATATGATTTGTTACTTACAAGTTGGTTAGGCATTGATTGTACGAAAAACGCATTGGTAACTCGATGTTATAAAATCGTGCTCTTATGTGTAATTCAATGAGTAGTAGAACAAACATATGAGTCGAAGTCTATCTGTTCCTTCTTGGATTAGAAGCTGATATCTGGGCCCCTCGATGATTTTGTTTTGACCTATGTACCGGGCCCGGTCAGAACTAAATTGATGTGTTCAATAAAGTTCTTTGTCAAACAAATCGGAAATCGGGAAACAAATGTTGGACAATAAGTAAGACATTGTTCCATGTATTTGTCCGACTGATATCTAGAATAGAGGATTATATGATCACTTATCTTAAATGGCGTACCATCATCTTCTCAAGTTTCGAGAAACCTTGTAAAGAGCTACGATTGCCGATCGGTTCCTGAAGTCATACTTGCAGTAATAGTTACTAGACTTATCCAAGTGGGAGACTGTTGGATAAGGTGTCTAAGTCCATAACTATTTCTGGTATGTACTTGACCCGACCCGGCATGGTCCATTTGGGTTGCATGGCACCATGCAATTGGATAGACTAAATGAGAGAAATAACGCTTGGAGATTTTTAATATATTATAAGTTCTAATATATTAATAATATTATTTGATTAGTTTGATTAAGAATTAATTTAGAATTAATTAAGTGATCAAAAGATAACTAATTAAATATATGGGTTGATTAAGTAAATCATCCATATCTTGTATAGTGGGCTAAAAGGCTCCATGGATCATCAAGTTGGGTTCCACCCATAGGATGCTCCATGGATGCTCCATGGGAGTTACAAACCCATGGGTCATGGAAATGAAGAGTCATGACACATTAGGGTTTAACCCTAGATGTGTCAACACTATATAAGTAATATGATCTCCTCCCAAATCTGTTACACACTAAGAACATAGAGGGCTTGGCCGATTTTGTGAAGTGAGTATTCTCTCATAAGTTCTTCCAAGAGCATTTGGTGTTGTGTGAAGCATTTGAGGCATCACACTTGGGGTGCTAGGCTCACAAGGTTTCAAGGAACACAAGCAACAACAAGGTAAGTTATTCTATCTATACTTTATGTTAAAATTGTTCCCCATGTATGCTAGATAGGAATATAACCTTGGAAATCAACTTTGCATGACAAATTAGACAAACATAGATCTAAGGTTATTAGGGTTGCATGTACACTTAGGAAGTGTTAGAATGCTCAAAACCCATCAGGATCATGGCTTGAACTCCAGCCATGGTGACTGGCTCAGGTGCAACTTCTTCTACAACATGTATTTGCTGAACCACTGGGGGTTGGTTCCTATTCTCATTTGCATTCACGTTTCCGCTACGAGTCCTTGCCATCTTGACCTATACACCGAATAGGGTGAATCTAGACCTTTACTTAGGATTGACGTTTAAATCATCCTTGTCACTCTGAAACGTTTACATGCTAGTTCTAATATCGTAGTCGTACGTTTATAATCCTTAACACGTAAGGTTTCTAGATTCGGTCGGCAACAGAACATAGATCCGAATAAATAACAACATATCAGGCATAAAGAATTTAGCACATAAAAGCATTTTAGGCATAATTCCTAAAATAAGCTAGTGCTCACACCTCACAATCATCGCTTAGCATTCTAAGTTGAAGTCTAGAAATAAATCCATATTCCTCGTTCGCTTAAACTAATGCTCTGATACCAACTGTGACATCCCCATTTTCACGGCCAGAAAAGACCGATTTTGTTTACACTTTATAAAAATCAGAGTTCTTATTTTAATAAAAATGTTGCAGAATTTGTTCCCAGAAAAACATGATAAATATGTAATTAAAATATTTTCGAAGAAACATATTTTATTCATTTCAAAACGTTTGGGATGTTATCGTTAATACAGAAACATAAGCATAAACAGAACTTACATTTATTTACACTAGTGATCTACATCTCTTTAAATCTCGCAGTGTAATGTGACTTCATATCAACACCTGTGATATAAATAAACTGAGTGGGTCGGGTTGGGAAACCTGGTGAGTACATAGGGTTTTCAACCCACAATAATATAATTATTATGTTTAAACAATCAAACAATCAACCTAATTACCCATCCCCATTATCTTCTTTACTCTTAAGGATTTATCCTGAGTCATCTATCATGCATTCGTTTATTCCAAAGTCCCTTACTTCCAGGGTTATAGGACTGGCACTAAATCCATAGCTGCCAATGTTCGTTTATAAAGCACTACTTCCATAGCTGCTATAGTCTATTCATCGGGTACTAAATCCATAGCTACCAGTGTTTATCTAATAGGTACTAACTCAACAGCTACCAATTCCTAACAAGTACTAAATCCATAGCTACCGGTGTTTAGGCACTAAGTCCATAGTTGGCGATGTTTATTTGGCACTAAGTCTATAGCTGCCAATGTTTACTCACATCATCTTTTATCTCTCATCATTCATCTACCCATGTCATACCCAACATATTCGTATATATATGATACGTATATAGTTTAAATCATTTAAAACTTGTATAAAACGTTCATACAACATAGACAACAAGTGTTCAGATAATATGCACACATAGCACGTAGTTTATATAAAATACTTCGTATCTATGTGTAAGATGAAAGGGAATATGCACACGCCTAAAAGGTGGTGACTCAGCACTCAGACAGCGCTTCGATACTCTCAAAATAATTTCCTTCGATAAAAATAGTAACAATACCACTAGGGTTTAGTCTAACGAAAACCGCGACTAATTAATAGTCGAGCTATTATTATTATTATTATTATTATTATTATTATTATTATTATTATTATTATTATTATATAAGCGTTACATAACACTCAATATAACTCATAATAATAGTCTAAATAATTATTTTAAAGACCTAATAACATTACTATATCGAAACATAAGTTACGCTAAAGATAGGGTAGGCATAGCTCACTTACAGCGGGTTTTCTCGAAAATCGGGCTTCGCTGGAGTAGCGTTTCCGAGCCGAAAGACCCTTTTTCTCGGGACTCCAGGAGCCTCGGGGCTTCCTTCGGATGCTAGGGGGTTTACCTAGGCTTTAGGGGGGGGGGGGTGGGAGGCTAGAGAGAGAAACTAGAGAGAGAAAGAAGGTTTGGGAGGTGTGAAGAGAAGTGAATGCCCGACACCTCTATTTATAGGGGTGCTGACTGACCTACTCACCGAGTAGGAGGACCTACTCGCAGAGTTGGTGCATGTGGCAACCTTTTGGTGGTGCCACGTGTCCAATTCTGGTGGTGCCACGTCACCCCCTATCGCGTATCAGCCTTCAAACTTAGAAAAATCATAACTCTCGCATAGGAGCTGTGTTTTCGACGTTCTTTATATCCACGTGTAGGTAAAATCAAGATCTACAACTTTCGTCTAGACTCCGTCGGCTAATTCTCGACCGACCTCAAATTTAACAGTAGGAGGCGTTTAGACTGTTAAATGACCGCGAAGAATTCGTAACTCCTTCATACGGACTCTGTTTTTGTCCATATTTTTACCGTTGAGTTCCTATTAATGAGATCTTCAACTCTCATTTAGGTCACGTAAGCCAAAAGCTGCTCGAACTAAAATTCGAGTTTCGGGCTGTACACTGCTAAGCCGAATCTTAGAAAAATCATAACTTCTTCATACGAAGTTATATTTGGGCGTTCTTTTTATGGATTTTCTCAGTTTAACATATTCTACGACTTTTTTTTAGATCACTAAGGCTAAATCTCGCTCTATCATAAATTCACTTTTTACGCTTCCCGGTGTCGTGCCGGTTCCGTCACGAAACTTCGATGGGTCATAACTTCTTCGTTATAACTCAGATTTCGGCGTTCTTTATATGTATGGAAACCTTGTGACATTTACTAAAACTTGGTTCAAATTATTTATTCTAAATAATCTTTTGTCAAAAATTCGTTTTCGACTCTTATTATCTCTAAATTGACTAGCCCGGATCTATGGGCGTTACACAGCGCTTCCTTGATCGGTGGAGGGTCGTTAGCTGAACGGGTAAGACAAGGACTTATAAATTATCATTAAAAGTATGATGAATATTATAAAGTAACTAAATGCTATTATTAAATTCCCAATCTTAGTTGCTTTAGGAAAAATGTGAATAAGGTGCTAATCCATGAAATTACACTTTACACTTTGTTTAAGTCGTTGGTGGAGCGTGTGTGGTTAACCGCCACACTAACTTGTACTTAACAAGGTAGGTAAAGGGTGACTTAAGGTTTATCATAGTATCGGTGGAGCGTGTGTGGTTTACCGGCACAACGATTAAGTGATAAACTTTAACGGTACCAAGTGATTTGCATGGTTACTTCACACCTCGTTTTGTGATCCATGGTATCCCAGCCACAAAACATGGAGGGCACACTCAAGATTGAAACATGCCTTTGAAAAGTTCATTGAATCTCAAAAGAATCTAGGAATTTCTAAGAACCAATTAAAAATCTAATATCTATATTTCGTTTTTCATGGTAGAAATTGGTGAATCGTCATTCACCTACCTTTCAAATATGTTTTAGTTTGGATTACGACATACCTTTTCTAAGTTATAATATATTATGATTGGATCATAGCCTCAATATTACATTTGGGTGTTTTATTAAGGACTCTCGTAATATCTAAACTAATCTTGTTATCTTCTTTCAGATGTCTTCAAACAATGTTGCTTCTGGCTCTAATCCTAATGGCTCCTTTACCCTTATGAGCTTGTGTGGGAAAGTCACTTTTGATGGATCGAACTTCAATGAATGGATCAGAAACATCAGGTTGATTACCCGCTACGAGGACAAAGAATATGTCCTCGATAAGGATCTTAAGGAGATTGATGAGACCACTGCAACTCCCCAGGAGATCGTCGACTTCCAGGCTCATGAAAGGGATGCTACCAAAGTAGCATGCATCATGTTGGCCACCATGATAGCAGAACTCCAAAAGTCCTATGAGGACTTTTACCCTTTTGATATGCACCAAGATCTGATGGAAAGATACCATCAAAGTGCACGACATGAGAGGTATGAAATCATTTGCTCCATGATAACAACCATGATGAAGGATGGAGAATCCGTCACGAGCCACATGCAGAAAATGCAAAGGTATGTGGATCGGTTGCTGATGCTTAATGTGAACTTCCCTGAGAAGCTTGCAGTAGATATCATTTTTCACTCCTTACCATCTGGTTATGATCAATTCTGCATGACATATCACATGAATAAGGAAGAGGTCACACTCAGAAAACTTCAGGGACTCCTCAAGACCGCAGAAGCAGGTCTTAAAGGTAAGTACGTTGTTAACACTCCTACTCCAAACTCTGCCCCTATCTTGGCAATCGGGAAAGGTAGAGGGAAGAAGAGAAATAGCTCTTCGAAGGGTACCAAGGCTAGGACCCTTGATGGCTCTTCTTCAAGTGGAACCAAGAAAGGTTTTGTCACTCCTTCTTCTGACCCAAAAGAGGCTAAATGCTTCTATTGTCATGAAAAGTCTCACTAGAAGCGGAACTGCCCAAAATACCAGCAAGATGTGAAGGATGGGAAAGTTAAACCCAACTATGCAGGTATTTACACTATCTTATCCAATAACTCACCCCATTCTAACTATTAGGTCCTTGATACCGGTTGTGGTATTCATATTTGTTCTGATTTGTAGGGACTAAGAAGAAGTGAGAATGTGGAGCATGGAAGAATAAACTTAATCATGGGGAATAGGAAAGCTTTACCTGTCACCAAGATTGGAGTTTATACTTTATCGCTAAGTAGTGGGTTTAATTTAGATTTGAATAAATGTTGTTATTCGCCAGAAATGGAAAGAAATACTATTTCCTTTCATGCATTGTATAAACAAGGTTTTACCTTTTCATTTGATAATGAAGTTGGTTTGATTAATGCTTTCTTTAATAATTTTCTTTATTTTAAAGCATTACCTTGTGATGGTGTGTATGAAACTGTATCTGTGGTTGATAACTTAGGAAATAATGTATTGTGTATTGATTCTACTAATGATAATAACTTGGATAAAGCATCATTATGGCCTTTTCGTCATGGACATATAAGCAAGAAACGCATGGGCCAACTCCAAGAGGATGGAGTCTTGTAGCCATTTGACCTAAAGTCAGATGATAGTTGTAAATCATGCTTACTTGGAAAAACGAAAAAGTCACCCTTCACAGGTTCTTGTGATAGGGTTGAAGGTTTGTTGGATCTTGTACACACGGATGTGTGTAGACCCTTCAAACATGCCACAAGGGATACTAATCATTATTATTTGACTTTTACTGATGATTACAGTAGATATGGATATGTCTACTTAATCAAGCCTAAGTTAGAGACTTTTGAAAGGTTTAAAGAGTTTAAACAGGAAGTCGAAAATCAATTGGGCAGGAACATTAAGATGCTTCGATCCGATCGAGGTGGTGAGTATCTTAGTTCAGAGTTCCTCGACTATCTTAGGGAATGTGGGATTGTCTCACAATTGACACCTCCCAGGACACCACAGGTGTGGCTGAGAGGCGTAAACAAAGCTTGTTGGATATGGTTTGTTCCATGATGAGTCGAGCTTCGCTACCAATCTCATTTTGGGGGTATGCCATAGAGACTATCGCCTATATCCTTAATCTGGTCCCTACAAAGAAAATTGCCAAAACTCCTCATGAGATGTGGACTGGTAAAGTACCCAAACTAGACCACATCAACATTTGGGGCTGCAAGTCTTTCATGAGACGTGAGACTCATGATAAGCTCGAACCTCGAAGCGAGAGGTGTATTTTCATTGGCTACCCACAGCAATTCTTTGGTTACCTATTCAATAGACCTAGTGAAAATTTGGTCTTTGTAGCAAGGAGGGTTGTCTTTCGAGAGAGAGAGAGTTAATAAGCTAAGGAAAAAGTGGGAGGCAAGTTGACCTCGAAGAAATTAAAGAGTCAAGTATTGAAGGAAATTTAAACCCTAGTACTCAAGTTGATACACTTATTAGTAATGAGATACCGATAGGTCTGGATGAACATAACAGTTACGCGGAAGCCATGGCAAGCGCTGAGTCGGCCAAGTGGAAAGAGGCAATGGACACCGAGATACAATCCATGTATGACAATCAAGTTTGGAACTTGGTTGAGAATGTACCAGGTCATAAGATTGTAGGGTGCAAATGGATCTTCAAGAAGAAGACCGACATGGATGGTAATGTACACACTTATAAGGCACGACTGGTTGCAAAGGGTTTCTCACAAACTCCAGGAGTTGATTATGATGAGACCTTTTCTCCAGTGGCCAAGATTAAGTCTATTAGGGTTCTGTTAAGCATATCTGCATTTCATGACTATGAAATATGGCCAATGGATGTCAAAACCACCTTCCTGAATGGAAAGTTGGCTAAGGATGTTTACATGAGTCAGCCATAGGGTTTTGTCAATACAGAGTACCCTAATAGAGTGTCTAAGCTTGAGAAATCCATTTATAGATTAAAGCAAGCACCTTGCAGATGGAATCTTTTCTTTGATGAGAAAGTCAAAGAGTTTGGCTTTTCTAGGAGTGAAGATGAATCTTGTGTGTATGTCAAATCTAGTGGGAGTATAGTTAGCTTTTTGGTATTGTATGTGGACGACATACTACTCATAGGAAATGACATCCCAACTTTGCAAGAAGTTAAGTCCTGGCTTGGGAAGTGTTTCTCTATGAAGGACCTAAGAGAAGCTGCCTATATTCTAGGGATAAGGATCTTGAGAGACTGGAGTAAAATACTAATTGGACTTAGTCAGAGTACCTACGTGGATAAGTAGCTGAAGAGATTCGGCATGCAGGACTCCAAGAAAGGAGAGTTACCCATCTAGAGTAACGCCAGATTGAGTAAGACACAAAGTCGTAGTACTGAGGCCGAGATAGCAGAAATAAGTCGAATACCTTATGCTTTGGTTGTAGGATCAATCATGTATGCTATGATGTGTACTCGACCTGATGTAGCCTTGTCCTTGAGCATGGTTAGCAGGTATCAGCGGAATCCTGGAAAGGCACACTGGACCGCAGTAAAGAATATCCTCAAGTACCTATGGAGGACTAAGGATTGGGTCCTTACCCTCGGTGGGAGTGATGACTTGAGAGTTGTAGGGTATAGTGATGTTAGCTTTCAGACTGATAAGGATAATTTCAGCTCTCAGTCAGGCTGGGTCTTTACTTTAAACGAAGGAGCAATTTCTTGGAAGAGTTCCAAGCAAGAGACAGTGGCTGATTCAACTTGCGAATTAGAGTATATAGTAGCTAGCGAGGCAGCAAAGGAGACAATATGGTTGAAGAACTTCATTGGAGACCTTGGAGTTGTACCAGCAATTAAGGAGCCAATGGAAATTTTCTATGATAGTGAAATTTCAGTTGCCTTAGCCAAGGAACCAAGGAATCACGGGAGATCCAGACACATTGACATAAAATACCATTTCATCAGACATTGAATAGAAGAAGGACTCCTCGTGGTAAAAAGGGTATCATCGGATGACAATCCAGTAGATCCCCTCACGAAGGGACTGACTCGGGTTAAGCATCTCCAGCATGCTCGGAGCATAGGGCTGAAGGATGATATTAAATTTAGTAGTTAGATAACCTCGAAATTTGTAAAGTGTAATTAACATTAGATGATGAATAAAAGGTGTTTTATTTATGAGCAAAGTGTTGCTATCTCTTGTCGATCCTTTACTATATTTCTTTAGCATGTTTTGACTTCCAAAATAATTATGGTTGTTATATCATATTATTCGAACCTCCACAGTCGGTCATATGTCGGAAGTAGGTATGAATCAATACTATCATGATTGGTTGCAGAGGTCTATGTTGTTGGACATGGCTAAAACAATCGTGAGTGCTCATAAGTTCTGGGCATTGGACTCAACCCACGCTCACTGGAATCACTTCATGGAATTTATCTCGAGTGATCGTGAGACGGTAATATCATATAAGTCTTTAAACCTAGAGATATGATTTGTTACCTATGAGTTGGTTATACATTGATCGTACGAAACTGCATTGGTAACTCGATGCTATAAAATGTGTTTTTGTGTATGATTCAACAAGTAGAGAAAAAGCATATGAGTCGAAGTTTATCTGTTTCTTCTTGGAATAGAAGTGATATCTACGCCCCTCGATGATTTAAGTTCTTTGTTAAACAAATTGGAAAACAGGAAACAAACTGATGGATAATAAGTAAGATATTTTTCCATGTATTTGTCTAGCTGATATCTAGAACAAAAGATTATATGATCACTTATCTTAAATGGCGTATCATCATCTTCTCAGTTCCGAGAGACCTTGAAAGAGCTACGATTTCTGATCTGGTCCTGAAGTCATACTTGCAGTTATAGTTATTAGACTTATCCAAGTGGGAGACTCTTGGATAAGGTCTTTAAGTCCATAACTATTTCTAGTATGTACGTGACCCGACCCGATATGGTCCATTTGGGTTGCATGGCACCATGCAATTGGATAGACTAAATGAGAGAAATAACACTTGCGGTTTATTAATATATTATAAGTTCTAATATATTAATAGTATTATTTAATTAGTTTGATCAAGAATTAATTTAGAATTAATTAAGTGATCAAAAGATAACTAATTAAATATATGGGTTGATTATTTAAATCATCCATAACTTGTATAGTGGGCTAAGAGGCTCCATAGATTAGCAAGTTGGATTAAACCCATAGGATGCTTCATGGATACTCCATGGGAGTTACAAACCCATGGGTCATGTAAATGAAGAGTCATGACACATTAGGGTTTACATGGTGTAACCCTAGATGTTTCAACACTATATAAGGAACACATTCTCCACCAAAATCGGCTACACATAGAGAAGTGAGGGCTAGGCCAAATTTTCAAGTGTGTGTATTCTCTCAAAGGTCATTCCAAATGCATTTGGTGTTGTGTGAAGCATTTGAGGCATCACACTTGGGGTGCTAGGCTCACAAGGTTTCAAGGATCATAATCAACAACAAGGTAAGTTATTCTATTTTTCATTCAAGTTAAAAATGTTCCCCATGTATGCTAGATAGGAATATAACTTTGGAGTTCAAATTTGCATGATAATTAGACAAACATAGATCCGAGGTTATTAGGGTTGCATGTACACTTAGGAAGTGTTAGAATGCTCAAAACCCATCACCGAGATCTATCCCTTGATAGTGTATTTCGTGTTAAAAGGTTATAAATATCCATTCTTGGTCATTAAGAACTAACCATGCATGAGATATGAGCTTAATGAAGAAAAAGGATGAAGGTTTTGAGTGTTTGAATCCAAAGCAGCCATGCGTAAGCAAAAAGTATTCGAATTTATGGATTAAGAGAATATAGGGAGTCCAGATCTGTATTTTGAGCAAAGGTCTTAATTGATTTATGACCATAAGTGAGATTAGAGTGAAAGTGGGACGTACGTTGAATGTAAATCCCAATACGTGGAGCGTTAGGGTTAAGCAGCCTGATAGCTGCGTAGCGGTCGAGTACGCCCAGCGTAAGGAGCTGGTACGCAGAGCGTATTCACAAGCATTGACTTTTGTTGACTTTTAGGGTTCGGTCAACAAGTGGACTTTTGGACTCATCGAGGGGAAAAATGGTCTTTTACCCATCTGTGAGAGCATTGGAAGGGAATAGTCTACCCTTTAAGAGCCATTATTAATTAGAGGTCATTTCTGTATGTGATGAGGCAGAGGCTATATCAATGTTTCGAGTTCGGGATCATCCTAGTTTAACCAAGGTGAGTCTTCACAATATACTTACCTTGAATGGCAATTATGTGTGACTGGAAGGTCTTATGTGCTTACATTGAGTATTATGTTATCCTGCCTTATGTGTTATGTTGTGCATTATTTGTTTGTGATTTATGTCATGAGGATATTTACAGACCTGACCAGAGGGTCCAACGATTTATCAGGCTAGAGGGTCCTCAACCAGAACGGAGCGGAGAGTCCAGTGAGCTAGATCGAACCAGAGGGTCCAACGAGCTATGGGACTGGAGGGTCCGACTGAGACACATCGGACCTGAAGGTCCAACAGATTTATAGCCTCGAGCGACTAATATGTGTATGTGGTATTTTGGGGAACTCACTAAGCTTCGTGCGTACCGTGTTATGTGTTATGTGTTTCAGGTTCTTATTAGGATCACGGGAAGACGACGACTCGATTGTACACGCAAGAGAAAAGAGATATGAATGAGGATCTTGGATTTTGATAAAGTTTTGAAAACTTTGTTGACTATTAAATGGTGTTTATTTAAAATGACATGTGTTTTATGAAATTAAAAATGAAAAAATTTGGTTTGAAAATTTATGGTGTTACAAAACTGCCTTATCCTAGCATCTCTTAGTCACATATATAAACCCTCTAATAGTTATATTTTTCAACCATCCCTTTTCTAAGAGAGAAAAGCAAAAATTATCCTCCTCCTCCTCTCTCTTCTTTATCCTCCAACTTGCTAGGGTTTGGGTGTGAGCCATTAGAGGCACGAGACATATGGTTCTTGCTTTCTGAAGACTAAGAAGGAAGGAATACTAGTTTATTTGGAATAATAAACTAATGTATGTATTTTCTAACAACCCTTTAGTATTTTCTAAATTACCAATGTAATTCTAGGGTTCTTGATATTCAATAGTTGTTTGCAAATCATAGTAAGAACATAGATCCTTAAGATGCATGTGAACTTAGGGTTTATGTTTTTTCGGAAAAAAATTATTTTTTTGTAGCATATAAAACCCATCAGTGATATCAGAGATATTGTTCTCATTGATCTTGCACAAAGTTAAGTAGATCAAAATTATGGTTTATAGAAACTAAACCCTAATGAGGTATTTTAAAAACTCCCATAGGGTTATTGAAATGCTAGCCTCTACCCTATATTTTCGAAATCTACAAGGGTTTTAAAATCTCTAGCCCCCTTTCTTAATTTTCAAAATTTAAGGATCCCTCCTAGTGTTTTCCTTATTTTCTTATTTGTTATTTTAAGAGCCTTGAAATTTGAACAATTAAAACCTAGTAAAACCTACCCTTTTTTTGAAAATTAGAAGTCTTAGGATAAGGATTAAATTGAGTTATTTTATTAATTATTTAATTGTATATAATTATTTGATCCATATTGATTTAATTAATTAATTAATTGCTTAATTAAAAAATAAAGATTAAATCAAAATTGGTTTACTTTTAAGTTGAATTAATTTTATATTAATTTCAAAAATTTAAAGTTAAACCAAGTATTTTTTTTTTTAAGTTTTAAAATACACCTTATATTATATATAATTAAAAGATTAATATAATATATGGATAAGACAAGTAATTCAAATCGCTAGTACACCTCATTAACGATACTATGTTATAAATATGGGATAGGGAAGCGGCCTATAAAATGATTGTTAAATGGGTATCCACTCTCATCCACTGCTCTCCTGTGTGGTGGAGGTTCGTTATCCCAAAAAGTTTGATATGAAACAAATCTCATTGAGTATAATGATATGAAGTAACTAAACTATTCTATAAAATCCTACTCTTAGTTACTTTAGGAAAATGTAAAAAGTACGCTAATCTATAAAATGGCACATTATGCTTTAAATTTAGTTAGTGGAGTGCGTGTGGTTAATTGGCACACAAATAGTGACTATAAAGAGTAATAATGGGCATCTTAAAAATTATCATTGTTAATGGAGTGTGTGTGGTTAATCGGTACATTAACGAGAGATGATAAATGACATCGAGAATGTCAAACATATTTGTATGGTTATTCATATCTTGTTTGTGATCCTTGGCATCCTATTAAAAAATAGAAGATAATAATATGAGATTAAACATGTCGTTGATAGATTCAATAAATCTCAAAAGATCTAGGAATTTCATAGTTCGAAATTTGTGAATTGCATTTACCTACCTTTATAAACTCGCAATAAGATTATAGCATCCGTCTTCTTAGTTGTGAATTGTTATTTTGGATCCTAGCCTTATATATTAATTATGAGTTAAAATATTAAAGATTATTGTCATCTAACTTAAACTTCTTTTTCTCTATAGATGTCTACTTTTGGTGATGTTTTTGCTTCTCAAACCTCTACCTACAACTTCTGCCTTCTCTCGATCGTATCCAAGGTGACATTGGATGGAACTAACTATAGCGATTGGATGAATAATATCAAGATGTATCTTCGATACGAGGCATAAGAGTATGTCCTTGAGAAATAAATTATTGAGATCGATGAATCCCATGTTATTCCTGAAGAAATAGCCTTATACAAGAGACACTATGACGACACAAGTAAGGTTTCTTGCATCATGGTTGCCACCATGATTCCTGAGTTGAAAAGGTTATGTGAGGACTATTGGTCATATGATATGTAATTAGATCTTGTTGAAAATTATCACAAAAGAGCTCGTCAATAAAAGTGTGAACTCATCAAGGCTCTTATGGAATGTAAGTTAAAGGAAGGAGAGCCAGTCTGCGACCACATGCAAGGAGTGCAAAGATATATGGAGTGCCTTCGAAATCTAATGTGAATTTTGATGAGTAATTGGTCATTACATGGTCCTTAACTCCTTGGTACCTTGTTATGATTAGTTCATTTTGACTTATCATTTGAACAACAATGAAACCACATTAGCTCAAATCCACAACCTATTGCAGACAACAGAGTCAAGGATGAAGAAGAGTCACATCCCTACTGCTACCAATACTCCTATCCTAATCATTAGGCAAAACAAAGGGAAGAAAAGAAAAGGTGCTTCTAAGAAAAATTGGAAGAGCAAGGCCCATATTGGGTTGTCTAGCAATGGACTAAATGCGAGGTCCAGTTCTGATATCCCTCATATGAGTGATCCTAAATAGGTATTTACACTATTCAAACTAATAACTCACAACCTACTCGGTCTTGGGTCCTTTATACAGGATGTGTGTTTACATATACCACCAAGAATACGTCATAAATAATAGAACTGTCAGACGGTTTGAGCAAAGGCCGAGGTGTGCCTAACGTCGGGCCCCCACTCTTTCCTTCATCCTTGCAATCCCAAACTCGTTCCTTGGTGCCCAAGAGTGAAAGCTGGAGTCATGACAAAATAGTACCAGCCTTCCCCCTGAGTGACATGTATACCACGTAGAACGTCGCTCCTGGCAACCCTGCACCAATAGTATGTAGCTACACGTGGAGCAAAATCTACTAATCGGAACCCGTCTGACCCTACCAGACCTGAAAAAGTAGAAGATATGGTCGGGGTTCTGTTCCCCCAATTCCAAGTATAAAAGGATATTTTCTCCGCTAAGAAAAGGGACCAACATTCTGATGGGTTTTGTGCATTCTAACACTCCTAAGGTGTTCATCCAACCTTAAATACCTTAGATCTATGTTTTCTCTAATATACATGAAAAATTCATATTTCCAAGGTATTACCCTAACTAGCATACAAAACATTGATACATGAGTAATAAGACTAGTTACATAACATGAATGCCTAGCACCAATAACGTGAATGCCTCAAATGGAATCACAAATCACCATTAACACTTGGAAACTTGAAAGAGGACTCCTTAGTTCACAAAAATCGGCCACACTCTTGCAAAATACTCTAGGTGCCTTTTTCTTGAACCAAAGGGCTTCTTATATAGTGAGGTTACATTAGGGTTACACCATGTAAGCCTTAATGATCATATCTTTCCATATTCCTCATGCTCCATGGGTTTCAAATTCCATGGAGTATCCATGGGTCACCACATGGGTTTAGCCCAACATAAGGAATCATGGATCATTAGCCCACTTTAAAAGAATAAATGATTTACACAATCAATCCCTATATATTTAATTAGTCTCTTTTGATCACAGAATTAATTCCAAATTAATTATTGATCAATACTAATTTAATAATATGATTTCACATTAATATATTATGACTTATAATATATTAACAAATCATACATATCCTCTTCTCAAAACTCCAAATTGTTCTTGTGAAGTGCAACCCAAATAGACCATGCTAAATCGGGCCATGTACGTACCAAATATAGTTATGGACTTAGACACCATATCTAATAGTCTCCCACTTGGATAAGTCTAATAACTATTACTGCATGTACGACTCCACAACCCGACTAGCCATCGTAGCTGTTAAAGGTCGTTGTCGAACTCTGACCTAGTCAATGACGTGTCCATTTGATAAGTGATCATATATTTCTCCATTCCAGATATCATATGAACTGAGACATGGATTATATTCATTCTCTCTGTCCATATTTTCTTTCCCGATTTCCGATTTATGACGACCGACTAATTAAACAAATCAAATCAGTCTAGGCCTGGTGTCATCACTAAATCATCAGGGGGCCCACAGATATCGCTATGGATAAACTTCGACTCAAATGCTTGATTGTATTTACTCACCAAATTACACACAACAATATGTTTTATAACACCAAGTTACTGGCGTGTTTACATACGTCAATGTGCAACTAACATGCAACTACAACTCACATGTCTCCGTTTCAAGAATATAAGATATTATCGTCTCACAATCACTCGTGATAAAATCCATGAAGTGATTCAGATGAGCATGGTTTGAATCCAATACTCGAATTTTATTCCAGGAGTACTCATGAACACTGCAGCAAACTTGTCCTAGACAAACTACAGACCCATTTATGACGGTCTTGCCTCAATACCTACTTCCAAAGTATGATCGACTGTGGATGGTTTGAATAACCTAGTTATTCGGGAAGTCAAAACGTGAAAAGTGAAACACAATAATAATCATAATCCTATATGGCCCAAAAAAATTTGAGTCATATTGATTACTCATTATTCATTGTATAATGTTTCGAATAATAAACTTAATACTTGAATTAAAATGATAGTTATGCGATGCTCCAAGCATGAACACTATGTTAGTTAAGCCATGCTCCAAGCATGCACACTATGTTTGTCTATGGTCCTTACGTTGTGAAATAGATCAATTGAACACATCTTTAATGAAACTCGTTTCACAATTCCAAATCTTTATCACCGGTGTAAGAATTCCAAATTCTTGTAACTGCCAGAGTGTGTTAGATTCTAAACTATCATGCAATGATTCCTTTGTAATGTCTAGGTACCAAAAGTCACAGTAACTTGACCAATGATATTACAAAATATTCCTTTGGAGATTGTTACAAGACAATCCCATGGAAATGAAGTGTCAAATTGAAAGTACATTCCTTTCAACATCCTTCTTGCATAAAAGTTTCTAACTTTCTCATCTATTCTTTATATCCAACTCCCAATATGGAAACATTCCATATTTTCCATATGACAACTCGTTATCAGTAGAATCCTGTCTATTCTTAATAATGTAAATATGGTCCATCCATTGCTATACTTCCAACTGTCCTTAAGCGACCAATCATTGGCGAACCTTAGATTGCCCTTAACAGTTGTTTAACCACTTTAGTCACATCTGGTTCTATTCTTTTTTCCCTCTTAATGCACTAGGCATTTGGAAAATTTAGCATTGATGAATATTATAGCACATGTAATCGATCCTATAACTAAAACATATTGGAACCGATTCATAAAGTCATGATACTTGATCAGTCATTTGCTACAATATTTCTTTGCCATGTTCTCATAATTCGAATTATGAAGACGAATAGCATAATCAAATTTTGAGAATGCAATTAACATTTCCATTTATAGAATTTACTTATGTTGAACCATTCCAACATAACATTCATATGTTTGAATAAATTAGATTAAAATCTCAATCTAAGCTTTTAGATTTTAAATGAAGTATGAATTCCTCTCCCTTAACTATAGCAAATCAACTTTTCAAACTGTGCAACTTGTGAATTGAAACTTTTGTTTTTTATATTTAACATTGCTAACTTGCATCATTCATCACAATTGATTATGCTCCCACTAGCATAATAATCATTACTTTTACTAGCATAACATTTATGCTCCAACTAGCTTTGAAATGTACCCATAAATCAACTAGACTTCTAGAAATCAATACTTATTGACTTTCACTACCAAAGTTCAGATTTCTAATACGAGATGCTTTGACAAGGCTTTATATAGGCTTCTCAAACTCATACACCTTTCCTTAGATAGCTCACAGGTGCGTCTTAACAATTTTAGAACTTGCAACAATAAGTCTCAAATGTTTAGACCCTTTGCCATTTCTCACAATTCAAATTATGAAGAGGGATGTTGTAATCATAATTGAATTTGAGAATGCAAATATCACAACTGCTATCTCCTTAAAATCTACTTAGTGAAAGTGTTTCCTCACCATCATTTTCATGAATTGGAGAGAAACCTTATGCCACTTAGATTTTATGGTGTATGTGTTTCTATCCATGTGAATATGTCAAACCTTAATCAAAGGCAAGGTTAGTGACAAATCCAAACTTACATGCTGTCACAATTAGCAATTTAGCTAGGAAATTCTATGCTCTTGTAAACATCAACTATCACAATACTTGCAATCCTAACTTGAGATTATACACTATGTACATTCTATAACAACAAATTAAGTTTAGAATCACCAAGTAATGATCAAAAATTTATACAAAACATTTCAGAAAATCAATTGGGAGTTGAAAAACCCTAAAAATCCTGGTTCAAGTTCATTATGGACTAGGATTTCCTTATTGGGCCTAATGAACCAATAAGAATTCAATTTGACTAACTTGGGCTTCGAACCCTTAAATGGGCTCTATTTGAACCCACATTCATAAAACTTAACATTTTGAGCCATATGGACCTAAAATGGATTCGTCTACCTCTAATGGGCCTTGTTGGGCCATAAATGATTCCATTTACCCTAATGGACCTTAAAACACCTAATGGACTTTTAATGGGCTGTGAGCCATCCTAAGGGCCCAATGGGCCGGAAAATATTATTTGAGCCTCATGATTTGGAGCTAAGTCTATTAAATGACCTAAACTATTCCACTCTTTTTCTCATAAACACAAATTCTTGGCCCATGATAAAAAAAAAAAAAAAGAGAAGATTAATGGAGGGTTAAGGAGAAGTTGACACCTCATAACTACCCACCATACCTCTAAGTATTGTTCTCCATGTATCCATGCAAAATTACATGTATCAAGGCTACTCCTTATCACCCCTTTCATAAGACAAACTCTCCATTCTTTTCCCTTCATATTCTCTCGGCTGAAGAACACCAACACACACACACTTCCACTTTCAAACACTCTCAAATACCATCTCAAAAACTCCTCCTTCCTTCTTTAAATTTTCGAGACTTTAGGGTGTATTTAAAGAGGTTCTTCATCAAGGTTCATCACATTCAGTAAGTTTTTGTTGGACCTCATATTTTTAACTTCAAGTTACACCTTAAATCTCTTTTTAACCCACATTACTTCATGATCCATACTCTAGCACTTCATAGAACTCGAGATCAACTCAAGAGAAGCTTACTAGGTCCGAAACCTCACTCTTCTCTTCACCAAACCGAGAACAAACAAGCAAGGTGAGTTTATACCCCATTGTTTTCGGTTTTTACATGTTTTTTTAGGGGGGGAGGTGGGTGGGGAGAATACAAGTATTATGTGTAGATCTATGTATTTATGCATGTTATGTGTGATTTTCTTGGTTTATGTTGTGAATATGTGGTGAAACTTGATAAATCTCGAAAATTTTAACAAAAATGGGTGAGATTCATAAACTAAAACACTCTAGTCATCATACTACAAAGATAAAAGTGTTATACATGCTTAAGATGAGAAAAACAAAACAAAAATCTTGTAAGGATCATTTTTGACAAATAAACAATAGTTTGAGACAATTATGACACTTTTGATTTTATAAGGATCAAAAAGGTCACAATTGTATAAAAATGAGTTTTTATAATAATCATACTTTTCAAAGGTCCAAAAGTGTAAAATTTAGCATTATGAGCCTCAATTTGGGCCTTGCGGCTTTTAGGGCCCAAATTGCAGAAATATCAATTTTTAGGGAATTAAAATGCTATCTGATCAAACTTGAGCCAAAAATGAAAAAAAATGAAAATAAGGGTTGAAAATGGCACTTATTTCAAAATTGGGCCAAAAACCTTAACTTTATAAAAATTGGACCGAAAATGTCATTTTATTCAAATAAGGGCTGAAAATATAGTTTTCTTCAAAGATGGGCTGAAAATGTCAATATATGTATTTTTTGGCCAAATCCATCAATTACTAAACATTTGGGCCGGAAATATAAACTTTTATAAATTAATAGGTTAAAATGTTATTTTTAATTAAAATGGATCAAAAATGACATTTTATGTGAAAATAAGCATGTAAATGTTTCAAATGGGTTCTTATGGGACCTAAAGTGTAACTTTTGTTAACAATGAGTTCAAATTAAAAAAATTTGACATAGTGAACTAGAAATATCATTATAACAAAACACCGGACTTTTTATAACATTATGGATAAATGTTTCGACTAAAGAACTATACTATAACGAACAAATGAAATACAACAACAGTACGACTATTAGGCTTAATACTTACTATACATGCTTGTTGGGCCTTCGTGATCCATTCATATGTTAATGAGCCCAATACCTACATTACATGTCTATTGGGCATTAGTGACCTAGTTACATGCCTAACGGGCCTAAATTATCCTTTATATGTTTATTGGGCCTTAGTGGTCTATTTACATGATAATTGGGCATGAACTATTCGTTATATGCTTAATGTGCCTTAAGTTTCCTTTTGCATACCTGACAAGCCTGGAAATAACTTACATGTCTAATGGGCCACAGTTGTCCCCTGTCATGTTTTTTAGGCTTTATCCCTTTACATTCACGTGTCATCTGGTGTTGATAAATCTAAATACATACAACGTTATACATATTTATGTGGTAATAATTGGGATCTAGTGAGAGTTGTCGGTTGACACCATTGAGTGTATGGTCGTAGCCTATAATTATAATCAGAGTCTCCTAGAGGGAGAGCAAGAGTTTGTGTATAGATCTATACGGGGGTGACTCCCCCACACCTGAGCTAATCGCTACAGTTAGACTAGGCCAGTCTAGGGTGACAAAATGTTGATCAAAACCGGCGTTTGGAAAAATGTCAAGACAGACGAATTAGTCATTATTATGCATGTTTATAACGACTCACATAGAGATGCATTACCATCACAACATTACGGAAATCAAAACTCGTAAAGCATATTGATGCAAAACAAATCATACGATAATGAGAGGACCACAACATTTTTATGAATCAGAAAATATCGGATTTTCTGGGGAAATACTATTATTCATTACCTTCTACTTACAACATGTATAATACAAGGAAATTTTTGGATCGCTTACTTATACATGTTTTTATATTGGAAATCACACATACATTTATACTTGATCATTAAATCATTTTTAGAGAATTTACAGAAAATATTGGATTTTCTAGGTTACACGAATAATACAAAATTTCTTCAATTAAACATGCTTATGAACTCACCAACATTATATATGTTGAACATTTTTAAAATAAATTGTATTCTCAGGTAATTGTTAAGCTGAAGAATCATCAAGAGTATTTTGGGATTTTTTTATGAAATGTCAATCTTCGTACTATTTATGTTTTGGAATATGAAATGAAAAACAATGTACTTGATATGAACAATATGAGTTGTATTATGTAATGTTTGGTGATGATTGTGTTATGTTTCATGTATTACAATGCACATA
This sequence comes from Lactuca saligna, assembly GCF_052625555.1. NCBI lineage: Eukaryota > Viridiplantae > Streptophyta > Magnoliopsida > Asterales > Asteraceae > Lactuca > Lactuca saligna. Next base: position 81,090,784 of record NC_136425.1, on the reverse strand, counting down.
ATCTCATACATACACACAACACACAAGACCCTTTGGTCTACACATAGTTACCAATCTAGGTAATGTATAGTGAGAAGACTCACTTCGAGTGTCTCGGATAATCTCGCACACGAATATACTGGTCTAGCCCCCACCTAATCACAAAACAATATCCTTAAATAAATAATGGCTCTGAAAGGCTATATTAAATCCCTTCCTACAATCCCACAGAAGGGAAAAAGACCATTTTACCCCTCCTTGACCCAAAAGTCAAAATGTTGACTAAAACCCTAAAAGTCAACGAAAGTCAACAGGGGGTAGTACGCGGGGCGTACACCGGCTAACCAGGATTAGAGGACTCGACCCCCTACGCGGCACATACTGGGATTACACCCAGCGTAAGTCCCAGTTTCCCATCCTCAAAAGTTTTTGTCTGAATTGGTTAAGACAACGATTCATATCACAGATCTAGGCACTCTACTGCCTCCTAAACCATAAAGTCAAAACCTTTAGGCCTTTGCATGGCTGAAAAGGTTATACTCCTTCCAACCTCTTATCCCCTTTTCTCATTAAGACCATAACTCATGCATGACTCCATAATGACGACCAAGATTGGATTTTTATGGATCTAAAACACATATAACACTGAACTACGACAGATCTAGGTCCATGGAGTCCCTTTGCTCATAAAGACTCCACCTTTGGGACTAAAACCCTAAAAATAGCCCATAATACACAAATCCAAAATAAAGAGGAAAGTTCTGAGCTTTTTGTCTCCAAGTGGTACTTCCCCCTCTGCAAAGCTCAGATCCAAAGCTTGCACTCCAAGACTAGCTTCCTCAAGGTCCTCTCTTCTTCTTCACAGTCACACAAAGGAACTTCAAGCTCAAACACACACACACACATAAGCTTAGAACAAAGGTTGGCTCTCTCTTAGGGTTTCACTCCCTAAAATGGTGGTTGAGGATAAGGCCATAGCTTTCTTTATATAGGGCTCAAGTATCATTTAGGGTTTTGGGTCTGGATCCGCTACGCCCAGCGTACTGGGTGAAATCCTCGTCCAAAGCACGCCCATGAGTATGCACCACGTACTCTTCAGGACGCCTAGCGTACTCATTTTCCATAATCTTCTTTTAAGGGCTAAACTTGACAACTTAGAAAGGAGGAAGGGTTAAATAGATATACCTGGATTTCAGGATGTTACAATTCTCCCCCACTAGAACCAAACTTCTCCTTTAATGTCTCATGCCGCAAACAACCCTGGATGCTGCTTCCGCATCTCCGACTCTGGTTCCCAAGTCAGCTCGGACCCTCTCCGATGTTGCCACTGGACCTAAACTAGGGGCACCTCCTTGTTCCTCAGAACCTTGATGTTTTAATACACAATTGCGATTGGACTCTAAACATAATTTAGGCTTGCATCCACCGAAATGTCCTCTAGTGGTAAAATTGTCGTCTAGTCGGCAATAAACTTCCTTAACTGAGACACGGATAGGAGACTATGAGCTGTTGACACCTCAGAGTCGCCTATCTGCATAACTCTTCTGGCGACTCTAAGTTGTCAACAACCTCTGCTTGACCTGTTGTATCTGTTCTGTCGTCTGAAGCACTATCTCAGTGCTACCCATCACTCGCTGCCCTTCCTCTCCCCAACAGATGGGTATCCAACACCTCCTCCCATACAATAACTCGAAGGGAGGCATACCAATACTCGAATGGTGGCTGTTGTTACAGGAGAACTCGGCCAACAACAAATACGTGTCCCAACTTCCTCCGAAGTCCAACAGACATGCTCGAAGCATGTCCTCGAGCGTCTGAATCATCCTCCCACTATGTCCGTCCGTCTGTGGGTGGTAAGCGGTACTGAAATGCATCCTCATACCCAACTCCTCATGGAACTTCTTCCAGAACCTGGAAGTGAAACGTACATCACGATTTGACACAATCGAGATCCGTACTCCATGTCGCCATACCACCTCCCTCACATAAAACTTTGCCAATCTCTCCGCAGAAGAGCTCTCACTAATAGCAAGGAAGTAAGCGTTCTTCGTCACCCGATCAACGATCACCCAAATTGCATTGACACCCCTCGCGGTCCTTGGCAACTTGGTGATAAAGTCCATAGAAATATGTTCCCACTTCAACTAGGGAACCTCAAGTGGCTGCAACTTGCCATGTTGACGCTGGTGCTCGACCTAGACCATGCGATAGGTCAAGCACCTCTCAACGAACCACGCAACATCCCTCTTCATACAGGGATACCAATAGTCTCTTTTCAGGTCCAAATACATCTTAATGGCCCTCGGATGGATTGAGAACCTTGATCTGTGCGCCTCCTCCATCAGAATGGTACGTGCCCCGCCCCCAAACGACACCCAAATCTGACCCTGAAAGGACATAAGCCCTCGGCTATCAGTAAAGAACTCAGATATCTGTCCGATCACCCGCTCTCTCTTGCGATTCTCTGGTCCCACGGCCTCTACCTGGGCTCCTCAAATGGTATCCAACACTAGAGTCATCACCGTCAACCTCATACAAATGTCTCGTATTGGGCCACTCTCCGCCCTCCGGCTCAGGGCATCAGCTACAACGTTAGCCTTACCTGGATGGTATAGAATCTCACAGTCATAATCCTTTATTACATCCAACCATCTCCTCTGGCGCATGTTCAGGTTGGGCTGATCCATCAAGTACTTTAAACTCTTGTGGTCCATGTATATGGTACACTGGACCCCATACAAATAGTGACGCCAGATCTTGAGGGCGAACACTACTGCCCCCAACTCCAGATCATGGGTGGGGTACCTCGTATTTGTTGGATAAGGTGTCTAAGTCCATAACTATTTCTGGTATGTACTTGACCCGACCCGACATGGTCCATTTGGGTTCCATGGCACCATGCAATTGGATAGACTAAATGAGAGAAATAACACTTGGAGATTATTAATATATTATAAGTTCTAATATATTAATAATATTATTTGATTAGTTTGATCAAGAATTAATTTAGAATTAATTAAGTGATCAAAAGATAACTAATTAAATATATGGGTTGATTATGTAAATCATCCATATCTTGTATAGTGGGCTAAGAGGCTCCATGGACTATCAAGTTGGGTTCCACCCATAGGATGCTCCATGGGAGTTACAAACCCATGGGTCATGGAAATGAAGAGTCATGACACATTAGGGTTTACATGGTGTAACCCTAGATGTGTCAACACTATATAAGAATCATATTCTCCACCAAAATCGGCTACACTAAGAAAACAAGAGGGCTTGGCCGATTTCAAGAAGTGTGCATTCTCTCAATAGTCTTTCCAAGAGCATTTGGTGTTGTGTGAAGCATTTGACGCAACACACTTGGGGTGCTAGGCTCATAAGGTTTCAAGGAACACAAGCAACTACAAGGTAAGTTATTCTATCTATCATTCATGTTAAAATTGTTCCCCATGTATGCTAGATAGGAATATAGCCTTGGAATTCAACTTTGCATGATAATTAGACAAACATAGATCCAAGGTTATTAGGGTTGCATGTACACTTAGGAAGTGTTAGAATGCTCAAAACCCATCAGTGGTATCAGAGCCTAGGCTTGTTTGCTTTTTATTTGTGCTTAAAAGTTGAAAAAATTCGAAAATCTTGCTGTCTACAAATGGACTCATCGAGTCCATGGGGGGGGGGGGACTCGTCGAGTTCACGTGTATCTTCAACCTACTCGGCGAGTAAGTTCATGCACTCGGCGAGTAGGGTCGACAGATTGCACAATTTCGACTTTAGTTGCTGGAAATGGACTAGAAACATTACCCTAAACTGTTTTTGGTACTTGAAAACTTGTTTTGATGGTGTAATGTTCTTTCTAATTCATTTACAACAACTAGTTATCAAAATTACAAAGTTTTAAGTGTAATTTTGATTTATGAATGTGTTCATATTCATGTTCTTGTTCTTATGATGTTTTAGGTGATCATAGGAATTATTTGTAACCTATGTGGTAGATTAATTCTTGATCATAATGTGTTTTAATGGAGTCCATAACTTGTCCTCAAGTTATGGAAAACCAAGAGTCACACTTGAATTAAAACCATTAAAAAGAACACAAGAGTTAGAAAAATGAAGAGTCTTCATTTTATTACTCTATTAAACTCATAAGTTACAAGAAATGAAAAGTTTTGAAAGTTATAAAACTTGCCCTCAAGTTTTGGAACAAGTAAAGTTAAGTTAAAAACTTTAGTTCCAACCCTTAGAATTTTAAAAGTTAAAATTCAACCCTTATACTTATATTATGATGATTTAATAATTATATATATATGTATAAGAACAAAGTCGTCTTACCACTAGTACGCCTCATTCACGAAGCCGGTCTATAAGGTGGGTATAAGGTTGTTGCCTATAAAATGGTGACTTAATGGGTGTCTACTCTCACCCACCGCTTGCTTGACTGGTGGAGGGTCGTTAGCCGAACGGGTAAGACAAGGACTTATAAATTCTCATTCAAAGTATGATGAATATTATAAAGTAACTAAATGTTTTACTAAATTCCCAATCTTAGTTACTTTAGGAAAATGTGAATAAGGTGCTAATCCATGAAATTACACTTTACACTTTGTCTAAGTCGTTGGTGGAGCGTGTGTGGTTAACCGGCACACTAACTTGGACTTAACAAGGTAGGTAAAGGGTGACTTAAGGTTTATTATAGTATCAGTGGAGCATGTGTGGTTTACCGGCACATCGATTGAGTGATAAACTTTAAGGGTACCAAGTGATTTGCATGGTTACTTCACACCTCGTTTTGTGATCCTCGGTATCCCAGTCACAAAACTTGGAGGGCACACTCGAGATTGAAACATGCCTTTCAAAAGTTCATTGAATCTCAAAGAATCTAGGAATTTCTAAGAACCAATCATAAAACCTAATATCTGATATTTCGGTTTTCGTGGTGGAAATTGGTGAATCGTCATTCACCTACCTTTCAAATATGTTATAGCTTGGATTACGGCATACCTCTTCTAAGTTATAATATATTGTGATTGGATCCTAGCCTTAATATTACATTTGGGTGTTTTATTAAGGACTCTCTTAATATCTAAACTAATCTTGTCCTCTTCCTTCAGATGTCTTCAAACAATGCTGCTTCTGGCTCGAATCCTAATGGCTCATTTACTCTTATGAGCTTGTGTAGGAAAGTCACTTTTGATGGATCCAACTTCAATGAGTGGATCAGAAACATCAGGATGATTACCCGCTACGAGGACAAAGAATATGTCCTCGACAAGGAGCTTAAGGAGATTGATGAGACCACTGCAACTCCTCAGGAGATCGCTGACTTTCAGGCACATGAAAGGGATGCTACGAAAGTAGCATGCATCATGATGGCCACAATGACAGCAGAACTCCAAAAGTCCTATGAGGATTTCTACCCTTATTAAATGCACCAAGATTTGATGGAAAGATACCATCAAAGTGCACGACAAGAGAGGTATGAAATCATCATCTCCATGATAACAACCATGATGAAGGACGGGGATTCCATCACGAGCCACATGCAGAAAATGCAAAGGTATGTGGATGGATTGCTGAAGCTTAATGTGAACTTCCCTGAGGAGCTTGCAATAGATATAATTTTGCGCTCCTTACCATCGTGCTATGATCAATTCCGCATGACATATCACATGAATAAGGAAGAGGTCACACTCAGCAAACTTCAGGGACTTCTCAAGACCGCAGAATCAGGTCTTAAGGGGAAGTCGGTTGTTAACACTCCTACTCCAAACTCCACTCCGGTTTTGGCAATCGGGAAAAGTCAAGGGAAGAAGAGAAAGAGTTCTTCGAAGGGTACCAAGGTTAGGACCCTTGATGGCTCTTCTTCCAGTGGAACCAAGAAAGGTTTTGTCACTCCTTCTTCTGACCCAAAAGAGGCTAAATGCTTCTATTGCCATGAAAAATCACATTGGAAGCGGAACTGCCCAAAATACCAGCAAGATGTGAAGGATGGGAAAGTTAAACCCAACCATGCAGGTATTTACACTATCATTTCTAATAACTCACCCCATTCGAAATCTTGGGTCCTTGATACCGGTTGTGGTATTCACATTTGTTGTCACTTGCAGGGACTAGGAAGAAGTGAGAATGTGGAGCAAGGAAGAATAAATTTAATCATGGGGAATAATAAAGTTACACCTATCACCAAGATTGGAGTTTATACTTTATCGCTAAGTAGTGGGTTAAATTTAGATTTGAATAAATGTTGTTATTCTCCATAAATGCCAAGAAATATTATTTCCTTTCATGCATTGTATAAACAAGGTTTCACCTTTTCATTTGATAATGAAGTTGGTTCGATTAATGCTTTCTTTAATAATGTTCTTTATTTTAAAGCATTACCTTGTGATGGTGTGTATGAAGTTGTATCTGTTGTAGATAACTTAGGAAATAATGTTTTGTGTATTGATTCTCCTAATATTAATAACTTGGATAAAGCATCATTATGGAATTGTCGTCTTGGACATATAAGCAAGAAACGCATAGGCCAACTCCAAAAGGATGGAGTCTTGGAGTCATTTGACCTAAAGTCAGATGATAGTTGCGAATCATGCTTACTTGGAAAAATGAAAAAGTCACCCTTCACAGGCTCGTGTGAAAGGGGTGAAGGTTTGTTGGACCTTATACACACGGATGTGTGTGGACCATTCAAACATGCCACAAGGGATGCTAATCGTGATTATTTGACTTTTACTGATGATAACAGTAGATATGGATATGTCTACTTAATCAAGCATAAGTCAGAGACTTTCGAGAAGTTTAAGGAATTTAAATAGGAAGTCGAGAATCAATTGTGCCGGAACATTAAGATGCTTCGATCCGATCGAGGTGGTGAGTATCTTAGTTCAGAATTCCTCGACTATCTAAAGGAATGTGGGATTGTCTCACAATTGACACCTCCCAGGACACCGCAGTTGAATGGTGTGGCTGAGAGGCGTAATCGAACCTTGTTAGACATGGTTCGTTCCATGATGAGTCGAGCTTCGCTACCAATCTCATTCTGGGGGTATGCCTTAGAGACTATCACCCATATTCTTAATCTAGTCCCTACAAAGAAAGTTGCCAAAACTCCTCACGAGATGTGGACTGGTAAAGTACCTAAACTAGACCACATCAAGATTTGGGGTTGCGAGGCTTTCGTGAGACGCGAGACTCATGATAAGCTCGAACCTCGAAGCGAGAGGTATATTTTCATCGGCTACCCACAGCAATCCTTTGGTTACCTCTTCTACAGACCTAGTGACAATGTGGTCTTTGTAGCAAGAAGAGGAGTCTTTCGAGAAAGAGAGTTTATAAGCCAAGGAGACAGTGGGAGGCAAATTGATCTTGAAGAAATTCAAGAGTCAAGTGGTGAAGGAACTTCAAACTCTAGCCCTCAACTTGTGGAGGAAACTCCTGTTGAGGCAATTGACGAATCTGTACCTCTGAGACGTTCCACGAGAGTTAGGAGTGCACCTGAGCATTACTATGGATTCCATATTACTGCAGAAGGTGAGACACTTATTAGTGATGGGACACTAGTAAGTCAAGATGACCCTAACAGCTACGAGGAAGCCATGGCAGGCCCCGAGTCTGCTAAATGGAAAGAGGCTATGGATAGCGAGATACAATCCATGTATGACAATCAAGTTTGGAACTTGGTTGAGAATGTACCAGGTCGTAAGACTGTAGGGTGCAAATGGGTCTTCAAGAAGAAGACCGACATGGATGGTAAAGTACACACTTATAAGGCTAGACTGGTTGCAAAGGGCTTCTCTCAAATTCCTGGAGTGGATTATGATGAGACCTTTTCTCCGGTAGCCAAGATTAAGTCTATCCGGGTTCTGTTAGCCATAGCTGCATTTCATGACTATGAAATATGGCAAATGGATGTCAAAACCGCTTTCCTTAATGGAAAGTTGGCTGAAGATGTTTACATGAGTCAGCCAGAGGGTTTTGTCAGCAACTAGTACCCTAATAGAGTGTGTAAGCTTGAGAAATCCATCTATGGATTAAAGCAAGCACCTCGCAGATGGAATCTTTGCTTTGATGAAAACATCAAGGAATTTGGCTTTTCTAGGAGTGAAGATGAATCTTGTGTGTATGTTAAAGCTAGTGGGAGTATAGTTAGCTTTTTGGTATTGTATGTGGATGACATACTACTCATAGGAAATGACATCCCAACTTTGCAAGAAGTTAAGTCCTGGCTTGGGAAGTGTTTCGCTATGAAGGACCTTGGTGAAGTTGCCTATATTTTAGGGATAAGGATCTTGAGAGATCAGAGTAAAAGACTAATTGGACTTAGTCAGAGTACCTACTTGGATAAGGTGCTGAAAAGATTCAGCATGCAGGACTCCAAGAAAGGAGAGTTACCCATCCAGAGTAAAGCCAAATTGAGTAAGACACAAAGCCCTAGCACTGAGGTTGAGATAGCAGAAATGAGTCGAATACCTTATGCTTCGGCTGTAGGATCGATCATGTATGCTATGACGTGTACTCGACCTGATGTAGCTTTTGCCCTGAGCATGGTTAGCAGGTTTCAGGGGAACCCTGGCTAGGCACACTAGACTGCGGTAAAGAATATTCTCAAGTACCTACGAAGGACTAAGGACTGGGTCCTTACCCTCGGTGGGAGTGATGACTTGAGAGTTGTAGGGTATAGTGATGCTAGCTTCCAGACTGATAGGGATAATTTCCGCTCTCAGTCAGGCTGGGTCTTTACCCTAAATGGAGGAGCAATTTCTTGGAAGAGTTCCAAGCAAGAGACAGTGGCAGATTCTACTTGTGAATCAGAGTATATTGCAGCGAGCGAGGCGGAAAAGGAGGCTATATGGCTAAAGAACTTCATCGGAGACCTTGGAGTTGTACCAGCATTTAAAGAGCCAATGGAAATTTTCTGTGATAGTGAAAGCGTTGTTGCCTTAGCCAAGGAACCAAGGGATCACAGGAGATCCAGACACATCGACAGAAAATACCATTTTATTAGACATCGAATAGAAGAAGGACTCCTTGTGGCAAAGAGGGTATCATCGGATGAGAACCCAGCAGATCCCCTCACGAAGGGACTGACTCGGGTTAAGCATCTCCAGCATGCTCAGAGCATAGGGCTGAAGGATGATATTGGATTTCGTAGTTAGATAACCTCGAAATTTGTAAAGTGTAATTGACATTAGATGATGAATAAAAAGTGTTTTATTTATGAGTAAAGTGTTGCTATCTCTTGTCAATCGTTTACTATATTTCTTTTGCGTGTTTTGACTTCCAGAATAATTTTGTTTGGTATAACATATTATTCAAACCTCCACAGTCGGTCATATGTCGGAAGTAGGTATGAATCAAGACTGTCATGATTGGTTGCAGAGGTCTAAGGTGTTAGACAAGGCTACAACAATCATGAGTGCTCATAAGTTCTGAGCATTGGACTCAACCCACGCTCACTGGAATCACTTCATGGAATTCTATCTCGAGTGATCGTGAGACGGTAATATCATATAAGTCTTCAAACCTAGAGATATGATTTGTTACTTACAAGTTGGTTATGTATTGATTGTACGAAAACGCATTGGTAACTCGATGTTATAAATCGTGCTCTTGTGTGTAATTCAATGAGTGGTAGAACAAACATATGAGTCGAAGTTTATCTGTTCCTTCTTGGATTAGAAGCTGATATCTGGGCCCCTCGATGATTTTCTTTTGACCCATGTACTGGGCCCGATCACAACTAAGTTGATGTGTTCAATTAATTTCTTTGTCAACCAAATCGGAAATCGGGAAACAAACTGTTGGACAATAAGTAAGACATTGTTCCATGTATTTGTCTGACTGATATGTAGAACAGAGGATTATATGATCACTTATCTTAAATGGTGTACCATCATCTTCTCAGTTCCGAGAAACCTTGAAAAGAGCTACGATTGCCGATCGGTTCCTGAAGTCATACTTGCAGCAATAGTTATTAGACTTATCCAAGTGGGAGACTGTTGGATAAGGTGTCTAAGTCCATAACTATTTCTGGTATGTACTTGACCCGACCCGGCATGGTCCATTTGCGTTGCATGGCACCATGCAATTGGACTAAATGAGAGAAATAACACTTGGAGATTATTAATATATTATAAGTTCTAATATATTAATAATATTATTTGATTAGTTTGATCAAGAATTAATTTAGAATTAATAAAGTGATCAAAAGATAACTAATTAAATATATAGGTTGATTATGTAAATCATCCATATCTTGTATAGTGGGCTAAGAGGCTCCATGGACTATCAAGTTGGGTTCCACCCATAGGATACTCCATGGATGCTCCATGGGAGTTACAAACCCATGGGTCATGGAAATGAAGAGTCATGACACATTAGGGTTTACATGGTGTAACCCTAGATGTGTCAACACTATATAAGAATCATATTCTCCACCAAAATCGGCTACACTAAGAAAACAAGAGGGCTTGGCCGATTTCAAGAAGTGTGCATTCTCTCAATAGTCTTTCCAAGAGCATTTGGTGTTGTGTGAAGCATTTGAGGCATCACACTTTGGGTGCTAGGCTCATAAGGTTTCAAGGAACACAAGCAACTACAAGGTAAGTTATTCTATCTATCATTCAAGTTAAAATTGTTCCCCATGTATGCTAGATAGGAATATAGCCTTGGAATTCAACTTTGCATGATAATTAGACAAACATAGATCCAAGGTTATTAGGGTTGCATGTACACTTAGGAAGTGTTAGAATGCTCAAAACCCATCAGTATTATGAGGCTTCAGCTGCCTCGATGCATATGCTATCACGTGCCCTCTCTGCATAAGCACCACACCCAAACCCAACATCGATGCATCACAATATACCACAAAATCCTCCATCCCTTTTAGGAGGGATAACACTGGGGCTTCGCATAATCTCTGACGATGCGTCTCAAAGGAGGCCTACTGCTCAGGACCCCAACTGAAAGTCACTCCCTTCCGGGTTAACTTGGTGAGAGGAACAACAATCTTGGAGAAATCCATGATATATCTCCGATAGTAGTCGGCCAATCCCAAAAAAATTCCTGATCTCAGTGGGGGATTTTGGCACCTCCCATCTCATAACCGCCTCAATCTTGGCCGGATCGACCAAGATCCCGTTCTGGTTAACGAGGTGTCCCAAGAACTGGACCTCACGTAACTAGAAAACACACTTGGAGAATTTGGCGAAAAGCCTCTCTGACCTTAATACCTCGAGAATCTCTCTCAGATGTTCCTCATGCTGCGCCCTAGATCTCGAATACACCAGAATATCATCGATGAACACGATCACCAACCAATCCAACATCGGGTTACACGCCCTATTCATAAGATCCATGAATACTGTCGGTGCATGGGTGAGCCCAAAAGGCATCACCACGAACTTGTAATCCGCATAACAAGTCCTAAATGCCGTCTTCTGGATATCTTCATCCCGAACTCTCATCTGATGATATGCAGACCTCAAATCAATCTTGGAGAACCAAGATGCTCCCTGTAACTGATCAAACAGATCATCAATCCTCGGCAATGGATAACGGTTCTTGACCGTCAACTTTTTCAACTCCCGGTAATCAATGCACAACGAGTGTGAACCATCCTTCTTCTTGACAAAAAGGATTGGCGCTCCCTACAATGAGGTACTTGGTCTAATAGAGCCCTTTCCCTGCAGCTCCTGAAGTTGCGAGGATAACTCCTGCATCTCTAGCGGCGTAAGGCGATAAGGTGCCTTGGAAATAGGTGCCGCTCCCAGAACTAAATCGATATGAAACTCCACCTGCCTCGCGGGGGGCACACCCGACAACTCCTTGGGGAGAACATCCGGGAACTCTCGCACTATTAGTACGTCACCAATGGAACTCGGCTTCTCCGCAGCCACTCGTGTGTCCATCACATAGGCCACAAACCCACTACAGCCCTGATATAGACTCTGGCTCGCTCTAGCATCCGAACAAATCACTGACCCAGACCGGGTACCCTCTTCGTACACCATACGAACTCCCCCACTAGAGTGTCGTATAGTTACCAGCTGTCGCCCGCAATCGATAACCACTCTGAATCTGCTCAACCAGTCCATGCCTACGGTGACATAGACATCCCCCATCGCAATCGGGACCAGATCTATCGGGAACTCAACACCGAAGATCTCAAGTACACATCCCCGAATCACCTCAGTAGCATATAATGCTCTCTCGTCATCTATGGAAACCCAAAGCAGTCGGTTCAACGCCTCTCGATAGATACTGATGTGCTGACTAAATGCCACGAAAGATCGACTAACACCCAAGTCAAATAACACCAAAGAAGGTACAAAACTCACAAGAAAAGTACCTACGCATACCATAATATAAGCACAATATCTCAAAATCAAAATAAATAGATGAAATAATACGTACCATCCATGACGTTGGGCGAAACTCAAAGCAGGTACTTAATTTTCCTGGGGTATTCCCATAATTCAGTGGCATATCGTGTATTGAACAAGCGTACACGAAAAGTGGAAGAAACTTTTAACCTTACATTTGATGATTATTATATAAAACAATATTAACAACAATTTAAAAATTATCCAATTTTGAAAGAAACACAAGATGAATATGAACCAATGCAAATGTTGGATACAGATTATAATTTGATATTTGGAATTTCAGATCATGCTGGAAATGCTGAACTAAAAGCTCCTGATAATCATATCCCTGAACTTTCGATGCTAACTGACGATTCAACATCATCTCCTCAAGAAATAGGCGAAAGTATGACAAATGATCCAGTGGAGGGGGAGCACTTGGATTCGAACACTCTGATGGAGGGGAGCATTCTTTCGAGGGGGAGAATGAGAGAGAAAATGCTATTGTTGAGGGGGAGCTATTACAAAATAATGAAAATTATCATGATCTTAATGATGTTTGTTCAATTGCAGGCTCAGATAATGATGAATTGTACGAAGATGCACCTTTGGACTTCGATCCAGCCTATTCACCAATGGACAAATGGATAAAAGATCATCCGAAGGAACAAATAATTGGTAATCCACAAGAGGGAGTTTTAACAAGGGATCAAATTCGTGCAAAGAATGAGGTATTAAATACTCATCAAGAGTTTTGCATGTTCAATGTTTTTATCTCTAAAATTGAACCAAAGACAGTAAAGATTGCAATGGAACACTTAGATTGGGTTTTTGTAATGCAATCTGAATTGTATGAATTTGAAAGAAATAAGGTTTGGAGATTTATCCCTAAGCCAAATGATGTTTCAATTGTTGGGTTAAAATGGATTTTCAAAAACAAAACTAACAAAGATACAAATATCATTCGAAACAAAGCCAAACTTATTGTTAAGGGATACTCTCAACAAGAAGGAATTGATTCCGAAGAAACTTTTGCCCCTATCGCAAGACTCGAGGCAGTTCATATATTTTTGGCTTATGCAGCTCACAAAGACTTTGATGTTTATCAAATGGATGTGAAGTGTGCATTTCTGAATGGAGAACTCGAAGAAACTATCTATGTGGAACAACCCCCAGGTTTTGTTAACGAAGAACATCCTGATTATGTTTATATTTTAGATAAGGCAGTTTAAGGTTTGAAACAAGCACCACGAGCATGGTATGCAACTCTTACTTCATTTTTGAAACAATCTAAATTTAAACAAGGATCAGTTGACCCTACATTATTTCATAAGAAAGTTGGGAATCATCTTATGCTTGTTCAAATTTATGTTGATGATATTATCTTTGGCTCAACTGACCCTGCTTTGTCTAAAGAATTCGAAGACTTGATGAAAAGTAAGCTCGAAATGAGCATGATGGAAAAAATTAATAATTTTCTTGGTTTAAACATTCGTCAAAGCAGAGAAGGAATCTTCATTAATCAATAAAAGTATTCGAAGAATCTGCTAGAGAAGTTTGGATTAACGAATAGCACAAACTTACGAGTTCCAATGGCAACTGGGATCAAACTAACGCCTTCGTTAGATAAACCTGCAGTTGATCTTACTTTATACAGAAGCATGATTGGATCTTTACTTTATTTAACTGCTAGTAGACCTAATATCATGTTTTATGTATGTAATTGTCCTATGTATCAAGCAAATCCACGAGAACCACATCTCACTGCTATAAAGAATATCTTTCGTTATCTAAAAGGAACTTCTTCGCTAGGATTGTGGTATCGTTCGAATACAGGGTTCTTTATTCAAGCATATTCGGATGCAGATTTAGGAGGTTGTAATCTTGATAGGAAAAGCACAAGTTGAGGATGTCAATTACTCGATGGTATGTTGGTGAGCTGGCAATCGAAAAAGTACAAATGTGTTTCAATCTCAATAGTTGAAGTTGAATATGTTGCTGCTGCATGCACTTCACAGATAATATGGATCCAAAGTCAATTACGTGATTATGAAATTAACATGAAAAAGATTCCTTTATGTTGTGATTCACAAAGTGCAATAAGAATTTTTCATAATCCTGTGCAGCATTCGAAGACTAAACATATAGCTTTTCGTTATCATTTCATCAAAGATCATGTGGAGGATGGAAATATTGAAGTACACTTCATGAAAACAACTGATCAGTTGGCTGATATTTTCATGAAAGCTTTGGATGAAAAATCGTTTGTATGAATTTTGGAAGGACTGAGAATGATTAATGGAAATTCAATTCCATGCGAAAAAAGACAAACAATGATTACGATAGAATGAGTCAAAGGCGCTGAATAAAAGACAAAGCAAAATCATTCAGCATTCAGAGGTTACTGTTCATAGTCAACTCTTCGAACACTTCGAATTCGTATGATTGGTATTTTTCTTAGCTTGGTAAAACTTTGAATGTTTGCAACGAGTACTTTTAATTGTTTCGTTCTTTACTTTTGAAAAATCAAAAACATCAAAAATATTTTCTGATTATTTCGTTCTTTATTTTTGAAAAATCAAAAAACATCAAAAAGATTTTGTTTCTTCTTTCTTTTGAAGTACTGTGTTGCAGATATTCATGAAGATACAATGAGGATAATGCTTACAGTTCTAGGGTTAGGTACATCTATCATTCTAATCTTTGAATTTAGAATATTTTTTTCAGACTAGTTAAGATGTCCTTAGAAGCATGCTGGTGCTTGTTGTCCGAAGCCTAGAAATGACACAATGTTTGAAAACCTTAATGAAATTTTCATACGAAGATTTCTTCCACATTAGGCTTACATTCACTTTAGTCCAATGAGCTACCTTAGTCTTCTCACATGAGTTAAGAGTTTACTGTTTGGTCCAAAATAACAGAAGTACATGTTCTTTCATATATCAATCTTTTTCATATCAAAATTCTTACAATATCACACACGAAGACATATATCCAAGAGGTTTCTGATCAAAACTAATAGAAACCTAGATATATCACAAATCTGTGTTTATGATCAGACATCATGAGACCGTGATGGAAGTGAAACCCAATTCAATCAACCTTTAAGGAATTGACGGGGAACTATGTTCCAGGCTTCAACGAAACATTTATTTCTGTACCTACATTCGAAACTCAAAATCATATTCATTTATTATGAGTGGTATTGATCAAACATTCGAAACCCACGATGTTTGTTACCCAACAGGATCCAAAATACAATTTTTTTTCTTGAATATGGTTTCAGTGTGAGTTTTATCCGAACATTCCATGTTACTTAAAAGTTTTTCAAAGCAAACTTGTCACTGAATACACTGTTCAAACAAGTCATTTATGTTACAATTACTCACCTTATGTTTAGGTTGATATGTAACGAAATTCATTAAGCCACCTCAAAAGCCTTTTAAAAGAAGCCATTCGATACTTATTTACAAGTATTCGATTGTAATTCACGGGAACATACACAAGCTATTGATTATCTCTCTTAATAATTAACGTAGCAATCTTTGCCCGGGGTTTTAACAGCCTTCGTGTCAAATTGAATTTTTGACATCACTGAATATCCAAAAAAAAAATTAATTGCTTCTCATCTTTATTCTTTGACACACTGCACATACGAAATCCTTGAGGTTCTGAGTAACACCAACTCAGGCTGATGATTTCAAGAATCTGGCAAATGACTTTACTTTGAAACTCTAAAGTAGAAGAGCCTTACCTCCATCCGAAGGGTTCCGACGGTTACTATTCCATTGGGGAAAACAATCCAGCCTGGTTGAGGGGACTGTTAGAATTCTATGCGGGTTTTGATGAGACGTGACAGTTGCTTTATCACGCATGGTTACTTTTTCATCATCATGATGCGGTTTTCTTGGTGACACGTCAGCTGGTATTAAATGCACATCCCGATTTTAATTCAAACATCAGGTTACATATAAAAAGGAGTTCAAGGGTTCTTTATCTCTTTACGCATTCAAAGAAAACTTCTAATTCTCTCTGAATTTCAAAGCTTTAAAACACTAACAAGGGTGACTACTGTTAATGTCAATGTTGCACCTTCTCAAACAACATATGATGTTTCTTCACTTCCAATCATGAAGATTCAGGGCACAAATTATCAAATGGAATCTAATGTATTAAAATATCCAGAAGAACTTAAGATGCTCGTTGTTGCTTTAAAGAGCTCTATTTTATCAAAGGCAGTGTTTAGTTCTTTCTCTATTCCGATTACTAGGTTATCTCAGGCAGGATCGACGGCTACAGTTACAAAAGCTTTTGATGCAATTACTTTCAACCTAGTGAATGATAAAAAGGTTAGAATCACCAAAAAGCTTTTCTGTTAGATTCTGGAAATCCCAAATTCTCCACCATACGTTGATCTCACTTTCCCTCAAATTGTTCATATGTTCAACGAGATGGGACATCAACCAAAGTTATAAAAAATTAGTGATTTCAAGAAGTCATGTCTTCCAAAAGTATGGAATTTTATGTTTGGGATTTTCTTGCGGTGTTTAACTGGAAGAACGATGGGTCTGGATAAAAGTTGTATAGAAGTATATGCCATGCTTGTTGGGTTATACTATGATCTACAGGCTGATTATTCTTCTCAAATGTGGAAAGAATTTAAGAAGAGTGTAGAGAAAACAAATACAATTCATGGGATTTCATATGCAAGATATTGGAGTTTAATCTTGCAGTATTTCTATGATAAAGAAGGCATTTTGGTTTCAAATGATGAAGACAAAGCAGTTTTTCATGTGTACAATTGTCCGAAGGATGCTACAAATGATGCTGATGAATTTCCTTCTGTGACTTGAATCCCTGATGCAATGTTGAAAAGGGTTGATCCTTCGAACCCAATATTATAGGCTTATTTACAAACCATCGACACATCGATGACAATTGGTGTTTTGTTAGCAAAGGAGGAGAAAAAGTCTAAGCGTGGAAAAAAGAACGAATCTAGTTCTTTTGAGAAAAGTGTAAAAGAAACTAAGCCCAAAAGTCTCCATAGAAGAAGTCTGTTATAGTCAAAGAACCTATTATTCACGAAGTTTCTATTACTGATGTCACACCTGTTGAGCCTACCATTGTCGAAGAGACTCAAAAGGAAGAAATAATTCCTTCGAAGACTGGGGTTTTTCATAGAATTAAAATGAAGTCTCATCATTCATGAAAGTCTTCACCTCATGTTGTTCGAAAGCCTCAAGTGACACATCAAGGTGTGTTAATTCGCAAAGTTCCAGTGCCTGTTTCTCCGTATTCGAAGAAACGCAAGGCTAAAGATATAACCAAACACTTGTCTAAAAAGAAGAAGAAGAAGTCACGAAAGCTTGTGATTACAAATGAGTCTACTGAAGAAGATGAACGAATTCCTGAAACTCCTGATCTTGATCTTATTAAAGAACTTTCAACTCCTGAACAAACAAGTTTTATTCCACCCGAAGATTCGAATGTCAAGTCATCGAATGAGGCAACACGAACTTTAGACATCCCGGTATACGTATCTAATATGGATACAAATGTCAATATGGGTGAAGAAGGTTCGAAGGATGAAATTCAAGGTAATCCTATTTCCACTACTTCTGAAACTTTTGTCTCTCTACCTCCTCAAATTACTCTTGTTACTTCTACCACTGATTCACCAACATTCGAACACATCATAAATCAACCTTTCACTTCCATATTTTCTTCAGAATCAACTGATCCACCCAAATCCATTTCACCTGTTGATGCAACCATCGTAATGGAAACTGATACGGATAACGAAGTTTTTGGAGGAACCTTTGAGGCTTTAGCATTTGATGATGATGAAGCAGATTTTTCGGATCATATGCTGATGACTATGAAGCAATTCAAAATCTTGAATTCAAAGTTAAATACTAATATTCAGTCACAAGATGATCTTGGTGGTGGTTCCTCAGTTTCGAGCTTGGAAGTAGATTCGATGTTGAAGCTGGTCAAAACAAGAATTATTAACAAATTTTCTGGGATGGTTAGGGACTCCGATGGAAGGATATTGGAAAAAGTTGATCAAACTGATACTACTAATGAACTTCGTATCAGTTCTCTAACTTTAAAATTTTTGGAAGAGATTAAGAAACTGAAAACGTTGCTTAAAGAGAGACATGTTCTGTTTGCTCAAGATGTGAAGAAAGTAAGGGAAGATGTGAATATGCAAATTCATGAACTTCGTGAGGATCTGCAAAAAGGAGGTTGCAAACGTTCAGCATGACTATGCTTCTTTACATAAAAAGGTTGACATAATTTGTGATGTGGTCACTAAATTTGTCAAATTGTATGAAAGTATGAGTCCTCAACTTACTCAACTTTCTACAATGGAAAATAAAAATTTTGCTGAAGTGCTTTTGTATCTCAAGGAATTGAAAGAATTGTCTGTCAAGCCTGTTTCCTCATCCTTAATCACTCCAGAATTTTGGTCCCATAAGTTTATTCAATTCGAATCCATTCCTCAAAAACAATTATCTCCTTTATCTCGCATTTCAAGTCTTCTACCAGCCATGTCAGATGCCCCACCTGTTTTCATAAAGGTGAAAGGAGGAGAAAAGAGAATTGAACGTACGAAGGCTGGTGAAGAAGCGAAGGTTAGTGGTGAATATTTGAATGTGGTGGGAAAAGTGTTTTCTTCAAAGATCCCATCTTCGAAGCCTGTTATAATGTTTGTTGGTCCAGTCCCTTCGACTGTTGTGACATCAATGCCTATGACCAGACCAGTATAGAAAGGTGTTTTTTTTTGGTGAGGCAGTTGGAAGTACTTTGAAATCTAAGGTAATGGTGGGAGAGACTGGTTCGAAATACATAGGTAAAGGCATTCTTATTGAAAAATCTAAGGAAGAAAAGAAGGATGAGGTCGATGCTGAGTTGGAAAAGATGAGGATGGTTCAAAGTTTGATGACTCTTCGTGCACAAGATCTTCCAGGTTTAGAGAAAGGAGATCCCACAAAGAAATACAACTATGAAACAATTGAAGCTAAGGTGTCATTTTACCACATGTATTCTTTTGAAAAGGTGCCAAAACAAAGTTATGTGGTCACGAACATTGATGCAAGTCAGCTTGACTTTCCAGTGAATGAAATGATGTTCATAATGCCTCAGTTTAAAGCTGAAATAATTTGTAAAGATAAGGATGAAGGGAAGCAGATGAAAATTCGATTTCATGCAGTGTTAGCAAGAGCTCCAGAAGATGTTTGGTTACTAGTGAAAATCAAGAAGGTGATAAGCATAAAAAGAGATGTGATTTTCGAAGGTGTTATTCAAAATCTCAAATATTTGGTGATCAGGTCGAATGGAAAAATTAGAGAATTTACTATTGTTGATTTTCCTATAATGAACTTGTATGATCTTATACAAGTTGCATTAATTTTGAAAGCTAAATCATTTTCTCATGTTCAAGAAACAGAGCCTGATGTATTCCAGCTTGGATTTAAGCACATCAAGATTTTCATTGAAAATTATAATGAATGTTTGGCACAAACTGATGTGGAGTTAGCTACTACAAAGGGAATTGATATCACTGCTCCAATGGCTCCTAGAAAGAAGCAAGAAGAATTGAAAAAGTATGATGATGGAGAAATTTGTTTATAGCCATTCGGAATAGTTTTTGCTGGAAAGGATAAAGCTGGAAGAGCTAAACGGTTTTTGTTTCAAACATTCGAAGTGGAAAGATATGCTACTTCACAGTATATGAAATTAATTGTTTGTATGAATAAGTGTAGGAAGAATAATGAAGGAGACAAGAAGGAAATTAGGAAGGTTATTGCTTGGTACACTGAGATACGAAGAGTGATGATGTACTCGATCCAATTGCTTACAAACTGAAGACTTCGACTATGATTACAAGGGGGAAGATTGTAACGGCTAAATTGGTTGTAATTAGTCGAAGTGTCATAGGTCTTCGTATATAGTACAATCTTCGTATTCACTGTAATCTATTTCACTAAGGCACATTATTCGAAGCTTATTAGTTTAAGTCCTTAGTATATTTTTTGTACGCTTTTCTTCTCCTATAAATAGGAGTCTTTACTAGAGTTAGATTATGTTTTTACTGTCTTGTCTATTTTGCACTATGTAAACCTAAAAGCGTAATATTGAGCTGAATCAAGATCTTATTTACATCGGTGTTCAATCTTACATACATTTTTTATTTCAAAATTTGATTAATATTCATACTAGATTCTTTGATTCATCACTCTGCTGTCAACTGGAAGGCTCTTCTGCGATCCTTCGGTGCCTCGGCCTTTGTTGGCTGGATCTCAGTAGCTCAGGCAGCAGGTGCAGATCCCTCTACCGATCCTTGCAGTAGCTATGGGCACTCGGCCTTCCGATGGCCAGTCTAGTTGCAATGAAAGCAAACCGAGAATCCCTTGGGGAAATCCCTCGCATAATGCCCCTCCTTCCCACACTTGTAACACACCCCAAATCTGCACACCCCCTCGTGACTCTTGCCTCACTTCCCACCAGTGTGGCCCTTCGGATCTCCAGATCTCGAATCAGCGGGCTTTACCCGCTTGGCAGCCGGCTGAGCCTATACCAGTCGTCTGTCCCTCCTCTGAGACTCGACATCCTCTCTGACCCGAGTCTCCAGCTCAATCTCCCTCTTCCGGTCATCTACCTGGAGCTCAGAAAATGTCTGGTATGACGAGTTCACCACAAAATCACGAATGTCCCTCCTCAGTATGCTCAAGTATCGGCTTATGCGTGCCTGCTCAAACAACACGTGCTCAGGGCAAAACAACATCCTCTCGTGAAACATCTGTGTGATCACTGTCACTGACTCCGTCCCCTGCTTTAGGGATAAAAACTCCTGTGCCAACCATTCTCTCTTAACCGGGGGAACATACTCATCCCTGAACATGGTGGTGAACCTCTCCCAGGTCACCGCCGAAATCTCCGAAGTAGCGAAATATGCCGTCACAAACTTCCACCAGTCCTTCGCTCCTAAGCGAAGCTGGTTCAGTGCAAACCGAACCCTCATATGCTCTGGACACGAATAGGTGTAGTAGCATCCCTCGATATCAATTATCCATCTCATCGCAACAATCGGGTCCTATGTCCCATCAAACTCCGGTGGCTTCATGTTGTTGAACTCCGGGAACAACAACGAGTCACCCCCCCGAGGTCTAGCAGCAGCCACAGCCGCAGTAGTTGCAGCAGCTGTAACCTCAGTAACTGTTGTGTATCTCTCGTCAAACTTATCAATCAGGGTGGTCTTAATAAACCCAAACATCTCTGATATCTCTACGCGGATAGCCGCAGCCACCTCATCGTAGATCATCTGACGAAGCTCCTCGTCACTCACGTCGTTGGTCTCTGGTCTATGGCGTGTCACAACCATGATGTCTCTGAAATACAAATAAAAATATCAGAGACTCACTCGAGTATACTCACACTCAATAACTCAACCCTACTTGCTCCTTAGTACCCTCAAGATTCTTACTAGGACTGCACACTGATCCAATGTCTTCAGTAGTACGGGCCCTATACTACCGTCCACGTCGCATCAGTATTCACCCCAAGTCCACCTCCTAGGATCCCAGATTACAAGCACTCTAATCTCGCTATGCATAGGCTACTCTCCAGCAGACCTCTCGTAAGCTCCTCGCTGCTACCTACTTACTCTAAAGCATCTCATAGTAGAAGTAATCTCCTAGGCTAAGGCATCATAGATCAGGCCACTCTAGTCCTATTATGAATACCTAGCCTACTCTAGCATACATAACATATTATATTGTTGTGACAAAGAACATGGTTTGACATGCGGAAATAAAGTTTGCACAATTGAATATGGTGATTTGGGTGTTCAAGAGATGTATCCATTGTATATTGTGTTACAAAAATGATCTAGATCTAGACTACATAAATAACACACACTTACACACTCAAATTTTACATCTCTCAAGCACACCTCTACAAATGGACAAACCTACCTTATATAGAGGTTTTTGCATGTCTCTCTCTCACTCTCACTAACACATGTGTCAAAAGGCTAATACTTCACATGTAAGTGGGTTTTACAAAAGTCAAACATTTACAAAGTCAATCATGAATAACTTTGCACCCCAACATTCTCCCCCTCAAAGTTAGGAATAAATGACCCACTTCAAATCATCTAAAGTCGAGCAACTACGCGGTTCGAGCCTCAAAGGTGACACATGTCGAAACGAACTTCAATCTTCAATTCGTCCATGATTCTTTGAATTAGGTTCTAGGATGTGAGATCATACAAACCGAGCAGCAACGAATGATTAACTCCAAATAATCACCCAAAAAGTTGCACATAAAAACACACCCCAAAAATCTTCAATAAAACCAAACCCATTTCGAATACATCACTTCCAAACTTCCAATTGCATCATCTCGTGGCTTCAAAACTTCAAGATCACTTTGGTCTTCAAATCCGCATAATATGAAAAATTCAAGTTCGAATTTCCATATAAAACCTATCCCCTTTTTATAATCGAAATTTGATTATAAACTTCCAAGGAAAAAGAACGTGCTCTATTTGGAATTTTTCGTGTCAAAACTCCCCCTTAACATGTGTCATAAACTTTTTGTGTCATAAACTTTCACGGATTGCCTTTAACAAAATTTCTCAAAAATGGGTAGAAATTGTCAATTTCAAAATTCTGCTTTGGAAATTAGCAAAACATTGCTATGCATTTGATGTAATCGAAGAATGGTCGTGACAATTCAAGAACCCAACATTGCGATTATCAAGGTTAGTTTGATATTTTACTCATATTTTTGTTCTTGCATTTTAATTTAATTAGGGATTTTAGTTGTAATCTTGATTCTGTTTGTAGCTTCTTTTTATCTTCGTATGTTTTTTAATACAAATCCATGTTGTAGTTTTTTTTTTTAAATAAAAGGAATTATTAATTTTTTCCACCATTATTTTGACAAAATTCGTATGGTGTCAAAACTGATACAAATTCTTTAAGAATATTGAGAACCATTTTTTGAGAATTTTTACAATATCATTCCTGCAGAATAAACATGTTTTGTGATAGCTATTAGACTCTAAGTAATATTCTCTTAGAATAATTCTTTACTTTGGTGTATTTTATGTTTTTGGAGTTTTTTTCGATTAAAAATTGGTGGTTCGAGGATTACATTCTATAAAAATGGTTGAACAAGTTCACACTTCTTCATATACTTTATATTAATGATTTATTTACCCTTGGAGAGTCTTCTTCCTACTTATTGTTCCTTACGAAGATGGTTTATATGTTCTAATTGTTTATTTTTCTTAGTCATCTTTTGTTTTAACATGATCTTTTCATGTATTTATATTTCAAATGTTTTGTTCGTTGGGTATATTCTTGATAATACAAATTCTTTAAAAATATTCATAAGCATTCTGCAAGAATAGTTTACTTTGTAAGAATACTATTGTTGTATTATGATAAAAATGAAGTTTATTATTTATATGTTTAATGTGCAGTTGTTACAAGTATATCACTGCAAAATATTTGGCAATGAATTTGTGATAGAAATGACTTGAATAATGGTTTGAAGACCTGATGGGAAATGCTTAAAGAATAAATTAAAGAATGATCACACTCACTATTTAAGAATGTTGTTATTTTTTAAGAATTAGACTTGTTATTCTTTCAGAATATTGTTAGCATTCAATGAATCACAATCATACAATGTAATTATTTGGTATATTATTAGTTCAGAAATCGATTTTGTGTATTATTTCAGAATGTATTTAGTAGTTTATGGTTGACATTCTGTTATTCTAACATAATAAAATCGAAAAATATATTTACTAGTTTATGATTTGCATTCTATCATTCTGACAGAATAAAAATCGAATTTTTAAATTTCAATTAATTTAAAATATTCATATTTTTTAAAATAAAGGAATTAATTATCCCTAAAAATCCAAAAATTTCCTTTTTTAATATAGGTTAATTGACTAAAATGTCATTATGCTGAAATTTATGTGATTATATGGTAAATATTATCGTATTCTAATATCATAAACACTCAAATCATGGCCTTTGATTTTATTTTATCCGGTAGTCCAGATCTTTGTATTCTGACACATAATAGTTATTAAAACAAAATAACTTAACCATATATATATATATATATATATATATATATATATATATATATATATATATATATATATATATATAGTATTGTCTTGTTTAAAAGTTTTAAACTATATTCTTACCATGTACTTTTTCATAAAGGTCTTGAATCGATTGAACCCCAATGGTGGTATGAGATCAACTTTAGATTAATAACTCTTTAATATTATTTTCTTGTTCTTGATCCCATTATTCGTGTTCTTGGTAATATTTGATATTAACTAAATTAGAAATTAGACCTTAAAGGGTTTTTTTTGATGATTTAAACAATTTCACTTTTAGAAAATATTATATTTATTAGTTAATATGCATAATTTAATAGTAAAATCATTAAAGTGGTTTTTCATATGATAATTTTGATGTTTGTGAGTTGTTCTTTTCTTTTCGGACATTTGTTGTTGTAAATGGTTTGTGATATACGATTTGGTTGGCAAAAATGTGCCTGTTAATTGATATGATGATTTTTTTTTAATTTATTATTTTTATTTCGATATGTAGAAATAATACTATGTTTCTGGCTATACCAAACTTGTATGAGGTAAACTTTTAATCTGACATATTAACTTGGTTGTTAATCAATTAACATTGCCTAACCTAAGATAAATGTAGGATAAGAGCTTTTCATGATAGGGTTGTTAGTAAGAGACTTGTAGATGAGGGTGGGGTTGACAATGAGGGTCCGTACATGATCATAAATGTAAAATTGTTACTTAAGTATGTTCTATAATCATTCATTATTGATTAGTTAAGCGAATATTAGTAAAGAGAAATATTTATAGGATGAGCATGGTGTCGCAGAGGTTGATTTATCCATGATGAAGTCCTTAGCATTAGTACAATGAGAGTGGTAAAAGATACAACCATTTGAGCGGATGAAGTCCCTATAGAACTAGATACCAAACATATGACCTCGACACCGGTGTCTCTGTAGCTTGGATAGTTCTATCAAAGATGCTATTTCCAATTTACACCAAATGAGGTATTCATTGATATTTTCATTACCAACATTATACAAAGCTGATGACGATGTTTTTTTTGGGATTCAATATTTGGGGATTTCAAGCTCGGATGATTTTGGTGAGACGTAAGATTTCTTGTCACTTGATTTGATTTTACGCCTAGCAAAATATCTAGGTTATCAATGTTTATAATACATGTGTTTGTCGACATTTTATCATGATTTGGTTATTGTTGCTTCTCAATCATAGGACATACGATGATTGATAGATGGATGTACCAAATGATTTTTGTAGTCATGATTGAGACCAGCTGTTACCGACTTAGTTGGAAATTTGACCTATTAAGTATACATTTAAATTACATAACTTACCTAGGGGTAAACGAACTGAACATTCGGCGAACCGTTCGTGAACTGTTCGGCGGGAAGTTCGTTTATGCTCGTTTATTTAATAAATGAACGAACATGAACAAAAATTATCGTTCGTTTAGTTAAATAAACGAACATGAACAATGGTCTCGTTCGTTCATTTATGTTCGTGAACGTTCGTTTATGATGTTCATTTACATTCGTTTATGTTCGTTCGTTTAAGTTTATTTATATTCATCTATATTCAATTATTTTTTATTATATTGCTATATTATATGTTCGTTTATGTGCATATATATTCAATTGTGGTTTTTTTTTTTTTTTTTTTTTTTTATCTTTGTTCGTTTATATTTGTTCGTTTATGTTCGTTTAACATGTTCACGAACATAAATGAACGAACATGAACAAAGTAATTTGTTAAACGAACGAACATGAACAAGAAAATCTCGTTCGTTTATCCGTTCGTGTTCGTTTGTTGTTCGACTTACTTAAACGAACGAACACGAACATGAACAAGACCTTGTTCGTGTTCGTTTGGTTCGTTTACAACCCTAAACTTACCAAATGAACTTTAGCCTAATGGTCTTCGGTGTTGTCCTTTTTTTTTAGTTGAGGGTTCAACTTTTACTGTAGATATATGTGAAATAATTTATAAGTAGTTTAATATATATACTAGTTTATAAACCGTGGGAACCACGGTTAGAAAATTATTTAAACTTTTCAAGTAAAAACTCAAAACTATTAATTAACAATTTTAAATAACTTATTAATTAACAGATATTATGTTAGTTATATATAAAATTATAATCGTTGATTCAAATAAATACTTAAAATATATTATCTTATAATTTGTATAAATTTTATTTTTTATAATTTGTTTAATTTTATTTTCTTTTTATTCTAATGTTATTAATTTAATATAATTAAAATGAGATTTAAATTTTGAAATTTGAAATTTGAAATGGAGAATTAATAGATTGACAAGTGTCATGATATTAATTACAATGTCTAACATGGTGACACTTGATAAAAGAACTACTCTTTTATTAGTATAGGGAGATTTGTATTGTTGCTCAAAAAAAAATCAAGTCATAGTTGGATATAGATGGAATAATTTAGAAGTAATTTAATATATATTTGTATTTTTCGTGCAAAAAAAAAAAGAACTTTATGAGTAAATTATACAAATGGTTACTATGGTTTAAGATAATTTGCATGTTTGGTTCCTAATTTATTTTTTAAGTCGAAGGGTTCCTATTGTTGTTTTTGTTACGTGCTTGGTCTCTATTGTTTGTTTTTATTACGCGTTTGATCATTAAAACTATGTAGTTTTGATCATTAAAACTATGTAGTTTTGATCAGTGTTTTAATTTTCTGAAAAAAAAAAAAATTCTTGAAAAAATTTACTTTGTTTCCTTATTCTACTGATGGCATCGATGTCCTTAGTTCGAATGTTCGTGATCATCGTTGTGAAGAAATCGTTCAACATCAAAGGATCTTATACAAATCGCAATTCAGCAAAAAAACGATATAAAAAATTAGAATCCAATTTAGGTAAATCATAGTAATCGTAATTGATATTTAAATCATAGGAATCTTAATTGTTGGAGAATTCATAGAAATCACAATTGACAGGGATTTCAATAAAATCGATCATACCTTCTTCAAAAACAACAAATCTTCCGTGTTTTGGTTAAGTGTACTTCCAAGTAGTTTTTTCTAAAACTGATATTGATATGATTTTTAAATTTTTCAGTATTTAATATTGGAGATTACTGTTTTGGGATTTTAATAGTGATATTGTTGTTTTTTGAGCTAGGCATTGCCATTGGTTTTTTTTTTTTTTTTTTAAAACGTATTTGTTTCAATGCTATTCAGTAGAAAACAATTGTGTGTTGATCTTTTATTTGGGTTAAAAATGTAACGTTGTTGCATTTACCTTTTTCCTTTTTTTTATTTTATAATTTACTAATCTTATTTAAAACTTCAATTACATAATTGAATATGATATTTGATATTTTGAAAGAAGAAACTAATATCTATTTTGTCCTTGGCAAGAAAGTCCAGCCATAATGCTTAAAGGTCAAATGTACATGAAGACACTTTTTTTATGCTCCTTCCATTGTAGTGGTATTTTTTTTTTTTAATTTTGAAATTAAATTCTAAAATAGTAATATATGTCATGGAGACACTCTTTTTATGCTCCTTCCATTGTAGTGGTATTTTTTTTTTAATTTTGAAATTAAATTCTAAAATGGTAATGTACATATAGACACTTGTAGACAATTTACATGTTTAATTTCATCAAGTAATGGTACACTTGGTTTTAAAAAGCGTAATGCGCCCTAATGCACTAAAGCCTTTGGGGGCCGATGCGCTAAGCGCTAAGCGAAAGCGCTCGCCTAGAGCACACGATGCGCCAAGAATTTAAAAAAATATATAAAAATATATGTAAATACTTAAAAATAGTTTTAAATACTTAAAATATCCAAAAATCATAGTTTCATAGTAGTATCATATTAGATCCCAAATACTAATAAGTTATAACTAGAGATCGTCTAAACTATCATCATCTTCGTCGTCAACTTGGACAACACCATCTCTTCCTCCATCATCACTATAGACACGGATATCTTCTTCCACATCTTCATTTACCAAATGTCTATGAGATGGTTGAACGGTTGTTTTTCCCTTATTAACGCCCGATGTTCCGGTTCCATCATTTTGTACTCTTGATGCTCTAGTTCGATAACTAGGCTCATAAGCACCGGAAGCATGAGCTACATCTCTCCAAGTTAAATCTTCACCAACAAATACCGCCTCATCATCACTTGCATCTTCCATTCTTCCCATCAACCACTCGTTGCTTTCATCAATCTCTTGTAGGATAAGGTGATCGTTCTTTTTGTCTTTTGCCCATCGCTCCAAGGACCGATTGAATTTGACAAACACCATGTCGTTCAATCTCTCTTGTGCCAAAATATTTCGTTTTTTCGTATGAAGCTACAAGTAAGAAAATCAAAGAAAGTAAGAACACAAAGCATAATTGCTATAGAGAAACATATTTTCCAGCAATAATAAACAAATTCCAGCCAAAAAAAAAATCAGTTTTTCTATAAAACAATATTTTTTCTGCAAAGAAAACAGTTTTTATATATAAAAAAATTTCCTGTAAAAAACAGATTAATTTGTAAAAATTAAAAAACATGTAAAAAAAGACTTACATGTTGAAAAACACTCCAATTTCTTTCACGACTTGTGGCACTACAAGTGAGGCTAAGAACCTTTATAGCAAAGTTTTTTAGATTAGGAGTTGAAGATCCATATGCTCCCCACCAATCAGCTATAAAAAACAAAAACAAAAACATAAAATCAGATTATAAATTAGAATTTAGAAGAAAAAAATAAGTTGAAATTTACCCGGTGATTTTGTCTCTCTATGTCTAACAGCCATAGGATTACCAAAGAGTCCTTGTGCATTCCGATATTTGTCCAACTCTTCCGAAATATTGTCTTGAACTTGTTGCTCGGGAACAAGCCTCATAACGCAATCATACAAACCTTTTTCCACTTCTTCACAAGCTACCCCACTAACATCTTTATAAAAGATTCCCGGGTTCAAGAAGTGTCCCGCCGCATGCAAAGGTCTATGTAATTGACATTCCCACCTGCGATCTATAATTTCAAAAGTTGTCTTGTAGTCATCCGGTCTTGAAAAGCTATCACGAATGGCCTCCCTAGCCCTATCCATGGCCTCATAAATGAAGCCAATAGTCGGATATTTTTCTCCATCAACAATCCTAAGAACCGTAACTAGGGGACTCGTCAACTTAAGAGCATAATGCACATTTCTCCAAAACATGTCTTGCATAAAGTAAGTTTTTACTTTTACCCCCTTCCCGTTTGAAGACCACTTAGATGTTTCCCACTCTTTAGAAACCACCATATCCCTCAAATTGGCACTCTGTTTGTGGATTTGGGCAAGAGTGATGAAAGATGTTGCAAATATTGTGATAGCCGGCCTATGTAAGTTTCTTTGGTTTGTGAACTTTCTCATCAAGTTCACAAGAGGCACATGGCTATATATATATATATATATATATATATATATATATATATATATATATATATATATATATATATACATACATACATATATATATATATATGTATATATATATATATCCAATTGCAAAAATCGACTTCTTTAATGCACTTTTCACCTTTGGAACTTGTTTGCCAATATCTTCCAACATCAAATCTAGGCAATGTGCGGCACATGGTGTCCAATATAGATTTGGTCTTTTAGCTTCCAACAACTTCCCTACAAATCCCACACATAAAAAGTAGTTGAAATTAGACAAGATATTAGCCTTCATAAAAGATAAGATATTAAGTTTGAAAGTTAAAAATTTTACCCGCCTTCACATAAGCTGATGCATTATCGGTCACCACTTGTACCACATTCTTTTCACCAATTTCCTCCACCATTTTATCAAGAACACGTAACAACAAATCTGCATCTTTTGAAACATCGGAAACATCAAGTGACCTCTTGAATACCGAACCCTTTGGGGAGTTCACCATGAAGTTGATGATGTCTTTTTGCACCACAAAATCGTGCCATCCATCGGATAATATAGAGAAACCTTTTTTAGCCCATTCTTCTTCATGCTCCAAAAGCTGTTTTTGAACATCTTTTACTTCGTTATTCAGTATCGGCACTCTTAACTCATACATAGATGGTGGTTTCAACCCGAGACCAAATTGTCCAATAGCTTCAATCATAATTTTGAAGCTATCATACGTTGCAGCATTGAAAGGAATACCCGCATCGAAAAACCATCTCCCAATGTGACGACAAACTTTATCTCTAAGGTCCTTTCAACAAACTTCATTGATGGTTTGTTGTTTCCCATCCTTCTTCTTTCCTTTCATTACGTCTTGTGGGT